>NC_080791.1:114136273-114736273 GCF_028018385.1 Neofelis nebulosa | reverse complement strand
ACTGCGTGCAGTGACTTCCCTTGCTTCGCGGTTTTACAGAAGTCGTGCTGACCGAAACCACTTTAGATCCTGACAGCGCATTTGGCTTTCCTTGGGATCCGTTCGGCAGCCAGGGCCGGCCTGGAGGGGCTGCCGGCCCACCCTCACGCCCTCACCTTCCCGGCAGCCGCGAGGCCGTCCACACACAGGAGCGGTGCCCGGCCCGGAGCACGAGCCCGTGGAGCTGTCACTGACTATCCCTGCTCCGTCTGGCAGAACCCGGCAATTGTCGCTACTTTTCGCGTCTATCAGCTACGTTTCAGGAGCACGCCCCGGCAAAGCACGCGTCCACGCGGCAAGTGTGGCACGGCAGCCGGGGCCGGCGCTCCCCACGCGGGACACCCACCTGCACCACGGTGACGCTGAGGCGGCCCACGGCACCCACCGCGCCTCCGTACTGCAGCTGCCGGGCTGCCTGCGCGTCCAGCTGCACCTGCTGCTGCGCGGCCGTGGGCGTGATGCGGAGGAAGTCCTGCGGGAGCTCGCCGACGTACACCTTCGGGGAGAGCGCACGCGCGTTAGCGGGGTGGGAGCTCAGCCTCTTCGTCCACGCAGTGAGGGGCCCGTGGGTGGAGGGTCTGCAGCCCGAGCGCCCCGAACCACCGCGCTGCCCGTGCCCACGGCGGCTGCTCTCTGGCCAGGAGCCCTGTCACTCGGGACAAAGGGGTCGCACACCAGCCTCCCTGGGGGCTCGCCACCTGCTCTGGACTCTCCTGCTCACACCGGCTCCCTGGACAGTCTCAGGCCACATCCAGCTGTCACACACCCTCTGCCCGCGTGTCTGTGATCTGCTTTCCCTGCTGCCACCAGGGCGAGCTGGGCCCGTGGGCCGCAACGTGCTCATTCAAACAAGGAGCGAGACGAAATTGGAAGCTGGGTTTCTATCCACACGGAAAACCCTCGCCTGCAACAGTTCAAGCTCAGCACCACCCCAGAAGACAGAAGGAAGAGACAAGAGCCCCAGAGACCTCACCCCTCTGCCTCTTGCCGAACCCTACGTCCAAGAGGTGGCCTGGCCTCCCGAGAAGGGCCCGGCTCCCAGGTGGGGCGGGGATGCGCCAGGAGGGGGGCTGCGCGGTGGCCCGAAGGTTCCCAGAAGCCAGTCGTCCGCGAAGGGGCAGCGGCTGAAGCGGGAGTCGGTCGCAACATATGGCAGTGCTGGCCCTGGACAAGGCTCCTCCGGCACACACGAGCAGAGGGGGCGGCTGTGTCCCAGGGCCAGCAGAGCAAGGACCCACTGGGTGTTCACCACCCCGAGCAGCCTCACACCGCCGTCTCCCTGGGTTCAGGGTCTGGAATGCCCAGATAAACTACTGGCACGGCCCCTGGGGCCACAGACGCCCTCAGAAGGGAGCAGGGCCTGTCCTCGAGACGGGACACGAGCTGCGGCACAGGGCCAGTGCTGCCTGTGGTGGTCCGGGGTCCTCCTTAGCTGCCCCACGGGGACACCACACGGGACTCTGGACAAGAGCCTCCAAGCAGCATTATTTTGAGTTATGGCAGACTGCATTTACTGACAACAGCCACTAGGGACCACTTCAGCCGTCCAGGTGCTGGCTACCCTAAGGCCTCAATTGCTGGAGTTCTGGAGTTCTGGACTTCTGGATGGACCAGGCATCCAGCAGAATTCCAGAAAGCTCCACACTCGCTGAGCTCACAAGCACCACTGGGGAAGCATTTCTCCCCAAGTGCCTTTTGCTGTTTCATTTCAAAAGTCCCCAGAAAGGTCTAGGTTCCTGTCGGTGTCCCCATCTCAGGCCTGGAGACCACCCAAACCAGGCCTGGAAACCAATGGAAACCAACTCAGGACCCCAGGCCCAGGGACTCTCCCCGGCCGAGTACTCCCACCTTGGCAGCAGTCAGCTGGGTGCCCCGGCAGCTTTTCACTGCCAAGCAAGAGCACACCTCTCCTGGCTGCACCCCACGCCAGGCCCCTCCCACGCTGGGACGTGCAGGAGTGATCTCGGCGCCTGGCGGGGGCAGCATCTCATTGCTTTTCATTCTCTGTGTCTGGACTGGGCAGCCTGGAGGGGCCCTGAGTACCCATAACAGACTGAAGGGAAGGCAGCAGCGCCTGGGAGGCCCAGCGTTGCCAGGTGAGGAGAGCGCTGCCTCCCAGGGGGCCTCCCGGCTCACCAGGAGGGGCCAGGGCTCGCCTCGCAAAGAAGGGCGCATGCCCTCCCGGAGGGCCGAGATGCTGTGGCCTGCTTCACGGCTGTGAGACCGATGTCAGTTGCCAGTTGCTGTGGGCAGACGGGAGCCACGTCCCCAGCCGGAGCTCTACCCAGCCGACACCAGGCCGGATGCTGCCTTGCCGACTGTCCATGGGCCTCGCAGCCTCCGCCCGCAGGGTCTGTGGCCGGTGCCTGCACCCACGGCTGGCAGACAGACTCACGCACGCGGACCACATTCTCGTTTGGTCTGAGAGTAACTGCTCACCCCATGCCACATACCGCAGCTCGGAGGAGCCGGCAGGGTGGGCTGTGGACCACACACGCATACGCAGGGATGGTGGTGACAGCGTGCTGCTCAGGCATGGGGATCGTATGTCTATCTCCTTCGTCCCATCATCAGTACAGGACTTCCAGAACTCATCTGGGCTTAAGGAGAACACTCTGCTTTTTAATTGGGGGTGGGGGAGGATAAAATTGTATCAAACGCCAAAGACATGGTATTCTTTTCCAACAAGGTTTTAACGCTAAAACTATAAATGTGAGACAAGGATTTCTATCACATGAATTAATAGCACAAACAAAACACGGGAAGGGAGAGAAGTGGACCCCATGAGCACTGACAGGCTGGGGGACACCAGGTTCCTGAGAAGCCCAGAGGACATTGTGTCCCGTGGTCTTCTCCCACCCGAGGGACGCATTACAGAATCCCCGAGCGGCAGGCCTTAGGCTGTCACAGTCCCCAGAATAAGCAAAGTCTGAGATGGCCCTGGAGCGCAGGCCATGGAGGACCTATGGCAGTTGGATGCTACACGGGGCCCTAGCCGGAACCTGAGCCCAGGAGGGACGGGGGGAGAAACGTGGGGTGTCCAAATCAAACCTGCAGTGGCAGTCACGTACCAAAGCCAAAGCCAGGTCTCTGGCTGTGACCAGTGGACCTTGGTGACACGAGGTGCAGATACACTGTCTATGAGAGCACACGACAGCTCTCCACACCATCTGCAACTGATCCATAACTCTAAAATTTCAGGTTTATTAGAAAAAATTCCAATTTAACTTAACAAGGAAGAAAGAGGAAGGACACCGTGCTTCACTTCCCACAAAGTAAAAATCTTACAAAATCTTGGTTATGCACCTGCTGCCCAGGAGCTGCCAGACAGGCCTGCCCGCTGTCGCAGCCCAAGTTCGTCCGAGCGAGCAGGTTCCACCACCTTAACCAGTCCC
Source organism: Neofelis nebulosa (assembly GCF_028018385.1). NCBI lineage: Eukaryota > Metazoa > Chordata > Mammalia > Carnivora > Felidae > Neofelis > Neofelis nebulosa. Next base: position 114,732,839 of record NC_080791.1, on the reverse strand, counting down.
TGCTCATGACAAAATGGTGACGCGTCAGGTGTCCCACGCACGTCCAGGCGCCGACAGGAACCCCCCTGCCCCAGTGACAGTCTGCAAAGGCCACGGTAACACCTGTATTACTGACACGTATTAAATGTTCAGGACTGATTTTTGCCACATTGTGATGGAGGAAGGGTCACGTAAAAACACATGCTTTATCCTGGCTCCCCGCCCGGAGGGAAAAGACAACGATCACGATCACTCCTGCTACAACGTAAATAACAGATCACATCTGAAAATGCAACCTGGCTCACACTTACAGGCTGAACACACGGAGTCCCGACCCAGGCCCGGGGCAGGCGGTCTCTTTCAAGGAGCGCTGCAAACCACTTCGGCCTGCTGCCCCTCGTCAAGTCTGGGGCTGCAGACACACCGTCTAGGGCTCCTGTCCCGTGCGCCCACTCATGCTCTACGTACAAACAGGACTCTTCAGTTAATGTGGGGCTAAGAACGACTCAAGTTTCTACGTTAAAAGTTAGGTTAAAAACTGAAAAGCCATGGACACTCCACTTGGTATCCGTTTTTGCTGAGCAACCTTTAACGTAACTTATTTACTCACATCAAATTACGCATACTCGTTAGCTATTCATGCAAATGTAGTACCGACATACCCAAGAATTTAAAAATTCATTCAACTGTTACTTTTCCAGTAAAGGTAAAACATCTGGAAAATTTTTAATGAACTTTTAACTTTCGCGTGATGTGAAAAAGTACTTCCTAATCCACTGCTGGATGTTCTTTTTGGCGCCTCGGCTCGGTGGCAGGACAGAGAGATCCTGTGGCACGAAAACTAACATGAGAGCAGCTGCCACGAGGCACAGCGCCTGCGTCCCCCACCGAGTCCCAGGCAACACGACGCCCAACAAAACCGTGGCGACGTGCGGGCCGTCAGCCACGCTGAGGCCTTGGGTTCCTTCCGCACCCTCCGGGGGCTGGCATCCGCCATGAGGACGCACTCAGGCCTCCGGACCCCACACCATGACCCAGAGGGGACCCCACACAAATGCCTCCGTGGTCCCTGGTTCATCCCACGGCTCTCGTTCCACATCACTCACGACTGGAACTGCGGCCGAAGGGGATGGAGGAATGTGACCGCACAGAAACAGAAGCCCATGTGGCCAAGAACCGCAGGGATGCCAAGGGCCTGGCGGCGAAGTCAGGTGCTCACGGGACAAGGACCCCCAACCTCGGGACGGTGTCTGGTGGGCCAGGGGCCCTGGAGCCTCCCCGCGGTCCCGGGGGCCTGTCCTGCTGCGGCCTATCACACCCTGTGGCCTGTCCCCCCAAGTGACCGCATGGGGGGGTGGCTCTGACCCCCAGCCTGGCCGCTGACTGAGTCCCCACTGCACGGGGGGCCGAGGCGCTGGCCCCAACGTCCCAAGGGAGGGAGCCTGGGCAGCGAGGAGCCAGGCCTGCCGTGTCTCTCACTGACCCCGCCTGGCATCCAACCGCAGAGTGTGACGGCAGGTGGGCCGGGTGGACAAGGATGGCGGTGTGTGGGTGGCACAGAGGCAGAGAAGCAGATTCTGTCTGCTCTGAAGGCAGAGAGGCAGGGCTTCCTAAGGGGACAGAGGGGAGGCGAGGTCATCCGAATGTTCCAGCCTGAGTGCTGTGCAGGGTGGAACCACTTCCATACGGGATTGGGGGGGGGGGGATGCAGGGGAAGGTGTGAGGGAAGCAGGGGCTGCCTGGCGCTGTCTGGAACCTTCTGGGGAGAAGGCAAGGAGCGGCAGGACACACAGATGTGGAGTTCAGGAAGGAGACCTAGGAGGAGGGAGGAGGCAGGCAGCCACTATGGTGTTGGGGACCCGAAGCCAGGGTCCCCAAGTGAGCGAGGACACGCAGAAAAGGGGGAGGGGCGCCTGGGGGGCTCAGCCGGTTGGGCATCCAACTCTTGATTTCAGCTCAGGTCACGATCTCGTGGTTCACAGGTTCGAGCCCCGCGTCGGGCTCTGGGTAGACAGCGCGGAACCTGCTTGGAATTCTCTCTCTCTGCCCCTTCCCTTCCCCCTCTCTCAAAATAAACAAATAAACCTTTAAAAACAATTTAAAAAAAGAAAAGAGAAGGAGCTGGTGCAAGGACAGTCCAGGTAGAGACAGTGGCCTCAGAGCACGGAGAGGCTGCTGTCCGCTGGCTCATGGGTGAGGACCATGCCCAGGGTGCCTGAGAACTCAGCCGGGGGAGCCTCTGAACCCTGAGTGCACCGCTGCCGTGCCCCTGTTCAGAACGCCCTCCGCCCACGGTCCCCCAAAGCTCAGGCGGCCTCCAGGGGCCTCCTGCCCTCAGCTCACGCAGCGGCCCTCCCAGGGTCCATAGCCCTGCACCAGCAGCCCCTCGGCCCCCACAGCGTCGGGGCAGAGTGGTGGGAGGTGTGGGGGACGGTAAATGGTGCCCACAAAAGGGCACAGACGGCCGTGGGGAAGTGCAGGTTTCCTCGAGAAGCGGAAATGAATTTGCAGGAACCTAGCAGCTCACTCGTTCAGGTGCTTCCTGCGGGCTGGGCCCGGGCCAGGCTGCATTCATGCCACAGTCCGTCCTTGCGCGAGTCGGGTGACCAGGAGCAGAGCCGCCAGAAAACTGGCCCGCAGTCAGAGCTCAGTGTCACTCAGCGAACCGGACTGAGACCTCCGGGCCCACAGTGCTGACCCAGGACAGGGTTGGGGGATGGGGGGAGGGCCCTGGGAATGCGGGGGCGGGGGGGGGGGGCGGCCGATGCCAGGGGAAGGACGGCACGTGCGGACCTGGACGACAGTCAGGCCAGAGCCCTGCACAGGCGAGGGGCGGCGGGTGGCATTTCAAAACCAAACCCGGGACAGCCAGCCTCCAGCGGAAATTCTCAAAGCAAAACAAAGTGGCCCGGAGGTCTGAGGAACAGGAAGAGGAAACAGCGACAGCATATGTAACAAAATTGCACCCCCGTTGGGAAGACGTCCCTCAGGGTTACGTCCTGATCAGGAGGCGGGTAAATATAACTAACTTCAGACCCCGGTAAGAATGCATGTTAAAGCTTCTACGATAACAACGAAGAGGGCAGAAAAGAAGAAAAAACTGAATTTCAAAAACTGTATTTAATCAACCCAAAAGAAGGAGAAAAAAAGAAAAAATGGACAAACGTGCAAAGGAAAACATCTGAAAAGAACATGTGTATAACTATATAAAATTACGTAACATGTTTCACTTAAAAAACAAAGACACTTCTTAGATTTGACTTTAAAAATCTACATACTGTTGACGATAAACCAATCTTAAATATAAACGTGCAGAAAGATATCAAGTCAAAGAATGGGAAAAAACCCCAAAAAACCCTAAGGCAAACATTCCCATGCTAACATCAGACAAAATAAGAAAGGTTCTGTGCAGCCAGTAAGGTCACCGCACCCCAACAAGGTGTGACCTACGGAAAGGTCCAGAATTCCGACCCTGGATGCAGCAGCCTCGGCAGAGAGAAACGGGCTGCCCACCAGCCGTAGGACCCGGGCCAGCGGGGAGGGGCTGGCAGGGCAGGTGGGTCCACTGGAGCAGAAGAAGGCGTGCCACGGCAGACAGTGTGAGCAGGAGGCCCGTGGGCTCGCCATGGTGCCCAGAAAAGAAACGCCAAACACGAGCCTGAATAGAAAACCACTCTTCCCTGCGAATCCCGGAAGTTCCCGAGCAAGAACGGAGCCTGATCCAGCCTTTGCTGTACAACTGTGTTTCAGGACACACAGTCCCAGTTAATCACCACAGAACACGGGACAAAATACAAACACCACCCTCTGCCATCCCTGATGAAGTCACTGGTTCAGCAACAATTATCAGTATCTGCACACTGCTATCTACATTTACGACTTCTTTGCATTTAGTTATATAATTACACGTTCGTTTGTTTACACTTATGTGCAAGTGAGAACGTTCTTACCACGTTATCTTTCAAAAACAATCGCTGTCAATGAGGCTGATGAGGACTTGCAGGGCCTCAGGTCACTGGAACACCACCTAGCAGACCACCTTGGGTCAGGAGGGAAGGGGGTATTCAAGGGGAGGGCGGTGGGCTCAGCCCAAACCTGCTGAATGATCAGCCCCTCTAGAAGGATGACCAGGGGTCGTGCTCAGCCAGGGGCCCCATCAGCCTGAACTCCGTGGGGGCCACCCACACATCTGTGAGGGAGCCCAAAAAAGCTGATGCTGCCTCTGACTGAGCCTTGATCCCCATCCCCATCCCCATGAGCTGATGGCACCACCGAGTGAACTCCCCTGAGTTCTAACAAGGCAGGGGGCCCATCAGGTGCCTCTCAAGAGTCTGTGCACTGGACAGAAACCCTGGAAAGAAAAAGGCTGTCGTTACAGGAATACCAGCACTGTTACCAGTGGGGCAAACAGCATGGGTCAGGGGCATCACTCAGCTGAGGCTCCAGGAAGAAACCAGCCTGGACAGACAAATGCCAAAGACCCCTCTCAGCCCTGCTGAAGGGAGGAGGCAGAGCAGGCACGCAACCTGGAGGAGCTAACCCCTCCCTGTCCTGGCCCCGCCCCTCAGGCTTCCCTGAGCAAGGACACAGGAACCCCACGCCCCAGGCAGGCTACCCTAGGGGGGGACTCTGCGGGAGGCGGTGGTCCGGTGGTCGGACTTCAGAGTACCCCCAGTGAGTCCAGGCTCTGGGTCCCCTGGAGTGCTGGTGCAGCACGCTGGGATGGGGCCCTCCGGCATAGGGCTAACGTTCAGGACCCGGCACCCCAGCACTGACAAATGCTCGCTTCGCCACCACCAGCTGGGACGGCAGCTGCCTTCTGTTCACGGCCCGGCACCTGTGTTAGTCCTGTTCCTCCACAGGGAGTGGGGCTCGATCAAGTCAGCGCGCCCTGGCTAGAGGAGAACCACCAGACCCTTAACAACTGCCACCGCCCGCCGGTGAGCCCGGAGGGGAGCGGCGGGCTGCGTGCCAGGCACCAGCTGTGAGAGCAGGTTTACACTGTAGCGACCGGATGAAGCCCAAGCAGCAAACCCATTCGCTGCCCGTGGGCCTTTTGTCTGGAAAAGCACCCTGGCCATGCCCGCTGCCCTCAGTGCCGCAGGCGCCCACCCTCTCTCCCTCCGGGCCTGCCTGCTTCCCAGCCCCAGCCCCACAACGCCAGCTCCTCCCTCAGGTGTCAGGGCTTGTGGCACCTCCCACAAGAACCCTACCCACCCCAACCCCGATAGTGACAGGCCACCTGGAGTTAAGACGCACAGCTCTGAGTGCGTGGCTCGTCTGCGTGCTTTTGACCCGTTTGTCTCCCGTGCTGCGCTGGAAGAACCTGACAGCGGGCATACCCGGCCGCCCCAAACATCACGAGCAACGTCACGGCTGAGTACGTCACTGGCACTCAAGACCCCAGCCCCTGCTGACACCTCCCTGGAGCCCCCAGCAGCTCTGGCCCACACGTAATGTTACTGCACGTGGACAAGCCGTGTGCTGCACACCCACACGCGGACGCAGGCCACACGAGTGTCACACATGCCGGGAAACAGCGCACACCGAGGAAGTCAGACCAGGAACCCTGGGAGGGCACAGACCCCATATGTGTGAGCACTGACACTCCTACTCGCTCGCTATGGGGTGTACAGGGCTTCCGCTGTGTGCTGTCACCGAGCTGAATGTCCCCTCGGTACCGGGACGCGCTCACCTTCCCTGACTGCTCCCTTCACACAGGACACCGAGCCCAGGTTTGTATGTGTTTACACTCAGTCTCGTGCCACCAGTGAAGTTCTGCACAAGTTCCCAGGAGGGAAAGGAGCTCCCAGGAGGCTGGGGACACGTGACAGGCCAGGAGCCCACTGCTCCTGGGAGGAGGATGTGGGAAGAGAGACAAGCTGCTGATCTGGTCCCTTGCTTCTGGGAACCTGCTGGCAGTGAGCCCGCCCGCGGTAAGTCACTGAAGACAGAAAGATGGACACACTGCGAGGAGGGGCCCAGAACTCCCTCGAAGGCTCTGGACGCTTCCACACTAAGGTCTGATAAGTGTCTGAACCTAAAGCGGGCTTCTAACAAAACCTGGTTTTCCTTTCAAGCTCGGGAACAACGTTCTGAGAAGATTCTCCTCTAGTCTGCACAAACAGGAGTCATCCACGTCCCCTCTGAACCATGAGAAGCCCTGCTACCTGGGAGCCTACACGCAGGAGCTGACTTAACTGAAAACACATGAAGGCATCACATCAGAGGAACCTTTTTCCTACTCAAAAGGGCCAAAACAGTCCTCTACTGTCCGCGTTGAGCTGCTGTCGATAAAAACCTCCCCGTTTGTGACAACCTGTCCCTGATGCGGTCTGAATGGTCTGCTGGGAAGCCGCCTCACCCTGGAGCCATCCTGAGCCAGTCTACACTTGCTCTCCTGCAACAGCCCAATGAGCTTTGGGGACCAGACAGGAGCCCTCAGAACGAGAACTGGGAAGGTCCCTCCCAGGTCCTCGGTTCCCACCCTCTCATTTGCAAAACAAAGAAAAAATAAACAACCATAGGGGTTGCGAAGTGGCCTCTGACCGGGGAAGCGGCTTGTGAACCTCACACTTCCTGGGAGAAGCGCAGAGACCATCTGGGGTTCAGGGTCCTCCTCTATAGAGAGACAGTCTTGAGGAGCCTCCTTCATGTGAGGACCATCCGGGGTGCGAGGGACCTCCTCTACCCGGGGTGCGGGGTGGCACCCACCGGGGTGCGGGGGGCCTTCTCCGTCAGGGGGACCCAGCCGGGTGCAGGCGGCCTCCCCCGTCCAGGGAACCCACCGAGAGGGCGGGGTGGGGGGCCTGCTCCGCCCGGGGTGCGGGGCCTCCCCCGTTCCGGGCCGGCCCCGCCGCGCTGCCGCCCCGCCTAGAGCCCGTTGTCGGGCCCTCCCAGAGGCTCCGGAGCCTGCCGCTCCCCGCTTCCCGTCCCCCGCCCGGACCCTCACCGGCCCGCGCTGCGTGCTGACGGTGGTCGCCATGATGCTACGCGGCCTCCGCCTCGCCCACCGGGAGCGGACGCGCCCGCAACCCTCGGCGCCGGAGTCTGCGACGCCGACTGCTGTCCCCGCGAGGCCGCCGCCGCCGCCGCCGCCGCCTCGGTCAGCTGACGGCCGGCCCCGCCCCCGCACCGCCCACTGCGCAGGCGCCGTGTCCGCCCCACCCCTTCCGGCGCCGCACGCATGCACGCACGCACGCGCGCTCCCGGCAGGCGCCTGCGTAGCTGATATCTTTGGGCCGCAGCCCCGCGAAATGGCTCCCGAGCTGGCCGTCTGCGCAAGCGCGCCGGCCGGTCGCGCCGATCACGTGGCTGGCGGAGGCCTCGCAGGGCGCGCGGCTCTGCTGCAGTGGAGCGGAGGGGCAGCCAGGTGCTGGGGCGGGTGGCTTCAGGATTCTCCACTTCGGAGCCTCCGAGCGGAGCGGAGGCAAAGCGACCGGGTAGCCCTGCAGCTGCCCCAAATTCTCGGGGCGGGGGAGCCCTTACACGCAGATGTGTTGGCGCGACGGGGGCGAGGGAGCTGCTGGGGTGCGGCCGGTCTCGGAGATGTAGTCGCGGTGCCCGCTGTCGCGCGAGGGCCGGTGCACGGGCCACTCGCTACCACCGGGCGCGGCGAGGCTGCGGCCGCCGTAGTCGTGTGCGACCGCACGCACGCCCTCAGGGCCAGGACTGCTTCCCAACCCCCTCCCGTGCTTTCCCCGCGTCCGCTTCGGGGATCACCTGCGGCGCTCTAGCCTCCCCTGGCCTTCTCTCCGTCCAGACGAGAAGTCGGAACACAGAATTACCTCTGCCCCCTGACAGCGTCAGAACCAGAGCAGAAACCCGCTTCCTCACACCTTCTGCATCATTACCTGCAGAAACCCAGTCCTTCGTGATGTTCTCCTTAGTTGCAACCGGTAATCACTCCAACTTGGTACACTTGACCTGGACCGTTCTTTCCTGCTGTGCACACTCACCAGGGCTGTCACAAGTGGCTGACCCACTCACTACGTAGTCTGTGCAGTCACCATATATGCCAGACCAACTGGGAGTCTTCCGCCGCCGGACTACCCATATATGTACCCTCCACTTGGACTACGTCCCATGGCACCACTGGTGACAATTTGAGGAATTGGGATGCCAGTGCATGACACACATCCCCAGCGCTCAAGTTCCCCTTGGCAGGGATTTTATCCATGTGCTTATCAAATAGATGAGCAACTCAATCCTAGAATCCCATTTTGACAGTGTTTTCTGGGGCCACTTCTGGTAGCAATTACTGTATCAGTCAGGGTCCCAGCAAGAAACAGATGGCATGCTCAGTAAGATAATTGGAGGGATTTTAATAAATGAACTAGTTACAAAAGAGAGGCAGAGTTAAGTGAAGGAGTGAGTCATGGTGAGGGAGCCCTAAGCAGGGAAAGAGGCTTCCTTGGCAGAAGGTGTGGCTTTTGCACAGGAATGAAGTCCTCTGAACCCCAGGCCTGGGGGAGGGGTCTGGGGAAATAAATACTCTGACCTCTTCACTTCCCCCCACACTCATCTCCTGGTGCCCCCTGTTAACCCAACCTGTGGAGGTCAACTTCTGGAGCACAAAAAAAATCAGAGAAAGGTGGAGACTGTCCTACACGTGCATCTAAATATCAGCACTAACCAGAGGATGGAGTTTTGTCAAGTAGAAAAGACTTAGAAATAAAACCTTTTAAAGATTGTTAAACAAAAATTGTAAAACTTTATTATTGAAAGATATTAAAGAATACCTGAATAGGTTAAGAACTATATACCAAATTCATGGATAGGAGTGCTCAGTACCAGAAATCTGCCAATTCTCCCTCAAATTGCCCTACAAAATAAATTCTCATTAAAATCCCAAAAGAGCGTTTTCAAAAGAAATTTAACAAGCTGATTCTAAAATGTGTATGGAAGAACAAAAGCTGAATAATAGCCAGAACATTCTAGAAGAAGGAAGAAAAGGAGGAAGAGATGGAAAGGAACTGTCCTATGAGATGTCAAAATGTATTGTAGAACCAGCAATTGAGGTTTTGATGTTGATACGGGGATAGACAGATTCATTGATGGAACAGAATATGGAAATGATTTACAAGGGTGCTGGCCTGGCTGAACAGTTGGGAAAGGAAACTTTTTTCAATAAATTTACTAAAACAATTGGCTGTACTTGGGAAAAATTTAAATTGGACCCCTATCTCACGCCAAACAAAAAAGCAATTCCTGGCTTTCATGGAATTGATCCAATAGACACCGGAGGAATCCAACATCTATGTCATGTTTGCGAAGGATAAAGTCAGGACAAGCCATCACCTCGGCTCTGATCCGTCTAGGAAAATTTGAGCAAGAGTGGAGGAGTTGGGAGGTGGTGTGGACAGTGAGAGGGGGGCTACTTAGGAAATCAAACACGAGACCAAGGTGGTCAGCAGGCCAAGCAAGCTGACAATCAGGATACGGACTAGATGTCCTTGAGAAGAGCACAGGGTGCTGGTGGGTGGAAATAATGAGAGTGAGGTGGGAAAGGGGGTTTTCAAACCTGGAGTGGGGCTTTAGGTGGAATTAATGAGCCGCCATCATAGGGCTTTAGTGAGTGGAGCAGGGGCCACAGAACTGGGCAGAGAACATGCCTGGTGCAGGAGAAGCAAAGGCAGATTATTCCTGGGCTAAGTGTAGGTGGTACAGGGAACTCTTATTAAACACTGGTTCCTTTGACTGATTGCTTGTGGTGTCTCAGAGATCCAGTGCTGACATTCTGAGCCCTGCCGCTGTGTCCCCTGAGTAGTGTCACTGCCTGTGACTGTGGGACCCAAGAAATTTAACAAAAACCCCCTACCCCTGGACAAGCAGAGCAAGACTAACTCCGTTTTGTGCTACACCCACCATCTCATGTATAACCCCCTATGACCTAAGACACTCCCCCACCCTAGTCAAGCCGCTGAGCACACCCTTACTGGAAACCGGCTCATTTAGGAATGCGGAACCCCTAACCGCCAAGAAATGTAAACCCCGCCTTTTGCTCGCCAAACTTGTGCGCCAATTCTGACCAGAGTGATAGGCTGGTTCAAACAGTTAGTGTAGGGTAAATTGTAATTCAGTTGGCCACCTGCGTGTGGACTGACATGAATGTGCAACCTTCTGTGTGTGTTACAATCTCATTGGCCACTGGCCCCCAAAAAACTGCTACGCCCCTTAACCTAGGGGTCCAAGTCCCTGCTCCGCTGTGTCGGGTATACTTGGGCCCAAGCTCGAGCTTGCACATAAACCCTCGTGCGTTTGCATCGGTATTGGCTCCTTGGTGGTCTCTCGGATTCGAAATCGGGGGCATTACAGTGACATCAGTGCTGCCAGTCCATTTCCACATTGTCACGGGATTCCACTCTCCTGACCTCTCCGTCCAGGTTCCAATGGCACACACAGGTCTCAGTATCCATGGTGTTCATGGGGTGCCCTAATGTACTTGGGAGCCCCACACAGGCTTTCTGTATGTCTTGGGTGGGGTTCTTGAGACATAATAATGTCAGAATAACATTTTGAGTGCTCAGTCTCTACCCCTTATTGTTCTGTACATTTCCCATCTATTGTCTCGTTAATTTCCAAAACAATCTTTTGGAGGACATGTTTTTCTTATCTGTGTGGAAGGTCAGGATAACAAGTGAAGGATGAAAATGTTTATAATGTCTTCCACCAGCAACTAACTAGTGCCTGCAACATATAAATACCTCCCGTAAGTCACCGAATCCCATGAAAGGAAAAGGGAGACCAGAGAGATGAACCCTGAATGAACAGGTATAAACTGGAAGCCCCAAGCTTGGACAGGCCCCGTGGAGTGCTCAGCTCACTGCCGGCAAGAGAAACAACGTGACCTTGGCCAGAAGAGCCACGATTAGCCATTAGCCAGGAGGGGCCGCAGGTCCAGCTGAGGATTGGGTCGGGAAGCTCCTGCCTGGCTGCCGGGAGTGGGAGCGCACCCTGGTGGAGGCCCCCTGAAGGGGCAGAGCAGCCGAGCTCAGGAAACGCTGCCCGTGAGCCGTCCCCGGAGGACGTGTTCTGGAAACCCTCACGCTGACCCACAAGCGAACCCGCCCGGGCTGTCTGTTGCATGGCTGTGTGGCAGAAGTTGGCAACCTCATCGTGCACCTTTGGAAGAAAAAATAAACAAACTATGAAGGAAATACACATAGGATAGGACGCGATAGGGACAGACGATAAAGTCAGTGTCCGCAGAACAGCTTGTGTGCGCTTCGTAAATCCACTCAAATGTTGTAAGCAGAACTTTTAAGACACTAGCCAGGGCAGTGGTCCTGGTGACACAGGAAACAAGGTGATCCCCGTGACTGCCTCAGCTCACCTCGGAGAGAGCTTCCGGTCTGCCCGGCAGGGAGGGGCAGCCGGGCAGAGACCAGAGGCAGCCAGGAGACCGGGCACTGGTGCTGTGGGGTGCAGGGGGCGGGGGCCCCACACAGAGAAAGAGCGATGGTGTCTGTAGAGAACCACCCGACAGATCAGCAAACACATGGGGTAAAGCTGCCCAAGGCTGCGGAAAGAACCACTTGTAAGAACTACGGAGTAATACCACCAGCCCCCCTGGAGCCTGGACCACTCCTATTCCCACCAGTCGGAGCAAAACTCACATGACGGACAGGACACTGAGTGGACCACTCAGCGTGGTCTGCCTTAACACCTCTAGGGGTAAAGTCGATCGTCTTTAAATGACAAAGAGACAGACATATTAAGAGGACATAAAGATCCTGAGAGTTTATACATCCAGTTACAGGGCGTCAGAACACTTAGAACAAAACATGACCGCAAGGAGAGCTGGGGGTCCCACGCCCTCCCTCAACGTTCAGCAGGATGGAGGGGAACTTAGTAAGAGTGCAAAAGACCCAAACGACACGGTCAAACAGATGACGGACATTTTCAGAAAACTCCAACAACAGCAAAACACAGTTTTAAGTGCTCACTGAACCATACATAGACCGTATTTTAAGCCGGGAAACAGTCTAAAAGATTCAAATCATACAAATTATACTCTTTGACCAAAAGAGAATTAAATTGGAAATTGATATTAAAAATATATCTAGAAAATCCCCCCAAATACCTGGAAACTAAATAGCCCATGTATCAAAGAAGATATTAAAAGGAAGGGTAGTGTTTTGAACTGAGTGAAGATTAAAAACAACACACTATGTTTTGTGGGATACAGCTAACATAGTATGTGGGGAAAATCCATGCCTATGTTAGAGAAGAAGGAAGGCTGAAATCACTGACATCAGCTGTATTTTTTTTTTAATTTTTTAACGTTTATTTAATTTTGAGACACAGAGAGACAGAGTGCCAGCAGGGGAGGGGCAGAGAGAGAGGGAGACACAGAATCCGAAGCAGGCTCCAGGCTCCAAGCTGTCAGCACAGAGCCCAATACGGGGCTTGAACCCACGAACAGTGAGATCGTGACCTGAGCCAAAGTCGGATGTCCAACAGACTGAGCCACCCAGGCGCCCATCAGCTTTCACCTTTAGACACGAGAAAAAGAAGAGTGAATTAAATTCTAAGTAAGCAGGGAACAAGGAAAAAATAAAGTCATTAAATAAATCAATGGCATAGAAAACAGAAAGACCACAGAGAAAAGCAGTAGGAACAAAAGCTAATTTTTTTAGAACACCAATAAAATTGATCAACCTCTGGGCAGACTGATAAGGAAAAACAGAGAGAAGACACAAATTGCCAATTCCAGGAATGAGAAAGTTGGCATCACTACAAATTCTACACATACCAGAAGAATAATAAAGGGCCAAAGCAATCCTGAGAAAGAACAAAGCAGGAGGCACCACACTCCCAGATCTCAAACCATCCTACAAATCTATAGTCATCCACACAGTATGGTGCTGGCACAAAACCAGACACAGGGGCCAGTGGAACAGAACAGAGAGCCCAGAAGTAAAAACCCACACTTACAGGGTCTATTCATCTATGACAAGGAGGCAATCATACACAGTGGGGAGAGGACAGTCTCTTCAGTAAATGGAGCTGGGAAAACTGGACAGCCACATGCAAAAGAATGAAACTGGACCACCTTCTCACACCTTACATGAAAAAAGTCCAAAATGGATTAAAGATTTAAGCATAAGACCTAAAGCCATAGAATTCCTAAAAGAAAATAGAGGCAGTATGGGGCGCCTGGTTGGCTCAGTCGGTTAAGCGTCCAACTTCAACTCAGGTCATGATGAGTTCGAGCCCCACGTTGGGCTCTGTGCTGACAGCTCAGAGCCTGGAACCTGCTTCATATTCTGTGTCTCCCTGTCTCTCTACCCCTCCCCTGCTCATGCTCTGTCTCAAAAATAAAAACATTAAAAAAAAATTTTTTTTTGGAAAATAGAGGTAGTAAACTCTTGGACATCAGTTCCAGCAAAATTTTTGGACATGTCTCCTCAGGCAAGGACAACACAAACGAAATAGCAGGGCTACGTCAAACCAAAGGCCTCTGCACAGCAAAGGAAAACCATCAACACAATGAAAAGGCAATCTACTGAATGGGGGACGATATTTGCAAATTATATGTCCCACGAGGGGTTACTATTTAAAATATATAAAGAATTCATACACCTCAACATCAAAATAGACGATCCAACTGGAAAATGAGCAGAGGACCCGAGTAGACACTTTTCCAAAGAACACTTCCAGACGTCCAGCAGACACGTGAAAAGATGCTCAACATCACTCGTCATCAGGGAAACACAAAGCAAAACCACTGTGAGACGTCACCTGACACCTGTCCGAATGACTCGTATCAAAAAGACAAGAAATAGGTGTTGGCGAGGATGTGAAGGGGGAGTCCTCCAAAATAAATAATAAAACATTAAAAAAAGTTAACAAGAGGATGAGATCTGGCCCTTTGCATCAATGGCCCCGGAGAGTATTATGCTAAGTGAAAGAAATCAGAGAAGGACAAATACTATACGATTTCACTTACACGTGGAACCTAAAAACAAAACAAACGAACAAACAGAACAAAACAGGAACAGATTCATAGATACAGAGCACAGTCTGGTGGCTTCCACGGGTGGGGACGTAATGCATGGCATAGGAAAGACAGTCATCACTCTGTGTGACAACAGGTGGTAGCTGTACTTTACTGTGGTGACAGCATTGTATGCAACTATCAGATCACTATGTTGTGCATCCGAAACTAGTACAATATTATCTGTCAACGATGCTTCCATTTATTGGTTTATTTATTTACTTTTAAATGTCTATTTATATTTGAGAGAGAGAGAGAGAGAGAGAGAGAGAGAGAGAGAGAGAGCACGAGTGGGGGAGGGACAGAGAGAGAGGGAGACACAGAATCCGAAGCAAGATCTAGGCTCTGAGCTGTCAGCACAGAGCCCTATGTGGGGCTCGAACACACGAACTGGGAGATCCTGACCTGAGCCAAAGTCGGACACTTAACCAACTGAGCCACCCAGGCACTTAACTGTGCTTCAATTTAAAAAAAGAACAATGAGGGAATGTTGTGAACGACTTCACTTGAGTTACATGAAAGAGAACGTAATGGAAAAAATCCTTAAGAGACCAGCATCATCAAAGCTCGCTGGAGAAAAAACATAACGCAAGCAGTTCTTTATTAAAAAAGTTAAAAGCCTTTCCACAAAGAAAACTCCAGACTGAAATGGCTTTGCTGGCGAATTCTACGAATATCTGAGAAAGGAATAATCTCAATGCCACACAAACCCCTCCAGAAAACAGAAGAAGCGCTACTCGGCTGATTCTGTGAAGCCAGCATCGTGGTGGCACTGAAACCGGATGGAGACATCCCAGGAAAACTCAAGCCAGCATCCCTTGCGACCAAGATGCAAAATTCTTAACCAAATGTTTAGTAAATTGAACCGGCCCACTTGTAGGAAGGATGATACATCGTGACAACATGGCGTTTATCCCAGGAACACAAGGGTGGTTTAACATCGGGAAACCGTCCTGTGAAGTACCTTCCTGTATTCATATACTGAAAAAGAAATGCCAGATGAGCATCCGAGTAGTCAGAAAAAGTGTCTGACAAAACCCCAAATCCATCCTAGATGCTAACTTTCTGCAAGACAGGAGTAGGGGGGCACCTCCAATGGTGACGGGGCATCAGTAAAGTGGGCGCTGCAGACAGGGACCGGGGGCTCTCCTGCAAGCCGCAGAACCAGGCGAGGGCGCCCACTCTCGCCACTTCTGTTCAACCTTGTGTGGAGGCTGCAGCCAGGCCAGTCAGGCAACAAAACGAAACAAGGGGCATCCAGGTGAGATGTCTACTTATAGACAGAACGGGTGTCCCTGTGACGCACGTGTGGCACGTCTGTGGTGAGCCCGGGGCCTCGGCTACCCTGTTTGGTTTTGTTCACTCTGTGAGAATGAAGCCTTTCTCATGTTCAGTTTGGGGGGTTTCTCTTCTGTTGCCCTCAAGCCCCGAGATTCTTCCGCCGGCCGCGTCCAGTCTCCCGATGACCCCACAAGGACAGTCTTTGTTTCTATCACGCTGTGGTGAATCCCCGACGTCTCCTGCCCGTTCTCTCAGGACTTCCTTCTCTCTGCTCACCTTGGCCCTCTGTTCCTGCGCATGGTCGGCCGCATCCATCGGAGCCCTGAGCGTATTAATCCCAGTAGTTTTACCCCCGGGTCTGACAGCCCCGGTAGCCCTGATGAACTGGCCACATCTCCTGCTGCCCTGTGTCTTCGAGAAGCTGCTGCGACTGGGCTGGGGGTGAGGTGGCAGTGAGGTGACGGTGGGGTGGCAGCCCAGGGTGGCCGTGTCCTAGGTGCAGCGAGTGGGGGTCAGTCTCAAGTGAGCAGGCCCCCTGGGCTTTGACCTTCATTGGTGCTTCTCAGCCTTCCCCACCCCTGCAGCGGCCGGAGTCGGGCACACCCCTTCCTGCGGTCGGTTAGGCTCTGGTTCACTCGTGTCCCTGATGGTGGCCTTCTGAGCAGGCCCAGCAGGCCCTGGAGGATCCCCACCGCCGGCCCGGGGCCCTCCCGACACCGATCATTCTCCCCAGCATCCACTGTGGGACCCCGGGAGCTCCAGGTGGGGACCCCACAGTGGGGTGGCCTCCTCCCTGACCACTGGGCCCCAGAGCCTCGTCTCCCAGGCTGGCGCACGCGGACCTCCTGCTGTGGGTCACCTGGACAACTGGCCTGTGCTGCGGCCACGCTGCGCCCTTTGACCTCACTCCTCTTAGGGACCACGGGAGAGCTGCTGGTGTCTGTGTGTTCAGCTCTTCCACGATGTGGAAGCAGCAGGGACTCCTAAGCTCCTTACATGCCAGACCAGAAACTAGTGGTTGGTTCATGAATTTCTTGCAAAAACACCAAGGCAATTCATTGGAAAAAGGATGGTGTTTTCTCAAATGGTGCTGGATATCCCCAAAAACTCAGATATCCCTATGCAAAACAATGAACCTTGATCCATATCTGGCACCATTTAGCAAAAGTTAACGAAATATGAATCATAGATCTATGTGTGAATGTGAACATACAAATCTTCCTCAAGAAAACAGGAGAAAACCTTTGTGATCTTGACTAAGTAAACATTTTCTAGATACAATAGCAAAGCCCAGTGCATAAGGGAAAACACTGATGAACTGGATGTCATTACACTTAATAGCTTTGCTCTCCAGAGTTAAGAAAATAAAAAGACAAGCCACAGGCCAAGAGAAAACACTTGCAAATCATATATCTGATAACAGATTCGTATGTGGCATATATCAAGAACTTTTTAACACAATAAAAAGAAAATGACCCAATCAAATATGGGCAAAACAGGGGCACCTACGTGGCTCATGCGGTTGGGAATCCAACTCTGGATTTCAGCTCAGGTCACGATCTCACAGTTTGTGGGTTCGAGCCCCGCGTCGGGCTCTGTGCTGACAGTTTGGAGCCTGGAGCCTGCTTCACATTCCGTGTCTCCCTCTCTCTCTGCTCTCCCTCTGCTGGCACTCTGTCTCTCAAAAACAAATAAACATTAAAAAAAAAAAAAGATTCTCTCTCCCTCTCTGTCCTTCCCCGACTTGTGCGCACGCTCCCTCTCTCTCAAAAAAAAAAAAAAAATGGGCAAAACATTTGAACAGACGCTTCATCCAAGAAGCTATATGGGTGGCAAGTAAGCATATGTGAAAAGCCTGTCAGCATGTTAGACACCGGGGAGATGCAAATTAAAACCTGCAGAACGATGCCACTGCGCACCTATTAGGAAAAGATTGACCCTGCCAGTTCCAGCGAGGGTGCAGAGGGCTGGCCAAGACCCCCGAGCTTGCCTGGCAGGGGCAATACGGTGTGGCTCTGGGAAGGCGGTTCAGCAGTTTCTTGAAAGGCTAAGCGAATTCCTACCGTCAGATCCCACCCCCAGGTCCTTCCCTGAGAGGAATCAAGGCACATGTCTGTACAAAGAATGCTTACATGGCATCCACAACGGGACTCAACCCAAATGTCCATCAACCTGTGAGTAGATAGACAGTGGCGCACCCATCCCCCCAGGCTCCTATGTCGGGGTTCTGACCCCCCCTCCCCCCGCCCAGGACATGCCTGTATCTGGAGATGGGGCTTTACAGGGGTGATTGAGGAAATGTGGTCACCAGGGTGTGTCCTGGTCCCATGTGACTGGGGTCCTTGTAAGAAGAGGGAATCAGGACACAGACACACACAGAGGGACGACCCTGTGAGGACACAGGGAGAGGACGGCTGTCTACATACAAGGAGAGAGGCTTTGGGAGGCCCCGGTCCCGCCCATGCCTGGACCTCGGGCTCCGGCCTCCAGGACTGGGGGACGATGAATGTTGTATGAGCCTCCCCATCTTCGAGACTTTGTCACCGTCGCCCCAGGACACTCGCCCAGCTCCTATCATTCCTGATATTTCCATGCCCTGGTTACTCCGGCCCCTGCGTGGCTCAGTGAAATAACGCACCTCTGTCTTCTACCCAGACTCTAGCCCTGCTGCATACTTGTGCTGGCTGCTTCTTCTCTGACTGCGTATTGGGGGGAAAGCCTGCGGGGAGCGCATGCTGTCTCCCCACCAGGGAAGCAGCGCTATGGTGCCTGATACTCGGTCCTCGAAGCACTGACACGCTGCCCCCCAGGGTCTGCACTCAGGTTGGCAGATGGCTACCATTCCACTGCTCCCAGAGCAGGGGCCTCCCCCGGAATCACTAGCCACAGATAGGGTCCCGCACCTCCCAGGGCGCCAGAACGCGTCTCTTTTCTACGGGAAGAAGTGGCCCACATCGTTCCAGAAAGGGACGGAAGGCCTGGCCACGCTCAGGCAAATCCCCCAGCGAGCGCACAGGAGGCAGGTGCGCTCCAGCGCGACCCGAAGGAAGCACAGTGTTTCCAGGCACCGGTCCCGGGAGGGCAGAGGCGTTTCGGGCCAGATTAAAGACAGGAAAAGACCAGCAAGGTGAGAAACTACAAACAGGACTTCTAAGACATGCACAATAAAGCTTTTCTGCGGTGAAAACTGCCAGACCCAGAGAAAGCACTGCTCAGGTGGAGCGCGTCTGGTACGCCTCCCCGGCCCCGCCCCGGCCCCGCCCACAGATCTCGCCCCGGCCCCGCCCCACAGACCCGCCCTTCCCGCCCCGCCCCCACAGGCCCCGCCCACAGTCCCGCCCTCCCCCGGCCCCGTCCCAGAGTCCCAGCCCCTCCGGCCCCGCCCCTCCAGGCCCCGCCCCATCGCCCCTCCCTCCTCGGACCTGGCCCTAGGTCCATCCCTCCTCGGACCCGCCCCTCAGTCCCTCCCTCCTCGGTCCCTCCCTCCCCGGTCCCGCCCCTCGGCCCCGCCCCACAGACCCGCCCTTCCCGCCCCGCCCCCACAGGCCCCGCCCACAGTCCCGCCCTCCCCCGGCCCCGTCCCAGAGTCCCAGCCCCTCCGGCCCCGCCCTCCCAGGCCCCGCCCCATCGCCCCTCCCTCCTCGGACCTGGCCCTAGGTCCATCCCTCCTCGGACCCGCCCCTCAGTCCCTCCCTCCTCGGTCCCTCCCTCCCCGGTCCCGCCCCTCGGCCCCGCCCCACAGACCCGCCCTTCCCGCCCCGCCCCCATAGGCCCCGCCCACAGTCCCGCCCTCCCCCGGCCCCGTCCCAGAGTCCCAGCCCCTCCGGCCCCGCCCCTCCAGGCCCCGCCCCATCGCCCCTCCCTCCTCGGACCTGGCCCTAGGTCCATCCCTCCTCGGACCCGCCCCTCAGTCCCTCCCTCCTCGGTCCCGCCCCTCGGCCCCGCCTTCCTCCGCTCCGCGGTCCCAGCGCGGTAGCAGGTGGCCCGCCCGGGGCTGGGTCCAGGTCCGCCGGGAGCGGGAGGAGGAAGGAACGCGGCACACTCCTTACTCTCAGAGCGTCCAGAACCTGCTCGCTCGTCCCCCGGCCTCTGCGCGTGTGCAGACCAGGACACAGGCGTGGCTCCCCGGCGGGGTCCGAGGGCAGCAGGCCAGACTTGACCCAGGCTTACCACTCGAAGGCAGAGCTGCACCGGTGGGCAGGCCGTACCCCTCCACCGCCTGTTCCTGCTTCTGCCCCGGAAGAAGAGGCTGGGCTCCCTTCTGAGGACGCGGGACGTGACCCAGCAAGAAGATGCAAAACCAGTGGCCGGGGAACGTGGCCCTGGATTTGGGCCGTGGCCCCGGTGTTGGAAGAAGGCAAGGGCAGATTCTTAGCAGTCCCTTGTTCAGTGTTCAGCGTCCTCCACGTCCACCGCCCCCACCTGCCTTGTCCTGCTCTGGGTCACCCGCTTCCCCGCCCCTTCCCCGGTTCACACACCCTAGGGCCCACCCACTGCAACAGCACAACCTGATGGCCGTCAGGGCGTCCAGAACACCCCCACCCCATACAGATGCCCTGCGCCCCCTTCCTAGTCACCCCCCGCCCGGCCCCTGGCACAACCTCCCGTTGTGGCGGGAGTCAGTGTCCGTCCTTTTTAAGGCTGAGCGACAGGCCAGTGTGCCGATGGACCGCGTCTTACTTATTCGTTCATCTGTCCACGGACCCTTGGGCTGCCTCCGCCTTGTCCCTGTTGTGAGTCATGGGCGGTGAACAGAGACGTGCGGGGGCCTCTGAGCTCCTGCATTCACTCCCGCTTCATACTTTTTGCTGGCCAGCCACTCCCTGCACAGACAGCGTTTTGCTTACCCATTTCTTCCACTAGCCGCCTTTATGGATAATGCCACTGTGGACATTGTGAGGTTTTATGTGGATGTGTCTTCATTTTTCTTGGTTATTACAACACCTCGTTCCCACCCTCTCCCCAAGCAATCCTCTGGCACCAAGCTGGGTGTCCTACAAATCCCATTCAATTCTGGCCCAGTCTATCTGGAGACAGCGTCAGCCCCACAGGCAACAGCCCAGCCCCCCAAGGCGGCCCCCACTTCGTGTTGTCACCCTGCTTCTGCCCCGCCGGCCGGAAATCGGAGGTTCCCACGACTGTCCTCGGGTTTGATTAGTTTGCTGGTGCGGCTCACGGGACTCAGGAAACCAGTTTACTTACTAGATTACTGGCTGATCACAAAGGATATTAAAGGGAGCAGATAAAAGCCAGATGGAGAGATGCACGGGTGAGGTCTGCGGGGAGGGGCCGGGGCTTTCATGCAGTCTGTACCACGCACCCAAATCTCTGTGCTCATCCCCCCGATCCCTCCGCCTGCAAGTCCCTGTCCACCACCTGCTGCCTAGAATACATCTATTCATCCATCGAGACCCGCTCTATGTCACCTCCTGTGTTAAGACTCTGTTCACACTCCTGGGCAGCTTCACCCGCTCCCTGGGACCTGGGCTCAGGCCAACAGGGAAACTGAGGTCAGGGAATCTGAGCACCTTACCCAAGATCACACGAAGAGTGGGGGAGGGGACTGAGTGGATGAGTTTGTACAAGAGAGATGTCCCGCATGACGAGGCTACACAGGGGCCCGGCTCTCCCTTCCCTGATAGCATAGGATGGGTGTGCCCGGGGCAGACACACACAAAGCCGTCCAGGACAAGAGACAGAGTCAGCAGGTAAAATAGCTGTGTGAGAATGGCCTTTCTAGAGAATCTGCTAAGTCCCAAATTCCTATAAATAGCAGCTCTTTGCAAAACATTGGGTGTTAATTTTCAAAGTGTTAACTAATTCAGAGATGTTTCAAGGGGCAAGTTTCAAATAGCAGAATCTCTGGGAACAGCACTGGGTTGTAACAGAGGCTGGGTTTGTATGTGTTTATGTTTGTTTTTAAAGTTTTCATTTACTTATTTAAGTAATCTCCGTACCCAGCATGGGGCTCGAACTCATGACCCTGAGATCAAGAGCCGTATGCTCTTCCTACTGAGCCAGCCAGGCGCCCCATCGTTTTTAATTTATTTCTAACGTATCATCCAGACGGAGCTGAACCTTCTGGCCGGCTCTGTCCCGTGGATCTGCTGTGTGTCCCCACCCGGCTGGAGGGAGGATGGTCTTGTGAGTGCTGGCCTCCCTTCCGGCTCCTTCCCCACCCACCCCCAGCACACACACCCCAGCCCCTCACTCCCAACCTGTCCCCACCTTCACCCCTCACCACCCAGCCCCCTTGCATCTGACTCCAGCCCCTCCTCTGCCCCTGAAGGCCTGCCTCTCTGTGGTGGCCTCTTCCAGCCCTCTCTCCTTTTCCTTATTTTCACTCTCAGGACAGACTTCAGGAAAACAGGCTCTTCCTGATGGTAACTCCAAGTTTTCTCCTTGTGGGGACCATGCAACCAGCTAATGCCAGAGTTTTGTTCAATGGAGTAATTGTTACAGATCTTACCGGCTTTATCCGACACTTCCCGAGTGGGAAGTGTCCCATCTAGCAGACAGACAGGAGCTCCGGGTGCTGTGCACAGTGAGACCCACCCACGGAAGCCACAGGAACAGGTGGGCAGGTGGCCGGTGGCGATTCCTGGTTGACAGATTCCATTTCTCGGAGAGCCAAACTCTAAGTCTCAGTTTGGTGACGTGGAACGTAGCAAAGGCAGCTCCATTTTGGGCCCGTTGCTTTGTTTTTAAGTTCTGCCCAGCGGCTGCTGAAGTGGACCCCACAGGCTTGCAGATCTGACCTCTAAATTTCCAGGGACTAGCAAGCCTCTGACGGGCTGAGTCACTGTTAACAGGTAATGTCCGTAAACTTGCAGTTAAATAAATTACAGCAAAGACAAAAGACAAAGGCAGTTCAGACTCACCAGTCACCACTTCCTAGAAATGGGCTGGCATCCTTCTGTGTGTCCAGAGGGGGCTACCCGGGGCCATGGCGCCCAGCGGACCCACCCCGAGATGCAGGGGTGAGCGTGCTCTCCAGGTCCGCGTGCCCACCGCCCGTAGGAGGGGTCACACTGCGGAAACCTCCATTCGCTGCTTTGCTGAGTGTCTAAGAATGCGGAAAGAGCTAGGGACAGTGTCGATAACAGGGCTCAAGGAAGGTGGAGCCCTGTCTGTCCTCACGTGGAGGAGTGCCCACAGACGCAGGCAAGGCAGGGAACAAGGGACCCGCCAGCCACCCCTGTGGTCTGCAGCAGGCGTGACGCCCAGCGACCCAGGGCCCACTGGGACCTCTCTCTCGGGGGCTCCCGCGCACAGTCGGGCACCTCCTTTCCCAAGCTGGCTTCGCCCCCCCCACAGGGCCCAGCGCCTGCCCCATGCGGCCTTCGCACCTTCTCACCTTCTTGGCGCAGGTGTCCTGGAGAAACCCTCAGTCCCTCCACTTCTGTGCTGGGCCCTTGTCACACACACCCCCCCTCGCTCGGTGGCGCCATCTGATGGCAACCCACGGGGACACAGGGCGTCCTGCCGGGAGGTGATGTGTGGGGATGTGGCCGCAGGGTGGGGGGATGGTAGTAGTGGCAGTGGTGACACGTGGGGAGGTCACCAGTGCGGACAGGCAGCATCCATGCGGGGAGGCGCTCTGTGGGGGACACGGGGGTACCCATGCAGGGAGGTGATGACCAGTGTGGACAGGCAGTGTCTGTGTGCAGAGATGACCCACAGGGGACACGGGCAGCCATGCGGGGAGGCACCATGTGCGGGACTCAGGCTCTGCTGCCCCCAGGCGCCCCCCCCCCCCCAGCCCTCACCACGTGGGCCCAGTTCACTGGGCAAACAGGGTGTCTGTAGGTTCTGGGCACCTTCCTCACCAGAGCCCACTGTCCCCTCTGGACTCCACCGTCCAGGTCTAGAGGGTCCCCTGGGGCAGCCTCTGTCTGTCTCTGTCTCTCTTTGTCTCTCTGTCTCTGCGACTCTCCCCTCCCAGGGTTCTCTTTCATGTCCACACGCTGGCTCCCCATTTGCTGTGATTGACCTTCCTCTGATCTTCCTTCTGGGCCAGGGTCTCTGTTCTCCAGGGCCCATCCACAGCCAAGGCTCCCACCTTCCCCACACCTGTCCCGTCCTGGTCCTCTGTCTGCCCCTGGGCCCCGGGCTGGCAGCTGGGAGCCATCCCTCCACTGAGGCTCCTCGGTGACCGCCAGCTGCTTAGCCACCAACAGGAAGCGTGTCCTGCCTGCGTGGCCGAGCCTCTGGGGGCTCAGCAGTCCCTGCAAAGGCCACACCAGCCCCTGTGTGCTCCACACTGGCCAGCGCGGTTTCGTGCCTCTCGTCTGGGTGTGTCGGCGGACCCTGCCCCTGGCATCCCGTCACTACAGCTGTGGGGCTGGCGTGACAGTGCTCACATGTGAGCGTGCACGTACATGTAAACATGCACAGGGACACGTGGGCGTGTGGCACTTGCACACGCGAGTGAGCATACGCGTGAGTGCACAGGGGACACGTGGATGTGTGCTGCCTCCACACACGAGTGTGCACACACAGAAATATGCACGGGACACATGGGTGTGCTCCATCTGCACACACATGAGTGTGCCCACATGTAAGTGTGCGTAGGGACTTTGGTGTGTTTTACATTTGCAGACACGTGAGTGTGTGGGTGTGGGTGCGGTGTGTCTGCATGTGAGTGCATGCGTGTGCACACACATGTGAGTGTGTGCAGGGACGTGTGCATGTGCACACATGTGTAGGGGGTTTTACGTGAGGCCTTCGAGTCCAGAACACAAGGGCTTCTCCAGGGGAGCGGAGAGGACGAGCTCGCCGACGAGGGTGCGGGCGGCCGCTGCCCGGGTGCATGGGCTCCAAGCACCGCGAACACTGGCTGGGCAGATGTCCACGCGTCCCTTATCGCTCTCTGACCCAGCTCCCTGTGTCCGTGCTCCCCAACGGTACAACGGTGCTCCCCAGCCATGGCTCCTCTGGATGCCCCAGCGGGAGGCGGCGGGAGGTGGCGTCCAGGTCCTCCAGGGGAGCACCAGCAGAACTCAGGTAGGGCGCAAACCCCTGACCGTAGCCTCGGACAAGGAAAACCCAATCAATACAGTGACAGACTGGAGGGGCGGCGGCCAGACCCTCCGTAAACAGGAAATGCAAAACGGGACATGGGAAAGCACAAAGGCACCAGCGGTGGACAAGTGTGGAGGGTGTCGCTTCCATGGAGGCCTCCGGCTCAGAGGGCCACAGGCAGCATCGGGAACCACACGGAGAGGAAGCTCTCAACAAGGGCGGGTTAAGGCCCCAGGCAGACGAACCAGATGGTTGTGTACCACAAATGCTCGCTTAGTAGGCTTGAGAGGGAAAAGGAGGGACGTTTTGCACTGACTGACGGTGTAATCCTCCAAAAAGACAACACTTACCGACCCGCAGCCCCTGGCTCGCCCCCAAAGCGCAGAAAGCAAAGCTTAGGTCTCGAACGGCCCCGCCATCACAGTGAAACCCTCTGAGGCCCCACAGAGTGACCAGTGACCAAGCAGGAGGGAAGCAGATAAGCAGGTGCCCGGGATTGGGTTCCCTCGGGGCCAGTGTGTGCACGACCGAGAAGGGGAGAAACAAACAGAAAACCCCATCTTCTCGGGAGCACGCACAGTGAGGGGGGTGGGGGGGTGCCCCGGGTCCCGCGCCTGCTTGCTAGGTGCTCCCTCCCCCAACACCGGAATGGGTTCCCTGGACACTTGAAAACACCTCTCTAGGTAACTTTCTGGTTAAAGAGGAAGAAAACGAGTTACAAGCTGCGTAGAAATGAAACACTGTGAGTCCACAGCGAAACCTCCAGGCTTTTTGGAAAACAGTGAGGATGAAAAGAAAACACTGAGGCTGGAACGAGGGACAGCAAGATGCACCCTCGGGAAGGAGTCGCTGAAGGCAAGATGCAAATTAGTAAAATAGGAAGTTAAGCGGTAGACTTGCTCCGTAAAACCTGAAGCCGGACTTAGAAAAAAATTAGTTTGATCGAAGTAAGAAAAAGACAAAAAGGAAAATAATGACAGTTCCCAAAGAGACTGAAAGAGTTTAGAGAGCTTTGCACATAAGTTTTACCTGTAAATGTGAAAACTGGTGGAGCGGATCGTCTTCGAAGGCAACAGGGGCTAAAATGGATGCGTTCATTGCCTCAGTCACTCCTGGGGACGTCGGGGCGCGTCCTCTGCGCCAGGCTCTAGCGAGGGGCCGGTGTCACCGGCGGGGACGGGCAGCCAGACGGGGACCCCTGCCTCTCAGGCGCTGCCCTGACAGGACCCCCCAGAGGCAGGACACGGGAAGGAACAAGGACCAGGAAGATGTGAAATGGTGGCCACACCCCTCCACCCCTCTGGCCACATTGGGGAGGCCACGTAGCAGGGCATCCCACGTGGCTCCGAGGAACACGCCGAGCCTCCCTTACACGGGCGGGTGCCCGACGTCCGGTGAAAGATGGTGGCAGAGCCGGGCGTGTGCGAGCCTCCCACTTCAGCACACACCCAGACAGACACACACACACCCAGACACACACAGCCGTAACACACACACAGACACACACACAGGCACAAACACACATACACACACACACACACACACACACACACACACACAGACATACACACAGCCATCTCTCTCTCACACACACACACACACACGCACACACCCAGACACACACACATACACACACAGCCATCTGACACACACAGACACCCACACCCACACACATACACAATCACAGACAGACACACGCACACACACAGCCATACACACCCACCCACACCTACCCACACCCAGACACACACACACACACACACACCTAGACACACACAGCTGTATGCACGCACACACACACACACACACCCAGACGCACACACATACACACACAGCCATCTGACACACACAGACACACACAACCAGACACACACAGACACCCACACCCACACACATACACAATCACAGACAAACACGCACACACACAGCCATACACACCCACCCACACCTACCCACACCCAGACACACACACACACACACACACACACACACACACACACCTAGACACACACAGCTGTATGCACGCACACACACACACACACACAGACGCACACACATACACACACAGCCATCTGACACACACAGACACACACAACCAGACACACACAGACACCCACACCCACACACATACACAATCACAGACAGACACGCACACACACAGCCATACACACCCACCCACACCTACCCACACCCAGACACACACACACACGCACACACCCAGACACACACACATACACACACAGCCATCTGACACACACAGACACACACAATCAGACACACACAGACACCCACACCGACACACATACACAATCACAGACAGACACGCACACACACAGCCATACACACCCACCCACACCTACCCACACCCAGACACACACACACACACACACACCTAGACACACACAGCTGTATGCACGCACACACACACACACACCCAGACGCACACACATACACACACAGCCATCTGACACACACAGACACACACAATCAGATAGACACACAGACACACACACCCACACACATACACAATCACAGACAGACACACACACAGACACACACAGAGATACATATACACACACACGCAGCCATCACACACACACAATCAGGCAGACACACATACACAGACACACACACACACACACACACAATCACAGCCACACATACACAGACACACAGCCATATACACATACACATCTGTACACATACACACACACACACAGAATCACAGACAGACACACACCCAGAAATACGTACAGACACATGTACACCGACACACGCAGCCATGCACACACACACACGCACACAATCAGACACACACCCAGAAATCTGTACAGACACAGACCCAGACGTGCGCGATAATACACAGAGATACACACACAGTCACAGACACACACCCAGAAAGACTTACAGACACATAAGCACACACAAGTACACAGACATGCACAATCATACACACGCACACATGCACACAACCAGACGGACACACCCCCAGAAATCTGTACAGACACACAGACAGACACACACAGCCGTACACACAAGCACACACGCAATCACAGACAGATGCACACCCAGAAATTTGTACGCAGACCCAGATCCGCATGACGGTATACACAGAGGTACACACGCAGTCACAGACACACCACCAGAGATACACGCAGACACATGTGCACAGACACGCATCGTTATACCCACAGAAGTACACACACACAATCACACGGCCGTACACACAGACACACACCAGGGAAATAAGGATGTGAAAGACAAAGCCAGGGACCGTGTCACGGGGGAGCGGAGACACAAACAGCCCATAGGAGCCGCGCACACGCTGCTGTCTCCTGCCCCTACACCCCCGCCCGGGGCGAAGCACTGTTTCCTCGTCTAGAGTGATGGAGGCTTCGCACGCGTGGCGAGGACAGGGTCGTTTCTGTGCTGGCCTAAACGAAACAAGGGCCCCTGGAGTCAGCGAGCGAGCCTGGCCGGAGAGGAGGCTGGTGTGTGCAAGCGAGGGTCCCCGCGCTGGGCAGTCTGTTACACACACCAGTGCACTAAGACTTTCATGGTGACAACCCAGGGAACCAGGAACGCAGAGGCACTTTCTCCATCTCACGACGTCAGAGACCCGCCGCCACGGCCCTACTCGCTCGGTAGACATCACACGCATCCCCCCAAACTCTGCGGTAAGACGTGGGTGGAACGCTTGGGGGGACGGACACCCCAACAAGACTGAGTCTTCCGGTCCGTGAAGACGGTGGGTTTCCCCATTCTCAGTGACGGTCTTCAAGTGCCCTGAAAGTGCCGTAACAGTGTTCTTACACGTTTTCTGTTAGCTTCCCAGGTATTGGGTGTTTTTGATGCTTTTGTAAATCTCGTCTCCAAACCCCATTTCCCATGGTTTGCTGCCAGCGCGTCAACAACTGATGTCTGTTTGCTGATTTTTCACTGCGGAGAAATACACGTAACATAAAAGTTACCATTTTAACCGTTCTAGTGAGAGGCATTCTCATCTTGTGCTGTGGTCCCCCCCGTCCACCTCCAGAACTTTTTTTTTTAATGTTTATTTACTTTTGTTTGTTTTGTTTTGTTTTGTTTTGTTTTGTTAGTAGGCTCTGTGTCCAATGTGGAGCCCAACGTGGGGCTTGAACTCACGACCCTGAGATCAAGACCTGAGCTGAAATCAAGAGCCAAACTCTTAGCCCACTGAACCACCCAGGTGTCCCCAATGTTTATTTACTTTTGAAAGAGAGAGAGAGAGAGAGAGAGAGAGAGAGACAGAGCGTGAGCAGGGGAGGGGCAGAGAGAGAGGGAGGCACAGAATCCGAAGCAGGCTCCGGGTTCTGAGCCGGCAGCGCAGAGCCCAACGTGGGGCTCAAACTCATAAACTGCGAGATCATGACATGAGCCGAAGTCGGACGCTCAACCGACTGAGCCCCCCGGGCGCCTCAGCATCAGCCTTAGAATAAGGCCCCTGGAGAGGACAGCCGGCCAACGTTTCAAGAACACGGCCCAGAAGCCTGTGGGGAAGAGTCCACTCCTCCCGAGAGGCCCTCGGCCGTCGCGCACGGGTAGGAGGCGCCCGCCCTGCACAGCCCGGCCCGGCCTTGGACAGGGCTCCCTGCTTCTGATCCAGGCAGCTGGGGAGCCCCTTCTGGGGTCCAATAGGGGTGGCTCGGGGAAGCAGCAGCAGGAGGCCGTGGGTACGTTGCTGGGGAGGGGCCCTGCTGGAGACAGCATCATGGGGACAGCCACGGTTGTGGGTGGCAGGAGGGGAGCCCGCCCTCCTCCTTCATCCCCTCGGGGGAGCCAATCAAGAGAAGCAGCAGGGAAAGAAGGAGAGGGGCGAGGAGCCCACCCCCTTCTCCGCCGGAGGCGCCAGCCCAGGTTCTGTGGGGCGGGGAGGAAAGGCTTTGACCCGGGGGGGACTGAAGTCGGTCAGGCCGCAGTGCACTTTCTGATTTCAGGAGAGGCCCTGATCCGCCCAGGGTGCCGCGGGGTGGACGCGTGGCTTCGTGAGCTGCGTCCTAGCCGTGTGTCACCTGCCATTGGAGAAAGACGGTTCCCCGTGTGTCCCTGTGGGCTCGGCTTCACCAGCCACGCTGTCTCTGTAAATGGAAGAGCCACCACCCATCTGTTTAGGCAGAAAGAAAGCTGAGAGTTGTCTGTGGCTTTCCCGTCACCCTCACCCCCACTTCTGGTTGGTGGTGAGGGTCCGCAGGAGGGGGATGTGGCCTGGGTTGCGTATTTCTTTGCAATAAAATTCCAAGTCCTTGCCATGCCCGCCGGAACCCGTTTTGCAAACCCCTCACCTGTGTTCAGGCTACCCTTACCCACTGCGCTGCTGCCTCGGGGCCCCTCCCTGCCCATCGGGCCGCTGGCACCCCTCTCCACCACCCACGTTCTGGACCGAATGAAAACAAAGGCCTGAGGCTAAGCTGGAGGCCGCGGGCAGGGGGGGTGGTGGTGGTGGGGAGCCCCGGGGGCAGAGCGGCTGCCCCGGTCACCGGTGCACACAGTTGCACCCCAGCGTGGGGCACCACCACCAGGGGAACGGGCATTTGTAACTCAAACAAACAAGATGCCAGCTGGACTGAGAGCTCCCCCGAAAATCCAGCCCCTCATGGGACGCATGCCTACTGCCTCAGCCTCAGAGCCCCACCCACAGTGTCGGGGGAGGGGGGGGTATGGAGGGGGGGTGGGGAGCAGCTCCGCCAGCTGACCCGGGCAGTTTGCTGCTCTTCCTGTGGCAGGTGGCACCATTCACGTGGGTCCCTGGGAAAGCCACCAAAAACACGTGTCCCGAGTTTCCCAGAGGAGAGCACCCCCCTCCACTTACGTGTGCCCCGCTTTGTGGGGCCTTGCGATGCTGGTGTGGACGGCTCTTGGCTTGCAGGGTGGTCAGCGGGGGAGGCAGGGAGGGCAGTCCCAGGGAAGCCCCTGCCTCCTGGCCCCTTTCCTATTAGAATTTGAATGAGGGTCCTTCAGTTTGATGGATGATTTGTGGCTGTCACCGGACCAAGGGCACAAAGGCCCTGAGTCCCCAAGGCCCCAGCTGCTCCATCTGGCCTGACTCTGGGGGAGGAGAGGCTGGCTGGCTGCATGGGGACAGGCTCGGTGCCCCAGCTGCCGTCTTTGTTGCCTTTGTCCCTCCCCCAAGATGCTGGCTGTGGGCTCCCGCCCCCCGGGCCCGGCAGTGACCACGGGGACTGGCCTTTCAGGTACAGAACACATGCCCAGAATGCCCACGGCCTGCTGTTGAGGCACTTCAGAGCCCTTTGGGTGTGGGCTTCGGGGCTGCAGGCGGCCCAGGCTCAGACACAAACACAGGCTGGTGTCCCTGCTGTCCTTCTAGAACCTTCTGGTGGCCTCTCCTCCTGCCCTCTCCGTGTTTCATCCTGGGTTGTCTCGGCTGACTCCCCTGACTGTCACGACACCCAGCCCCTTCCTACCCACAAGCCATCTGGGGTGCCCATCCCATCAGATTTGCTTCCTACCCTGGGGCTCAGCCTGACTTGCGGGCTCCATGGTGCTGCCCTGGTCTGCTGATGCAAGCCTTGCTCCAACACTGTTCCCAGGTGTGCCCCTCAGCCACACCTCACTGCTCTGGCTGTACCTGCCAGCCAGCTGGCCCTTCCTTATATTCCTCCACTTTTCAGGTCCCCCTTCTTCCCCCTGGGAACGCATATCCCCCTCTCTTTCCAGGTTCAGCTGGAGGCTGGCCTTCTCTGGAAACACCTCTGGCTGTCTGGTGCCATGCAGGCAAATGCTTACTGCAGAACTTAATCGGCCTCAGAGCGGTTGCTTGTCTGAGGGCCTGTATGCTGGGGCAGAGTGCCAAACGAAGCTGGGTGGCCCTGCACTCCAGGGACGGAGGGAGCCAAGGAGGCACATCTCTGGTGGAGCAGGTACTGATTCTGTGCCTTTGCCCTTAATGTCATATCCATCGGGTGACACCTGCTGCTGTCATACCTCCTCCCTGGTGCGCACCATCTTCCAGTTCTAGGGCGGAAACCCTGTAACGCTCTTCCTCACTTATGCTCAGTCCCTGGCCTGGCACTGTGTTCATGGGAGGGCTTCCATGATCTGCTCCAACTGGACACACAGAGATGCTTCTAGGACTTTCCATTGGTTCCCATGTCTCTCAAGTTGTTCACCACTCAGTTTGTGACAATTTGGTATAGCAGCAATAGAAAACTACTACCATAGGGTAGAACAATTAGAAAGAATTGAAGATAAAAGGATAGCAATTGATGCAAGTAGAATATGCAGCAATAACAAACTCCAGGAAAAACAATAAGCTGTACAAGGAAGGAAATATACACTATCTGTTCACTAGGATGAACAATATTTTGCCAAAAAGGCATAAATATTGCCTATTGATTCAAATTATAGTTTTCTCTATATTGAGTCTGTGGGAAAGGACAAGCGAAGAGTTATTACAGAGCTAATCCTCATCTAGCGTAATGGAAGTTAGTGAATAATGTCTGAAAGTGACCAGTTAAGAGGTACTAGAGGAGAGCAGATAGTTGCACAGCATTTGTGAATGCACTTAATGCCACTGAGGTGCACACTTAAAATTGGTACATTTAATGTTATGTATATTTTAGCACAATTTAAAATTTTGGGGGAAACAAATAGCAAAGTTATGTGCATCCAGAAAGTATTACTGAGGCCTCTGTGCACAAGGCAGATGAGACCCCAGCTTTGAGACTTCCTGGAGATGCAGAAGTAAATGTCAAATTGCATATTATCCTGCTGGGGCTGGATGGGGCAGGGGAGAATAAAGGAGGGAGGCGCTCGTAGTTCTGGTGCGTGTAGGGAGAGTGGTGTGTAAACAGAGAGGAAAGTGAGATCTTTCTGTTAGGATGCACTGAGACCTCGGATGGGGACAGCCATGTGCAAATTACAGGGAGGAGGATTGCAGAGAGTGAGGACGGTAGGTGCAATGGTCCTGGGGTGCAGCAGGCCCAGAGTGTGCAGCCTGCAAGTAGGCCAACAGGGCCAGAGTTAGGGGGTGGCCAGGAGAGTAGGTAGAGGTCAAGTCAGGGAGGTGGCAGGGGCTCGGGTGACGGGGAGTCGTTTACTCACTGGAGGGTCCGAAAAGAAGCTGATGGTATTGGGGTCCAACTGCTCTGGCTGCCGGAACGCCTCCCCAGGGCTGGGGCAAAGGAGAGGCGGAGGAGACGGTGAGTGAGCGAGGAAGCTCCTGACCGCCAGGTGAGGAGTGTGTGGTGTCAGGATGTGTGTTGGGGGCGGAGCTGGCAGCACCACTTGCCACAGAACCAGGCATGGGTGTGGGGTCGAGGGTGCCCCCAACTTGGGTGTGAGCCCTGGGGTGGGGGGTTGCCATTTGTGGAGCTAAGCGCGGGAGGTCGTGCAGGGAGCCGCCTGGGGGAGGCATCAGGAGTGCAGTCTGGACACCGCGGCTTCGATGTGCCCCCTGGGTGCAGAGGCGACGCGTCAAAGGTGCCCCTGGATGCAGAGGAGACGCGTCAAGGTGCCAGCTGGTGGACGGCCTGGGCTTCAGGGAACAGTCTGGGTGGCAGAGGTGACTATGGGCGAGAGACGTGGGTGAGACAGGAAAGCGAGAAAGGGCAGAAGACCAGGGCCCAGAGCAGATGGAGAGGGAGGGGAGGGAGGCGAGGAGGAAGCCAGGGGAGCGCCAGGCAGGGGGAGCAGGAAGACGCAGGACGTGTGACCTTGGGTTTGGCAACAGGAGGCAACAGCCTGGAGGGGGTCCTGGGGGAGAGGAGGGGTGCAGAGAGCTGGGGGGCTGTGGATGGAGCTTCGTGGCTGCACCCCTGCACCCAGGTGGGAGGCCGGGGAAGGGGCAGGGGTCCGGCACTCGCGCTGCTTAGATAGCCCTGATGTGACTTTAAAAGAGGGTGGGATCCTTCTGTGTCTCCTCTGGGCTCCCCGGGGGGGGGGGGGGCGCAGAGACAAACAGAATAGAGGAGGCCCTGCGCCCACCCCCACGCCGGCTCCTCCTCCAGGCCTTTGAGCGCGGATAATCCCAAAGGCTCCAGGCCCAGATCTGGGTCAGAGGAGGTCAACCGTCCACACTGGTGCCTGGCTTCTCCCTCTGGGGAAGGGTCTGCTTTGGGGGCTCAGCCTGGCCTCTGGTGTCGGCGAGTCGGGCCCCAGCAGTGGTGGGGACCACTCAGCCGTGGTGAGGACGGTCCCCATCTGAGGCCATGGGGAGCTCCCGGCCGCCGTGACCGCTCTGCCCATGAGCCCGGGGAGCGAGCAGCAGGCGTGACTCACGACATCCCCCGTCCAGTCCCGTCGTCCACCCCCTCGTGCCCGTTTGGAAAGGTCCACCCACACAGTCTGCCCCTGACGTCCTTGTCACCAACCCTCCCGACTGACTGCTTCCAAGTCCTGGACGTCCGAACAAACCACCGGCCACTTCCCACGAACAGGCAAAGGCTCAGCCGCTTCCTCTCCCGGCCCCACCTACTGGACGGATTTCCTGTCCTCGGTCCCCTGCACGTGGGGCACCCCGGAAGGCCGTAGGTGCACGTTGTGGAGGAGACGGTGTCTCGGCTGGGTGGCATAAATATGGTAGGGATGTGATGCTACGAATACGTCACAGACGGTGGCCTCCACCAGAAGCGTTTCTCTCCGGCAGCTCTGGTGGCCGCGGGTGTGAGACCAAAGTGCCGGCGGATGTGGAGTCTGGTCAGGGCCCGCGTCCTGCTTTGCGGACGACCGTCTTCTCTTGCGTCTTCGTGCCGCCGGCAGCAGGGAGACAGCGAAGCAAGCTCTGTCCTGTCCCTTCTCACAAGGGCGCTGATTCCTCACCCTCGTCCCCCCCTCCACCCCGTCCCCTCCAAAGGCCCCGCCCCCTGATGCCGCCACTCTGGGGTCAGGGCTTCGACATAAGAACTGGGGGGAGGGGACACAAACATTCGGTCCACGGCAGACGGCGCTGTGGCTGGAGTGTGAGCCACCCAAGCTGGCAACAGGTGTGTGCCCCCGGATGTTGGGGAAGGTCATCGAGAAGCCTGGACCTGGCACCTGGGAGCTCCTCCCGACCCCGCCACCTGCCCCGTCCTTGGAACGCGGGTTCCACTTGCCTTTCCTGTCCCGGAGGCTGCTCAAGGTCACAGCCTGGAGGTGGTGACGTGCACAGTAGACGTGACCGAGCCCAGTTAAGGCCTCGTTATAACCTGTCAGATGTGGAGGCGGGTGCGGGGATCCCGTCGTCTTGCTGCTGCCCAGGAGGAGCCTCGCACATAAGTTCTCTTGCTTACTAAGCGGCCACCTGTGAACCTGGAGCGGCCGCCCCTTGGGTCTCTCCCTGCCCGTCCCCTTCGCACACGGGGTCCAGTTTTAGATCCCAGCAGGGGGCCCCTCGAGGGCCGTGTGTCAACACAGGACCCACCAGCCTTTGGCGTCCCCCCTCTGCATAATGGCTGGATCTGGGGTCCCTCGAGGCCCCGGCCTAGCTGTCACTCCCCACCAAGGCCCAGTGGAGAGCCGAGTCTCCAAACAGAGTGGGTATTTTCAGACGAGGGCATGACCTTCCTCCCAAATGCCAGGCCTGGTCTGCCAGAGACTCCGCATGGCATCCCTGTCTGACACGGACCCTTTAAACACCTTCGATCTGCGGAGCCACGGTGCAGAGGCCCGGAAGGCGGCCCAAACCTGCCAGGGACCTGTCCCTGTGAGCCCGTTC
The DNA here is from genome assembly GCF_028018385.1 of Neofelis nebulosa. Taxonomy (NCBI): domain Eukaryota; kingdom Metazoa; phylum Chordata; class Mammalia; order Carnivora; family Felidae; genus Neofelis; species Neofelis nebulosa. The sequence continues at coordinate 114,697,878 of NC_080791.1, read as the reverse complement.
AGAACAGCACCCTAAACATAGTATATTACCCCTCCAGAATCCAATGAGGCCTTCCTCCTCGTGGCGGGGGGAGCACACAGCAGCTGTGAGCACCTTAACCAACCCCAGGCCTCAGGGTGTCTTAAACTGCACTGAGAGGGCAGGGTCCTTGGTTTTCGTGGGTTTATCTCCCACCGTCCAGCCTCAAGTGTCTTCCTAAGGGCATCAGGACATTTGTTACTTCCTGCCAGGTCTGATCACCACTGTGCCATCGGCAGACTTAACTGGCCTTCTGTTCTGTGGGGTGATCAGGGGTCCTGAGGTCTGTACTTTGACAAGAACAGAGACGTGACACAAGTCCCAGGCCAGTGGGCCAAGGCATACTGCTGTCCCTGCCAGGTGAAGGCGGCCATCCTCCACAGTCAGCTCCCACGCGCGGAGGAGAATAGCGTTTGTCCGACAAGAGCTTCCTGTGTTCCACTACACGGACCGCATCTGGAGGACAGAATGACCGTGTTTACGTAACCCACTGTCGTGTCCAAAATGCACGACAAGTAGATGAGGAAAAAGGAAACATGATAGAAATCTGAGATACAACTGCCAGTACGTACTGAAATGTTCCTCTCAGACTTCCCCAGGGAGGCCTGTGGCTCCGGTCCTGGGGTCAGGACAGCGGGGGGTGGGCTAGACGGAACGTGTGACGCCCCCAAGCTGCTACACCACCCGTGCTGTTCTCACGGCCCTTCAACAGGAGATCCGGACTCCCTCCTTTCCTTCCTTCCTTCCTTCTTCCTTCCTTCCTTCCTTCCTTCCTTCCTTCCTTCCTTCCTTCCTTCTTTCCTTCCTTCCATCCTTCCTGACTCCCTTCCTTCTTTCCTCCCTCCCTCTCTCTCTTTTTACTTCTAGGTTTTATTTATTTAAGTAATCTCTACACCCCATGGGGGGCTCGAACCCATGGCCCTGAGATCAAGCGTCGCATGCTCTTCCAACTAGGCCCGCCAGGCGTCCCGATCTGGACTCCTCTCTCTCAGGAGCTCTGTGTCTGTGCGTCTCTCAGTTCTGGGACTGGGAAGGGTCATGAGTCTCCACCGTGTTGACCTGAGTCATTTCTCGGACCCCCTGACTACAGGTGTTCCCTGTCGCTCATTGGGGTCAGCGAAAACTCTGGGAGGTCACTTGTCTTTTTCAGTCCTAGGGACACTTGAGCAATTAGCCACTGCCAGAGGTCCTGCAGGGAAAACTGCTCTGGCAGTTACTTGTTGAGACAATGACACCCGCCTTGTGGCTGGCGGTGCCACCTGGCTTCTGACACCCAGGGTCACATGGTGCCATTGAATCCAGGGAGTCTGCCTCGGCGGGAGCATCTCCCCCAGCATCCTTATTCCACAGAACTTTTCAAGGATGCTGGTGCTCCCCGCCCCCCAACACATTCCCAATGCCTGTTTCCTCCAAAGAGACACTCGGGCGTGAACAGGTGCACGCAGTAAGCCCTCTAGCATTGCTGTCTCTGTGCTTTTGCATTCTTTCCCTCCCATTATACCAAGACCGTCTGACATCTCCCTTCTTTTGTGTCTGAGCTTCAGTCAACCAACCAAACGAGCGTCTGAAGTTACCTCCAGCTGCTCTTGAACAGACTCGCCGAACCCAGAGTCTCTGGCAAGTGAGCCCATGGTGATCGGTCCAACCTGACCTGGCGCCATGTTGCCCCCTCTGTGGCCTCATCTCTCAGAGCCTATTACCACACATGCCCTGGGCTCCCCCTGTTATAAGTTGGCAAAAACCTGCATTTGGTGTATGTGGTCTTTTCCTTGCGTCCGCGTGACTGTGTGCTCATTTTCACCCCTGCCTCTAGTCATCGATCTGGAAATCAAGAGAGTTGGTGGAGGTGAGGCTTGAGACTTGCCACCTTGTCCCCTGGTTGTTCCCCTGGGCGAAGTCCTCACAGGGTCCCCGGGTACGGACACACCAACCTCACATGGTGAGAAAGGGCTGTTTCTGCTGGTGGGGGTGGTCCAGGGGATTTGGTGCTCAGGGGACTCAGATCCAGTAAAATCCACTCCAGTTCTCATGATCGCACTCTTTCCAAATAAATGCCCTAACTTTTACTGAAGAGACTTGGTAAAACACGGACTGTACTTCAGCTGCAATGCATTGGCCTGCTAGATTAAAATTTTTTTTAATGTTTTTTTATTTTTGACAGAGAGACAGAACATGAGCAGGAGAGGGGCAGAGAGAGAGGGAGACACTTAATCGGAAGCAGGCTCCAGGCTCTGAACTGTCAGCACAGAGCCCGACGCAGGACTTGAACTCACAGACGGCGAGATCATGACTTGAGCCGAAGTCGGACATTCAACTGACTGAGCCACCCAGGCGCCCCTAGCCTGCTAGATTAAATTTGAGGTCCTCTTTTAAAAAAAATTGCCCTGAAAACTACAAGAAATAAAATAAGCTTCTTTTCAGAAGAGCCACCAGAAGCACTCTGGTTCTCGGGCCGTGCCCTGAGCGGAGAACTTGGGCCACGGCTTGTCACTTCCTTGCTGCCAACCTACCAGTGTGCTCAGCAGGACCTCACTGGTCTCCAGTCACAAGCCATCATAACCCTCTGTTGCGAGAGCCCTTCGTCCCTGGAAGCTGTCGTTCATTGGAATGACACTAGAAGGGCTTCGCTGGAAGCCATTTCAATGTGCCCCTTGTCACAAACCAGTGGAGGTGATATTTCATTCGTGACTATATTCATGGACTCTCTGCGGCCTGCCTCATATGGTCACAAAGTCATTACTTACCTCAGACTTCACCTGATCTGATAACTAAACCCAGATTCCTATTTTTAAGGTTCTACGATTCCTGGAAATACTGCTGATGCCAGGGAAGGTCAGAAGGGGGTAGCTGGCCAGAAAAATTGAAGTTACTTTAGGTATTTGGGGGTAGAAAGAGATTTATTGCAGGAAATTACAGGCTTACACAAACCCTGAGAAATCTGGAAATTGAAGGGGAGGAAGGTCGCTCTCTGGAGATCTGGAAGTTCCAGAATAGAGCGGGTGGGGAGGCCAGATCAGGGACCCCAGATGACTGCAGCACTAAAGTAGCTAGAAGCTGCCCCAGCGATCTCAGCCACCTGTGGTGCCAAGGGTGAGTCTCAGGCGAACCCTGGAAGCCAGGAAGCTACCCCCGCTGACAGCAGTGGTCTCCCTGCAGCTGCCGTGGAAAATAAGGGCTGTCCCCTCCCTCTGCCTTCCGCATCTTGCCCAAGGGGCTCTCACCATCAGAATGTATACTATACAGGGTGCTGGAAATCCTGGTGCTAGCTCTCTCTGCCGGGACACAGAAATGAATACAGAGGCAAATAGGGATTATGCTGAATGAATGACAATCTGGCACTAAGTGCTTGTCTTCATTTCCAAATCCATGAGTATTTTCTGCTTATCTTTTCTCTATTGGATTCTAGCGTCATTCCACTGCGGTCAGAGAACAGACCCCGTACACTTTCAATCCTTTCTGATTTTTAAAACGCTTGCTTTATGGGCCAGGATAGGATTCGTTTATGTAAATGATCCATGTGCTTAAAAAAAAAATACTATGCAGCTGTTGGTTTGTTCATATAATCTATGTGCTTACTGACATCTTCTCTACTTATTGTATCAGTTACTGAGAGCTTTATTTAAAAAGTCCCACTACGACTGGGGATTATTCATCTCTCTTCGAAGTACTGTGAATTTCTGCTTTACGTGTTTTGGGACCATGTTATTGGGTGCATAAAAATTTAGAATTCATATCTTCCTGGTGAAACAGGCCTGTTATCATTATGAAGTGACCTCCTTATCCTAGTAAAGCTTTTACCTTAAAGTTTATTTGTTTCTGATATGGTTGTAACTATCTCACCTTTCTTTGGGTTAATACTTACATGGTATCCGCTTTCCCAGCATTTATTTTCAGTCTTCTACATCTTTATGATTTAGATATGTCTCCTGTACATATCACAGCGTTGAGTTTTATTTCCTTTTATCCAGCCTGACAATCTTCGTCTTTTAAGTGGAACATTTAGCCATTTGATATCTAATATAGTTACAGATATACTGGGGGCTAAATCGTCATGTTATTACATGAGTTCTATTTATCCTGACTGTTCTGCGTTTCTTTTTCTACCCAATGTTGCTTTCTGTTGAATGGATTGGGCCTTTCCTGTTATTGCATGGTTTTCCTTCTGTTAGTCTGTAATGTATATAGAATGTTGGAATGACTGATCAAAGATTCAATAATGGCACTAGGTTGGAGGGAAAGACTTTGCAAAGCTGGGCACTCTCTCAGAATTCCACCTGCTCAGCATTGATAGATGGTGCTGTTCCTAGTGGTGGCAGCTTCCTAACTGGAGCAGAGGCAGAAGCCCCAGTGGTGGCAGGACTCTACCAGGATTGGGTATTGTTTCTAGGACAATGATTCCTGATAAGTTTTTGTGACTTTTTAAACAAATCCTTTCCTGCTTAAATTACCAGCAGTGGATTCTGTTGTCTGTGATTAAGGACCCTGATCAACACAGACTTCAGTCTTTCATTTATACTTTTGAGCATTCTAAGTGCCCTTTGTCAGACTATTCTACAAAGTTAATTTTATATGATTGTATAACCGATAAATAATTAATATCCAGAACATACAAATAACTATTACAATTCAACAACAGACAAACTATGCTATTTTTAAATGGGCAAAGGACTTGAATAGACATTTCTCCAAAGAAGATATGTGGATGGCCAATAAGCACGTGGAAAGATGCCCAACATCATTAATCACCAGGGAAATGCAAATCAAAGCTACAATAAGACTTCACCTCACACCAATTATGACGCCTATCAGATGGCTGCTATCAAAAACCAAAACCAAAACCAAAACCCCAAAAATGACACGCGACAGCGAGGATGTGGAGAAATTCGAGCACCATGCCCTGTCGGTGAGAATGCAAATCGGTGCAGTTGCTGTGGAAAACAGTGTGGTAGTTCCAGAACTACTGTTTGATCCAGCAATCCCACCACTGAGTATTTACCTTAAAGAACTGAGAACAGGGACTCGAGTGGATGTTTGCACACCTGTGTTCACAGCAGCTGAAACACGGAAGCGACCCAGTATCCATCTATGGACGAATGGATAGACGTGGTCCGTCACCTCCTGGGACTGTCACTCAGCCCTGACAAGGAGGGACGTTCTGACACCTGCCACCACGTGGATGGACCCGGGGAACGTGATGCTCACGTGTGATCCACTCACACGAGGCCCCTGGAGTCTCCAGACTCCCGGAGACAGAGAGTGGACGGTGGGTGCTGGGGCTGGGGAGGGGCTGGGGGTCCGTGATTCACGGGGACAGAGAGTGGACGGTGGGTGCTGGGGCTGGGGGTCCAAATTTCATGGGGACGAAGGTTCCATTTGGGAAGATGGAAATTTCTGGAGACAGAGGGTGGGGACAGCTGCACAACAGGGTGAATGTGCTTAATGCCCCTGAGCTCGCGCTTAGAGACAGTGAAACCTGTACTTTTCATACTCTGTATATTTTACCACAGTTAAAAAATTAATTTATCTGGAATGCATTCGTGCTGTGACCATTGGCTCTTGTCACTCGTATTTCGGTTTTACCTCCATCAGGCTGCGAGATACCTTTAAAAATAAAAAAAAATTAAAGCATTATTATGTGTGAAAGAAGCCAGACACAAAAGACTAGGTACAGTTTGATTTCATTTCTGCGAAATTCAAGAACAGGCAAAATGAGTGTGGGGAGCCAGACGTGCGAACGGTGCTCGCCGGGGGCACGTGAGGGTCTCTGGGAGGCGCCCCGGGAGCACGCCGTGCCGCCATCGGGTCACACACGAGCGTGCGTCCAGCAGGAGTCATGAGATGGTGCTGCCGGATCTTCAGGTTTCAGGTGCAGATGTGTTTTCTCTTGGTTTAAGGAAAACGCGTGATCTAAGTGGAGAAGTAGACAAATCCACATTTGTTGTTGGAAATCTTAACCCACTTCCCGGAGAGACAATAAAACAAGGGAAAAAAAAATCAATACCTCTATAGGAGAGGCGAATCCCGTGATAAAACAGACTGGTTCCCAGGAGCGACGCTGTTGGAACTCCCGCCTTCCCACGTGTAAACATCTGGAGAGACACAATCGCGTTCTGGTCCACGCAGCAAACGTGAACCGCTGAAAACGGTTGGCGCTGCGAAGGGTGTGCTCTCGAGGATGTCACCAGGGAACACCTGCACATCTGGAAGTCGGGAAGCGTGCCTGCCCCGTCGCCTGGCGTGGGGCCCGCTCGTCCCCACCGACCGCCTTGCCTTCGGGTCTGCTTGGTTCTTGCTCACCTGCCTGCGGGACTCCGGATTCCGCCCGTGTCCTTCCAGGGTGTGCCTTCCAGTCTAACCGGGGACCGACTGCCCGCCCAGTGACCTCCCTACCACCGGCAAGTGGGTCTCGGCGCCCCCCAGGCCCCCTCGTCGCGCTCCTCAGGTCCCTTCCTTCCACCCCCATCCCCTGTGAACTGGGGACGACTCTGCCCGCCTCACAGGGCTGCTTCAAGAGTGAAATAACGTCAGCAAGCGTGTTTTATGAAACTGGGAGTTCTGTTCGTGTACAAGGCCTCATTCTGAGGCCCTGCAGAGTGCGATGCAAGCAGGTGATGTGCCCCAAAGTCTCAGGATCTGCACCCGCATCAGGAGGGCGGCAGGGACACCTAAAGTCAATCCGATGGCATGACATGATTGCAAAGTAAACCACACAGGTGCACGCAGGGGGAGCGTTTGGTGAGCAAGAGCGTGCTGGCAGGCAGAGGAGAGGCAGGGTCACCGAGGAAGGCTTTGCACGACCCACTCACCTTCCTGCAACCACGTCCTCTGATTCCATTCGTCGGCTGGGACCCCAACACCCGCTCGGGCTCAGCTGTGCCCAGGCCCCAGGGCTGGTCCTTTGGGGGGAGGTGGCATCTGGCAGCTAGGGGCCCCTGGCCACAGCCAATGACCCGGTCCCCTGTCAGGCTAGCCGCTGATCCCGGGGCCCCACTGGATAGATGCAAGGCCCCGGGAAGCACAAGGGGCCCGCGCCCAGCGGGAGTGTCTGGGAGGGCTTCCGGGAGGAGAGAAGCCGACACCCTGTTAGCAGCCCAGTGGAAGTCTCCCTGAGCGACTTCCTGGTCAGCAGAGCGAGAGGCCCCAGGGCCACAGTCAACAGCAGCCACAGCCAAGGGGCTCCTGGGGCAGGAGGCTTGGAGGCCCTTCCGGTGCTGCTCCCTCTGGGCCTAGAGGGAAGGAGGCAGGCCTGGCGAGGCCGAGGCTTCGGGGTGCTGCGTGCCTGGGGGCCTCTGAATGATCCGGCAGGGAAAAGGGTCATGTTCGGGCCTGGCAGCTGGAGGCAGCCACAGGGGAAGGGGACGTCAGATCAAGGCTGGCTGGAGGTTGATGCTGGCTAGCGCGTCCTGTACTCCGGTCCCCGTTCTCCCCCGAGCCCAGCAGGCTGCATTGAGATGGAGGCTCTCCCTGCCCCCTGGGTCTGCAGGGACTTCTAAGTGGCCCATGAAGCCAAGGCGTAGAAGTCCTCCTGGGGGTCGGCCTTCCCCTGAAGGCCCTGGGAAAGGCCTGCGGGACCACGGTGGGGGTGGTGCAGAGGGGCATGGGGGCCGGCCCTCTCACAGCAATGAGGTGGGTGTGATGGTGGTCCTGGAGAAGGCGGGACCTGGGTGGGCTTGGCTGCTCAGCGGGCGGTGGCCTTCCAAGGCCCCTCACGCTGACCCCCGCAGAACCGCGCCCGGAGAGTCGAGCGTCCCGAGGAGGCCCCAGGGCTTCGTCTTCAGCAGACCTCTGAGCCAGACCACCAGGCACCGTCCACGGGACAGGCCCAGGAAGGGCGCTCCGCCAGGCCCCTAATGCGATCCCGCCTGGCCGCTTACTGAACATGCCCTCCCCGTCCAACAGTCCCTGTGACCCTGCACCGGGGGCTACGGCCACCACCCTCACTCACGGACAGCAGAGGCCAGGAGAGGGAAGGGGCCCTGCCCTCCCGGAGGGGAAGCAGGATCTGAACCTAGCCGGGCCGAGCCCTGACCTGGGGAGGCTAACCGCTGGACCGTCCCGTCTGGACCATCACAGGGAGCCTCCTGTCCTCAGTAGAGCCAGGGAGCTGGGGGGTCTGCCCCAGGGTGTCAGGAGCCAGGGGAGCTCAGAGCCTTGGCCAGAGAGGAGACCCCCGCCACGTGGGCAGCCGACGCCGGCAGCCGGATTTCATTCCACCAGCGGGCAGTCCTGCCCGGTCTCTCCTTGTTTCTAATCCGCTCAGAGGGACTTGAAAGCTCGGGTCTGTTCACCCCCAGCCCTCCCGTTTCCTTCTTACCCCCAGCTTGTTTGCTCCTCGTGTAAAACCAAGCAGGGCACGTGCAGCGTCGTCGCAGTCCTTGGGGCCCGGCCGCCGGGCGTCTAGGTCGGGCCAGGTTCAGTCACCGACCCTGGTCGTGCAGCCGTGACTCTAACACGGGTGCTGCTGGGTCCCGATTCCCGAGATTGGCCTCCAGACTGGCTGCCTGGAGCCCGGGAGCCCGGAGGCCGGAGGCAGCACAGCCAGATGCAGTTTCTGTCTGTGGACGCTGGGCTCCGGGGGCGGTTGGTCCTCTGGCTGGGCCTCGTCCCTCTGTCCCCCCCACTGGACCTGAAGCGTGGAGGGGGAGCACCTCTGCAGCTCTGTCTCCACCCGCCCCCCTGCTGCCTCAATGTCCCTCCAGGCCCCAGGGCCCCAGGACACACGCTGAAAGCCCACAAGGTTGCGGCCCAGCCCAGCGATCTGGCGTCCCGCCTGCTCCCCCCACGATCCCCGCCTACTTGGCCCACCTGCACACACCTCTTATGCGGCGGGGGGGGGGGGGGGGGCTCCCCAACCTGCTCACCGCGTTGCTGGGCAGATTGTAGGACACATTTGAATTTCAGATAAACAATGACTATTTTTTCCAGCATAAATATGCCCTAAATATTGCATAGGACACACTTATACTAAAAAAGATGCTCATTGCTTATCTGAAATTCAAATTCAACTGCGCATTCCGTGTTTCTATTCACTAAATCCAGCCACAGACTTGCCCCATGTGCTACGCTGTCCGCCCTCAGCATCCTCGGACACAGGCTGAGCCCAAACTGTGTCCTGAGTCCCTCTCCTAGGGCGGCAGCCCCTGCCAGCCTCCACCCTCCCCCTGCCTCAGGGCCCTGGGGGGCCGTCCCGGTCTGGACAGATCCTCCTGCCTGACCTCAGCCCTCAGGCAGCGGCCTCCACCCGCCAGGCAGGTCCGTCTTAGGTCCTCCTGGGGCCCAGAAAGCTCCCGGCTTCACAGAAGGGGCAGGCTCCCCCGGGCACCGCAGGGGAGGGCCATGGTGGTGGCGAGAGTGGGGGTGACACGGGGCCCCAGGCTGGCCCACGCCTCTGCACTCCTGTCCCCATGCACAGGCTCACGACACCAGCTCCAGTGGGCTGGCCGCTGCCCCTGGGCCACAGAGGCCCAGCAGGGCCGGGTGCAGGGTGCACGGGACGGTTAACCCTGGTGGTGACTGCTCTGACTCCGGCTCTTGGTGTCTGCCTGCTGACAGCTTTTAGGGCCTCCCACACCCCACCCCTGGGGAGCTGAGAAGTGCTTTCTCCTCAAGCCCTGTGCCCTGCCCCCTGGGCTCGCACAGTGACCACCCGTGAGCACAAGGACGGCCATCCCGCCCCTCCCCCGTGCCATCAGTCTCAGCGTGAGCCACGTTTTCGGCAGGGGTCACGGGCCTCCCTCTCTCCCACCGGCAACTCGGTCATCTGTGGAACCGCCTCACCCTTACCCAGGGTACCCCGTCAGCGGAACGCGCTTGGTGCCACGGCCTCTGAATATCGTGAAGGAGATGCTCTCGTGTCCTTGTGTGTGGACATCCGGGCCTTGGGTCCTGGAGGCGCACCTGGGGTTGTGACCAGTCAGAGGCAACAAGGGCCCGAAGCCCGGGGTTGGGGTTGGGGCGAGGGGCGTACGCGGCTGGGTGTGGGTTTCCCCTGGCACTCTCACGGGGCGTACAGAGGAGTAGGAGAAGCCGTGGAGCCTTCAGCCCCGCGTCAGTCAGCTGTTGCTGCATGAGAAACACCCCAAACTGGCCGTGTCTGCACGACGAGCGCATGCGGACCAGTGGAGGCACCACGGGCTCTCTGGGGTCAGTGTGCTCCCTGCGTCTCCTCTGGGGAGCCCTTCAGAGATGGGGCTGGGACCTACATGCCACCCCTTGTGGCCACACCCACATGCCCAAGTCACACGGCTAAGTGGCCTTGGCGCCCGCACCAGCGAAAGGGACCTGCTCTGTGCCAGGGTGGAGGGCAGGCCTGGGGTCAGGAACAGGTCCCCCACGCCCTGGGCCCAGGCCTGCATCGTGGATGGGCCACGGCCTGTCCCAGGAGCCCGGGTGCTCTCGGAACCCATCTAACATCAGCATATCCAGACCAGGGGCCGTTTGAGGGAGGGCAGCGGGGAGAGCGTGGGTGGGGTAGGCATAACAAGACCCCACAGCCCAGGGGCTCGTGCAATGGACATTCACTGTCCCCCGTCCTGAAGGCCGGAGCCCGAGGTCCAGGTGTGGGCGGGGCCGGGTCCCCCCGAGGCCTCTCTCCTTGTGGGTGGACGGCTGTCCTCTCCCAGTGTCCTCACGGGGTCGTCCCTCTGCCCGTGTCTGTGTCCTGATTTCAGCTTCTTGTAAGGACCCCGCTCACAAGGGATCGGGACACATCCCGGTGACTTTGCATTATCTCAGTCACCTCTGGAAAGGCCCCATTACCAATTATGGTCACATTCTGAGGTACTGGGGTTTACCTTCAACATATACATTTGGGGCACACAATCCAGGCCATAGTGAGGAAGTGGCACACAGGGCCCGGTTCCCATCCCCCAGGCATGATCATCACATGACCTGGCCTGACAAGACCAAGGGAACCGCCCTGAGTACCCTTGAAGTCAGGTGCCTCAGCAGAGGCCTTGCTCTGGCCGGCCTGCTGCTGGGGCAGAAGTCCTGCCTCGACCCCCCAGGCCAGCCCCCAGACCGCACTGCTCACCTGGACTGTGAGTACGTCCCTCTGTTCCTTCCTACCCCAGCCATTTGTTCCTTCCCAGAGGGCCAGGCGGTAAACAGAAAGGCCAGTGCCTTCATCAGGAGCCAGTGGTTGGAGGGGAGATAAATCAGTAGAACAGGAACCGATGGAGACACAGCCAGTCCGGGGGGAGCCTGGAACTGGGTCCTGCTGGAATCTTCCGGAGAGGTGCTGTGGACCGGGGACCAGTACAGGAGAGGCCAGGAGACCGGGAGACAGAGACCCCACAAAGCCCGCGTGAGCAGGCCGGCGGCAGAAAGGGGGCCATGAAGACTGACTGAGAAGGGGTACAGAGGAGGAGAAAGGGTGAGCCCCAGAGCTGGGGGCACAGAGCCGCGGGAGCCACAGGGCTTGTGGGGGTAAGGGGACCACAGGAGCCACGAGGCCACAGAAGCAAGGAAGCTCCAAGCTTGGAGAATGCCGAGTGGGATCAAGGCTGCCCCGAGGTGCACCAAGTGCAGGAGGAGCTGGTGCCCTCGGCCTGGCCCTGAGGTTGGGCTGGAGGGCTGAACGTTCCAGGGAGGGAGCAGGTCTTCTGCCGCCCTCCTGGGGCTGCCACACGTGGCCCGCGTGACCAGACCTGAGGGACGGGGAATCCTCGGGAAGAGAGCAGGGCCGGCGGGGGTGTCTTCTCTGTGCCGGTGGGCCCGTGGCGCCCTCTCCCTTTCGGGATGGGTCCTTCCCAGGACCGGCTGCCGGCAGCCCTCGGTAGCCTTGACCAGTCGCGTCCCGGCCGCTGAACTGCGGCCACCCGACGTGACACATGCCCAAGAACGCGGTCTCTGCGACTTTCCGTGGGTCTTCACCGGCGGACCCGGCTATAAAAGGTCACCTTCGGGTGACCAGAAAGAATTCCAAATTCGAACCCCTGAGACACCCCCACAGGACTCTTCCAGGGAGCGCCGACCTTCGCTGTTCCTGCAGCTCCAGCCCCGAGCTCAAGCCCTCCTCCTGGGCCTTGGGGAGGGGCCTGGGGCCCCCGGATTAGGGCTGTCCGGGGCGGTGGGATGAGACTAAAGTTTCTCTGGTGAGCACATATGAGTGTGTGTGAATGGGCGTGAGTGGGAGTTTGTGGGCCTGTGTGAGCACCTGTGAATGTGGATGCGTGTGAGTGTGAGTGTGTGTGAGTGCATGTGGGCACGCGTGAGTGTGTGAGCACGTGTGGGTGTGTGATGGGGCGGAGCCAACATGACACCAATCAGATAGCCCAGACACCAACCATGGACAGCCTCACCCCCTCATCCCCTCACCCATGACTCAGGAAATGGGTCAGGTCAAGACCGAGTGACCCATCCTCGTGTTGAAGGGGTCCCAGAAAAAACCAGGGAAAAATCCCTTATTAAACACCAATGTCACGGGAATCACTTCCGTTGCGTTAGTGCAAATCCGCGGGCTGGTCACGTGTGGAGAAGTGATTTGCGGGCTTACCCTGTGATGAAACAGGCAGATTCCGAGAAGCGTAGACTCAATCCACTGAGTTATAGTAAGTTTAATTATTCACATTCCACGTAATTACGAGATATTTTTCTTCTGCTCACATCTGAGGAAAGCTCTCTGCCTGCCCTTTGGAGACACGTGACCCGCTTCTGGGGGTGAGCGAATGCCTGATGGACTTCTAATTCTGAAAAAACAAATAACAGTGATGACAATAATAATAAAAACAAATTGAAAACATAAATACACGGTCTGGTTACCAGGCGCCGAGCCCCGGCACCTGGAGGTGGGGCTGGGGCGCGGGGCGTCCTCCCCTGGACGCGCCGGGGCCTCTCCAGGGCCTCTCCAGCCATCGTCATCCATCGAGTAAGTGCACAGACAGCCATCCCGAGACGCATGGAATATGAGGCCACTATTCATCGGGGTATAAGGGTCCTTATCTCTTGATACGGCCGCTATCAATCAGCCGGGGAGACCCCCTTGGTGAGCTCTGTGCTCGAGCGCTCCGGGCGCGGTTTCTTTCTGCACCGGCTCTTTGCAGCTCGAGCTCCCGCGGGGAAGAAAACACGCACCCCCATCCCCCGCAGGTGCAGCCCTGCTCCGCTGCGTTCACCCCCGAAGTGTAATCGAAAGCCTGGCCTGCCTCGTCCTTCCTCCTCCTCCTTGGCGGGAGGAGGGGGTGTGGGACTGCGCTGCCCCGGAGGAACCAGATTAATGCTCCAAAAATATCCGGCCAGTGCCCGGAGAGCCGACTGGGAAACAATGCCCTCCTTCCACCCCTGTCCCCAGCGCCAGCCGGCTGCCTGTGCCGTTCCCAGCACCTCCCTCGGAAGTCACGGAGCGGGGAAAGAACAAAAAACCCCGCTTTTAAGAATATGACCCTCGTCTTCTTTTCCAGCCAGTTTTTAAATTTTTAATTGCAGCTAAAAATATACACAAGATTTACCATCTTAAGCGTTTTTAAGGGTGCTGTTTGCTAGTGTTAAGTACATTCACGTTGTCCCGTAGCCAATCTCCAGCACCCTGGGGGCTCCTAACTCCCCATTTCTTATTCAAATGCCAGTTGAAATACACAGGTGCCTTTGCCTCCCCATGACGCCTAAGGGGCCTGGGAGCAAGGCCATGCCTAGGCCCTCTATCTTGACCTGGCAGGTAGGAGGCTCTACACCCACCCACTGATGTGCACACTACCCCCCCCCCCCCCCACCTCACCGAGCTGGCAGGACCTCAGAGCCTCCTGGGGCCCCAGGCCAGCCCACCCCACCTCTGAATGACCGGAAGTCTTTCTGTGGCCTGAGGCCGGATCCCCGCCTCTCGGTCTCTTGGTCTCGGGCTTACCCATCTTTCCCCAGGCCAGCCCTCACTGGTCAGAGGCGGGCACAGACTCCCGAACTTTCCTTGCTTCACCGTTTCCCTCTTCAGCTCTTTCTCTTGTGCTCGAAGAGGGGGAAGGAGCCACAGCCTCAGTGTCTGTGGCGGGAGGCTGGAAAGGGGTCTGCGGAGGAGCCATCATCCTTAGGCCACAGGGGCTTGGTCTCTCCCCCAGCAGGCAGCAATAGCAGGGACATTGTTACTGGGACCCTCGGGCCAGTCAGCTCCGAGAGCCGGGAGTCCGTTCCACAGAGCCACTGGGCACCGGCATGTCCCGGCACGGCACAGCCGGGAGGCGCCTGGGGCCCAAGGGATGACCTGTGTTCCAGCACCTGCTCCAAGCCCTACACTCCCTCCCCCACCCTGAGCTCAGTGGATGGAGTCGTGACCCCCAAGGAGTGGTGACCGTTGCAGCCAGGAAGAAAGTAGAACTCACTCTCAGGTTTTCCTCCAAGGCGAGTTGGGGTGGGGGTGACACAAGTGGCAGTGCTTGGTGGCTCTCAAAGGTTTTATTTCAACAACCAGTGAGGATGCCAGACACCGTCCCTCCCCCTGCCCCGCCACCAGCCCTTGTGCCCTGGATGGGCTTGGTCAAGGATCTCTTGTGGCAAGTGACCCACCTAGCTAAGCCCAGCAAAAGTGGAAAATGACCTCAAGGACACAGGACAAGAGGTCTCCTGGGCCAGAGGTCAGGCCTGGGGTACTGTCTTTATCCCTATCCGCTCATACGTCTCCCAGCCCAGCCCTCTCCTCCTCCCTGTTCTTTTTTTTTAAATTTTATTTACATTTATTTTTGTTATCTTTTTTAATGTTTGTTTTTGAGAGAGAGAGAGAACGAGTGCATGCATGCTAGAGGGGGAGGGTCCAAGAGAGAGGGAGACAGAGGGTCCAAAGCAGGCTCTGGACCCATGCAGAGCCCGATGCAGGGCTTGAACCCATGAACTGTGAGATCACGACCTGAGCTGAAGTTAGACCATCAACTGACTGAGCCCTCCCAGGCACCCCTATTTTTATTTTATTTTTTTTTAATGTAGGCTCCACACCCAACACGGTGCTTGAACTCACATCCCTGAGATCAAGAGTTGCACTCTCCACCAACCAAGCCAGCCAGACGCCCCTCCCTCTCTGTTGTAATCTGATTTTGCCATCATCTCAGGGCCCCTGGGGGCTGCCCCAACCTCACACTCCCAGGCTTCTGTGTCCTCAGGTCAAGCGGGCAGCACTGCCTGGTCATTAGTGTGGGTACTAGACCAATACTATAGGTGTCCTTACAAGAAGAGATGTGGACACAGTCATGCATGAGAGAGGGCACCCTGGTGACACAGGACCCATGGAAGGTGTGAGCAAAGGAGGAATGAGATCTCACTTACATTCTCAGAGGGTCCCTTGTGTGCTGTATTTACCCCATAAGGGGCAAGGGTAAAGCCAAAGACCCCCCCAAGGACTCTGAAACATGAATATACATGTTCACCAGCACATCAGATAACTCGGGGAGATGGGCGAAGTCCTAGAGAGACACAAACCATCAAAGCTGAGTCTAGAAGAAGCAGAAAGCCTGGATAGACCTATAACAAGTAAAGAGATTGAATCCGTAATTTAAAAACTTCCCATGAGGACAAACCCTTGGCCTGATGGCTTCTCTGGTAAATTGTACCCAATGCTAATGAAGAATTCACACCAGTCCTTCATGGACTGCTCCAAGAAGAGTAGGGAGCACTTCCCCACTCGTTCTGTGTGGCTAGAACAACCCTGATACCAAACAAGACAAAGACATTACAAGTGAACAACACACCAGTATACCCTATGAATATAGACACAAAAATCCCCAACAAAATATTAGCAGACTGAATCTAGCAACATATAAAAGAAGAATTATAGACATGACCAAGTGGTGTGTAACCCAGCAATGCAAGACTGGTTTGGTGTTTGAAAATCAGTTAATATAATACAGCATATCAATAGCTTAAAAAAAAAAAAGTACCACATTGTCATCTCAATAGATGTGGAACGAGCATTTGACAAAATCCAACCCCCTATCATGATCGGAAAAAGACAAAACAAAACATTTGACGAACTGGGGATAGAAGTGAACTTCTTCCACCTAATAAAGGGCATTTACAAAAAAAACCCTGCAGCTAACATCACGCTTAATAGTGAAAGACTGGATATGCTCCTTATGACATCAGGAACAAGAAAAGGACGTGTGGCCTTGCTGATTTTACCCAACGTTGTATTGGAGATTCTGGACAGGATAATGTCGGTTAATGTCGGACGCTTAGTCGGTTAAGCGTCCGACTTCAGCTCAGGTCATGATCTCACGGTCTGTGAGTTAGAGCCCCACGTGTGGCTCTGTGCTGTCAGGTCAGAGCCTGGAGCCTTCTTTGGATACTGTCTCCCTCTCTCTCTGCCCCTCCCCCACTCACGCTCTCTCAAAATATGAATAAACGTTAAAAAGAATTTTTTTTTTTTTTTAAATTTTTTTTTAACGTTTATTTATTTTTGAGACAGAGTGAGACAGAGCATGAACGGGGGAGGGGCAGAGAGAGAGGGAGACACAGAATCAGAAGCAGGCTCCAGGCTCTGAGCCATCAGCCCAGAGCCCGACGCGGGGCTCGAACTCACGGACCGTGAGATCGTGACCTGGGCTGAAGTCGGACGTCTAACCCACTGAGCCACCCAGGCGCCCCAAAAAGAATTTTAAAAAAAGAAAGTATAATAGGAAGGAATAAATTTATCAGGTCTGTTCAATCTGTATTCTGGAAGCTACAAAGCATTGCAGACCTAAGTAATGAAGAGACAGACCATGTTCATGAACAGGAGGCTTGATACTGCTGTACAGAGATACTCCTCTTTTGTTTCTCTGTCCTGACTACTCTCAACAAAGGGGAGATTATAAACTGGGCAGAGGCCTCTCATGTCCAGGACTGCACCATTCCATTCCAGAGTGGCATGTGTGGGTCAGACGTGGCCCTCATCCAAGATAAGCCACTAGGGGCAGGAAGAGGAAGGGAGGACAGCAGAGAGTCTGGGTGGCCAGCAGGAGGACCCAGAGCCATCCTCCTCGGAGACACTAAGAACGAGAGGGGGCAGAGGAAGGTGGGAGGCCAGGGGCTCCTTCTCCCTCCCCCAAGACCCAGAGGCAGAGCAGAAGTTGAGGGATAGGTGGAGTCTGGCCAGATGTGGGCCAGGTGGCCTAGTATACCCCTGAGGGAACTAAGGGTTTATGCACAGGATGGAGGGATAGCTAGGGTGGTCCGTGAGCAGGAGAGGAAGACTGAGAGGCAAGACAGACAGTTCCTAAGGCGGTTGGGGTCAGAGAGGATCCTCATGTCCTTAAACCATGCTAGGAAAAGAAGGCCGCTGTCCTTCCCTTCTGGACACACCGCCCCTGGCAAATGGGCATGGGAAGCCCATTTCCCTGTGGGTGAAGGGGTGGGGAGAGGGGCTAGGAGGCACCTTTGTGCCCTGGGAATGCCAATAACAGCCAGGTAGCTGCCCACCTGTCAGGTCAGCTGCCCATCTGAATAACTGTAACTTCTCCCCATGAGGATGCCCGAGGTGCCCTGCCCCCCAACCCCTGGCTTCAGGGCCCTGCTTCCTGCTTCAGACTTTAGCCTTATAAACACAGTCTTGCCTTTTCTGTAACGTCGTACGAATGAAATCAGAGGATATGTTACCAGAGTCTTTCCCAAGGCAGGATGTCCCTGAGATCCGCCCATATAGTGTGTCCCTCTTTATCGTAGCAATGCACTTCTCATCCAGCGGTGGCCCACTGAAGGACATTTGGGGCACTTCTGACTTCTGGCGATTACAGATAAAGCTGCTGTAAACACTGGTGTCCAACCCTCGTGTGGACGGAAGTTTTCGTTTTCTCGGGAAAATACCCATGAATACAACTGTTGGATTGTGTGCCAAGTGTGTGTTGGATTTTGAGACATTGCCAAGCTGGTTTCCAAAGTGGCCAGACCATTTCTCATCCCCCATCAGCCACGTCCAAGGGTCCCAGGTGCTCTGAGTTCCCGCCACGGGTGGTGTTGTCTGTGTTCTGAATGTCAGCCCTTACTTAACGGGCATACAGTGGGCCCCACTGTAGTTTTACTGTTCCTGTATCGGATGACTAATCCCTGTCTCATGTGCTTATGTGCCATCCGCGCGTCTTCTTGGGCGAAGTGTTTTGTCCAATCTTTCAATCCCGTTTGTATCTTAGCGACTAGTAAGCTATGTATACTAGACACAAATCTTCTACTAGAGAGAAGTTTTGAAAATATTTCCTCCCAATCTGTGGCTTTTCATTTTCTTTACAGAAGCAGCACAAAGGTTTTTAATTTTGATGGGGTCCAACTGTTATTTAAAAATTGATCGGCTTTGTGCTTTTTGCATCTTATCTAAGAAATCTTTGCTTAACCCGAGGACACAAAGATTTTCTCCTGTGTTTTCTTCTTGAATTTTTATTGTTACAGCTCTTCTGTTCAGGTCTGTGGACTGTTTCTGCTTAGTGCTTGTTAATATCAGCCAGTTAATCTAGTCAATATTTGTAGATGGTGTCAGGTAAGGGTTGAGGCTCCTTATCTGCATATGGATGTTTATTTAAGCACCTTTTTTTGAAAAGATTATCATTTCTTCATTGGACTACCTTTGCTCCTTTGTTGAAAGCCCACTGGCACGAACATCATTATTGATTTCTGGACTCTAGTGTTGTATTTTGATTTATAGGTCTATCTTTAAGCCAACAACATTCTGTCTTGACTGATGCAGCTTTACAGTGAGACTTGAAATCAGGTAGAGTGAATCTCCCAACTTTATTGTTCTTCAACACTGTTTGGGATTTCCTTGGTCTTTTATATTGCTTTTTGCATTTTAGGGTCAGCTTATTAATTTCTAAAATTAAATAAATAAATAAATAAGGCCACTATGGTTTTGCTTGAAATTGCATTGAAAATATAGTCAAATTTGGGGAGAATTGATATCTTTTTAAATATTTATTTATTTTTGAAAGAGAGAGAGACAGCACGAGTGGGGGAAGAACAGAGAGAGAGGGAGACACAGAACCAGAAGCGGGCTCCAGGTTCTGAGCTGTCAGCATAGAACCCGACCGTGGGGCTCGAGCTCACAAACTGTGAGATCATGACCTGAGCTGAAGTGGGACGCTCAACCGACTGAGCCACCCAGGTGCCCCAAGAATTGATATCTTTTTAAAAAAAATTTTTTTAATGTCAATTCATTTTTGAGAGACAGAGAGTGAGTGGGGGAGGGGCTGAGAGAGAGGGAGACAGAATCCGAAGCAGGATCCAGGCTCCAAGCTGTCAGCACAGAGCCTGACGTGGGGCTTGGATCCACAGAACAAGAGATGGTGACCTGAGCTAAAGTTGGATGCTTAACCGACTGAGCCATCCAGGGGCCCTGAGATTTGATATCTTAACAAGTCTTAGAATGAGCCACGCCAATGAGCATGGCATGACTCCATTTATTCAGGTCTTTTTTAGTCTCTCAGTGGTATTTTATAGTTTCCTGGGTGCATATTTCACACACATTTTGTTAAATTTACCTCTAAGTATCCCAAGGTTTTGATTCTGTTTGTGGGTGGTATTGTTTTTATAACTTCAATGTCTAATTGTCCATTGTTAGGATACAGAAATAGAATTTTTATATACAGGTCTTGTATCTTGTGATTTCACCAAACTCACTTGTTAGTTCTGGTAGCATTTTGTAGCTTAGGGTTTTCTACAGACAATAATGTCATCTGCGAATTGAGATAGCTTTACTTTTTCCTTTCCGATCCTGTAAGAGCAGAAACACAGGTGTTTGTTTGTTTGTTTTTTTGGTTTGTTTTCTTTATCCTACTCCGTTGGCCAAGCCCCTCCAGTTCAAGATATAGTGCAGGGACCCGCTCCTGCCTCATCCCAACTGTCTTCCACCATCCAGGGAGAAGCCATTGGGGGGGTTTTGCAGATTCCCTTTCTTTATCAGATTGAAAGAATCTCTTCTGGTCCTAGTTTTCCAAGATTTTTGTTTTTGAAATCATAGATCGGTATTCAATGCTGTCAAATGCTTTTTTTTTTTTTTTAATATACACCTATTGAAATGATTGTATGGTTTTTCTATTCGACTGCTAGCATGGTGAGAACATCAGTCAATTCTGAAATGTTAAAGTCACTTTACATTCCTGGAATCTGCCCCGCTTGGTCATATGCTTTCTTCTTTATCTACGTTGTTGAAATTGATTTGCTAATATTCTGTTAAGGAGTTTTGTGTCTGGGCTCCTGAGGGATATTGGGCTTGGATCTTCTTTCCTTGTCTTATTCTTGTCTGGACCTGGTAGGGTTACGATGGTCTCCTGGAAGCCGCTGGAAGCGCCCTGGAAGTGCTTATGCAGTATCCGTGTTATTTCTCACTTGAGTGTCTGGTGTACTGCTCCAGCCATGCCTCCCACCTGCACTGAGGCCAGCACTGGACTGGGCTAACAGAAGCCTGACCGTGGGGGGTCGTGCTCTTGACCCCCACGATGACGGGGAGATGAGGTGTTCTGCCATGGAAGTGTTGAGTGTGAGAATTTGTACAACAGACGCAAGGAGAGGTTCAGGAGGGACCTGGCCCCACGGCCTGGAGCTGGGGTGAGGCTGGCAACTCAGGAACAGGCTGAGGCAGTCACCTGGAGGACATGGAGGGGCAAGGAAAGGGGTCCCCCACGGAGCCCTGAGAGATGTCGATGTGAGGGGGCCCCACGGAGAAGACTGAGAAATGGCCACAGAGGGGAGACCCCAGGAGCCAAGGGATGGGGTGGCAACGCAAAGTGGGAGTCTGGAAAGCCAGGAGCGCCCAGATGAGAGCTTTCAACAGGGCCGGGTGCTACTGGGGTTACACGGAAGATGGGTCCTCACAAGTCCGGCAGGCTGGGGGTCCAGGTGACTGTGGTGGCAGCACTCCAGCGCAGGGGGTTGTGCAGGCAGCCGCTGGCCCTTGTTCGGGCACCTGTGCCTACGGGGGGGGGGGGGGGCTCATCCATCACGCTCCCTTGATTGCTCTGCCTCCAGCTGGCCACTGGGTAACTTCAGTGCAAGGTCCCAGATGCTCCTTACATCCAGCCAGCCCCCAATCCCAGGCCTGGAGCGGAGCCTCTGGCCGTGTGTTCATCGCGGGGACCCCTACACGGGCAGGGCCCAGTCTAGGGCCGCCTCCCACCCCGGGAGGGGGGCTGGAAGGATCTGGGAGTTTGCAGTTCACACAGCCCTCTCCCCCAAGGGTGGGCAGGAGCAGCGGACGGTCCTGATGGGAGTGAAGGCAGCTGGCGGTGAACAGCGGGGAGCGCGCAGCACAAACCCTTGCAGGTGTGCGGCGCCTGGGCACCGGCGGCTATGAGGTCGCGGGACCCGGCACACGCGGGGTTCTGGGCTCCCTGCCCCCCGGCCCTCGCCTCCCCGCCCCCACCGTCTGCAGCGCTGGCGTCTTCCTGCGGAGCAACAGGGGCCCCGCAAGTGTGGCGACCTCTGCAGCCGCCTCTCCCGAGCCGTCGGGGCCTGCGCGCTCCGCCCCAGCCGCCGACCCGACGGGAGCCCGTCCGCTCAAAGGCCCGAGAGCCGCCTCCGGAGGGAGGCCGCTGCTGTGTGACCTGGGGTGAGTTCCTTGACCCCGCTGTGCTGGTCATCGTGGACACCCGGGAAAACCGAGCGGAGCACGGCGTCCCGGAGACCTCGCAAGGTCTCCGCCCGGCCGGCCACTCGCCTCCGCGGCGCCGCCCCGCCCGGGGCAGGGGAGGGGGCGAGAAAGTCCTTCCGACCGCGGTGGTCGCGGCCAGCAGGGACGGCGCGCGTGGGCCGGGAGTGGCCGCAGGCCGTGCGCTGCCCCCTGCCCGGGCGGCCCCGCCGCAGCAGCGTCCCGGGATGAGCCTGCACCGCCGCTAGCGGGGCTGCGGGCGCGCGGGGGCCAGAGAGGGGTCCGGGCCGGGCGAGGGCTGGGGCGGAGGGCTGGAGACGCCCAGGCAGCCGGCGCGGCCCCGCCCCCGGGACCCGGCCCCGCCCCGGCCCCGGCCCCGGCTCCGCCCCGCCCCGCCCCGCCCCGCCCCGCCTCGCCTCGCCTCGCCTCGCCTCGCCTTGCCTCACAGAGTAGGGCTCCGAGGAGAGCTCTCAGTAGCCGGGCGGGCAGAAAGGCGGAGCTACAGGCTAGAGCGTCAATGATTGGCTAACTCTAATGATTGGCGGGCATAGCAGCCACTCGCCGCCACCGCTGCAGCCCTATGCGCTCGTTCGGGCTCGGCTCGGCTCGGCCGCTAAGCTCGGCTCGGCTCGGCTCGACCCGGCCGTTCGGCTCAGCTCGGCTCGGCTCGGCTCGGCTCGGCCTCTCGGCTCGGCTCGGCTCGGCTCGGCCCGGCGGCTCGGCTCGGCTGGGCTGCGCGGCCGCGGACTGACGGACGGGCGTGCGCGGGGGGCGCAGGGCGCGGGGCGCGGGCCTCGGCGGCGGCGGCGGCGGCGGCGGAAGCCTGGTGCCCCCGCCCGCCTGGTCCTCTCTGAGAGCAGAGGCAGCGCCGCGGGCGCGGGGGGCGGCGGCGCGGGGAGGCGCGGGGGGCGCGGAGCGAGCGCGGCCCGCCCGGGCGCCGCCGACCCGGCCCAGCGCACGGACGCGCGGACGGACGGACGGTCGGACGGACGCGGACGGACGCGGCCCCTCCCTGCCGCCGCCGCCCGCCCGGGGCTCCCACCTCGCCGGCGCCGGGCCCGGGAGCGATGACATCGACGGGGAAGGACGGCGGCGGGGCGCAGCACGCGCAGTATGTGGGGCCCTACCGGCTGGAGAAGACGCTGGGCAAGGGGCAGACAGGTGCGTGCTGGGCCGGGCTCGGGGACCCTCGGGACAAGGGGTGCGGGGAGACCAGGGGTGCGGGGGGGGGGCGGGAACACCGAGGGGGCCCGGGGACACGGGGGGTGGAGAGTCTGGGGACCCGGACACGGTGGGGGGGGGCAGAGGACGGGGGGACACCGATGGAGAACGGGGGCCTGAGGGACCAGGGCGCCGAGGGGACAGGGGGTTTCGGGGAGACCAGGAGTCCGGGGGGAGCGGGAGTACCGAGGGGCCCAGGAACACGGTTGGAGGGGTACCAGGGGACCGGGGACACCGAAGGGGACTGGGGACATGGATGCGGGCCGGGCGCTGGGGAGGACCAGGGGCGCTGGGGCGCCGGGGCGCACAGGCCGGCCGCCGAGAAGGCCGTGCTGACTGTGCGCCGATCGGGCGGGCGGGCGGGGGGGGGGGCGGCGGAAGGAGGTCGTCCCGAGCGGGGAGCCGTAGGCCCGGCCCGTGGCTCTGGCCGGCGGCCGCGAACAATGGGCGCCCGGGCACCGGGTCCCGCCGCGGAGCCCGTAGGCCGCGCCGCTGCGGTCGGCCGGGCGCGGCCCAAGGACACGCGGCGCGGACGGGGGCGCACGGGCCGGGCCGGGCCGGGCCGGGCCGGGCCAGCGCCCCTCGGCTCCGGCTGCAGGTGCGCGGCCCCGGCCGCATTGTGCGCCGGAGCGACCGGGCCCATTGTGCCGCGGGAGGAGGGGGCCGAGCGGGCGCCCATCTGCCGTCTGCCGCGGCCGCGCTAATAGGCGTGCTGCCCGAGCAGCTGCGCCCCGAGCCTCGCGCCCCCGGCCGCGACCCCCAACTCCCGGCGGCAGGCAGGGAGGCGGCCCTACGGCGTCCTGCGGGCCCACCGGGCCACCTTGGCCAGGCTGGGACCTTCCTCCACGGTGGGACTGGGAGAGTACCGAGGCGGCCGTGAGGGCTGGACAGCGCCTTTCTCGCTCCTCCTAGCCTCTGTTCCGAATGTCTGCGACACTGCGCTCTCCCATGGGAGGGAGAGGGAGGCTGGTGCTGGACCCTCTGCCAGATCCCAGGCCATGGATCCCCAAACCCCAGTCTGTGGGAGGAGGGGGCTTCCTGGCTGGCTTTCTGGTGATCAGGCTAGGTCCTAGCCCAGCGGCCATGGTCTCATCCAGCTGGCCAGGCGTTCACAGAGTCGCTTTGTGGGAGGCTGGGCTCAGCCATTTTCTTTCTTCTCCCAGGATGGGCCTCTCCTGGCAGCCCAGAGGTCCGATTGGCACTGACTGCTTCTCCCTGTCTCTGGGAAGTTCCTGGGACCTAGGGCCGGTAGGGGAGAGGAGGAAGGGAAGACCAGGGTGCAGCAGTGCTGATCCCACTCCACTGGTGCACGGCGGGGGTGGGGGTGGGGGGGCCGGAGGGAGCTGCTCCCGCCAGGGAGGCTGCATGCAGGCCCTTCCCAAGCCCCTCTGGGCGGCACGGAGGAGGAGCCAAGAGGTGGTGTTAAGGAGGAAAGTGGGCCAGGCCCTGGGCTCTCCCAGGAGGGCAGTGGTTGTGATGTAACTAAGGCAGAGCATGTATGAAGGGGCCCGGGGGGGGGGGGACTGCCCCCCCCCCCCCACTGTCGGTAGACAGCCGCTGTGCCAACCGCTGAGGCCCCGAGGGATCCCCGGCAGTAGGGCAGCGCTGTTGGGAGTGGGGGTGGTGTGGCCCGGGTTCAAGGTGGGAGACAGCCGGTGTCCCTCTGAGTTCAAAATACACATGTTTCCTGCAAGGAACAACTGGAGTTGGTGAAATCCTCAGTGGGGGAGGGGCCTGGGGCAGCACAACGTGGGAGCAGTGAAATAATCTAATTATCGCACCGGTAAAATGTGATTATAAGGAAACATCATCGTGTGAGTGGTGACAGCGGTGAATTCTACGTGTGCCGCGCTCGCCGGTCGCCACGGGTGGGGGCCGGTCTCCGTACTCCTCATCGAGTTACAGTGTTGTACAGTTCATTACGGGACATTTCCACCGTAATTAACAGTAATGAATACAAAAGGATAAGCCGCGCGCGTGTGTCAACACCGCGTTGCCATGTGATGTTTAGGAAACAGCTGCAAGTGGGACACAAAGCAGCGGGCCTTCAACTCGGGTCCCTCTCCCCTCTGAGGGGAGTGGGCTCTCCCTGTGGCTGAGGCCCCCTCCCCAGGGATCTGTTGATCCCGCGTTCCTTGTGGCTTCGTCCAGGGCCCTGGGAGTGCCTGCTTCCCAGGAGGGCTGTCTCCCTGTCCCTTTTGCGGAAGGGTTGTCTGGACTTCGGTGGACGTGGGGCCCCGGGGGTGTGGGTGCACTGGGCCTGGCCACTCGGTTTGCTGGCTGGTCTTGGGCATCAAGTGCCAAGGGAGTTGCAGTTTCCCAGGCCTGTCCTTTTGCCCGGGAGATAAACGTCTGACCTTATCCGGGGTAGGCTTGCTGCCAAGAGACCTCAGTGGAAGACTGTGTGACCGAAGCTTCCGAGCGCTGCCTCTGTCCCTGGACTGCCTGTGCCCGGGTCCTCCCCGGTCCTCACGTGTGCTCTGCCTGGGGCCCTGGAAAGGGAGGGAGTCACCCAGGTGGCGGTGAGCTTCATGCTGCCCACCCGCTGCAGGGACCCCGGCCGGCAGCCCCGAGCCAGGGGACCTGCTGCTCTGCCTCCAGATGCGGGAGTCGGGGGGACACTGCCGGCTGCCGAGCGCAAGTGTGGGCAGACTGCCCCTCTGCCTGGCTGGACGCCCCTCTGGTGGCTGGTGGGGTCCCACTTGTCCTTTCTGTAGCATCTTTTCCGTGGTTCTGTCTCACTTGTGTGCTCTTGGCTCAGCAAGCGGGTTCTGTCACTTGGGTGGGCGTTAGGCCTCTGCCTCTGGGCAGCGCGGGTGTGACTGAGAGGTCATCTTCCTTCTGCCAGGGCATCTCCCCTACATGGCTGTCCTCGGTGTCCTGGGGTTGCCTGTGGAGGCCGCTCTGGGGAGGCGTCGTGTTCTCCGGTGGACCGGTGGGTCTTTGGCACCTACCCACCTTCCGGTGGGGGGCAGGTGTCCCTGTGCGGGCCGGAGTCCACTGCCGAGGCTCTGTCTGACTCAGCCCTGATCCAGGAAAGGCTTCTTCAGCTGGGGAGCGGGGGGCACCTCCAGAGGGTCCAGGTGGGGCCCGAGCAGGTCCGGGGGGGGGGTGTGTATTGTGTAAGCCATGTGGCCCCCTGGCCTTCACCCTTCCAGCCCCACCAAGAAATGGAGCAGGGCAGGGCTGCCCAAACTAGAGCACAGCAGGTGTCGATGGGGTTCAGCTCCCATAAGCCAGGAGGACCCTGTGGGAGGAAGAGGAAGGTGGTGGGCTCTCAGAGCTGGGCCCGCAGTGGGATGTGGAGCCTGCCCTCTAGGGACCCTTTGGTAGGTGGGAGCTGAGGACAAGGTGGCAGGGCCGGGGCTTTCAGATGATGGCCAGGGCAGCTCACGAGAGAAGACGCGGGTGAGGCGGCTGCCCGCAGCTCACCTGGCTGGGCTTGAAGGCTGGAGCGTGGGCCAGGGGGAAGGATCTAGACTGCCATGCCGAGGGCACTGGGGTGTCCCCTTCAGGGTCTCCGGGGACCTTTAGGAGAATTCGTGTGGGGTGCTGGTCAGGCAGGCTGAGGAGAAGTCCTGGGGTGGGGGAAGCCAGTGAAGATGAGACGAGGGAGGGAGGGAGGGAGAGACACAGGTGAGCTGGGAGAAGAGACAGGTGAAGGAGAGAGTCTGATAGACCTGGGGGTGACCATGGCCCAGGGCAGAGCAGATGGGGGAGCAGAGCCAGAGGCAGGAGTCAGGGGAGGTGCCTTCGACCTGAAGGACACAGTTGATTTTGGAAAGCTGTGTAGAAGAAGGCAGCTTGAGAGCCAGAGAGGCTGCAGGTCATGGGCCCTGCACACGGGGCTGGGGGGCGGGGCATTGGCTGGAGTGGGCCCTGGGGTGCTTTAGGGGGCTGAGGCCGGGAGAAGGGGCGTGGCCATGGCCACAAAGGTGGACAGGGCAGGGAGTGTGGTCAGCCTCCGCTGGCCATGTGTGGACCACCTGTTGTGTCTGAAGGTCTCCCCCTGCCCCCATGAGCCTCCGCCCTCTGTGCAGCAGGCACGGTGCAGTCCGTCTGTCCGTAAGTGAGGAAGCCGGCTCAGAACTCAGTGCTTTGGCCAAGGGGAGCAGTTCCAGTCTGCTCAAGGCACAGGCTTGGTTTAAAAGTTCAGAGTAGCAGGACCCTGTTCTCAGATGGTCATGGACAGAGCTTGTGGGGAGCCCCCCCCGCCAAACCTGTCTCCCCTGGCCCCTCGGGAGCTGTCGGAGAGGCCTGTGCAGTGTCGGTCGGCGTCCCGCCCATGACTGAGTGGGACAGATAGCACTCCAGCCCACCTTCCACAGTGCAGGCTCTCTGCCAGGAAGCCCCCCGCCTGGACCGAAGGGCTGTCCCTGGGTGGGCTGTCCCTGTCGAGGGAGGGCAGCTTGGCATGGAGGTTTCTGGGGTGGACGAGTCCTGGGGTGGGCAAAGGCCATGTGCCCAGGGTACAGAGATGTCTCTAGGACCATCTGGGAATGGGGTGCCCCCAGCTGCACGTGCAGAGGCTGGCTCTCACTTCCTCTAAGATGCTTGGACAGCATTGCCCACAGCCCCAAGGAGGGGCTCTGTTTCTAACGGATCCTCACAGAAGGCTGTAGGGGTGACAGCTGCCCAGGACTGGGTTTGGGCAACAGAAGCCGTGGGGTGAGGGGCTCTGGGTCCTGCCCCATTCGCAGCCTGCCTAAAGGTGGCCAGGGCCATCCGGATCCTCTCTGGTTGCTGACAGGCTTGACCACGCTTGGTGAAGCATGCGTGTTGGACGGGGCCTCCAGGGCTGGCTGGCTGTGCCCACCCCCCCCCCCCCCACCGCCCCGCGGCCCCTCCCCGACTCACCTCCTCAAGGACTGTGTGGGGCCAGCAAGTGGGTTGCTGCAGGAAGCCAGCACTGGTCTGGGCCCCGCCCGGGGGCACGTTTCTCTGGCTGTTTCCTGTCCTGGTTTACCCAGGTGTTGTGGGATGACCTCAGGGCCTGAATGTGCACCGTCCGTATCCTCTGCCTGAGCATAAGCCCTGCTCCGTGCTTGGCACTTTCAGTGTTTCTGGAGCAGACGGGTCCTTCCGGCGTCAGAGGCTGGACGCTGTGGGTGGCGCCTTGGCCATGCTGCCTGTCTGCGGACACCACGGAGCATCTGTGACTGGTGTTGACACGACGCAGTCAGGGCACCTTCGTGGTTACCTGGTGCTCTGGCTTGGAGAACACCTGTGCCTTCAAAGCCACTGGACTCAGAGCGGGTTTCTGGGGGGAACTTGGGAGGGTAAGGCTGCTTTGAGATCAGTGCCCCAGCCAGGTGGCAATCAGGGGTGGGGGGAGGAGCCATCTGACCGCTGTGGCCACTCTGCCTTTGCCCACTGGGGTGTGGGTGTGCCTGGGGCTCCCTGGACCCCAGAGCTCCCTCCTGTCCGTACCCACCTCCAGTGGACGGCGTCCTTGTGGCCGGGGAGTGCTTGTGCTTTCTGGAGGCCTGTCGCCACACAGTGAGTGCGGGGTCCACACGCGTCTCAGAGAGAAGCTTGCTGCTTGTCCGTGGCCCCATGTGCTCCACACGTTGGCTGGTCCCTCCAGCTGTGCAGGGTGGGGCCCACCGGCCTTCGTGGCCACCTTGGAACTTAACGGGGTAGTCCTGTGCTGGAGGCACAGAGCAGAGGCAGCGTGGACTCTGGCGCTTAGTAGCTGGTGGCTTTTGAGCCCCAGCCCCCACCCCCCAGAGCAGGGTTTCCTGCGGCTTTTGTGAAGCTCATGCTGGGAATGATGTCAGTGGCGGGGGGCACATCTGTTGTGGGCAGTGTCTGGTGGCAGGACAGTGGGTCCACATCTGTCAGGTCCCATCCAGGGTCTCAGGGGATGGGGGAACCCCCCCCCCCCGCCCCTGGGTTCCTCTGGACTCTGCAGGAAGTGGGGAGAGCTGGTGTCTCCTATAGCCGCTCTCTGTTGGAGCATTCTGGGTGCCTGGCCAGGTCAGCCCTAGGCCTGAGATGGGCCTCCACGAGCCTGGCCCGGAGCCCCGGGTCCTGGCCGAGGACGGCCGAGCTGCCTGCGCCCTGCCTGAGG
The DNA here is from genome assembly GCF_028018385.1 of Neofelis nebulosa. Lineage (NCBI taxonomy): Eukaryota > Metazoa > Chordata > Mammalia > Carnivora > Felidae > Neofelis > Neofelis nebulosa. The sequence goes on along the minus strand of NC_080791.1, from coordinate 114,669,043 downwards.
CCTTGTCCCAGCCGTGCCGGCTGGCTGAGCGGGACTGCCACGGGCACTGGACAGGATGGAGGCTGGGCTGGGACAGAGGCCGCAGGGACAAAGCGGGGATTGTGTTGGGCCCCACCCTGAGAGGTGGCCCCGGCCTTGCTCTGCAGTCTCTGAGGGGCCAGTGTTCTGGAGCTGGGCAGCAGTGCCCCCCCTCAGCCCCCAGAGCAGTGCTCCCAGAGGCCCCAGGGCTTAAGGGAGCAGAGCTTTTCTTCCAGGGTGGTTTCCTTGCTGGAACCTGGGCTGGCAGGGCCTCTGGGTGGACTCTGAGGGTCACAAAGATAAGGAGCACCACATGATATCCTCGGGGGGAGGGTCATTTTGTGAGGACAGAGCCACTTCCCCAGGTGGTCGCCACATCCTCACACACAGGCCTCCTACAGGCTCACCCCGCGAGCCTGACCGAGGGGGACAGAAGGCTCTCCGGGCCTTATGGTTCTGGACTGGGCACTAGCGGAGGGACTGGGGGTCCCTGGGAGCGGGGGCTCATGGCCTGCCACTGGTAACGGAGGCACCTCGGGACACCCACACCATGGCCACCCACTGTGGGCTTAGGCGGGGCCCGAGGGTGGGCCCTGGAGGGCAGGGCTGGCCTCCCTGGCCCCAGGGCAGAGGTGGGAGGGCAGCCTAAACAGGGCCTGTGTGGCCTGAGTGACGCAGCAGGAGCCGGGGACACGTCAGGCTGCGGCTCCACATCCCTGCCGTGGGCAGTTTGCGGGGGCGGCGGGAGGCCGCCTGGCCGGGAATGTGGCATCTGTGAGGCGTGGTTTGGCCTGAGTGCCCCTGGGTGACTGACTCCCGTGGCCAACTTCAGCCTGAACTGCAGGCCGGGAGGCCAGAGTGGAGGTGATGCGGGGAGCCACTGCCTGGGCTGGCCCGGCCGGGTTGGGAGCTCACCTGAGTCCTGGCTGGCTGTTTCCCTGGGTAGGGGGCCTCCCCCAGGGGCCAAGCCGAGATGAGAAAGGCAATGGACGGAGGTGGCCACTGGGTGAAGCAGGGCTGTGGTGGGAGGCAGCTCCAAGGCAGGGTACTTAACTCACCTGGTTCTGTCTGAGACGTGGGTCCAACGGCAGACGGGGTCACGTGTCCAGCTTCCTGGGCGGTGACACCGGCCTCAGGCTCTCGGCCAGGGCCCAGCTGGGCAGGGGCAGTTGGGAGCCAAGGTCTGCGGAGGCTGGCGGAGCCCCCTTCCTGGGTGGGCAGCTGCAGGCTCTGTTAACACCCCTTTCAGACCCTCCCCCAACCCCGCCCGCCTGGCCGAGAGCCTGGGTGTAGCCCCAGGGGGCTCACGGAGCTGGCCTCCTCCTGGGCACGGGGAGCACGAGGGAGCGAGTCCCTGATGCCTGTGGGGAGGAGCACCCTGGAACTTTCCAGCCCCTTTGTTCTTCAGGGTGTGTGGCTTGGTGTGTGTGAGGAGCTCAGGTCCCTTGGGATCGTTCAGGTGTGTGGGGTTGGTGCGACCCCGAGGCCTCTCTCTCATCCATCCCTCCTGCGCCCACCCCTGGCACGGGGCGCTCGGGGGCCTGGAAGGAGCGGCCGGGTGTGGGATGCTGTGACCGTCCGGGGTCTCGGGGTCATGCCCATGCGCAGGGCCCCCACCCTCTGTTCCATGAACGGCCCAGACTGTTGATACCTGTATGACTGCTTGGATGGTCTCACACCTCCATGGTTGTGTCTTCGCTCTCGTGTGTGATGCGGGACGTGCGGGACCGAACCCGCAGGGGACCGGTGTGTCCTGCTCGGGCCGTGTGCTGGACATGCTGCCTGAGGGGGGCCCTGGCTGGGGAGGGGGGCCGTGGGGAGAAAGGAGGGCAGATGCACTGTGGGGACAGTGGGTGGGGGCTGTCGCAAGGCCCAGCTGGGCGGCCGTGCTGGGCTGCAGGGCCGGGTCGGGGCGGGGGGGCAGGGAGCACAGTCGGGGCCGCAGAGTGGCGGCTGCCCCAGCCGCAGGCTCCGAGCCGGTAAGGGGCTTATCCTGCCCTTCCCTCTGCCGCACGGTGCCACGGTGCCCTGGAACGTGGCCCTGCTCCTGGGGTGTCGACCGCAGAGCCCAGCCCACCCTCGGCAGCGTGAGGCCAGTTTCCCTCCCTCCCCCACACCCGGCGTTAATGGGAGGTGAGTCCTAGAGCAGCTTCAGTATTTCGGTGTGTGTCTGACAGACCCTGAAAGAGCACAGTACCAGGTCACCCTGCGAAGGTAGCTGGATTCCCCAAACCGGCAGAAATTCAGTCAGATGCTAGGTTTTTCACTTGAAGTGGCTGTTTCCCGGAGGCCCAGTGTCCACCCTCAGCCAGGCCTCTGCCCTCGCTGCCTGGAGGCCGGGACTTCGGGGGCCTGTGTCCCTAACACCCTGACGATGCACATGCGGGTGGGGCCCCTCACTCGCAACCCCCGCCCCCTGTGTGGCAGCAGTGTGGCCTCTGTTCTTTAGTCCACGGTCCTCTATGCTTGGTGCCGGTTGTGGGGCACAGCAGGGCAGGGGCTCAGCCCTTCCTGGGGCCCCAGACCTGCCCGGTCCGGACGCATCACTGCCCCTTGTGCACACGGAGGTCCAGGCCCAGTGGGGAGCACGTGTCATGCAGGGTCATGCTCCTCCCTGGGTCCCTCCTCCCGTGCCCCCTGCTGCTGTAGGAGCGTGGATGAGGGAGGCGCCCTCCCAGTGTGGGCTGCCTGGTCCTCCTGGGTGCGGGGACCCTGTCCTCGGGTGCTTTGGGCTCCCTGGAAGGGCGGACAGACAGCAGTGTGTGCAGCGACCGGAGCTCAGCCGGGGTTGGCCACGGCCCTGCCCACCCTGGGCAGGTGCCCACCCTGGGCCCGTGTTCCTGCCCTGCCAGCCCACCTGGCCTGTAGCTTCATCATGTGACTTCACTGGAGCAGCTGAGCCCCCCCCGCCCTTGTGGTGTCCGTGTTTTTGGGTTTCCTGCCTAGTGTTAGGGTGCTGCTTGAGGGAGTCGTGCCCATTCCTTGCCCTGCAGTCAGGGCTCACGTCGTATGTGCAAATGTGTTCCCCGAATGTGTGTGCATTTTGTGGTGGGCCATCTGACCAGGGCTGTGGTGGCCTGGAGGGATCTCCCTTAAGCCCCTCAACTGTGTGCATGGCCCGGGCTGCCAGGAGCCCCAGTGCCCAGGGGCCAGCTCCCTGTGAGCCTTGTCCCTGGAGCAGGGCCATCAGGGCTGGAACGGGAGTGGGGTGGGGGCAGGCAGGCAGTGTTCCTGGGAGTGCCCCTCATTGGTCCTTGCCAGCAGCCTGTGGTCCCCCCACCCGGTCCCCCCTTCCTGAGTCTCCAGGGGGAGCAGTCACAAGCCCTGGGTCGTGCCCCCATCTCTGCTGCGCCATCCTTGCGGGGAGGGGGCTGTGGGGACAAGGCTGGGGCAGCTTGCTGGCCACGCTCTGACTCTGGGGCCTTCAGACTGGGAGAAGACCGCCCTGTGCCCAGTCCTGGGTGTGGGGGTGCGAGGGGCCAGTCCCTCTCCCTGGAAAGGCCTGCCCGCAGCTGGGGAGCTGTCCAGCAGGGCCGTGCTGAAGTCGGCAGCTTCCGTTCCCTGTGAGGGAGGCCGCAGCTGGCAGCGTGTCCTCAAATCTCTGCTGCCGTGGGAAGGTCCAGGTGTCTGGCAGGCTCCTGTGCCTGTCGCCTGGCTGTGGGACCGGTTCTGTGCTAACAAGGGGCAGGAGGTGGGAGCTGCCTGGGTGCTAAATGTACTTAGTGGTGGCACGCCTTCTGTCGTGCTCCCAGGGGAGACCCCGGCCCCCAGGCTCTCCCTCCTCTTGCAGGAGGAGCCCCTGGCCCAGTCTCCTGGGGGCAAGGGGAGAGCCAGGCCTCACAGAGGCTGTGGGCACGAGGGGACCTTCTCTGGCTCTCGGGTTGATTTGAGGTGACTTCCCAGAGCAGTCCCCCTAGCCCCCTCTGATATTTACCTTGTATCTCTGGGGCAGGAACCTTCCGTCCGGTTCCCTTGGAGATGTGTGTGGGTGCTGTGAGGGCACAGGACAACCTGGGAGTTCTCGGCCGGTCCCCTGGCCCAATGCCCTAGAGGCTGTGGGTGCCCTGCACCATCAGGGCTCCTTGAAGGGGAGGTCTGGTCCCCACCAGCCAGTTTTTGCCCTGCCTTGCTGCCAGCTCCCCTTGTTTCGGGGGTCATGACCTGGGGGTGGATGAAGTGTGCAAGTGTCTACAGAACACTGAGCCATGGGTGGACGGCCTTGGGGTGTCTGAGGGGGCTGGGTTTTGGGTCACAGGTGTGGCTGCTCGAGCCCCTCACCTGGGGGACAGAGATGTGGGGGTATGAAGGCGTCAGGTGTCACCCTCCTGCAGCCCCCTCCTTGGGCCCGGGCATTACTGGGAACTGGGTAGAATTCAGGAAGCCAGGCTCTCAGCCCCAAACCCGCATCCTGGGCTTGCTGGGGAGGGAGGGGGTGTGTGTCTGAGAACGAGGCAGAGGAGGGAGTGTGTCCTGTTGTTGGAGGGCTGTGGGGTTGGCGGATAGTGAAGGGTTGATGCTGGCTTATCTCTAAAGAGGCAGAGGGCTTGTCACAGATTGGAGGTTTGCTGATTCTAAACCCCAAATCCCAAGGGATTTATAACTAATCATAAAGTGGCACAGATAGAACATCCTCCAGCAGACGCCACGGAGCCACGGGGGGGGGGGGCATGTGTACACGTGGGCTGTGTTGTCCTTCTAGCTTTGCTGCTGACTAGGGGCAGGGGTGCAGACATGCATGCCATTGTCCCCAGAGGGCTGTTGCCCTGTGAGGTGGGGACAGGCCCACATCCAGGCCTCCACCTCTTGGGTCCCTCTGCCTGCGGGCGGCTCAGACCCACAGTCCACAGCTCGGGGTCAGCTGGCCGCGGGCTAAATACCACACCACCCCCTCCACAGTGCACCGCCCTGGTGTCTGCAGCAGTGGGACCTGGAGCTCAGTGGGGTCAGTGGGGGGCCAGTCACGGTTGTCCCTACATCCAGAGACCCGGAAAGGTGGCCACTCCCTACCCCAGGCCATGTCCTCCTCAGTCCATGGGTCAGTATGAGGAAGGATCACTTCCTGGTCAGGTTGGTGCTGCAGATGCCCCTGTGGGGGGGGCCAGATGACCCACGGGGGGTGTTGGAGCGAAGGGCACATCCAGGCGAGGGCTGGGGCACCACCTGAGCTGGCTGGCCAGCCCTGTGGTTCTCACTCACTGCTCCTTCTGCAGCATCCTGCAGCATCCTGAGTCACCCCAGCTGGGCGGCCTCTAGGTGACAGTGCCACCACACCCCAGGTGACTCGAGCAGGGTCCTGTCCTGCCCATCTGTCTCTGCGGCAGGACTTTAAGGTGTAACAGTAGGTGTCTCTACTGAGGAACAGCCTTCTCCTTAGCCTCTGTGTGGCTGGTCTCTCTCTGTGAGGGCCCCTGGGGGAGCCAGGCCCCCTGTGAGGGGCTGGCAGCTGCGGGCACGCTCCCCAGGCCCTGGCTGGGGGGCTCACCAGTGCAGTGAGTCCCGCGTACAGGGAGGGCTGCAGGCCCGCGCCCTCCCCACGGAGGTGCTCCTTCTCTGGACGCTAGGTGCCTCTACCTGGGGCCTGGCAACTCCCAGAAATGGCACGGGCAAGCAGAGCGAGGCCGTCAGCTCTGAGCAGGCACAGGACAGGTGTTGCCTGGGTGGTGCCCTGTGCCTCTCCTCCTCTGCCTGCTCTGGAGCCCTGGGCAGTAGGGGGCTGGGCCTGTCAGCGGGTCAGCAGAGACAGAGGCTGGGAACCCCACGCTGGCAGGATCACGTCGGGTTCTCTGGCGTGTGCGGCCTCTGGATGGGTGGCCTGCATTTGGGTGCAGGCCTTCGTTTTTTTAATGTTTATTTATTTACTTTTTAACATTCTTTAAAATGTTTATTTATTTTTGAGAGAGATAGCACGAGTGGGGGAGGAGCAGAGAGAGAGGGAGACACAGAATCGGAAGCAGGCTCCAGGCTCCGAGCTGTCAGCTCAAACCCATGAGCTGTGAGATCATGACCTGAGCCCAAGTCGGACGCTTAACCCGCTGAGCCACCCAGGCGCCCCAAGGCCTTCATAAACCAGGCCCGTGTACAGCGGGCCTGAGCTGAGACTAACCTGCAGGTTTCCCAGGGCAGAGGACATGTGTGTCCAGAGGACCTGGCCTGCCCCAGTCCCTGGGCAGTGGGTGCTGGTGGGGGTGGGGAGGCTCGTGGGACAGGACAGTGGTCTGGGGGCGCTGAGCAGGGGCCCTTGGGGCAGGGAGTGGTGGGCACATCGAGGACCGCAGGGACCTTGTGCCCCTTCTCGCCGTCTGGGGGGCAGATGCCACCACCCAAGTGCCAGCCCCAGCAGGGAAGAGGTCGCAGGGGTACACGTCCCCCTCGCCCCGGGCTCCGAGACCATGGACAGCTGTGGGCAGGGGGGCCTCCCGGAAGTGGTCCTCAGACCCGTGAGGGTGTTTGGCAGGATGAGGGTGACACGTGTGACAGGCGGGTCTTTGACTGTGTCCTCTCTCTCTGTCCTTTGGAGCAAGCTGCCTGCTAAGCACATTCTATGATTACCCCTAGCGGGAGATTACACCCTCCCGCGTCCTTCCGGGGACGGGGGTGGGCGGGCTCTCCTGACTCCCAACCTCCGCTGCGCGGGGGCGGCGAAGGGCCGCAGGGCTGCTCTCCTACTTCCTGCCAGTGTTGCAGGTGGGCCTTGCGGCCAGTGGTCTGTCTGTCTCGGGAGCACATTCCCCTGAGGCAGCCAAGCGCGTCTGGATTTGCCCCCAGGGAGGTCGCACTCCTGGCAGAGGGGCTTGGGAGTACCCCCAGACCTCTGTGCTTCACCCAAGCCTGGTCCCAGGCTCCAGGGTCTGCCTTGGCCAGGCGGGGAATGGCCACCCCCCCAGCCTTGCAACCTTGGCATCTGTGTCATGTGGGGCACCAGCCAGGGTCCCTGGGCCCAGCCACCCTGCCCCAGCATCGGCCTCCGGCCTCAGCCCCTCTGGGTCAGGTGTTCCCCACAGTCGGGGTCTCTGTGCCTTGGTATGGAGGAGCAAAGTGAGGCCCAGGGCCCGCCCACAGCTAGCACCCAGCAGGTTCTGGACGGTGGGCTCCAGGCCTGGCCTCCTTTTCTAGGTAGTGCCACCCTGTCCTGCCCAGGACCCCCGAGCCAGGGCTGCTCTCCCAGTGCTCTAGGAAGAGGGCATGACTCAATGTGCCCCCACCCCATAAGCAGGGAGGGGACACAAGCTCGTTGGCCCCTGGGAGGGTGGGACTCGAGACTGCCGTAGTGATTGGGGAATCCAAGTCAGATAGTTGTTTATTTTATTTTATTTTTTTTTTAAGGTTTATTCATTTTTCAGAGACAGACAGAAACAGAGCGTGAGGAGGGGAGGGGCAAAGAGAGAGGGAGACACAGAATCCGAAGCACGCTCCAGGCTCTGAGCTGTCAGCACAGAGCCCGACACGGGGCTTGAACCCATGAACTACGAGATCATGACCTGAGCTGAAGTCGGATGCTTAAATGCTTAACCGACTGAGCCACCCAGGCACCCCCAGGTAGTTTTTTAAGTGTAGATCAGGTCTTTTTTTCAATGCTAAACCCCAAATTGACAGTGCAGAGTGGCCCCCATGGTCTCTGCTCTGCTGCAGTCTCTGTTTCTTGTGACATTCCCACAGAAACCCTACTTGGGGGACGGGAGGCCTCACTGTGCCACAGGGGTCCACCCGCCTTCATGTTCCTTCTCCAGCCTGCTGGGCCTCCAGGGCCACCCCGGGTAGCCGCCCCAGGGCTTCTGGCAAAGGGGCCACCAGGGGTGCCTGGTGACCACAGGTGGGTGGGCTGTGACTTCATCTGCTTGACCACGGGCTGGCCAGCGGATGCAGGGGGCCTCACCTGCCTGTGGCTTCACTGTGTCCTATGTCAGGGGGCTGGGGACAGCCAGGGTGCTCGTGGGAGCTGGGAAGCAGTCAGGGGTGGAGGGTGGCCGACCTCCAGTGTCTGGTCACCTGCAGCTCCCACTTTACAGGGCAAGGGCTGTGGGGAGGCCAGGAAGCTTCTAGAAAGTATTTCCACCCCTGCCTTAGCTTGTGAGTGCCCCTGGGCCTGGCTCTGTGCCCGAGGGTCCCCCACGGACCTTGCAGGTGTGTGCAGGGACAGGTGTGTGCGCATAGTGACAGGTGTGCCCAGTGACAGATGTATATACACAGTGACAGATGTGTGTGCAGGGGCAGGTGTGCGCAGGTGTGCACGCGGGGGGTGTGTGTGTGTGTGTGCAGCGGCAGGTGTGCGCGGTGACAGATGTGACGTGTGCGCGGGGGCAGGTGTGTGTGCCTAGTGACAGGTGTGTGTGTATGGTGACAGGTGTGCACACGGGGGCAGGTGTGTGCTCAGGGGCAGGCATGTGCGCAGGCGCAGGCGTGTGTGCAGTGACAGGTGTGTGTGTGCAGTGGCCGGTGATCCCACTGCTGTCCCTGGGGCCTGGCAGGAGGGGGGCGGCAGGTGTGGAGAAGGGAGGGAGGCGCACCTGTGCTTTGCTGGGCAGGTAGACTGAGGTTTGTGTCTGCTGCTGGGACCTGCTCGCTGCCCACCTCTCCTGGCGGCCCCTCCTCTAACCCCTGCACGAAACTCAGTCACTGACTCGGGTGCTCTGCCAGCTGCCCCTGCACTGCCCCACCCCACCCCCACAGCCCCACACCTCCCTGGGGGACTGGGCAGTGTGGGCCATCAGCAGTGCTACCTCGGGCCACGCCACAGCGTCCACACTGCAGGTGTGACCCCAGCCCCTGCAGCCTCGCCTTCTTGCGCACAGGGTTCCTTCTGTGCTAGACCCTCCCCCTTCCCTTCGCGGCAGCCCCCAAGCCCTCGTCTCCTGCCGCCTGCTCCCCGCAAGTGTCAGACCCTTCCTCGGGCCCCCAGCCCCACCACCTTCCTGCCTCCAGCCTGTGGGCACTGGCAGGTGACCCTGTCATCAGCCTCCAGTCCCGAGGCTCCTGAAACCAGAACACCAGCTTATAAAAACCACAATTTACCAGACTGAATTTCTGAATAGTTATGGGGCTTAATCAAAATATTTCACTGGGCTGATTTTACAGCATTGAATTGAAAACCAGTAGGTAAAAATCTAACGTGGTCGTCTGCCACCGTTGGAACCGGAGACGTGGTTGGTCCCCGCTCGCCTGCCCCTCCGAAGGCACGTTCCTCCGGATTTCCCAGTACGGAGTGGGCGGAGGTTGGGGCGGAAAGGGGCACGCGGGGTCCGGGCCAGCTGCTTGCCGTCGCTGCACCCCAGTGTACCCCCGGAACTGATGGTTTCACAGCATTCTGCCCCCAAGACACGGCCGCGGTGTCCCCTTGGGTGTCCTGCCCCGTGCCTGCGTGCGGCTGGCCCGGCCCTCCCTGCCCACGGGGCCGTGGCCAGAGGGGTGTTGGGGCCCAGCTGTGTCGGAGGTGGTGGGCACCTTCCCCTTCCCCCCTGCCTCTCCCCCAGGCAGAGGGACCCCCCTGTCATTCTCAGGTCAGGCCATCGGGTCTCCTAGCGCCTGGGCCTGGTGCTCATAGGATGCAGAACTGAGCACACAGTAGGTGGACGCCCCTTGGGGATGCTGGCTGGGTGGGTGGGCTGCCCAGGCCGAGGGAGACCCTGCTGCGCCTGGAGGAGCCCGGCCTGGAGGCAGGGACGGTGATGCCCCGCTCTGGACGGCGGCCAGGGGAGCGCAGCAGGGGGAGGAGTGCCTGCCCTCCTGTCTGGCTCCAGGGCGAGTGGCCATCTGGGGGCTCCTGGTCCTGGGGGAGTTGTCCCGGGGGTGGGGAGGCGAGGGAGGGGTGTCCCATTGCATCACACACGCCACCCCCCACCCTGTCAGTCCACCCCGCCTCTGGTCGCCATGGCAACCACCCAGCGCCCAGCCTGTGACTCTGGAGGAGAGGGGAATCCGCTCCCTCCTCCAGCCAGCCCTGCCCCCTGCGGGCTGGGTCCTTCAACTCAGGGAGGAGGCTGCAGCCTCCTGGGGACGTGGGGCAGCCCCGGCCTCCTCTGGCCTCCCGCTCCATGGAGCTCACGGTGCCTTGCCAGGGAGTCCCCTGGCTCCCCCCCCACCCCCCAACGCCCGGACTCCACAGTCCTGGGAGGAGGGGTGGGCTCCCCGGCCCACCTCGACCTGGCTCCTCCTACAGCCCGGAGCGAGCCCCTGCTTGGGGTGGGATGGAGTAGGGTGTCCCAGACACAAATGCTGGCTGGGTCCCAGGGCAGTGGTGTCCTCGGAAGGAACTGGGGCAGGTGTGGCATCACGGGGGCCTTCACGCCACAGCCCCAGGCTCGAGGGGACTCGAGATGGCCTGCCCTGCCCTTGCCTCCTGGACTCACCAGGGAGGTGGCCAGGGAATGGGGGCCTCTGGGCAGGAAGGTCAGGCCACACTGGGGAGGCTGGCATCCTCCGGCTCCTGCGGTTCCCCCAACTCTGCCTTGAGCCCCTGGGCCTCGCCACAAAAGGGGCCCTGGCAGCGTCTGCCTCACAGGGCGTGGGACCCGCGCACCATGGTAGTGGCGCCGTGCTGGGACCGGGCGCCCAGTGGCGCCTGCTGCCCTGTGTGTTCTTGTCACTGCACCCGCCCCTGACCTCCAGGCATCCTCAGCCAGACGCGGACAGTAGGGCCGGTGCTTGCTTTATTCTCGAGGCCTCCTTGGCCCACCTGCAGGTGATTTGAGGCGGCATGTGGTGGCGGGGCTGCGGCTGTGTCTCCACGGGTTGGTCCCCTGCCACGCAGTAGCCAGGACCATGGTGTCTACGCATGCCTCAGGGTGGGGCCCGGGTGGGTGGCCTGGAGCACTGCGGGGGGTGGTGGGTCAGGGACCAGACAGGCCTCCAGCCATTCCCTGACGCAGGAGGGGTCCGACCCCGGTGGGCGGGGGTGGGGGGCTAGGTTGGGGATCTGGCCTTTTGTGCGGGAGGCAGATGTTCCCGGAGCTGAGACCAGACCCACTGCTGGGGGCAGGGAGGCCCCGAGGCCAGTGTGGGCTGCGGCCCCTGGAGCCTGCCCAGCTCAAGGAGCAGGGAAAGCAGGGGGTTGGGGGAGAGCGCTTAGTGCGCCTGCCTTTTCTGCTCTCGTTGCCATGGCAACAGATGGCGGTTTGGCAGGAGAGAGGAGGGGGAGGGCTTTGTACGAGGCTGCTCAGGGTTTGGAGACCAGCTGGGGTCCTTCAGGGGTGGGGTGGGAGCTCTGGCCACCAGGCTGAGCAGGCTCCCCGGCCCCGGCCCCCGGGGGCAAAGTGCAAAGCCGCTTGGGGCTTCCTTTCCCGGGAGCTCCAGCCTCACACCTGCTCACAGTGGGGCCCTCTCGCCCCCTCCCCTCCCTCTTTCCTCCTCTCCTGGGCCAGAGCCCCCACCCGGACACCCCCACGAGCCTGGGTCAGCGGGCAGCGTTGGGGGCACTGCAGCTGAACAGCAGGCATGGCCCTGCACTGGCTTCCGACCACAGGGGCGCCTGCCACCCCAGGATGGTCGTGTCCCAGTGAGGCCTGGGGACACACCCTGTCCCCTCTCTGCTCCTCTGTAGCTGGTGGGAGGGCCCAGGCTGTCCAGGGTGATCACCTGGGCGCACGGAGCCCGTGCCCCCTCCTCAAAGCCAGTGTGGCTCCTGCTGTAGAGATAATTTCCACCCTGCAGGCTCAGCCCCGACTGCCGGGTTATCTCCCTGCGTGGGCGTGAGTCCGTGTGTGCACGTGTGTCTGTGAGTGTGCGAGAGCCACCCGGGAGAAGGGCTCTGCGCGTTCACCGGCCCCGGGTGAGGCCCGGCTGTGAGGTTCCCAGGTGGGAATGTGCGCACCTGACAGGAGTCCTTGGCCCGCCACCACCCACGCCCTGGCAGAGGAGGCTGCGGGCCACCGGCCAAGGCTTGGGGATCTCTGACCAGGCCACCTCAGTTGGGCTCTCCCACCAGGTGTGGCCCCTGAGGCCCCGCTGTTGCCCGTCTGCCATGTGCTACCCTCCCAGACCAGCAACACGGCCAGGTAGGGGCTGCCTGGCCCCAGCCCCAGAGGCAGCTCCAGGGACTCAAGGCTCACCCCGGGGCCTCTCCTCCTGCCCCCCCCCCCCCCCCCCACGACTGCTGCTCCTGGGCTGGTGTTAGGCCTTGGGCGCTGTCTGCCCTGCAGGCCTGTTGGGAAGGACCCGGTGCCACGGGGCCAGTGCCTCTGTGGCATCTTGGGGCCCTCGGGGCTCAGACATAAGCCAGGGTCGGAGGGAGCGGGGCAGCCCAGGGCCTATCCCAAGTTGCTCTGCTGTCAGCACCCTGGGGGCATCTGCCCCATCACCAAGGCCCTGGCAATGCCCTCCCTGCAGCCTTCAGCCCGATGCCTCCCAAAGGCTTCCCTGGGACCCCCGAGGGCTGACCCCGTTCGTTCACCTGGGTCTGTGCCTCGGCCCCACCACCGTCTCTCATCAGCCCGGGAGACCCCTCCTCTGCCCCACCTTCTATCTCCCTGCAGCCCCTGTCAGCGGCTACTGGGGAGGACCTGGCCCTGGGCCCAGTGCTGAGGCCCCCCCCAAAGATGCTTTTCCGGGACTGGATCTCCCCGTCAGGGGCCTCGAGCTGGGGCTCAGGGAGATTGACCGCTGTGGGAGGCGCGGGGCCTGGTGAGGTCCTTGTGCGGCAGAAGGTCCCCAGAGGGCCCGGGCTGCGGGCTGCCTTCTTGATCTTTCGTTAGGAAAGAGGTGTGTGGTGACAGGAAGCACGTCAAACTTGCACCGTTAGTGTGCGTGCGTGCGTGTACACGTCTTCCTGTGAGGCCCCGCCCCTGCCCGGCACTAACCAGGGGGGGAGGGGTGGGCTTGGCACCGCCCCCCACGGCGCCCCGACCCTGCAGCTGCCCTCCCCTTTGGGGTGATGAGGGCCGGTCCTCCACCTCCGGTCTCTAGTCTCTGCAGCCTGCTTCTCGAACTCTGGGCACGTGGCCTCAGAGCAGACAGCTGACCAATCCCCCCAGGTGGGGAGTGCACCAGGGAAGCCGTGGCTATGGTGGGAACTCCCCTCTCCTCTGCCCTGTGCCACTGGGGGAGGTCTCTGCCTGCTCCCAAGGCTGGGGGACTGGGATGGGAGTGTGCCCCTGCCACCCCACCCCACGGGCCTCTGGAGGAGGTGGGGAGCAGCCAGGCCCTGGGGTGGGGGCCGCTTCCTGTCCCTTTTCCTAGGGGTCCTTTTCGGAGTTGGGGCGGCACCTGCCATGCTCCCACCCTTGGAGAAGTTGTAGGCAAAGGACGGGCTGGCTGTCGCACCTGCTGGTGGAGAAAAATGAATTTCATAGCTGGTTTGGTAAAGTGCTTGCTTTTTTTCTGGTCGGACTTCGCTCGACTGTTTTCGATGTAAGAAAACTATTCCTGGAAGGCGGGGAGGGGCAGGCCAGAGCCAGCAGAAGTTTGGGGTGAGGCCACCGAGTAGGGAGACATGGGGGGCAGCCGGGCTGGGGCCAGGGGTATGTGGGGCCATGATGCTGAGGCTGTCTTCCCGCCAGCCACTCCCTGCCCTCGGGGTCCCCTGCTCCCCGACAGAGCCCCCTAACTTAGGAGGGGAGTAGACATGAAGCATCTGGGCCTGTGGAACTGGGGCTCTTCCCACACTGTCCTGCCATTGCTGTCCCCTGACCCCTCTAATCCAAGAGCTGTGAGGGACAGGAGAAGGGGTCCTGACCTCAGCCCTGCAGTCAGCGGGACCTGCTACCACCCCCCACCCCCGCTCTGCCAGCCCCTCATGCCATCTTCAGGGACACTGGTGGTTGAGGGGCGGGTGAACTTGCAGTGGCCGTGACCCCCCTCCCCCACGCCGGGACAGTGCAGGAATGCTGTGCTGGATGTGCTGACTGCTGACCCTGACCTTGGCTGCATGCATCGAGATGGATGTGGCCCCTGGGTGGGCTCCAAGACCAAGGCCAAGGGCAGCCCCGGCCAGCACTGCAGGGCTTGGGACTGGGGCCACCCCTGGGGCCGAGGCTCGTCCACAGCTCCTGGCACGTGAGTGGGGCTGCCCGCAACAGCTGTGTCTGGATGCCTGTGGGTCTGCGTGGTGAACCTGCCCCAAACCGTGGGACCCCCTTGGACGATGGCCCCCCCAGGACAGGTTCTTGCATCTCACCCTGATGCCCAGATGGCTGTTTCTTAGCTGCCCTTCTTTATACAACGAATCTTTGGCAATTGTCATGGGCTAATCAGTGATGACTGCTGTTTCTTGATCTGTGCTTTAGTTCTAAAACAATCATCAAATAACTTCGTTTAAAAAGAATTTTCTTTCATTTTCAAGGATAGCAAAGTAAAATATTTTGTGTAGGAACTAAGATTTGCACTTGCCAAAAAAAGTCGCCCCCCGGAGGTCACCCAGTGTGATTTGAACAGAAGCTCCCGGGGTCAGGTGCAGTGGCCTCACCCTGCTGGCCCTCGGGTTCACGCTCTGTCCCTTGAAGTGGGCTTGCTCCGATGAGAGGGTGGGGCCTGCCAGCTTCCAGGGGGACTCTGTGGCTGTCCTCCTGCTGCACCGAGGCCACCACCCTGAGAAGGCAGCCTTGGGAGCCCCGGAGCAGCTGGCCTGGTGCCCCCAGCACTCTCAGTACTTCTGTGCTTAGTTTGTACAGGTTTGTGCAACTCAAGAGTTTTGAAGTCCAGCGGGGACCCAAAACAAGATGGATAGAGTTCATCACTGGCTCCTGTGGCAACCCCGGGCCTCCTCTGGCACATGGGGTGCTTCCCAGTGGCTGGGGCAGTGTGGCCCCGGGGGAGGGGGCAGCTGGGAAGCGAGGCTGCAAGTGGGGGAGTGGGGCACCTGGTTGGCCAGCTGCTTCCTGGCTGGGCTGGCCAGCCCAGAGCTGTGTCTCGGTGTGGACGGGGTGGCTGCCTGCGCAGAGTGCCAGGCAGGCTTTCTGGCAGGATGTCCGGGAGGCGAGCCAGCTGCCCCGAGGGGTTGCTGCTGGTCTCTCGAGCCCTGTAGACCCTGCGAGGTAGGTTTTGTCTTTATTTTGTACCAAGGTGGCGCACATATAGCAGACCACACGTGGTCCGGAATGGGGTTCTGCAGCCCCTCCCTGAGATGTGACGGGACGGCCGACCTTGAGTAATTCTCAGCCTAGTATGTTAGCGTGATGTGACAGAGTGAAGGGGCGGGAAGGACACCCAGAGTCCGTGCGATACGAGCCCACACGTCCACCCATCTTGTCCTGGTCCGCAGGCTGCACTCTGAGTGGTCTGGGTGTGGGGGGCTCAGCACGCGCAGCCCCCTGGTGGGGAGCTTGCACCTGAGTCTCGACTGGCACTTAAGGCAGTGCCCAGTGGCCCCTGCACCTCCCTGTCACTGGTGCTAGACAGCACAGCTCTTCTCGGGTACTCCTGCTCTCAGTTTGTAAATACCACACTAATCTGGCTCCATCAAGATGGGGTGGCATCTCTTCTCTTCCGTCCCATCCTCCTAAAAGATACTTTCACCTTCCCCCACCCCGCTGCCCGGCAAAATAGCATTTCTGTGTGTGTGTCAGCCACACCATGTTTTCTGGGGTTTGACTGTTGGTTGACCTTCAAAAATGAAGTCATAAAGAGGGTTTCCACAATTGTCAGTGTGGAAGTTCTGTTCGGTGCTGGGCTCGGTGGTGTGCCCAGATTATCTGCCCTTGCCAGGCTGGAGTTCTGTAACCCACTAGAAGGAAGCTGTGTGTGTGCGCCTAGTGGTTCTGCTCTGGGACCTGGTTGCTATGGATTTGGGAAAATCAGAGGCTTCAAAGTCCTTTGACGGATTGTCTTTTCTGACATCCCGTGAATGTTTACATTTGTGATGCATTCCTTTTGCATCGCCACAACTTTCTTGGAGTCCTTTGATTCTTCTGGAGTTCCCAGTTGCCTTTTTTTCCCCCATTGCACTATTTGTCATAAACTTGTGTGTGTGTGTGTGTGTGTGTGTGTGTGTGTGTGTGTGTGTAGAGGGAGAGAAAGAGAAGGAAAGGGAAAGGGGTGGAGGTGGGGAGGGAGACAGATTGATCATCCATTCTACCTAGTTTTCTTTTTTTCTTGGTAACCTCATTCTGGGAGCCCTTTGTCCTTCTTCAAACTGCTGTGTTTTTCTAAAAAAGCCACCTTCAGGTGGTTTCCTAGGACACCCCCTGGATGGGATCTGCTGCTTCCTTCTGGACTACCACCTCATTTTGTCAAGTCACTTCCTAGGAAAAGTTACGTGGAAGAGAAGCATTTCTAAGTCCCAGAACTGAAATTATCTTCTCTGTGCACACATGTCCCCACAGGGAGTCCTTTGCCCCAAGCACTTGGGAGATTTGGTTCCATTAGCTCCTGACCTCAGTGGACAGAGCAAAGATGCCAGTCTGATTCACCTGCCTTTTTCCTTGCCTCCATTTATATCAAAGCTCCTGAAAAGTGTTAGTCTTGTTGAACCCACATCTTTTCTCTTTATGTCTTGACCCTGCTACCCTACTGAAGT
Organism: Neofelis nebulosa; assembly: GCF_028018385.1. Taxonomy (NCBI): domain Eukaryota; kingdom Metazoa; phylum Chordata; class Mammalia; order Carnivora; family Felidae; genus Neofelis; species Neofelis nebulosa. The sequence continues at coordinate 114,652,584 of NC_080791.1, read as the reverse complement.
GACCTGAATGGTGGCAAGCCAATGGTCCTCTCTCAGTCCTTAGTTAGCCAGCAGCATTTGACACAGTGGAACGTTCTCCTCTATTCTTCTTTTCACTCTGCTTATGAAATTCCACATTTGTCCTTATTTTCCTACACACCATCCATTTTCCCCCAGTCTGTTTTGCTGGCTCTTCCTCATCCGGGAGTACCCCAGGGTCACTCTGGGTGATCCCATCCATTCCCATGTGCTGAGACCCTTCAGCATGGTCTCATCTTTATCATCCTTGTACTTCCAACCCGTGTGTCCTTGTATTTAAAGCATGTCTCTTGTAAACAACACACAATTAGGTCTTAGACTTCCTTTTCCCTCTGACAATCTTTTTAAATTTTTTATGGTTTGATTTCAATCTGCCATCTTTCTATTTATCCCGTTTGTTCTTTGTACACTCGCTCCTCTTTTTCTGTCTTATTTTGCATCAGCCAGGTGTTTTTTAAAAAAAAAATTGATTTCACTTTCTTTACTGTATTAATGTTTTTGCTACACTGCTTTCCCCTTGTTATCTCTTTAGGGGTTCCTCTAGAGCAGCTGTTCCCAGAGTCTTAGGCCAGGACCCCCCTTGGGGAAATCCCTACAAGTGTCTATTTTGTTTTTTTATTGAAGGATATTTTTGCTGGGTATAGAATTCTAGGATTTCTTCCTGCACTGAGGAGGTGGTATGCCACTGCCTCCTGGTCATACTCTTCCTGGAGAGAAGTCAGGCACTATTGGCACTCCCCCAGTGAGTGGGGGAGAAAAAGAGACCATCTTTTTCTCTGGCTAGTTTTAAGATTTTCTCACTTTCTTTCAATTGTATCAGGTTAGCAGTGATATGCCATGGTGCGGTTTTCTACGTTTCTGCCCTGCTTTTGGTTCAGTGAGCCTCAGGGATCTGTGGGCTGATGTATATAATACATTTAGGAGAAAATCATGGCCATTATCTCTTAAAATATGTCTTTTGCTTTGTTCTCTCTTTCTCTCCTCTTTTTCTGGGACTCCTATTACAGTTATGTTAGACTTTTTGGAATTGTCACATGGGTCTCTGATGTGCTGTTACGTTTGTTTGTCTGTTTTTCATTCTTTTGCTTTCTGTATTTCAGTTTGGGCAGTTTCTATTGACCTGTTATAGAGTTCACTAATCCTTTTGTGTGTGTCTGCTCTGCTGTTAAGCCCATCCAATGGATTTTTTTTTTGTCTTTCCTTTTCTGTAATTAAAAAACATATTTATGAGGGAAGAAGAGGGAGAGGACAGAGAAAAGGTGTATATATTTATAATGTTATTTTAAAGTCCTTTTCTGAAAATTTTAATATGTGGATTAGCTATGGCCTGCTTCTATTGGCTATTTTTTCTCTTGAGAGTAGGGTCACATCTTCCCACTCCTTTGTGTCTGGCGTCATTTTTATTGTATGCTGGATATTGTTTATTAAAAAAAAAAAAAAGAACAGTTCAACTGCACCAGGTAAGGTTTTTCCAGAATGGGCGCATCCCTCCCTGTCAGGCATTTAGGGTGGGGCCGGTCAGTTCGATCTACGCGGGACTTCAGCTGGGTCAGGACCGAGTGGCCACTTCAGTGAGTTTCTGTTCAGTGCTAAGTATGTTGAGTCTGCGGGGCCTTTCGCTGTGGCGTGTCCATCCCCACCGGGCCTTGGGCCTTAGGAACATCGGTCCACTCTCAGCTCCTCTTGGTTCATGTCTTGTCTCTGTGCTCAGTCGCGCCGCACTGCTCACGCTGTGGTGCTGCGTTCCGCTGTCCCTTCCCCCCGAAGGCTAGTCTTGACTTCCCAGAGCTCCTTCCTCACATCTCATCCTTTCTGCAGGCTTCTTGTTTTACAGATGTAGCAGCTTACTAAATCTGAGCGAGTCATTGCGCTAATCAGGAAGAGAACTTCTGAACACCTGTTTCTGCCAGGTCGGTTCTGTCTCTCTGTCCTGGACTCCCTCTGGTAATGTGTAGTTGGCTGTTTCCCGAACTGAGGAGGCCTGCACGGTGGCACGGCTCCTCCCGTGTGGGAAGTGGGTCTCTCTGGCGGGGGTGGGGGGATCCCCTGCTCAGAGTGTGAGATGTCGGGGCGGGGGAGGTGCGCACGGGCAAGGACTGGCCATCAGGCCTGTCGGAACAAGAAGACTTGCTCGGGGCAGCCTCCTGGCCCCTAGAGTGCTGGATTTTGTCCCAGGCTGTCTGTCCTTCTTGGCATGGAGAGGGGCGTGCCAACCTGGGCTGTTCCCGTCTCTACACCCTCAATAAGTGCCACATCTGTCTTTGCAGCCCTGCCCTCAGGCCTGCCGCGGGCTCCCTGGCTGACACTGACACCTGGAGCTTCCCTTGGGTCTCCTGGAGACTGGCAGGCCCAGTCCTTGTCCTGTCCCTCATTACCTGCTCCCTGACTGACCCCTTGTGGAGACCCCCTGGCTCTGCCCAGGCTTAGTCCCCCTCCACACACACAGCTGAGCCTCTTTATGGGCGCAATCCCAGGCTGCCTCTGGGAGGGGAAGGGGTCAAGTATAGGGTGCTTCAGGTGGCGGGCGTGTGTGCATGGGGGCGGGTCTCTTTCCATCTTTACACAGGTGGAGAGGGTATTAGGATACCCCAAGTTTGATGGAGCCACTGAAGCCCCCGCCCCAGGAGAGGAGGGGGAGCCAAGCTTCCAAGCCAGGTCCTTGCCTATGGTAGAGCTGCACAGAGGCAGAGATGGCCCGCTGTACCTGGGAAGGGCCTTTGGGCCCCAGAAGAGCCCCCTGTGATGCAAGGAGCTCTCAAATGACCAGGGAGGCAGGAAGAGGCAGACGGGGTGGGTATGGAGCCGGCCTCTCCCCTCCCCCATGTCCCTTTCCTCCCTGGGGTCAAGGGTGACAGGAGGAGGGGCTCCCCTGCATCCTTCAGAGGGGGTGGCAGGCCCCCACGTGGTGTTTGGGTGCTGTGGGTGGGGAGGGCGGGGAGCTTGGCAGAGGGGCCCAGCGGCTGCAGCGGGTGTGAAATATTTCAGGGCTTAATTAATTTAATTTGAGAGGTTCCTTTTCAGAGCGTGAACAGTTGTCTCCCAAGAGACGCGCGCCACCGCCTCCCCCCTGGCGCCTGGTGGGCGAAGGAAACGGCGGGATCTATATTGAGACTGAGCCTGCTGGGGCCAGTGTCCCCTTCCTCCCTGTCCCCTCTCTGGCCCCCCCCCCCCAACCCCCGTTGGGTCCTCCTTCCCAGCCTGGGAGGAGCATGCGTGGGTGTGAACCAGGAGCCGGCCGCGTGACGGTGGGGCGTGGGGGTGTCGCCGGCCTGCGGGGCCTCCACGGAGCCCAGAAACGTGGGTGCACGGGGCTTATGGATCCGCCGCGCAAGCTGAGGGTGGGGATCCGCACCTCCCTGCCCCCAAAGTGAAGGAAGAAGGGTTTGGGGAGCACAGAGCCCCAGGAGGAGGCCGGGAGAACCAGGGTGCCAGCCTAGCACCCCTTCTCCCCCTCCCCCAGCGCTGGGGCAAGGGCCTGCAGGAGGGGAAAGGAGGTCGGGTCTGGTGGGCACGGGCGCGGGAGGAATGCAGGCCCAGACGATGCTTCGGGCAACAAGGCGCTTTGAAGTCTGGGCAACTTCAAAGCGGCCGCCCCCCACCCCCATATCAGTAGTCAGTCGGAGTCTGTGAGCCCAGGGCGGCCGGGGGGTGGGGCTCCGGCTCACAGCCGGCCTTTCTGCAGAGGTGCTGTGCGTCTGAAGCGAATCCGCTGGGTCTGTGTGTCCCACGTGGGCTGGGGTGCTCCTGGAACCTGGGAGCCAAAGGCGCCCACTGGGCGCCCCCCCCCCCCCCCCAAGGGCACACAATCAATCCTCCGCCAGCGGCGGCGGCCGCAGAGCCCCCTCAGAAGCCAGACGTGAGCACTGGTGACCCTGGGTCCCGGCCCGGAAGAGCAGAGAGGAGAGGGCGATGCTGAGGGCTCGGGGTGGGTGGGGCGGGCAGCCTCCCAAACGGCTTCCTCGTCCGCCCATCTGGTGTCTGGGCGCCTGGTCAGGGTGTGGGGTAAGAGCTCAGTGGGCTGCTGGATGGTGGGGCCTGGGCCCATTTATTCATCAGAATAGACACCAGGCCTGGGGCCTGACCCCAAGCCCCTCACCCCCAAGGAGCTGGAGGCAGGGGGGAGTGGGCGGCAAGCAGCTGGAGGCCCCGCCCAATGTCCTCTTGTGGCAGGCCCCTGGGTGGAGGGGCTGGGCCTCAGCACGGCCTACACCGCCGTCTTTCACCAGAGCCTAGTGGGGAACAACCTGGACTGTCTTCCAGTTCCTGCTGTGAAGAGAGGCACGGGGTGGGGGTGGGGGGGGCGCCTGGGTGGCTCAGTCGGTTGAGCGACCGACTTCGACTTCGGCTCAGGTCATGATCTCACGGTTTGTGAGTTCGAGCCCCGCGTCAGGTTCTGTGCTGAGGACTCAGAGCCTGGAGCCTGCTTCGGATTCTGTGTCTTCCCCTCTCTCTGTCCCTCCCCTGCTCATACTCAGTTTCCATCTCTCGGTAATGAATAAACATTAAAAAAAAGGGGGGCACAGGGGGAGGTGCCGCCAGGACCTGCAGGGTTTCCAGGCTGGGGACCCCCAGTGGGGCCTGCGCAGTGATGCCCTCCCACCTGAGTCCAGAGGGACCTTGCAGTCTCCCTGACCATGGGTCTCAAACCCTCCGTCGGGATCCACGCCCACTGGTCTGTGAGTGCACAGTGAGCCCCTGGCAGTCCTGGCCTCCCGGAGGCTCTCCCCAGCTACAGCTTGCCACCAGGTGGGTGCCCTTCCAGGAAGGGGGGGGCCTCCACAGCATCCCCTTACCCTTTGGAGGGGGTGTTCTAGCCACGGAGGGCTGGTCCCTCGGCCCTATGCGCCCCGAGTGTCCTGGTGCCGGAGTCCTGGGGCGCGCCTCCTGGGGTTGCCGCAGGTGCCCGAGGTGGGTCAGACGTGTGTATGTGTTCCACTTGGTGTCCTGGGCTCACAGGTTACTGCCATGCCACGGCCCCCAGAACGCGGGCAGCCAGGCTCGGGAAGGAGCAGGGGTGTGGTCAGAGGAGGTGCCCAGGGAGTGCTGACCACCGGCTTCCCAGGGCACCCTGGCTCTGGTGTCACCCAGCTGTGTAGCCCTGAGCAAGTCCCCCAAGCCGGAGGGCTGCGGGGAGGGGGGTGGGGCTGCACTGGTCCCTGTCCACGGTGCTGAAAGGACCCCCCTCCCCACTGTGGCGGGAACCTGAACTCATTCCCTTCAGCGTCTTTGGGCTTCCGCCCCACCCAGCTGACTCCCTGAGCCTGTTCAAAGGGGGTGCTGGGGCTGGGGCTTGTGCCTGACCCAGCTGGGGAAGCACTGCCCCCAGGCCCAGGCATGGGCAGGCTTCACCCTTGACCCCTTGGGCAGTGGCAGGAGAATGGGCCCCCTGCTGTGAGGACCGAGGTTCAAGTGGAAAATACTTAGGAGTCTCCTTCCCGACCAGCGGCATGGCTGGAGCGGGCAGCCACCTCCAGGCGTGGCCATCCCCCCAGAGTCCAACCTGCCCCAGGGCCTTAGCCAGGGCTCAAGTGACTGAGGCTGCGGTTCACAGGGTGCCTCCCCCCAGGGCTGTGCCTGACGCAGGCAGGGCAGTGGGGAGAGCCTCTTACGGAGGAGGCAGGACCAGACCCCCTCCTGCAAATCCTGTCCTTAACACCTTCAGGCTGATGCTGGGTCAGGAGGCCCTGTGAGCTTTGATGCTGTAGCAGCTGCCCGCTCTGGCCAGGCACAGTGGCTTGCTGAGCGTGTGTGTGCGTGCGTGCGTGCATGTGTGTGTGTGTGTGTGGGGGGGTGGGGCGGACCGGGAGAGAAGCTCCCATTATAGTGAGGGCCCTGGACACACGTGCTTAGCCGAGGTCGCAGTCGAATGAATAGGAAGCTTTCTGAGATGCACTGGGAGGTTTACGATGGCGGAAAGGTCCAAGAAATACGTACGTGAGCGGAAGAGGCGCAGTGTCTGTCCCTGGGGCTGACGGAACAGTATATCCCTGTCTCAGTTGTGGGGGCTGGAGGCCTGAGGGCTGTGGGGGGGGCCTATTCCAGTCCCCTTCCCCGCTTCTGGCCGCTTGCTGGCCACCCCGTGTCTGCTTTCATGTCTGTGTGGCATGCTTGCTGTGCCCCTCTGTCACAAGAGTGCTTGTCATTGGCTTCAGGGGCCACTCTGGAGGATCATCATTCTCACGATGAGATCTAGAGTTGACCTCTGCAAGAGCTCTTTTTCCAAATGAGGTCACATTCGTGGGTTCCAAGGAATAGGACCCGGACTGAGCCAGGCTAGCAGAGGGTCTCTAGCCTGGAGACCCCATCGGGTGTGGAGAGAGGCACAGCCTGGTGCCCCTCCTCCAGTGACCGAGTCTCCAGGAGAGCTCCATGCTGTCCAGAAGGGTCCGGGTGGGAGGGGCTGTTTTCCCCACTTCCACAGGTGAGGTGAGGAAACTCAGGCTGGGGCGCCTGTCTGGGAGCACCCGCCAGGCGGTCCGTGAGGCCATGCACCTGACTCCAGGAGGCTGCTTCCCACGTGTGTCCAGATCATACCGGATGCCAGACCTCGACCCTGGTGGTTGGAGGGCGGAGCGTGTTTGTGACCTGCTGTTACCTAACAAGGGACTCCCAAACTTGGTGGCTTGAGACAGCAAACACTCTCTCGTGGTTCCTGAGGGTCAGGGGTCCAGGGGCAGCTGAGCCAGGCAGCTGTGCTCAGGAATCTCACGAGGTTGCGGGTGAGGGCCAGGCTGCGTTGGCTGGAGGCCTCTGTTCTTTGCCTTAAGACAAGGCAGTGGGCTCCTCAGCGCAGGGACCCTGGGGAGTGGACGCCAGAAGGAAGCTGTAGCTGTCACCTCTCCTTGAAGGACGCAGGGTTCTTTTCTGCCACCGTTCATTGGCCACACGGGCCAGCGTGGTGCAGTGTGGGAGGGGCCGCAGGGCTGGGAGGCTGGCTTCCAGCATGCGGGGCCTGTGCCTCCTTCCTCATGGCCTCTGCACACGAGCTGCTCCCGGGAGCTGGGGGAGGGGCCTCTGCAGCCCCCAAACCAGCTCTATTCTGGGCTCAGCTCAGTGCTCAGCTTCTTTGGGAAGCCCCCCGGCCGGCTGGTTCTGCGGCCCACTGCCTCTGGCTGCGTGCCCCAGGCATGGCTGACTGCACCGAGCTCCCATCTGGGACCCTTGGCCTATGGAGAACGCCATGCCTGGCCTCTGCCCCTTTGGTTCTGCCTCCAGATCCAGGCATGTGGGTCCTGGCCTTGGCGTGGGGTGGTTGTATGTGTGGGGACAGTGGCCAGGGCAGGAACACGAGGCTGCTGGGGGCAGCTGAGACCACCCGTGATGTCCAGAGCTTCCCCCAGCGAGGCGGTGTGCGTCTGCCCTGCCTGCCGTGGGCGGCTTGGGGGAGGGGGCTGGCTCAGGGCCACCAGCCCTGCTGACTCATTTTTCCAACAGCCAGTGTGGTGCCACCTCCCTGCCTCCTCCAAGGAGAGCCCAGGCAGGAGGGGTGACAGGGCTGTCCACCCCCAGGAAGGCAGGCGTGTCTGCTGTGCCGGGCTCCCTCACACCCCCGCGAGCAGAGCCCCAGAGTGAGGCATGTTGAGGTGGCAGAAAATGGGTCACTCTTAGCTATGCTTTGTGGCCCCAGGGGAGCTGGCTGCATGGTCCCAGAGGTGCAGCGGCTAGTGATGGTCTCAGGTGTTAGTGACCCTCGGGTGGACCTGTGAGCACTGGTGGCCGGACACTGGTCTCTCCCGAGACGCAGATGGGTACCCCACGAGGTTGGGCAGGCGCTGTGCCTGGGTCAGCAGAAGCTTCCTGCCCCCGCCCCCCCCCCCATGAGCCTCCCTCCCCAGAACCCACGACAGGAGCTGCTGTCCCTTGTCCCCCGTGCCCAGGGACCCACTGACCCAGCACAGGCCCCCAGAGTGAGCACACTGCGGGTTCCGTGGGCAGGCAGCGGCTTGGTCAGCACCGCGGACAGTGGCCTTCCTCTTCAGGGCCAGGTTCCAGATTTCAGAGAGCCACCCTCCTCCCCAGAGGGACTGCTGTGTCCTGCTCCTCGGCCCACGTGCTCTCCTCCACAGGCTTTTCCGGAGCTCAGCTGCCCCCACCCTCTCCCTGAACTCTCACCTTCCTCCCGGGTCTTCAGGCTGCTAGACACCAAGAAGGGCCTTCTGGCAAACTCCTGAGGCAGGACCACGGCCTGTGGCTAAGGGGGGCACAGGGGCTCCGTGGGCGCCCACGGAGCCCCTGCAGACGGTGTGGGAGTGGGGAGTGCCCAAATCTCCACCACGTTCAGAGAAGCCCCAGCCCCAAGGGGCTCCACTCCCCAGGGGTGGGCGCCCGTGGTGATGGCAGGATCTAGACGTGGTGACTGGAATGAGAAGCGGCTGAGGCAGTCATTTCTGCCTTTGCTTGTGGCCCCGTGCGCATCGCTTCACGGGGCTCTGCAGGCAGGGCCGGTGGCGTTTCCAGGTGCCTGCAGAGCCCTCGGGACTCACCTGGCCCCGGCCCGCGGCCAGTCGGCAGTGCGGGGAGTGCAGGCGTGGCAGATCATGCCACGGGGCCTGTGCTGCATGGGCACACGCCTCTCGTGCTCCGGGTTCCTCTCTGCGCAGGGCCCTCCACCCTGGCACGTGGCGGACACGCAGAGAGGGCGGCCAGTGGGTGCCTGCCATGGCGCTGGCGGTTAATGACCTCACGTGGCTCCGCGGGGAGACTTCGAGGTCGGTCTGCCGTTGTCACCTGACTCCTCTCAGGCTCCCCCACGGGGGATGGGACAGGGGCCTGCCAGGGAGGGGAGGATGCACAGAGGCAGGGGGTTGGAGGGATTGGGCCACCGTGCTCTTCTGCCCGTCCAGGGGCTCAGGCAGGGGGGCAGCACACGGGGACATCAGAGATGGACCTCACACAGGAATGTTACCAGAAGGAGTCAGGCCTCTGTTTGGTCCCCGCCTCCCTGCAGCAGCCACGCAGGGTGGCTGGAAAAGGGTGCTCAGCTCAGGACGCTGTGGAGCCAGCCCGGGGAGCACTGGACCTGGTGGCCGCAGGTGGAGGAATGGGGGCAGGGTGCTTGTGTGACGTGTTCCCAAGCACTTGGAGGAGGCCAGGCCGTGGGTCCCCAGTGCCTGGAGGGAGAGGAGTGGATGGCCAAGGGCTTCAGGGACGGTTCTTGGCCCCGTTAAGGAAGGACAGACCGGATGGGCCCCAGGGGTGCTGAGCTGCGTGTCCGTGGGGTCTGCAGGGCTCGAAGCAGATAGTGGATGGAGTGACCAGGACTCCTGAGGGTCAGGCTCAGGACAGCAGGCTGTGGCCAGGCCACCCTGAGAGATCGAGAGGCAGGTCTAGGGCCACGTCAGACCAGGGCTTTCCCCAGGTGGGCACCTTTGGCCCTTGTGGTGGAAATGGCACTGGAGGCTGGAAAGCGTGGGGGGCTCATCGAAAGCCCCACCTGTCCACGTAGGGAGGGCCATCCCCAGGCTGTCCCACCGCCCATCAGCCCTGACCACCCTCCTTGGCGACGGGGCTGGCGCTTGGGGCACAGAGGGTTCCCCTCCCTCCCAGATGCAGCACCGTCACTTGCTCCCCGACCTCCGCCCAAACCGAAGGGCAGTGTCTGGGCAGTGATGTCCGGGTCCTCCTCTGGGGGCTCCCGGGGCTCGGGGCACTCCAGCATGGTTTTATTCCCAAGGACCATGACCACGAAGAGAAGGGAGGGCAAGGTCAAGCCCCAGGAGCCAGAGGGTGAGGCATCTGCTCAGGACTGCCCCCGGCCCTCCAAGGCCCCATAGGCCACCTCCGTGCTGGGGCCCCGGAGGGTCTGGCCCTTGCCAGCCCCGCCTGTCTGCTCCCCACGGCTCTGGGGCTGCCCTGGACCCCTCACAGCCACTCGGGGCCCAGCACACGCAGGGCCAGCCTCCTTCCCCCTCCAGACCACCGCAGCAGGTGTGAGGGCCGGTCAGAGCCACCAGGGCAGGAGGGCCGGGTACTGCCTGCAGAGAGCTGCTGAGCCCACCCTGGAGAGCACAGCCAGTCCAGCAGCTCCCCGCCCACCCGCTCTCTGGCCCCCTCTGGGGCTCAGGGGCCCCAATAGCTGAGTGAGAGTGCAGGAGTGCACCCCTGGAGCCCTGTCCCCAGCCTGGCACGGGGAGGGCCCCACACTGTCTGGGGCCCTGGGCCCTGCATGCAGGCTCTGCTCTCAGATGGCGGCCTACAGGCCTCTGGACTCTCCTGGCCAGGCTTGGGGCCCCCGGGGGTGGGCACCCCCATTAAGGCACAGGTGTGTTTGTGCCCAAGTCTGGGGTGCAGTGGGGAGCCAGTGGGTGGGACAGCCCTGGGGGGCTCGGGGCTCTTCCTTGGCCTTTCGCCTGAGCCCTCCCCGGGATGCCCCTGGGGCTCCTTGATGCCTGGAGTCTTCCTGCAGCGCAGACACAGGCGGTCCAGCACCCTCAAGCGCCCGCCGCCTGGGTGGGACCATGTCCGCTGCCCCGGCGATCATTTGTGACGCGGCAGACTTTCCCTGCGTTGGTGTGCGCCCATGTTTGCTGCAAACACAATCGTACGTCACAATGGGGAGCTCTGCCTGCGCAGCTGCAGGGTTGGGGAATTAGTCTGATTGCAGGCTTCCCTGCAGACGCTGTCCTCCCACCATCCCGAGCCTGCTTAGGAGGGCTCCCCGGTGCACACTCTCCACTCTCTGCCTCTGGGGAAATGGCAGGCCTGCTGGGAACCCAGACACCCCACCCCAGAGGCCCCCAGGGCTAGGTCACCCTTCCCAGGGTGGCAGGGAAGCTTCACTAAGGAGGGGCACCGCCACGCTGGGTTTTGAGGGGTGTGTAGGAGTCTGCGGGCCTGAAGACTTTCTCGGCGGGGGTAGCAAGTGGAAGAAGACGAAGGTAGGGAGGGAGCTGCCAGAGTTCCAGGTCACTGCCCAGCGCAGCCCCCCTGCACCTGGCCATGCCTCCTGGCTGGCCTCGCCCCACAGGCCCATGAGCTGCTGTCGGGGGCTGGGCCCGTGGCGTGGGGCTTGCCTGGCATCCATTGTCCTCTGGGCCCTTCATCCCTTGGCCTTTCTGTGCAGCTGTGCAGCGGCTGGCGATGGGACCACCGAGTTTCCTCGTGTACGAAGTGGGAGTCCCTCTTCTCACACAGCGCCCGGCACGGGGCACTCGCCAGGATGGCTGTCCTGGTCACGGCGGTGGCACCGGCTGGGTCGTGTCCTGCTCCTGCCGTCGGCTGGTGTGTTTGTCAAGCGCCCTGTCACTTTGACACCCGTTTGTTTTCCTTTTCTCGAAGCAGGAAGATGTTTTTCCCCCGCACGTCTGTGATTCCCTCCTTCTAAGGACGCGCGTGCACTGGTGTGTGCGGTGTGTGCGCGTGTGTCCTCGTGTGGGCCCCGCCCATCGGCCCAAGCGCGTCGTCCCTGCTGTGCCGTCCAGCTGTGTTGCGTTTTCAAGTCTGCTGGGTACCCTGGTGGCTGAGCCAGAAGCACTTCACTCCTTCCCACTTGAGGACGCCTGTCCCTGCCTGGTCTTTGCTGCGCGAACAGTCTGGCAGAGCTGGCCCCAGGTCACACCGTCTGGTCTCGGGAGTGCTCTCCCAGATGTGGCGATGGCTGTCTGCCCTGTGGGGGTCGCGTGTCTGGACCACAGGTGTCTCTTCGTGGGAGGCGTCTGTCCTGAGCCTGTGGGGGTCGCAGGAGCCTGTCCACTTTGGGGTGGTGGCCTTTGCTGCCTGTTTCCCCAGGTCCCCTTGGCCCTTCAGCCTTGTTCTGGGGGCTTGCCAGGCAGAGTCCTGCTTCGGACTCTGGCTTGTGCCTGCTGTCTGGAGATAGGACGGGCGGTGGGGCCGGTTCTGTCCTGGAGGCCGTGAGCCCCCTGGCCTCCAGCCATGGGTTACAGATGGGTGACAGCAACGCACCTGCTGTCTCCTCTTCCTGCTGTGCACTCCCTGCCCCTCCCGCAGACCCGGAATCACAGGGCCCAGGGCCAGAGCAAAGGCAGCCCCAAGAGGCCCCAGGGGTCTGCAGCCCTTCCTGGGGTGGGAGCCGGGGGCCTCAGCGGCCTCAGCGGCCATGAAGCCGAGCCCAGGAGCTCGTCTGTCTTCGCTGAGCACGGGAGCTCTGGCCCACGGGCCCCACCCAAGAAGGTGCCCTCCCAGAGCTCCCTGTGCACCCGAGAGGCTGTGGCTGGCAGGCCCGCCCATCCTGACTCAAGGGGAGAGTGAGAAGCTGGGCCTGGAGGGTCAGGGGTGACCACGCTCCACGGGAGGACACGGAGGCCATGCAGAGTTACAGATGTGCGGTCCATTAAGGGACCGTGTTTTCCATCATATGGCGAGGGATCCATTTCTCATAAAGTTGAAGGGCTCTTGCAAGTTGGTAAGAATCTCCCCTACCTAGGCCCCACGTAAAAGTGGGGGAAGAGCACACCAAGCAGCTGGTGAGCACGAGGAGTTCAAGGTCACGGCCGAAGCAGCAGCAACGGGGCCTGCGTCACCCCGAACATGGGGCAGGCATGTGCTCCGGGCCCTGACTTTGACCAGGTCTGGGTGAAGCAGTGCGGGCATCCCTCAATCCCCGTAGGAGGGGCACCCCCGGCAGAGCACAAGTCAGGGTCGGGCTGCGATGCTAAGGTCAAGGGTCCTGCCCCCTTGTCCCCAAATGCTGGAGGTAGGGGCCATCACGATAACCTTCACACGCCTGTCTGAGAATGACAGTCACCTTGGAGGATGTCACAGTTGGGGGTCCAGGCTCAGGAACGGACAGGTGGGGATGTCCTGGTCCCAAGGCCACAGCAGGGTCCAGCCAGAGGTTAGGAGGGCAGCTGACCGTGGCTGGGCTGCAGCAGGGGTGAGGCTGCTGGTGGCCCTGGTGGCCTGTCCCAGCCAGGGAGGGGAAGGGGATGCCTGGCTGTGGCCACATGACAAGGGAGCAGCAACCAGGACTGTGAGCCCTAGAAGCATGGTCATGAGAGCAGAGGTGGATTCTGTCCTGTGGGGAACCCAGGATGGGGGGGCATGGGCATGGCAGGCTGAGGTGGTGCTGCCCAGGGAGTGGCCTTAGGCCCGTCCTGCTGTCCCCGAGACACCAGTGAGCTGGACACTGTTGTGTGGGGAGGGGTGGCCCTGAACCCGAGGGCACCCTGGCTCCCCTGCTGGAGGTGCCTGGGCAGTGGCCGAAGGCCTGGGGCGGGGGCTCTCGCTGTTATGGCCTCCAGGGCATGGGGGAGGGGTCCAGGAGGTCAGAGGGCTGGTCCCTGGGAGGGGGACATGGTGTGGGGCAGGGCTGCTGCTCCAAGACAGAGCTGTTCTGGGCAGTGACCAAGGGGCATGGGAGGGCGGGCAGTGGCTGTGGGTGTCCGGCTTGAGGCATACTTAGCAGAGAGAGGTGGGGGACAGGAACCAGACCTGAGTGAGGGGCCTGTGTGGGGAGTGGGTGGGGTCCCTACCGATTGGGGCCCTGGATGGGGTCTGAGGGGGCTTCTGTACCCCACAGGCCTCGTGAAGCTGGGGATTCACTGTGTCACATGCCAGAAGGTGGCCATCAAAATTGTCAACCGGGAGAAGCTCAGCGAGTCTGTGTTGATGAAGGTGAGCTCGGGCGGGGGGGCCTAAGGGGGCCCTTTGGGGGGTCTGGGGGGACAGCCTGGCGGCGGGTCCCCGTGGTGAGGGTCCCATGGGTGGGGCTACAGAGAAGCCAGCCCAGGTGGGTCCCACTCGCTCCTGCTGGAGCCCAGGGCGGGCAGCTCCTGGCTACAGAGCAGCCTCCCTGTGCTGGCGTCCAGTGACCACGGCCACCACCTTGCACCTGGCTTCCCTCCTCAGCCCTGCCTGGCCTTTCTCCTCGCCTCAGCCAGGGGCCCAGGAGGGAGAGGCCGCATCCTGGGGCACAGTCCGGGTGCCGTACCAACCTGCTGGGATAGCTGGCTGGGCCTCAGTTTCCCCAGTTAGACCCAGGAGGAGGCCCCTTCCCCCGAGGAAGTGACAGTTCCCCAGGGACCACAACAGCTCCTCCTGCTTCCCACCCCCCTCCCTCCCCCCATCCCGGGAGCCCGTCCTGTGGTGGAATCTGGACCCCCTTTGGGACCGGACCGGGCCCCGCACGGACTGGTGCTTGGTGGGAAGGGGTTGCCCAGGCCTCAGGTTCCCCCACCTGCCTGCTCACTGGGGGGTGTGGCACTTACACCTCTGCATGTGGGTGGCATGCTGGGGGCTCCGCATCACCGTGGCTGCCCCCTGCCCTGGGGACTGTGCCTCCCTCATTTCCCCAGACATCTCCCGAGGCGGGCATGTGTGGCCAGTATGCCAGGAGGGCAGGGAGGGACTGGGGTGGGCCCCACTGAGGAACCCCAGGGACCAAAGGTGGGGCAGTTTTAAGAGAAGGCAGCGGTGGCTTGGACGGGTGGGGGCAGATCCCGACTTTGCCTTGGACAGCTCCTGGGACCGTGTTCAGTTGGGGACCCTGAGTTCAAGATGCACATAAGCTATCTGAACAGAGACGAGCTCGGTGGCAGGGGCCCACAAGGCCTGGCAGGGCCAGGGTGGAGGCGCGGAGGGGCGGCCCCCCTTGTGTGATGCCCCTGGGACGGGATGGGCCAGCCCACAGGGGCGGAGACCCCATCTAGGCTGGCCCTGGTCCAAAGCCTCCACCCACCCCCCCCACCCCCCCGCCATGAGCCTGACCGAGGTGTCGGGCGGGGGGCACAGCCCACTCAGATCCTACTGTCTCCCCACCAGCCAGAGACCCCCTCGAGGTCAGGGCAGCGTGGCGTCTACCTGGCCCCAGGGCTGCGTGTAGGAGGGGACAGGGTGGGTGGATGCAGGTGGCAGGGGACGCTCCCGCCCCCAGCTGGACCTCTCTCCCCGTGCAGGTGGAGCGGGAGATTGCCATCCTGAAGCTCATCGAACACCCTCACGTTCTAAAGCTGCACGATGTTTATGAAAACAAAAAATATTTGTAGGTATTGCCGGGTCTGGAGAGCTGGGGAGGGGGCAGAGGCGAGGCCGTGGGGCCCCGGGGAGGGAGCCAACTCAAGAGGGTGTCCACGGTCAGTGCTCCTGGCCCAGACCACGGCAGAGCCACCAGCTTGAACCGCCGAGGGCATAGGGCTTCTCTGGAGGCAGGGCCTGGGGGCCGGTGTCAAGCCACAGGAACCACTTGGCCCAGTCACTCTGCCAGGGCCCCCAGGGACCCTCCCCATTCCCACTGAGGCCCCCATCCGCTCCCTTACGGGACTGGGACCCCAGGTTGGCTGACGGCTCGATGGCCACACCAGGCCCCTCACCCTCCCTGGGCACCCACCCCTGTGCTGCCGAGGTCAGAGGCCAGCGGAAATCTCACTATCTTGGGCGCTCCTGGGTTGCAAATTGGAGACTGCCCCCCCGCCTCCCCCGGCCCCAGGTCGCCCGCCGTGTGGCCTCAATGAGCTCACCAGGGGGGTGGGCGGTGGTCACTGGGTCACTGCAAGGGGGCGCTCAGCCCTGTCAATACTGCCTGTGTGGCTGTAGGAGGGCCCCATCCTGTGATGCCCTGTCCCTCAGGGAGGGGCTCCAGTGGCACTTTTCTTGGGGGCATTCAGATTGAGTGGGGAAATGCATGCAGGGGTCTGGCCCAGGGGACCTCGAGGTCTCAACTCCAAGCCCCAAGCCCCAGGCCCGACTTTGGTTCCCCAGAAAAGACGTGGGCACCTCACGGGCCAGGCCGGCTGGCACCAGGTGGCCATCCACAGCCCGGCCATACTGTCCTGGGCCATGGGGGTTGGGGCACGAAGCCGGACAGTGAGGGCTGCTCTGGGGGAGCAGGAAGGCTTGGGCACATGGATTGAGGATGGTCCTGGTCCCACCCCTGACAAGTTTGTCCCTCTTTGGGCCTCAGTTTCCTCATAGCTGGGGCACCCCCGCCTGCCCCCCCTTGCCGTGGCAGCTGGAGGCCCAGTGGCATGAGTGGCCAACTCCAAGTGTTTGAGGGTAGGGTGACCAGAGTCGCTCACGTGGGGGCCGGAGATGAGTCAGTATAGCTGTAGGGGCACCAGGAGGTGGGTTGTGGTCCTGGCGCCCCTGACACCAGTGAGTACGAGGAACTCTGTCTCCCTGAGACCCCTGCACGACCCGCCACCATCGGCCTGACTGGGGCCCACCTTGTGGTCAGTGTCCAGCAATATCCCGTGAGTGTGGGGGCCGGCATTGCTGGCCACCTTCACACACAACATGTAGGGGACCCATCGTGTCTCGTTTATGTTGAGACACTTGCAGGGATGGACCTGGGGTGGGGGTCAGGAAGCCAGGGAGGGGCCTGGGATGGCAAGGCCCAGTGGAGGCACGGCTGGGCACAGGCCCAATGACAGGGACACCACGGCCAGCAGGAGAGCGATCAGGCGGCCAGGCTGGGTCCCGCTGGGCCCAGCACCCTCCCCAAGGCAGCCCTGGGAGCATGCAGGTGGAGGAGCAGGCAGGGGACCCCTTCACCGAGGTGCTGTGTTTGGGCCTCCCACTCAGGAGCCGGGCAGGACCCCTGGGATGGCCCCTCCTGCCAGAATCCCACCTGTGCCCCCCTCCCTGCCCCTTCTCTCCTCAGGCCCCCTAAGCCCCCACCCCTGCTGAGCCCTCCATTCCTGCAAGACAAGCTTTTGAGACGGCTGGTTCCCTACCTCCTGGCCCTCTGCCCGTGCCCTTGGCCTCTTCCAGCAAGTCCTCGGGGTTCCTGCGGGCATCAGTGAGGCTGAGCTTGGACACGGGGGGGGGGGGGGGGGGCGGGTCCCTCCCCTGCAGCCACTGTCACCAGGCCAGAGACTGTACTTGCCCCCTCCAGCTGTCCCCGTCCTGCCCTGCACAGGAGCCCAGAGGGCCCTTCGTCCCTGGACCCCTGCCAGCCACCTGCTCTGCAGACCAGGAAGCAGGCTAGCATAGGGGAGTGCTGGGTTGGGGACCACTGGCCTTGGGGCAGGTGCTCTGCTCTGGCCCACAGAACCAGGGAGCCCAGGCCCCTGTCAGAACCCCCTAGTGGCCCAGCCCCCAGCCCCAGCCCCAGCCCCAGTCAGGCCCCCAGGGCCCCCTGAGCCAGTGGGGGCAGTTACTATCCTGCTGGGGGGCCACCCTGTTTACGCTGTCTTCCAAGACCCCGTTTGAGGGCCAGCCCTGGGGGACCCCCCAGCCATACCCTGCCCCAGCCCCTTGGCCCACCCTGTTTTGGGGCCTCCCCTGTTGGCCTGGGCGCCCCGCAGGCCTAAGCGTCTGATTCATTCCCCTGCTCTGGGAGCCCAGCCTGGACTGGCAGGGGAGGGCCTAGAAGGGTCACAGCCCGGCTTGCATGGGGGTCAGCGGCCACAGCGCCCCTCTTGCCTTGAGGCCCAGCGGCCCCTCAGCCAGGGGGTTGGGCGTGGCCTGCTCCCAGCTTCCCTGCATCAGAGGCCTGCCAGGAGGCCCACCGTGCTGAGGGTGCCGGAGGCTGGGACGAGGCAGAGGGTGGCACCGGGGCAGGCTGACCACACGGTGCACAGCCAGCTGACGCCCACCTGTCCCCTGCAGATACCTGGTGCTAGAACACGTGTCTGGTGGAGAGCTCTTCGACTACCTTGTCAAGAAGGGCAGGCTGACCCCCAAAGAGGCTCGGAAGTTCTTCCGACAGATCATCTCTGCGCTAGACTTTTGCCACAGCCACTCCATATGGTGTGTGCCCCGACCCTGCCAGATGCCCCCATCCCATCAGGTGCCCCCATCCCCCACCGGGTACCCCCCCATCTCCCACCAGGTGCCCTCCCATCCCCCCAGGTGCCCCCTACCCCACCAGGTGCCCCCCATCCCATCAGGTGCCCCCATCCCCTACCAGGTGCCCCCCACCCCACCAGGTGCCCTCCCATCCCCCAGGTACCCCCCACCCCACCAGGTGGCCCCCCATCCCACCAGGTGCCCCCCATCCCATCAGGTGCCCCTCCCCGTCTCCCACCAGGTGCCCTCCCATCCCACCAGGTGCCCCTCCTCCCCATCTCCCACCAGGTGCCCCCCATCCCATCAGGTGCCCCTCCCCGTCTCCCACCAGGTGCCCTCCCATCCCACCAGGTGCCCCTCCTCCCCATCTCCCACCAGGTGCCCCTCCCCGCCTCCCACCAGGTGCCCCCCATCCCACCAGGTGCCCCCCACCCCACCAGGTGCCCCCCCCATCCCATCAGGTGCTCCCATCCCCTACCAGATACCCTCTATCCCATCAGGTGCCATCCCCCACCAGGTGCCCCCCACCCCACCAGGTGCCCTCCCATCCCACCAGGTGCCCCTCCCCGTCTCCCACCAGGTGCCCTCCCATCCCACCAGGTGCCCCTCCTCCCCATCTCCCACCAGGTGTCCCCCATCCCACCAGGTGCCCCCCATCCCATCAGGTGCCCCCCACCCCACCAGGTACCCACACCCCCCACCCCGTCTCCCACCAGGTGCCCATCCCCCACCAGGTACCCTCTCCCCACCCTTGCACTCCCCCCACCCCGCCCCGTGCCCCTGGGGCAGACAGCACATTCTCTTTTGACCCCTTTCAGGAACATCAGGAAGCTTCTGCCAGGTGTCCACCCAAGGCTCTGGGAGCCCCTTCCTCAGCCTTTTTAGGGCTCCTGGGGCCAGGTCACCCTGGATTGGAGGGGCTCGGGATGGCCTCAGCCTAGAGCTCTTATGGTGGGGAGACCCCAGAGAGTAAGGCAGAGCCTGCCCAGGATGGGTGGGAGCACGTGGTGTGACCCCAGAGGGTCCCCGTTTCTCCATCCCAGCAGCCCGGCAGGCGACTTCTGATTGGCTGCCTGTGACATCACCAGGCTGGGCTGCCATTGGCCCCGTGCTGTGTGGGTGGGCTTTGGGGGAGGGGGAGGCAGCTAGGGGACCGGTCAGCCTCATTCCCGCCTTCCTTCCCAGCCACAGGGATCTGAAGCCAGAAAACCTTCTACTGGATGAGAAGAACAACATCCGAATCGCGGATTTCGGCATGGCGTCGCTGCAGGTTGGCGACAGCCTGCTGGAGACCAGCTGCGGGTGAGCGGAGCCGCAGGGCCAGGAGGGGCCCGGGCCGCTGCCCCTGAAGGCCTGCGCTCGGGCACAGCCCCCAGCCCCGCCCCCCACACAGGCCGCCAGTGGTCTCTGCTGCGGGCGGGGGGCAGGGTGGGGGTGGGGCGGCCACAGCCCCAGGACCTCTGGCTCTGCTCCCTGATTCTGCTCCCAAGTGCCGTGCAGTGAGTGACCCGCCAGGCCCAGACCCTCCTTCCACTCTCTGGCCGCGTCCCGGAAGGCTGGTCCAGTCCCGGCGGCCACCTGTTCGCTCAGGGGCATCCCGGGCGGGCCATCTCTCTGCGGGGCCCATTCAGCAGCGCCCCAAGGTCCTTCTTCTGACTGTGCTCTCCTGGGACCCGGACGGCAGGCAGATGGCCTCGAGCGTGGCAGAGCCCAGAGGCTCCACAGCCCCTGTCTCCCCCAGAAGCACACAGTGTACCCAGCGGGGATTAGGTCGTAAGGGGGCTGTCATCAAAGTCCCCTGAGCTTCCTGCTGGGCCTGAGGGCCCCACAGTGGGGCATCTGCTGCGGGCAGAGCGTGCCTCAGGGTGTCTGCGCTGCTGTGGTCCTGGGGGCAGCCTGGAGGTCCGGGCGGGGTGGGACAGCCAGGGCAGGCAGCAGGGCCCGGGGGCCTTGGACCTCGGGCCTGACCGCCGTTTTTGCCTGTAGGTCCCCCCACTACGCCTGCCCCGAGGTGATCCGGGTAAGTGGCTGTTGCCCCCACACCCCCACCCGAGTCCCTGCCCGACCAAGGGCCTTCCCCACGTCGGCTGTGTGGACCCCCAGGCCCCGGCTGGCTCCCTCCCCGACCCTGGGTCTGGGCGAAGCCCCCCACCCTGGGTGCTCACCCCGCCAACCCCACTGCCGCCTGCAGGGGGAGAAGTATGACGGCCGCAAGGCGGACGTGTGGAGCTGCGGCGTGATCCTGTTCGCCCTGTTGGTGGTGAGCCCCCTGCCCGTCCTCCCTCCCTCCCGTGGTGCTGCCCGCCCCCCCACCCCCACCCCCCCCCCCCCCCCCGCCTCCACCCCGCCTGAAGTGACCCCGGTCCCTGCCGGCAGGGGGCTCTGCCCTTTGACGACGACAACCTGAGGCAGCTGTTGGAGAAGGTGAAGCGGGGTGTTTTCCACATGCCGCACTTCATCCCACCCGACTGCCAGAGCCTGCTGCGCGGCATGATCGAGGTGGACGCGGCCCGGCGCCTCACGGTGGGTCCCAGGCGTCGTGGAGGGCCCCCCCCCCCCCCCCCCCCGGAGCCTGCGAGATCCCTGCCCGGGGCCACCCTGTTAGGGCCGGGCTCCCGTCTCCGGAGCCTCCTCCCAGAGGGAAGGGCCGGCCCGTGCCTGAGTGTGGTATGGGGGGCTCTTGGTGCGTACGGCGTGTGTGAGAGGGAGCACAAGGGTTGGAACCGGGTGCACGTACACGTGTGCACAGCTGCGCGGGCGTGTGTGCACAAGCACAGGCGGGTACACAGGGATGCACACGTGGTTTGGGAGTGCTGGTGTGCCTGGCAGGCCGGTGCCCACAATACAGGCCCCTGTCTCCCGGGCTGTCCAGGGCTAGGTTGGTGTGAATAGTTCCTCACCACCGCTCCCCAGGACAGCTGGGGACCAGAGAGGGTGGCGGGGGGTAAGCTCCCACTTCTGAAAGAGGCCCCCAGCTGGCCGTCTCCAGCCTCCCTGGGGCTCAGCTAGTGCCGGGATGGCAGGTCCCCAGAGCGAGGGCAGCAGGACTCCCCTGACTGTCCTCTGCAGGACAGGGGCGGCCCGTGCCCAAGGGGCCACCCTCTCCCCTCCTCCCAGCCAAGCTGTCCTGGGTGGAGTTGGGGGGAGAGCAGGGCTGGCCCCCAAGCCTCCTGCTCACACCTGCACCCAGCCCCTCCCTGTGCACAAGGAGGGCCGCCCTGGCCGCTTCCCCTGCTCTCCTCCCCTGGCCTCGGCCTGGAGCCGCCAGACCCAGGAGGCCACTCTGCTTCCCTGCTCACTCCCTCTGCCCCCAGCCCTGCCTGCAGCCCCCAGCCCTGCCCACCTTCCTTCTTTCTCTAGGCCAGCATTTCCTCTTCCACTTGGGATACGCAGGGTCAGGGGTACTAGGTCAGGGGTGCAGCCCCTCTCCATGCTCCCCCCACATTGCCCCCCCCGTCCCTTCTCTCCTCCCCTCCCCACCCCTCCTGTGCTGCTCTCTGCACACTCCTGTGGTCCTCCCTCCCCATGCTCCTGCCCCCTCTGGCCTCCTAACGTGGGCTCCTCCCTCCCTGCTCGTACTAACTCCCTGTTTCTCTTTCCTTGTAGCTAGAGCACATTCAGAAACACATATGGTATATGTAAGTAGCTTTTCCTCCCACATCACCTGCTTTGCCTGTCACCCGTCACCGTGGCCTGGAGGGCCTGCTAGGGAAGGCGGGGGGCGACCCAGCCCAGCGCAGGCCAGCTCCCAGCCTCAGCCGCTCCTGGCTCTCAAGGCCCCCCGGGCCGGCCTGCGCTGGGCACGGGCCGGACGCAGGAGGTGTGCAGGGGCCGGGTGCAGGGAGAGCGGCAAGCTGCAGGGCCCCAGGAAGGGGTGGGCCCCGCCCTCCCAGCACCTCAGGGTGGGGGCGGAGAAGCCCCAGGCTGCAGGGGTGGGGGTGAGTGACCCCACGGTGCCTGTCATCCACAGAGGGGGCAAGAACGAGCCCGAGCCGGAGCAGCCCATCCCCCGCAAGGTGCAGATCCGCTCGCTGCCCAGCCTGGAGGACATCGACCCCGACGTGCTGGACAGCATGCACTCGCTGGGCTGCTTCCGGGACCGCAACAAGCTGTTGCAGGACCTGCTGTCCGAGGAGTATGTTGGCGGGGGCTGCGCTGTGGCCAGCGGGCGGGGCCCCTCGGGGAGCGGACTTGCCGACCCTTCTCCCTGCCTCTCACCCACTGCAGGGAAAACCAGGAGAAAATGATCTATTTCCTTCTCCTGGACCGGAAAGAAAGGTACCCGAGCCACGAGGACGAGGACCTGCCCCCCAGAAACGAAATAGGTATAAGGTCCCAGGGCGGCCTGGTCCCATACTGCCCCCTCCAGGCCCAGCGGGCTGCCTGGCCCTGACCCCTGTCTGCACACAGACCCTCCTCGGAAGCGTGTGGACTCCCCAATGCTGAACCGGCACGGCAAGCGGCGGCCGGAACGCAAGTCCATGGAGGTGCTCAGCGTGACAGACGGCGGCTCCCCGGTGCCCGCGCGGCGGGCCATCGAGATGGCCCAGCATGGCCAGAGGTGCGTGCCTTCCAGGAGGACCCAGCACTCTGCCTCCTGGTGGCCCGGCCTGGTCGGCATTGGCACTCCTTCCTCACGGGCTGTGCTGGGCCTGGCGTGGCTCACCTCTGCCCCCTAGTCCTGGGGCTGGGCCAAGGCCACCGGGCGGGGCTGGACCACACGCTGTGCCAGGGGCTCGGTGGGGCTGCTTGGGCTGCTTGGGCTGGACTGGACTGAGCTGGACTTGGCTGAGCTGGGCTGAGCTGGACTGGGTTAGACTGGGCTGGACTGGGCTGGACTGGGCTGGGCTTGGCTAGACTGAGCTGGACTGGACTGAGCTAGATTTGGCTGGGCTGGACTAGACTAAACCGGGCTAGACTGGACTGGACTGAGTTGGATTTGGCTGTGCTGGACTTGGCTGTGCCGGGCTGGGCTGAGCTGGACTGGTTGAGGCTGGGCTGGGCCGGGCTGAGCTACACTGGGCTCAGCTAGACTGGGTTGGACTGGACTGAGCTGGGCTGAGCTGGCTTGGCCTGGCCTGGACTGGATTGAGCTGGGCTGGGCTGGGCTGGGACTGGACTGGGCTGGACTGAGCCGGGCTTGGCTAGACTGGACTGGATTGAGATAGGATGGGCTGGACTGGGCTGGACTGGGCTGAACCGAGTGGGATTGGGGTGGACTGGGTTGGACTGAGCTGGGTTAGACTGGATTGGGATGGATTAGGTTGGACTGGGTTGAGCTGGGCTGGGCCAAGCTGAGCAGAGCTTTGCTCTGTTGGCCTGTGTTGAACCGGGCTAGTCAGGGGTTGGGCTGGACTGGAGTGGCCTGGACTTGGCTACACTGGGGTCAAGCCATGTTCAGAGCTACCTAGGAGGCCTGTCCCCACTCGATGCTGGCCCCATGTTTGGGTCACCTGTGGTAGTGTTGGGATCAAGGGCATGGAATTCTGTGGTGGGGATGGGGTGGGCAGGGGGAGGGGACGCGGGGGGGGGGGCGGTGCGAGCAGGTGTGGGCTGAACCAGCAGCGCCCCCTGGAGGAAGGAAGGGCGTCCTGGTCCTGCAGAGCCTCCGGGGACTCTGGCTGGCTGGGAGAGGCCCCTGGCAAATCAAATCCTCACCCTGGCACTGGGCGGGGTCTTTTTGGGGTGAGGCCCAATGTTCCTGCCCAGGCAGGGGCTTTAGCCAGAGCTCTGGGGCATGGAGACCACCATGGGAGGTCCCAGCTCTCCGGTCAGCTGGGGGCTAGGTGCTGGGGCCAGCCGGGCCTCCCAAGGAATTTGCCAGGAAACAGGATCACTGTCAGGATTAAAGTGGGCACGGCTCCCTCGGTGGTCCCAGGCCTTCCCCGGGGCAACAGGCTGGCTCCGGACAACCACGGCCCACTGCCCGTGGGCTCTGGCACTGGGAGGCTGGCTAGGGTGGTGGGGAGAAAGGTGTCTGCTGGCTGAGCTCCTGCCCTGACTGCCTCGCGTCCTGCTTGTTGTGGGCACCCCTCTCCCCAGGAGGCCCCCAGGGTGAGAGGCCACCTCTCCCCAGCCCACCTTTCCTGAGCCTTGCTCCTGGCCTCCCGTTCGGCCTGCCCAGGGCAGGCCGACTGCTGACGTGGGGCCCACCTCATCCCAGCCACCCCACGTCCCTCCCTCCTCACCCGTTTAGAACAGGGGCCAGGCGTGGGAGGCCACCGAGCCGAGTCTCCCGTTTTGCCTTCCAGGCCTGGCCACCCTGGGATGGGAGGTGCTGGGACCGGGTCAGCTGTGGGCCGTCCCAGTGGTCACTGGAAAAGCCCCTTCCTCCCGGCACCTCCCAACTTGCCGCTGCTGCTCCAGACTCTGCTTCTTCTGGCTTGGCCGCTCGGCACTGGGGCTGGAGGGGCCCTAGGGCTGCCGGTGGGTGCTGGGCATATCCTCCAAGGCCTGGCCAGGCCACCCTGCCCGGCAGGTCATCAGGGTGGGGTGCGCTGTGGCCCTGGCACCCTCCTGCCTGGCCTCCCCTCGCGCCCATGTGCCCGGCCTGTGTGGAGCTGTGTGGAGGTCCGGCCTCCCAGGCCGCCTGCTGGGGCTGCGTCAGTAACTCTGTTTTCTCGCTTTGTTCCTGCTGTAGTAAAGCAATGTTCAGTAAAAGCCTGGATATCGCTGAAGCCCACCCCCAATTCAGCAAAGAAGACAGGTATACACCCTGCCCACCCATCCCCCGCCCCCCAGCCCCGAAGACGACGGTGGGCCTGGTGGCAGGGCTGGGCCCGAGGCGCATCCGGCCCTCTCAGCTCTGGCGAGGGAACCCTCCAGCGAGCTGGGGACAGGCCTGGGCCAGACAGGGCTGAGGCCCCGAGGAGGTGTGGGCTGCTGGGGCAAGGCCGATGGCCGGCCTGAGAAGGGCTGGGAGACCCACTGCGCTCTCCCTGCCCTGGGACCCCCCGAGTGTTTGCAGGCTGTGAGGCCCCCCTCTGTGTTAGCCCTGGTAAACCTCCCCTCCTCTGTTCTGTGCTGGCCTTGGGTCCTGGGGTCACCCTGCTGCCCACAGGGGCCAGAGTGGAGGTGACAGCCCAAGGCGGCTGCAGGCTCCCCAGGAGGGGGCAGGAGGCATGACAGTCTTAGGGGTCTCTGCATGGGGCCTGGTGTTCCTGAGCACCCCCCCCAACCTTGCAGGGCCTGCTGCCTGTGGGCAACGGTGGTTGGGCCTCACCCCTGTTGCCCTGCCCCTGCCTCCACACCTGCCCGTGTCCCTGCCTGCTCACCGCTGGCCTCTTGCCGCCTACCTGTCGCCCAGCCCTGGCTGTTCTCTGTGCCGGCCCCATCCTTTCTGTCTCGGGCAGGTGCAGCCTGGTTTCCGGGGCCGCCTGCTTAGACAGGAGGGTATGGAGGCAGCCCCCACCCCTGTTCCTTCCACTGCTGCTTTTCTGGTTTCCTTGTGCCAAGTGATAAGCGCATGGCTGGCCTAGTGGCAGGCAGGCCCTGGGCGCTGGCCCTCACTCTCGGCTGCTGCCCTGCTGGCCTGCAGCTGCTGGGGTGGGCACCAGCTGGGACCGACGGCCCCCACTCCTTTCCCAGCATCCGGAAGCTTCGGACCCAGGCCTGGCTCTGGGCACTGTCTTGGCCGTGGGCATGCTGGGCTGCGGGGCCGGAAGCAAGGTCAGCGCCACCCCCTGGCTCCGTGGCTGTGTTAGGTGGGGGAGTCGGAGGGTCGCTGCCATGGGGTCCTAGCCCACAGGTGCCGGGGCCCTGGTCAGAGTGGGCTCAGCTCCTCCCTGAGGCCCAAGGGCTGGGCCAAGGCGTGGGCGGGCAGGCCGGAGGGCGGGCGGGAGCCCTCTCAGGGCCAGGCTGGCTGGTGGGGGCGGGCCTTCACTCATTTCCTTTTCTCTCCCGTGGCTGCCTTGGCACCACGCCTCCCCCCCCCCCCCCCCATCTCCTTCTTCGAAAGGGGGCAGGTGCCAGTACCCAGGGCTGAGAGGGCGTGGTGTGCCCTCCCTTGAGGCCGTGTGGTGTGGTGGAGCGAGGCCTCTTGGGGTGCCGGGTTCCTGCCCGGCCAGGTCTGTGGGCCGAGTGGGGCCAGTGGTGGACTGGGCTCGTGGTTTCGGCCAACACTTACCCCGGTCTTGCCTTGCCCAGGCCCTCCTGTGCCAGGAGGAGAGGGCTGCAGGCTGGTGTGCTGTGGGTGGCTCTGGGCTGGGCAGGTGGGCTATGGGCATGGAAGGGTTGGGCTGGTGCCCAGCTGGTGGCCCACGTGGCAGGATGGGAGGTGCTCAGCAAAGCGCAGGACTCGGGGCCTGTGACAGTTCAGCCTCGGGGGTTCTGGCCGGGCTCAGGGCCCCCGGGGCCTGGAGAATGGACCAGGCACGGGCTGGATTCAGCTCACCGGAGGCACCCGTCTCCCCTCGTCCCTCTAGCCACCTGAGCCCCCGACAGACCCTTGCCGAGGGCTCCCCTGTGCCGTCTTGGGCCTGGGCCTTGGACCCGGGGCAGCTCCCACGTAGAGAAGAGGTGGAGCCCCTGGGGGGGGCAGGCAGCCAGCCACCCCACTGGGGCTCTGACGGGGACCCCGATGGGGCTGCGGGGCCCTCTCGGGCCTGGGGAGAGACGGGGTGGGGGGCACCGCTGGACAGCCCTGGGCCGCCTCGAGGCTCTCGGCCGGGGCTCCCGTCCTCGTGGAGGGTCCGCCTGGGGGACGGAAGTGGAGAGCACGGCCCCTCCCAGCTGACCTGCCCGCCCCTGTGTCTGCAGGTCCAGGTCTATCAGCGGCGCCTCCTCGGGCCTCTCCACCAGCCCGCTGAGCAGCCCCCGGGTGAGCCCCCCGCCCTGACAGGCCCGGCGTGCACGGGGGGGTCAGGGGAGGCTCCCAGAGCTGGGGAAGCAGGCCCCCTTCGCCAGCTGCTGGGGCCGCCCGCGGTTGCCGCTGCCCTCGCTAACTGCACGTCTTTGTTTTGTTTCGTTGTTTGTTTTTCTCCTGTGTTATTTGTGTACTTTTATGGCACCCGCTCCCACCCCCACGCCTGCCTGCCCCTGCTGGTCCTGCCTTGGGGTCCTGCTTGAACGTTGCTTTTCTGGTTCTCCTGGTGCCGTGTGTGCATGCGGGGCGGGGGTGGGCGCATGCACGGTGGCTCTTGGGGACCCCTCGCGCTCTGATCCCTGCCCTCCGCGCCTGCCCTGTAGCCTGTTAGAAAGTTTGCCCTGCCCCCCCCACCCCCCGAGAGCCCCTTTGTGGCCTGCCCCCTGGCCACCTCCGCGGAGCCTGAAGCTTGTCGGAGCGCCTCTCGGCCCGGACACACCCTCCCTCCACAGGCCACCTCGCGGCCCAACCCCAAGACCCAGACCTTGCCGAGCAAGGCCAAGCTGACCGACAAGCCGCTGCAGGGCACCAAGTCCAACCCACTCCCGGCCGGCACCCAGGCCCGACCCCCTGTCCCGGGAGGCCTAGGCCCCCAGCTGGCCCTGCCCCCGGGCCCGCCGACCATGCCGGCCCCCACCCGGCTCCCACCCGTTGGGACTGAACCGAACACCAAATCTGTCCCCACCATACAGGTGACCCCTCACCCCTCTCCAAGGGGTAGTCCCCTCCCCACCCCTAAGGGGACGCCCGTGCACACGCCCAAGGAGAGCCCGGCAGGCACACCCAACCCCACGCCACCATCCAGCCCCAGCGTCGGAGGGGTGCCCTGGAGGACACGGCTTAACTCCATCAAGAACAGTTTCCTGGGGTCACCTCGCTTCCACCGCCGGAAATTGCAGGGTAAGCGGAGGGGAGGGGGACCGGTGGGGCAGGCGGGGTGGCAGGGGCCGCCCCCTCCCCACTTTCCTGGTTCACCCCATCAAAAGCACCAGGCAGTGGCCTGAGTCCTCTAGGCCAGCGAGGGCCCAGGCAGCAGCCCCGATGCCTGCTTACTCCCGAGCCTGCTCACGGTGCACGTCGAGGGCCTGGCGGGTGTGGCCGGGCCGGGCTACCTGAGCCCACGGAGGGGAGCCAGCCGAGGGGTGGGTGTGGGCGAGGACAGTCAGAAGCCCGTGGGACCGGGGCAGCGGTGGCCAGCCTGCTCCTGCGCGCTGGGTGCCCAGGGTCGGTTGGCAGCTCCACTGGCTGTTGGAGCCTATAGCACAGCCGATGGGCGGGTGTGGGGGGACCATGGCTGTCTGTCAGTGACAGCAGGGCTGGCTGGAGGCCCGATTACAGCACCGTGGGACTGCCCCGCGGCCCTAGGCTCTGGTGGTGAGCCCCCAGGAGCTTGTGGGGTGGCTCCCTAAGACCCTGCCCGCAGCGCAGGGGGATCCCTGGTGAGGGAAGGGCCGAGGGTCACCATGCCTTCTCTTCCTGTCCTTCCCACGTGCACAGTTCCAACACCCGAGGAGATGTCCAACCTGACCCCGGAGTCGTCCCCAGAGTAAGTGGCCACTGCCCAACGTCCACTGTGAGCCACTGGCCTCCCTCCTGGTGCCCAGACACCGAGTGCGTGGGGAGGCTGGTGCTGGGTCCTCCCACATGGCGGGCTGGGGACCAGCGAGGGCTTTGGGGTAAAGCACCCCAGCCCCTCCGGGTGCTTATTCCTTCTCCCTGTGACCCTGTGCTTGCCCCAGGTGCCCCCTCCACCTCCTGCCTCTGGGACACCTCCTCTCCGGCACTCACAGCTCTGTGTCCTGTGCTGTGAACGCCAGGTCAGGGAACTGGGTCTGGGGTAGGGAGCCTGGCTGGAGACCAGGGAGGGCACGGCCGTGCCTTGGAGAGACTGCCGCACACCGGCCTGAAAGCCCGGCCTCCGCACTGGGGGAAGCGTGTGGACCCTGAGCCCGAGCCCTGGTGGCCAGGCGTGCTCACGACTCTCTGGGCGCAGGCTCAGCCCTGGATGCGCTGGGCACAGGGGGCCTGCGAAGGACCGGCCTGTGGTGCTTGCGGCAGGCAGCCTCCGGGGAGAGGAGCGCTGGGCCGTGCTGACACGGGCTTTCCAAGGGCGGAGTGGAGCCCAGGATGCGTCCAGGAATTTGGGGGCTCGTCAGGATGGAGGGTCTCAAGGCGAAAACATGGCGCTGGCCGAGGAGGAGGAGGAGGAGGAAGCGGGCTGCGGAGGGTGGCACTGCGGGAGGGTGCCAGGGGCAGACCAAGCCCTCAGCTAACCATCGCCATTAAGGAGGAGCAGGTCCCGTGGGAGGCGCTGGGCGAGCGGAGCCACAGCCACCCCGCAGCTGGCCTCAACTGTGGCAGAGACCCTGGAGAGGCCCCGCCCCCACCCTCCTGGCTCTCGTGGTGGCCTTGGCCTGCGGCTCTGGCAGCATGGCACAAACAGGAAGCGAGGCGTGGGTGTGGGACAGGGCCAGCGAGGGGAGCAGGAAGCCGTCATGGCCTCATATGGGCAGCCTATTCGAAGGCCACGGTCTTGCTGACTGAGCAGAAGGTGCCGCCACGGGGCAGGCTTCACGCGGGGCCTGGGGACGCGGCAGGTGCGGCAGGCGGGCCCCACGTGCTGGGTTAGGGCCTCGTCGACCCTTCCTGCTGCTGTCACCACTCACAGACAGCCCTGTAACAGGACTGTTGTGCTGGCGGACCAGTTAGGTCCCACAGCACCTGATGCCCTGAGGCCTTCCCGTTCTTGAGTCCCTTTGGGGGCCTCGCCCCTCCTGGGGGTCCCGATGGGACCCGGCAGGTGCGCAGCCGCCCAGGGAGCTCGGTGCAGTTAATCCCCAGTGCCGCCTCCTACAGGGGACATCCTCGCCGGCAGCGTGTCGGTCAGGGTCCCCCCCACCCGGTGGGGTGCGAGTGCACCAGTGTGTACACGTGGGGCTGTTTCGCGGAACTGGCTCACATGATTGTGGGGGCCAGCAGGCCTCAGGCCGTGGGTTCGGCAGGTGGAAATAAGCAGGTTTGGGTGATGTTACAGCCCGAGTGTGAAATGTGCAGGTGGGGAACCCCACGGTGCTCTGTCGAGCGGAACTCCTTAGGGAAACTGCAGCCTTCCCCCTCGGAGCCTTCACCTGGTTGGATGAGGCCCACCACATCCTGGAGAGTGGTCTGCTGTACTCGGAGACGCCTGGCTACCACACGTCTAAGCAGCAGCACCTGGCAGCCGCCCGGGGGGCCGAGCTGACTTGTGGAGTCGACCGGCAAGAGCCTCTCTGGCTCCCTCAGGCACGGGACTGTTTGTGCCGGCTGCCCAACAGCTGGGCTCCCAGGGTACAAACAAATGACGTTTTCAGTGACTCTCCTATCATCTCTGTCAAAGGAGGAGAAAGAGAACCCCCGGCGGGTTCCAGACGGACTCCCGAGTACCTCTTGGGCTGCAGGCCCTGGGGGCGGGTGCTGGGGCAGAAGCCTGCGCTCCAGGGCAAGGAAGCAGAGCAGAGGGCTGGCGGGGAGGCAGGAATGGGGGGTGGGGGGATGTGCACTGTGGGGTCGGGGTCCCCGAGCTGAGCAGAGGCCGCTTGGGCCCACAGCAACGTGCGCGGCGGGGCCCTGCCTGTGCCTCGCTGGCTGCCTCGAGGTCTGAATGGGGGTGTTTGATGGCTTGACGGGCGGAACTCGGGTCCGGTGTCACTGATGCGGTGAGAGGCGGTGAGAGACGGCGAGACGGCGGCCTGGAAGGCCGCTCCAAAGCTTAGCGGCTTCAACGACACGCGTTCCTCCTCTCGGGCTCTGTGGGTCAGGACCCCGGGCGGCCCCGCTGGGCCCCCTGCTGCAGGCGGTCGGCGAGCCGTGGTCCTCTCAAGGCTCAGCAGGAGCCGGGCCTGCGCCAAGCTCGTGTGGTTGTGGGCAGGACGCGGGTTCCTCGGATACGGGCCTCTCCGTCGTGTTAGCTGGCTCTGTCACAGTGCCGTGGGGACCTGCTGGCAAGCAGGAGTCGCGGCCTGTGCAACGTGTTCTTGGAGGCGACATCTGTCCTCTCGGGGCTCCCAAGGGAGGGGCCGGCACGGGTGTGTGAATGCGGGAGGCAGGACGGTGGGGCCAACCGAGGGTCTCCCGCGCTGGTGTGCTCTGAGCACGTGGTGGCCCCAGACGCAGGGCAGAATAACAAGGCCGGACGGAAGACAGAGGACAGTTAAGGGAAGCCCTGGGCGCCAGTGAGGTGAGGGGCTCAGTGTGTGCGGGAGGATGCGGCCCCTGCCCTGCCCAGTAGAGCAGCCGGGTTGGAAGCAGCCTCCGTGTTCCACGGGGTGACCGGGCTGGGCAGCAGGAATGTGGACGGCCGGGTGGCCCCCGGGGAGCCAAGGCTGCCCCGTCAGGTGGGAGGGGCACACAGCCTCCTGGGCCCCCAGCCCCCATTCTCCACGCAGCGTCCCCCCATCCATGTGTCCACGTGGGTGCACGTGTGGGTGCAGAGTTCCCCGGCCAGCCGCGACCCCCTACCCTGGCCTCCCGTGCTGCGCCCGCTCCCCGTGCAGCCCCAGGGCAGGGGCACCTCCCTCAGGGATGGTGTAGAGCCAGTTTCCCCAAAACTCGGCGGCTGAAGCAGGAGTGAGGCTGGGCTCTACCTTCCTTTGTGGTGGGTTCTGCTGGGCACTGCCCAGACCCAGGCGGGCACGGGAGGGGAGCAGGGTGGGAGGAGTCGGGAGCCAGAGCAAGAGTGGGGGATGGGGAGGGGGCAGCAGGGCAGTGAGCCGGCCTCGGCCTGGAGGGGAGCGCGGGCCTGTCCCCAGAATCTCTGCCGACAGTGAGCAGACCCTGCCCCTGCCCCCGCCCCCCTGCCCAGGCTCGCCAAGAAGTCTTGGTTTGGGAACTTCATCAACCTGGAGAAGGAGGAGCAGATCTTCGTGGTTATCAAGGACAAGCCCTTGAGCTCCATCAAAGCCGACATTGTTCACGCCTTCCTGTCGGTGAGCCCCCGTGCCCCCACCCACCTGCGATGCGCATGCCACACAGCCACTGGCTCCAACTGCCCTGGCTGGCGCCTGAGGGTCACCACGTGGGCCCCTGGCCCCTGAGGAGGCACTAGTGTGTCGGGGCGGGAGACAGGTGTGCATGAAACAAGTCCTGCTGAGATGGGGCTCAGTGGGGCTGGGCCTCGAGGGCCGAGGGCCGGGACTGCTGGGGGCTGGGGTTGAGCCCCGGGGGGGGGGGGGGACACCTCACTGAGACTGGCAACCATGTAGCAGCTCCCCAGGGACGGGACGTGGGGTCTGGACACAGAAGGCCCTCTGCTGGGTCTGGTGGACATACCGTGGCCTCGGGAACTGTCCCAGAGGCCTGTCCCCTGTGTGCTCTCCCACCCCCACTTGTCTCTGACGGAGGCTCCGAGGGTGGGCTGCCCTCAGGCCCTGGGCGTGCTCCTTTTGTCTTTGCGAGACCTTTGAGTGTGTGAAGCAGAAAGCCCTGAACATTTTCTTCCGGGTCCTGTCAGGGGGCCTCGCCCCGGGCTGGGTCCCCCAGGACCACGGCACCCCTGCAGCTCAAGCTGGGCCACCCCAACCAGGGTGGGCAGGACCCGCCAGTGTGGTTCCCTGGGCTCAGTGAGGCCTCAGCCCTGCCGTCCCGGCTGCAGCCAAAGTTCCCTTTGGGCGAGGGGACAGCTTAGAGCTCTGACGAGAAGTCTCCAGGGGCCAGGAGGAGCCAGCAGCAGGCCCAGGGTGGAGAGTGGGGGGCAGCCTGTCTGCTCGCCTCCTCAGTGCCCCCAGTCTGGGTCTCCCTCTCCCTCAAGCCCTCCCAAGTGCTCCTCCCAAGTGTGATAGGGATTCGGCCGACACCTTGTTCAGCCTCTTGGCTCGGCTGCTCTCCTGAGCAGCAGAGCACCGTCCTAGGGGTGACATCCCCCCCGCCCCCGCCAAGGCAAAACCACCTCCTGAGTCCATCTTCAGGGGCATGCCCCCTTGCTGCCCGTGACTCAGGTGCACAGGGGCCCCTCTGCCCGAGCTCAGCGATGGCCAAGTGGCCTCAGCCTCCGGAGGCACCTTCGCAAAGCACAGCAGAGGCTTTAGCCCTGATCCTGGCCGCCACCGCCGCTGCTCTCAGGGGCCTGCGCCGCCCTCCTTGTTCCTGCCTCCCTGTTCCCCCCCCACCCTCTCCTCTCCCACTCGGCTCTCGTGTCCCAGCCTGCACGGAAGTTCAGGGTTAGGGGCTCCAGCCTGGTCCACAGGGTGGTGTGGAGGACCGGCTCGGGCACTGCACACTCACACCACCCTGCCGCCCTGCAGATCCCCAGCCTCAGCCACAGCGTCATCTCCCAGACCAGCTTCCGGGCTGAGTATAAGGCGACAGGGGGCCCGGCGGTGTTCCAGAAGCCGGTCAAGTTCCAGGTGGACATCACCTACACCGAGGGCGGGGCAGCGCAGAAGGAGAATGGCATCTATTCTGTCACATTCACGCTCCTGTCAGGTGAGCCGCTGGCCCAGGGCACGGGCTCCGGGCTAACCCTGGGCCTGGGCCTGACCCCCTATCTCCCCCAGGCCCGAGCCGCCGCTTCAAGAGGGTCGTGGAGACCATTCAGACCCAGCTACTGAGCACACACGACCAGCCCTCCGCCCAGCATTTGTCAGGTGAGGCGGGGGCTCAGCTTGGGCTGCCCTGCGGGCTGGTGAGCAGGGGTGTGGCCCCCCTCCGACGTGCCCACCTCGCTGCCCCCCAGGGGGCAGGGCCCTCCCCGGCGCAGTGGGCCGGCCCGTCTCTGCACACCCAGGGAGGTAGGGCCCAGCACACCACACTGAAAGGCGCCTCTTGTCCACTGTAGAACCCCCCCCGCCAGCGCCAGGACTAAGCTGGGGTGCTGGGCTTAAGGGCCAGAAGGTGGCCACCAGCTACGAGAGTAGCCTCTGACGCTGGCAGGTAAGGTGTCCGGCCCCCGCCGCAGGGGCAGGGAGGGGGCTGCGGGCAGAGCCTCTGGCGAGAGCCAGACTGGCCCCAAGAAGGGCACCCTGTGCCCGCTCACACATCCAGCGGCCAGCTCCCGGCCCTGGACAGACCGTCTAGGCCCAGCACCCAGGCTGAGCAGCCGGGCACGGGCAGCCTGGCCCCAGGCCGGTGAGAGCAGGCTCCAGAAGAGCAGTGGCCAAGGTCCTGCGGGGAGCCTGCCACCCTCCGGGCTCCCCCAGCCGTACCCTGCGAGGCTGTGGGCCTAGCGCCCACACCGGCTGACACACGGTGGGGCTACCTGCCACCTCACTTCCCCGTGACAGGGCCCGTGATCGTCTGGCCTTGAGCAAGACGGGGCGGGGGGGGGGGGGGGGGGGCTGAGTGCCCAAAGGAAGAACTCCCCAGCTGGGCCTACGGGGTGGGGGTGGGGGGGTGGTCACACAGGGAGAAGGGGCTGCCCCGGCCTGGAGGTGCTGGGGGTCCGAGAGCCCGAGGGTCCACGCCGCTCAGCACCTGGTGGGGAGTGGGCTACGTGCCCGCGGCAGGGGTGGGTGAGCCTGTGTAGGGCCGGGTGGGCATGTGCACACGCAGCTGTCCGTTAGCGAGGGCGTGCGGGTCCTGTCAGGACGGTGGTAAGGCACTTGTTGCCGTGACGGGGCCCGGTCTGGGTTTGGGGTCTGGGGAGCACGGCGACCGGCACGAGCCCTGCCTCTCTGAGCACCCCCTCGGGGGGCCCCTTTTCCAGCCTGGTGGGGTCCCAGGGGCCAGACCAGCCCCGCTCATCCACCCTGCCCCTGCCGTGCTCATTCCATTGTATGTGTTTCGCCCTCTCACCCCCACCGTGTGCCTCCTCACCCCACTGGCAGGTCAGGGCTGGGGTGCCCCCGGCATGCTAGCCCTAAGCCCACGGAGTGGGCTCCGGGAGCCAGGCTGGCGCTGGAGGCAGGGAGCAGCGGGGACAGGTGTCAGGTGCCTCTGGCTCCCTGGGAGCCTTCAAGGCCTCCGCATCAGAGCAGAGCAGGGCTGACAGAGAGAAACCGAGGCCAGGGAAGGACAGAGCTTGTTGAGGGAGGTGAGCGAAGGCCAGGGCCTGGTGTGTTGCCCAGAGGGTACCCAGGCCTGCTCCTGGCTGGGTCATTCTGCCCATCAGCCGGCGTCCCTCATGCCAAGTACCAGGCACAGCAGTGAGCAAGGTGGACGCTACTCTTCCCCTGGGCTCCACACCCCACCGCGGTCCTGCCCCCACCCCAAAGCGGGGGCCCCTGTTAGTCCTGCCCCCACTCAGCCTTGCGTCCAAAGCTGTGTCCCCGCAAACTCTCGGGCACCCCCTCTGGGCTCCAGGCCCGTCTCCCCTGACCTCCTTCAGGGGGTCTGGGACCTGGGGAGCCTAATCCAGGATCCTAGCCCATGCCCTGGCCCCATCCCTAGGCCTCCTGTACGCTCTGGCCTTTCCCAGCACCCTCCCTCCCAGTCTGGATGCTCTTGTCTGTCGAGCTCAGTTCTAGAGCCACTGTGAGCAGGGGGCAGAAGCGGGGGCCCCTTAGCTACCAGGGCAAGAGACCTGGTGGTCCCTCCAATTAGGGAAAGGAGGCCAAGAGGTCACATCCCACCCAGCACAGGCCCCTGTGAGGGCCTTGAGGAGCCCTACACTCTAGGCCCCTGGAGCACCAACACTCCCAAGGCCCAGCAGAAGGGAACGGGGTGCCAGCACGGGCTGAGGGGCAGATACAGCTGCCTGAGCTGCAGAGTGGCAGGATGAGGACACTCACCTGTCCAGAGTAGGCCACAACCAGAGCCCTGAGCTTCTCGGTTCCAGAGCACATGTCTTGGGCCCAGGGCAGGACAGAGGAGACGGAGGGCCAGGTGGGTGCAGGGCACCCGATGGGCAGGGCCCCCGTCTTGCCCTCAGGCTCTGGTTGCAGCAGGACCCTCCTCTGACCAGGATACTGCCCCACCCCCCTCACTGCCCACAGTCTGAGCCGGCCACACCCCAGGCTCCACCCCCCCCCCCCCCAAGTCCCACCCAACTCCAGCTGGAACCCACCCTACCTGCCCCAAGCCCCCTGCTCTGGGCTCCACCCCTCCCAGCCTCCTAGCCTCCTTCTCCAGCGTGCCAGGCCCGGCAGCACCGGCCCCTTCCCCCCCCCCGTGGCCCCGCCCCCAACCCGGGCTCTGCCCCTCCCTGAGGGCCTGGCCAGAGGCTGAGGGCAGTGCCTGGCCTGGGCTCCGAGTGGGAAGACTTTTTCACACGTCTCCCTCCCTCCTTTCTCCATTCTGTGCTCCAGACACCACTAACTGTATGGAAATGATGACGGGGAGGCTTTCCAAATGTGGTAAGAACCCCTCACGCTCACCTGGGATCCCCCAGCCTGTCACCCCCACCTGCAGCCCGCTCCTGGCTGCGTGCTACCCCTGCCACCCTTAGGGCCACCCTGGGGTCCCTGTATACACGTGGGGCCCAGACACGCACACTCGGGCCCCCCCCCAGCCCCCCACCTCTGCCAGGAGCAGCCTCGGTCACCCACCCCCTAGGGCAGCCACTGGCCCAGCCCTAGGATCCAGGCAGGCCAGGAAGGGAACCCGAGACTCAGATCAGTGAAGGGTCTCCACGCCCCAGGGCCAGCAAGGGTCTGTGTGGGCTCTGGTCTGGGGTCTGGGTGGACTCCAGACCTTGGGCAGGAGGCTGCTGTAAAAGCTTTCTGTCCACTGAAGAGTGGGGTGGGGGAGGGTGCTGTGCACGCACTCCCCTGCCCACTGCTCCGGGCTGGGGGAGTCAGGTTTAAGAGGTAGAGCGGAGGCACCTGGACAGTAGGACAAGGCCCCCAGGTGGGGGTGGTCAAACCATCTCTGCCTTCTTCCTCTGGGATCAGGGCCCCCACTCTGGCTGCCTGCCCCCGGCCCTCCCATACCCAAGCTCTCCATGCCTGTTCACCCATCCGTCCATCTGTGTGTCTGCTGCTGACCTCTGTGTCCATGCGGTGCTGCCTGGGCTGGCCAGGGGCCGGGCTCCAAGCCTCCCGGGAGGAGCGTGGCGGGCACACTGGCTCCAGCCTCCCCAGCCCAGAGAAGGCTCCCTGGTCCCGTGCGAGGAGGCAGCCGGGGGCCCCAGGGTCCTGCTCAGCCCTGGGGCTTGTGGCAGTGGTGGCTTTTCTGCCTCGGTCTCCAGAGTGGGGCTGGCCGGGTGGCCAGGCCATGGGGCGGCTGAGGTGCAAGGGGGGGCCAGGGCCTCAGGGCCAGGCGCGGTGAGGGAGGAGGGGTCTCTCCACCTGCTGCCCCCACCCCTCGCTTGCTGCCCACCTGCCCCCCCCCGCCTGCCACGCCCGGCTCAGACCTCATCTCGTTGGGTTTTCTTTCCCTCGTGGAGACCCTTTCGTTCATTTGTTTGTTTGTTCTCTTTCTCTCTCCTTACCCCCCTTCCTCTTTCTCTTTTTTTTTTCTTTTTTCTTTTTTCTCTTTTGTCTTCTGTTCTGTGTACCCAGGCAGCCCATTGAGTAACTTCTTTGACGTAATTAAACAACTTTTTTCAGACGAGAAGAACGGGCAGGCGGCCCAGGCCCCCAGCACGCCCGCCAAGCGGAGTGCCCACGGCCCACTCGGTGACTCCGCGGCCGCTGGCCCTGGCCCTGGAGGGGACGCCGAGTACCCAACGGGCAAGGACACGGCCAAGACGGGGCCGCCCGCCGCCCGCCGCGAGCAGCCTTAGACACATAGCCCCCTCCCCCAGCACGGCCCTGACAGTGGCCCCCAAGGCCGCCCCGCCGCCCGCCCGCCCGCCGCCGCCCGCCCGCCCGCGTGGACCCGGGGCCGCGCCCGTCCGCCCGGCTAGACTGTTGCGGAGCCGGGGAGGAAAGGAAAGGGGGCACCGGGGGCCAGCGCCTGCGGCGGGGCCCGCCCGTGCTCGCTCTTTCTCTCACTGTCTCTCTCTCTGCCTGCCTCTGACAACGCCACTGTTTCCGCTCTGATACCAGGAATTATCCCGAAAAGTTAACATGTCACCTCCACGAGGCCGTCCTCTGTGCTCCGCGCCGGACACCGGCTGACCGAAGGCAGCTGCCGCGGACCCGCCCTCTCTCGTCTCCTGCTGCTGCCGCCCGCGGCGAGGCCCCGCCCACCCGCGCGCCGCCCGCCCCGCCCGCGGCGAGGCCCCGCCCACCCGCGTGGCGGCTCAGCGCCGGCCGGCCGGCCGGCCGGGCTCCGGACTCGCGGCGACCTCCCCGGCCGGGCCGCGGCGGGCGGGACAGCCCAAGTCACCGGCCCGCCGGCCAGCCTGCACGCGGCCTCCCCCGGCACGGCCCCTGCCTGCAGCCGCCCGCCCGCCCCGCCGCTCGCTCGCGTCCACCCGCCCCCTTCCCTCCCCCCCCCCCCCCCCCCACCTTCCCCGCTCGCCTGGGGCTGCAGCGTGCTCTCGCGCTTGGCGACCCTGCCTGGCCCGGGTGGACCCTGACCCTGCAGGCACCGGAGCCGCCTGCCTGCTCCACGGCTGGCCGAGATCAGTATTATTTATTTGCTGTTTTAACTTACTGAGTTTCTTTCACTTCTCTGTTCAGGGAAGGGGCAGCAGCAGCGTCCTCCTGCCATCTGTGTGTCTTGGGCGGGGCGGGGTCTGGGGCCGAGGAGGCGCCCTGAGGAGGGAGCCGTCGGAGCGCTGGGGGGCGGCGGGGGCAGGCCGGTGGGTGCAGCGCCGGCAAGCTACTGTAAACTTTAAAGAATTCCTGCAAGATATTTTTATAAACTTTTTTTTCTTGGTTGTTTTTGGAAAAGGGTGGGGGGGTGGGGGGAGCCGCTGGGGCAGGGCTAGGTTTTGTGTTCAGGTCTTTGCTCTTGGTTCTTTCTATATACATACACATATATATATTTAAAGAACGGCGCGGTTCGCTCTGTCCCATGTTCTGTCCGGTTACTGTGTAGACGCAACTCCAGTCCCACGGGGTGGGGGGGTAGGGACGGGGCAGGGCGCTGTCTCCCAGCAGGATGGCCCTGCCCAGGGCCCCTCTGTCAGGCCCAGGCTGGGGACCATCTTGGTTTTGTCTGAGAGTGGGGGTCGGAGGAAGGCCCTGGGCTGGCTCCCACACACGGGACAGCAGAGGCACCGCAGGGTTTTTTACTAAAATGACAAAAAGTAAAAAAAAAGAAAAAAGAAAAAAAAGTTGGCGGCGTCCTCCGCAGTGTGTGTTCTCTGTACACAGCAAGGTCACGGGGTGTGGCCGCCTCACTCCGTCCCTGTCCCCAGCTTCTGCCTGTTTCTGTTGGTGGGCCCGGTCCCTCCAGGCTGGCACAGGCCCCCGTGGTGTTGAGAGTGCGCGGGGGTGGGGGGTGGGGGGGGGGGTGCCTGGCCGCTGTTGGGAGGCACCAGGCCAGCGGCGGGCCAGGATGGCAGGTTTTGATTGCATGCCTTCGCTGTAACGAGTCCACTTTGCTTTTGGTGTGTCTTCCGCCTCCCCGCCCGCCCTGCCCCCCTCCCATCGTGGACAGCTTTTAATGCTTCTGTTACATTGACCCCCCCCCCCCCACCACCACCACAGGCTGGGATTTCAATACATAAGAAACAATTAAACACCTATAACAGCATAAGCCACGCGGTACAAGCGGGAGGGGCTTCTCCAGAGACAGAAGACACCGAAAGCAATACCTCTTGTTAGCCTTCCTCTTTTGTACTCGGGACACACGCAGACGTCACGGAAACGAACAAGCCCCACCCCGTGTATCCCCTGTCAAATAACTGTGAGCAACCTTAGTTCTGGAACAATAAATTCCTTCAGTAAAAATACCCGACGCCAGTCTCCGTCCAGGCGGGGGTGGGGCAGGGATGTGGGACAACCGGGTCCAGCTCTTGTCCCCC
Source organism: Neofelis nebulosa (assembly GCF_028018385.1). Classification (NCBI taxonomy): domain Eukaryota; kingdom Metazoa; phylum Chordata; class Mammalia; order Carnivora; family Felidae; genus Neofelis; species Neofelis nebulosa. Next base: position 114,613,246 of record NC_080791.1, on the reverse strand, counting down.
ACGTGCATTCCTCTGGGCTCTGCCGGGTGTGGACGCTCCAGACAAAGAGGCCAGCCTCCTGTGCGGAGTTGGGGACTGCCCCCACAGGCTGTGCTGGGCTGGGGGCAGGGGAGGCCCAGGGGCACAGGGAAGCGCGCCCGCGGCTGACATGGAGCCCCGCCCTGCCCTGCCGCTGCAGCTCTGCCAACCCCTGACCCCATGGGGTCACCCTGGCACCTGGAGGATGAACCTTCTTTTCGTTCCTCTCTTGTAAGGGGCAGATGGAGTGCCATGACCCGCAGCCCTGGAAGTGATGGGCGAAGGCTGCTGGCTGGCAGCCCCGGGAAAACCTGGGCTGGCCTCTTCCGCGGAGGGCAGTGTGCCCGAGCCGTGCCCACCACGCCTGTCAGCCACATGGGCACCATGACCACGCACCGGCCATCCATCCCCCACCAGCTCCAGGGCTGCCCAGCCCCAGGTCGTGCAGGAGCACTTGGGAGTCTACCACAGAGCCCTGAGAACGGGTGAGGAGTGGTCCCCGACGAGCGGTCCGAACAGAGACCACGACGCCCACGGAGCCCTCCCAGGCCTCCCACACAGGCACCCTCTCCCTGTATGTGAAGATCAGGCACAGCGTGGGCACGTGGCTTCGTGGCAGGGCCTGACTACACCCAGCTGTCTCCACAGCAGGATCCGGCCGCCACGGTACTGACATTTGGGGCCGGTGGTCCTGTGTGGCGGCGGGGGCTGACCTGCATTCTACAGAACATCAACACTGTCTCTGCTCTCCCCCTGCTAGATGCCTGTAGCCGCCCCCTACCTCCGTGTGACAAAACCACTCCCCGAGGTGGCCATGTGGCCCCTGGTGAGCGGGGCCAGCCCCGGAGCCCACGCTCCTACGCCCTGTGCCATCTTGCTGGAGCAGAGTGCTGCCAAGGCCCCGGGCGCCTCTGCCAGAACGACGGCCTCCAGCTCGGCTCAAGGCCCTGGACGTGAGAAAGAACCTGGGGTTGCGGAGCCGGGTGGGCTGCTCCTGTGCTGGCCCTGGAACAGCACTGTGCCTCTGAGGGGGGTGGGCGCCCAGAAGGTACTTCCGAAGGGCTGAGGGACAGGCTCCACTGCAGTCACTGAGCTGCACGGTGTCCCGTTAGCCGCAGCTCAGAAACAGGCTGAAGGAGGGGCTTCAGTTGCAACAGGTCAGCTGGGCATGACCACAGAGCTCCTGGGGGCCTGGGCTGCCGGCCGCGGGAGCAGTTTCCCTGACCGGTGGTTCTGCAACCGCTTTACCCAATGAGCGGCGACGCACAGACCTCATCCTCCTCTACTTGGCCCTCTGAACACTGCAAAGCGTCAGCCGTAGCGGGCCACGTGAGGGGAATCCTGAGTACCACAGCACGCCTGCCGCCTGCCCACCGCACCCCTTCGTCATGCCACCCCCCTTCTGACGCCAAGCTCCCTCTTGGTTGTAAGAAACAGAAACCAAGGCAAGCGAAGCCAAAAACTGTTAGTATTAATATTTACTAATATAAAGTGTATATAAGGAACCTGCTATGCAACAGACGCTGCCCTGAGCACTTACACTGAGCAGTAAGCCAGACGGTCCCCACACTATTTGTGTAAGGTACAAACTGAAACGGGGACTTAACACCGAAAGGGAGACGGTGGTGGATCTGGCACCTGGTAAGAGGACGGTCTCTCAGGACTGTCAGTTCTCAGGCACTGACACACGTTGGGGGCCAGCCATTGCTGGCCTGCGGCCCCAGTGAACAGACACATGCCCCCCCACCCCCCAGGAGCTCTGAGTGCCAGCAGGTGGCAGAGGCAGGGTGGAGGCCCGTGAGGAGGATGTGCTCTGCTCTGCTCAGAGCCTGCCCTAGACCGTGCGTGCTGTCAGCTGACAGTGGAGGCAGAGGGCCCCACAGGCTCCTAAGCTGTGAGACAGAGCGGCTGCTGGTGTCCTGAGGCCTCAGAGCTTGGAGAGGGGGGCGCACCCTCAAAGTCCCGCAACCCAGCTTCAGGGAAGGGTGCTACAGCATCCCTGCTCACACATCTCCCGTGCCAGGGAGCTCACTACCAGCAGCGGCCCAGCCCTCGCCAGTGGCTCCGCCTCTCCCTCGCCCAGCAGCTCAGTGCCCACTCCCCTCTGCCCTCGCCCCAGGCTACCGGCCCCACCCTGGGGCTTGTCCCCTCCCCCCACCCCCATGCTTCCCCTTCCTGGATCCACCCCACTCCCCACCATCAAGTCGAATTTCTGCCGGTGTGATTCATCAAGGGCTGGAGGTTAGCAGGGAGTGGAGGAGATGACCAGTGACAGGAAGAGAGAGAACCGGCGGTGAGCATCAGGGCAGCGATGCCGGCTGGAGGAGAAAGGCAGCTGGGACGGACGGAGGCAAGGGAGGGGGCACCTCTGACCCGGGCAGTGCGCCTGCCTGGGGCTCAGGTGGGATGGCAGTCTATGCTGCTGTCCGTCCAGCTCATCCTGGGTGTCGGGCCCTGGGCTAAGTGCCTTCAGAGGCCATCTCTGTGTGCCCTCAAAATGACCCTCCAAGAGCTCCATGGCCCACCTTCCAGACGTACTATTTTCCCACCTGCCGGAACGAGTGAGCACAAACTTACAACGCCGATCGTTACCAAGCTCTGCAGGTCAAGAAGCGGGTCTCACTGGGCTACGATCGCGGCCTTGCCAGGGCTGGCTGCTTCTGGAGATTCTGCAGGAGAATCTGTTTCCTGGTCCTTTCCGGCTTCCGGAGGCACCTGCATCCCTTGCGGAGCGGCCTCCTCCACCCTCAAGGCAGGGGCACCAGGCCAAGCCCTCGTCCTGCCTTCCGGCTCTGGTTCCCCTCCTTCTGCCCCCTCCCCCGGTTTTAAGGAATCCTGTGATTACACTGGGCCCAGACAATCTCCGCATCTCAAGTTAAGCTTATTAGCAACTTCACTCCGTCTGCAACTTTAACCCCTTTTGCTGTGCAGGTAACATGCTCACAAATCCCGGGGACTAGGGTGTGGACGTTTGGAGGAGACCGACCTCCTTCTGCCCCCTGCAGACGGCTCTCTAGCACAACCACCTCACATGGAAAATTACTCACCCCAAACCTTGAGGTCCCCCAAACTCTCAACAGCATCAAGTCAAGCCCCAAACGTCACCTAAGTCACTCAGTCAGGTATGGGTGAGACTTGCATGATCCATCCCAGTGCAAAACCCCTTTCCACGTGCCATCTTTGACACTGGAAATGCTACCTGCTTCCAGAATACAAAGGTGGGGCAGGCACAGGACATTTCCATCCCCAAGGGGGAAGACAAGTGGAAGGGGAGACAGCGGAAGGAAGTGGGCATCACTGCGCCCAGCCAGGCAAACCCCACGAGGTGCTGGCAAGGCCTGGGAATAACTTTGTGGCTCAAGGCTCTCCCCTCTGGGCTCGCAGCTCCCCCTGCAGGCCACGCTTTCTTTCAGGAAAGGCAGCCCAGCAGTTGCCGGTTCCCCGCCCCCCCCCCCCCCCCCCCCCCGTGTCTCCTGCCCACGGGGCCTGATTCCCTCCTCCCTATGCGCCCTCATCCCATCTGGCAGGGTTTCTGATGCGTGAGATTCTCAAGCACGGCATGGGTCTCCTGTGTACGCCATGGGGATTTGCTCCACAAGACGAGAGGTGCCTCCAGATCCTTCCAAAAAAATCTTCTCTTCTGTTTTGGCTTTTGCCGAGAGGAAGGAGGCGTCTGTCAGTCATGCATACAATCTCCTCCGAGTGCCCTCCGCAGGACTGAACGCTCTGACCTTACTCATCTTGCCCAGGTATTAACCAAAGGCTGTCCAGCTGTGCCCTCGACTTGTTCTCTAGAGCACGCTGTCTCTGACCATGAACCTGCCGTCCTTTGGCTCGGCTAAGTTCCCAAACCATCAAGTGCCAGGTCCTTTTGGTTCAAGAGCTCTGCCTTCCGTCTGACTCTCCTCCCCCGTGTCGCCACGAGCAGCAGAGCAGCAGGAAACGACGCTGCGCAGCTACACTTTGCTTGGAAACCTTCTTGGCTAAACATCCACGCGGACTGCTCCCAAGTCCTGCTTTCCTACAACCGAGGGGCAGAACTCGGCAGAGCTTTCCACGAGGTAATGCTGCACATCCAGCCTCCGTTCCCGCTGACATGGGCCTCGCTGTTCTGGGCCCTCACCGGCAGCGCCCCACATCCCTGCTTCTGCCGACAGACGCTCGCGCTGGCTCCGGGCAGTCCTCAAGGTGAACTCACCAGGATTCCTCCGTGGCGCCCCTCATTTACTCCTGGGTCTTTGGTAGGGGACACATCAATGTCCGGGCCCCCTCCTACCAATCGTCTTGCTTCAGAAAACCGAGGCTTTTTCTACTGTGCCCCTCAAAATCCTTCCAGCCTCTGCCACTGCCACGCCCCAAGGCCACTTCTAAATTTGATGTGTTTGCTGCAGTAGCACCCCACCCCGGGACCGAAATCTGCATTTATTTCCTGTCCCCGCTGTGGCTGCTTACCACACACCTAGTGACTTACGTCGCAGCTCTGGAAGACAGAGGTCCAAGATGGTCCCTACTGGACGACAATCCGATGTCAGCACAGCTGCTTCTTTCTGAGGCTCAAGGGGGAGAAAACGTTTTCTTCCTCTTCCAGCTTCTTGAGGTGCTGCACTCTGACTCAGGGCCCTTTCTCTCCCCTTCATCGAGCCTCTCCCTCCACGGATACGGAGTCCTGTGTGGTTTCTCGCTTTCCGGGACAGAGCTAACAACGGGGTGTGGGCGGGTAAGCGAACGGCCTGTCGGGGCAGAGTGGGGACTCCACTCCCGGTGCGCCCACCGAAAGCTGAGTCCTCAGCACGGAGCCCAGCTGCCCCGGGAGCGCCGCACGCAGCCACTTGCCGTGCGGGCCAAGGAACCAATGCAGAGGCGAGAAGGCTTCCCCGAGGCTTAAGCGGGCCAGGATGTTCTGGCTCTTGCAGCAAAGAGCCAGCCAGCTGGAGGAGAGCACAGGGCACTGCCCTCACCCTCAGGAGGCGTGCAGACTGCTCCTCATCCTGGCTGCCTGTCCCTTCCTGGGTAGACTTTCTGAGGCCCTGTGCCAGTGCTGTGCCCACAGATCCCACAGCTCTTTCCTGAGTCAGAGCTACACGGACCATGTGTGTCCTGGACAGCTTTCTGCAGATGCAGGTGTCACACACGTACACTCACACGCAGAGACCATGACTCCCACCGTGTACGGGGTGTTGGGGGAAGGAACAGAACAGCCGTCAACAGCCAGAGAAGGCAGTCCCCAGGCCAGATGTCAGGGCACGGCGCCCTCTACTCTCTCCTCTGCCCACACAGTACCTAGACTGACTCCAGGGTTCAGGCACCCCCTCCCCTTCTGCTCCCCAAGTCCGGCCTTGCCCCTGCATTCATCCCACTCCGGAGCACTCCCCTAAGCTCACCCCTTGGACCACACTGCCAGGCCAGCGCTAGCCCTTGCAGCAGAGCCCCCGGGGCCAGGCTGGCCAGGAAGCCGCCCCCCCCCCCCCAACTCCAGAGAACACTCTGGGGTCCCTGCCACCTGCACGGGAAGGCACAGCACGAGAGATCAAGCCCCTGCCCCGCCCCCAGAGACTCGGGAGACAAGGCATGACCCCCACACCCCCAGCTTCCCGAGGTCCTGCAAGCCCAGGCTGTGGACACAGGTCAGCAGGGGAGCCTGTGGTTGGCCCTGGCAGGAAGAGCCCAGCCTGGGGTGCGCAGAGACCACACGAGGGGGCGGGAGGCAGGCCACCTTCAGTCTGGCACCAGCCCTGGCACTCTCAGCAAGGGTCATCGAGACGCCGAGGATACACACAGGCGCTGACCTGAGAGAATTCTTTTTATTACGACCGACCGAACAGGTGAGCGGAGCAGGGACACCCAGCCTTCCGCCAACAGCCGCTTCTCCACACAGGCCGTCCGTCCGCCCAGGCACCTCGGTCCTAGGCCCAGCTAGTCCAGGGGCCCTCGTGGGCAGCAGGGGCAGGAGAGGGGGACATGACCACAGGGTCAGGGCCCCTGTGGGGCACCCCCAGCCACGCCCACCCTACTCCACCTGCTCTGAGCCGCCAACAGCCAAGATCCAAGCAAGGCCAGGAGAGGGAGGTCTGAGGGGGGGATGGGGCGGAATCTCTAGAATAACCCCACCCTGATGACAAACCAAAGCGAGCCAGAGTCCCTCCTGGGAAGGAGCCCCAGCTCTCACTGGTGTGTTTCTCTCAAAAGAGCAGAGCCCTCAGGGGAGGCGGGGGCAGGTGCCACACGGAAGACCAAGGAAAGGAAAGCCCCACAGGAGAAGGAAACTCAGACCGGCAGTCCCATAAACGCTGTCGAGCGAACGAATGAAATCCGAGGGTCCTTCTTGACAAGCGGCACTCATCCATCCAACAGGACAGCCCCGGCAGGGGCCAGTCCGACGCGCGGCCTGCCGGCGTCCGGGGAGCCCGCGCGCTCGGCGCGCCCGGGGCCGGGCAGGGGGGCGGCGTCAGCCTCTCAGACCTCCCGCCGAGCGCGCCCGGGACGTGTGCGCGCACACGCAGGCACACGGACCACCGTCTCTCTGCACACGTGCACGCCTGTCCGGCCGGGGGCTCACCTCTCCTTCACGTGGTTCTGTGCCCCCGCGCCCCCCACCGCCGGCCCCGCCCCCGCCGCCGGCCCCGCCCCCGCCGCGGCCCCCGCCGCCGCCGCCGCCGCTGCACAGCACCTCCGTGAGGTCGTCCATGACGGCGGTGTCTTTGGGGTCGAGCAGGTTGAACTCCCTGGCAAAGAGGATGAAGTGGACGTAGAGTGTGTTCAAGTGTCCGTGCAGCTCGAGGGCCAGGGTCTCCTTGAAGTGGGACCAGTAGATGTGCGCCAGCACGTGGAACAGGTACTTGCAGATCTTCTTCACCAGAGACTCGAAGGAGCTGGGGAATTCCCTGCCTGGGGAGAGAGCCCACGACGTCACGCCACCGGCACTCCGCTCGGTGGGCCACATCCCGCCGAGCTCCCACCAGTCTGGAAGGAGCTGGCTGGGGTGGGGTGGGGGGGGGGACCGGCTGTGCAGGAGCCGTCTGGAGGGCCCCCCCTACCTCCCACCTTCCCCCCATCGGCAGGCGCTCCAGTGACCTGTCGCCCCGGGCCTGGCTCCCGGAGCTGCGTGCCTACTGACCCGGCAGGTGCCTACTGCTCTGTACCGGCTGCCTCTGCATCGAGGGGCCTGCCTCAGGCCACCCTCAGCCTGGCCCTGGCCCTGGGATTACGGGTGCTTCCGTGATGGATGCTCTCAGGGCCCTCGATGGGGCCGGGGCCACGGAGGATGACAGGAACCAAGATGCACGGGACCCTCTGGCAGCTCTGTACTGGCCTGAAGCCCCCGCCACAACCACCGCTCCTCGGCTGGCAGGCCCCAAGTAAGGGGGACTGCCATGGCCCCAGCACACGGGGGGTGGAGGGGGTGGCAGAAGCCACGGGTCCCAGAGCCTGGGGTGGGGATGGGGGTCTCGACCCAGGCCGAGCTGACCCCTGCCAGAGGGCACCTGCCTGGCTTTACAGCCCCAGTCACACGGCTGCCCCCTCCCGACAGGTCTGGCTCTGTGTCCCCTGCCTAGCAGGGAGGGGCACCCAGCACCAGGGGAGGGACATACCGTATTTCGTGGGGAACACGTCCTCATCAGTCACCAGCTTCTGCACAGAGCTCATGACAAAGTCGACGTACTGGGGAGCGGTGCACTTGACCTTCTTCCCCCGCTCATCGTACCAGTAGTACTGTCTGTGGGGACAGAGAAGGCCAGTCACGGCATCACCACAGACACGCAGGCCCCACCCCCGGCCACAGCCCCCTTGCTAATGGACAGGCCCTGGGAGGAGGCCAGCCCTCGATGGGGAAGGGGACTCGGCCCCGGCTGCCACTCAGCGCCAGAGCCACCCACTCAGAGGTGGAAGGTCTGGGCTGTGACCAGGGTGTAAGGTGGCACTCCCCGGTACCTGCAGGGAGGCCAGGCTGCATGAGCGCCTGGTGCCGTGTGCCCCACAAGGCCCAAGAACGTGAACAGGCAGGGGAGCTGGTCAAGACGAAGCCCTCGGAAGCTGGAAAAGCTCCCTGTTTTCCCCCAGGAAGGGAAACTCCTGCAAGGCCCTGCCGTCGGTTAGAACGCCCACCCTGGCGCCCTCCTCACCACAAGGTGGCTCTGCCTCACCCCTCTCCTGTCTGCCCAGGCGTCAGTGCGGGTGCATCGGAGCACCTGAGGACACCCACACAAAGCCCTTTTCTGTGTCAGTCTGGACAGCCTGTGGGGTCCCTGTGCCAGGAAGTGGAGCCCGGCCTCTAGCGGCCAGGCTGAGGCCCAGGTCTGCAGTGAGATCCGGAGGACAAGGCCCAGTGCGTGGGCAGCAGCACAGACACCTACTCTACCCATTCCCCACCACCCCCCCCCGCCCCCCACGTGATGGCAGGTGCACCTGGCCACAGGTGCCGGCATCGGAGAACACAGCTGACCCCAGAAACTGGGAAACAGGTCCCCACAACATGCAGCCCCGAGACACTGGCTCCTGAGGGATGACGAGGACTGCCCCGTCTGGAACCAAGGAAGATGAGATGCTCCGTTTCGGACGTTCCTCTTGTTTGTTTTCATTTTAAATCACCACGCAGGAAAGATGACCTGGTGGCATGTGGTCCCGTGCTCCTCACCCATGCGGACGGCCGGGTGCTTCCCACATGAGCCGGACACAGCTCATGCTGCCCTCCTGCCACGGCCCCTGGTCAGTACCCCCCCGCACACCAGCGATGTCCCCCGGGGACGCCACATGGCATCCTGAGCTGGGGGGTGACCCGGCCACGTCCGTGCGCACATCTGCAGCCCGTTCCTTCTTACGCTGAGACGTGCTCCTGTGTGGAAGTGCTGGTGTGTCCAGCCACTCACCCGCTCAGGCACCGGCTTGTCCCCGGCTCGGGGCGATGACGGTTCAGGCTGCGACACGCACTCCAGGACAGGTTCCTATGGGAGCACAAGCTCTCACTTGTCTAAGGCGGACACTCGGGACCGGAACTGCCGGGCCCAGGCAAGGGGAAGCGCCCCTTCCGAAGGAGCCGCGAAACCACTCCCGGACTGGCTTCCGTGTCCCTCTGCGGCCCTGCCGCACACAGTGTCGCCAGCGCTGGGCCCGCCAACGCGGGCTGTGACTTCTGAATCCCCATCCACCTGCTGCTTGAGGGGCTCATCTGCTCTCCTGTGTCTTCTCTGCTGGCCTGTGTGTCCAGGCCCGGGCCCACCGGTGACCAGGCTGTTTTCCCACAGACGAGTTGTGAGGCTTCTTCACACGTTCTGGGCCGAGTCCCTTCTTGGGTACGTAGTCTGTGGTTTGTCTTTTCTTCCTTGTGATAGCGTCCTTCTCTGAGCAAAAGCTCTACATGTTGATTATGCTCAATTTGCTGATTCTGTTTCATTAACGACCATGCCTTGTGTCACAGCCAAGAGCTCTTCACCTGATGGTACGTCATGAAGATTTCCTCACTCTCTTTCAAAAGTTTCATAGTTTTACAATTTAGAATCATTTGGAGTTGCTTTTGGCATGGAGTGCCGGGTTTGGGTCAAGATTCACTCCCCCACCCCCCACAGATGACTGTTTTTTCCAACAGCTTTGGTTGAAAAGACTATCCCTTCTGCACCAAATTTCTTTTGCATCTTTGTCAAAAATCAAAGGCCCACTTGGGGCGCCTGGGTGGCGCAGTCGGTTAAGCGTCCGACTTCAGCCAGGTCACGATCTCGCGGTCCGTGAGTTCGAGCCCCGCGTCAGGCTCTGGGCTGGTGGCTCGGAGCCTGGAGCCTGTTTCCGATTCTGTGTCTCCCTCTCTCTCTGCCCGTCCCCCGTTCATGCTCTCTCTCTCTGTCCCAAAAATAAATTAAAAAAAAAAAAAAACGTTGAAAAAAAAAAAAAAAAAAAAAAAAATCAAAGGCCCACATCTGCGTGGGTCTATGTCTGGACTCGGCTGTCCCCTTGACCTGTGCGTCTGCTCCTCTGCCACACCGTGTGTCTTCGGTGCCGTGGCCTTACAGCGATTACAACTGGGTGGTGGGATCCTTCCGGCCTTCCTGCTCTTTCCCCAAAACCGCTGTCGCTGCGCCAGCGGCTGCGCCCCTCCACGTGTCTCAGCCAGCTCATCGGCACCCACGACGGCTCCGCTGGGGCTCCGACGACAAACGAACAGGGCGGGCTGAGAGAGCTCCCCGTTGGAGCTTGTCAAGCCTCCCAGCCCACAGCGCGGCACGCCTGCCACTGGCGCAGGCCTCTGACCGCGCTCACCGGCACCGGGCACTTTGCAGCGTACACACCCGAGTGTACCCCGAAGCACTTGGCTGTTTCCGGAGCCGTCAGGAAAACTATCATATTTATGCCATAAGAATTTGTGATGTTTAATATCTGCTGAGTTTATGCTGACACCCCCTTCACTGCTTATATTGATAATCTGCACCTTTCTCTTTGTCAATCTTGCTAAAGGTTTATCAATTTTATTGATCTTTTTAAGAAACTGGCTTCTGGTTTCATCGATTTTCCTGTTTTCAGAAATCACTTTTGATCGTTTCTGTTACTTCCTTTCTTCTGCTCCATTGGGGTTTATTTTGCTCTTCTTTTTCTAGTTTCTTAATATGGAAGCTTAGGGTACTGACTTGAGATCCTTCTCCTAAAGTAAGCGCGTACCCACAACTGTCCCTCTAGGCACGGCTGTAGCTGTGTCCCCTCAAGTCCGGTGCGCTCTCGTTTGTGTTCCGTTTAATACATGTCTAATTCTGAGACTTGCTCTTCGATCCACGGATTATTTAGAAACATGCTAATTTCCAAGTGTTACTCATTCCAGTTTAACCCCATGACATCAGATGACTGACTCAGCACGATTCTGATTCTTTCAAGTTTGCGAAGGGTTGTTTTGTGAGCCAGGATGTGATCTATTTTGGGGACTATTCTGTGTGCGCTTGGGAAGAATGCGCTGCCGAGGGTGAAATGCTCTCCAGTCCATCCAGTCCAGCTGGCTGGCAATGCCAGTGAGTCTGTGACCTCGTTGGCTTACTGTCTACCAGCCCTCTGCCTCCAAGACAGGAGCACTGAAGTCCCCTACTCTGATTTTTGTCCGTTTCTCTCAGTTCTGTCCACGTCCTCTAGGGAAACGCTGCTGTCTGGTGCATACACATTCAAGATCGATCCTCCTTGATGAATTGACTCTTTTGTAAATATGCAGACTTCTTCACACCTCATCATTGACTCTGCTCTGAGGCCTACTGTGTCTGGGATTAACAGACACTCCGGCTTTCCTCTCATTAGTGTTTTGCTGATACATCTTCTCTGTGCTTTTAGTTGTGATCTACTGATGTCACTGGAAGTAAAGTGAGTTTCCTGTGAACACTGTTCAGTTGGCTCATTCTCACACAGTGGGGCGTGCGGTTTCGCCTTCCGTGGGGTCAGTCCCTCGCGGTGACCCACCATCCAGAGGCAGACGCCGCTGCTCCCCACGCAGCGGCAGAAGGCAGAGAAGCGACCCAAGGCCACGTCACGATGCCCGCGCCGGCCCCTCACTTCCTCTCCCTACGCAGCCACTTTTTTGTCTCGCACCATCACAAGAAGAATGTGGGTACAAGCTGAGAGACAGAGCGAGCACGTTCACGCAGCTTTCACTGTAAGACACTGTCATGACGGTCCTATTTTATTATCAGGTATTGTTGTTACACTCTGTGCCTCACGCATAAATTACATTTTGTCACAGGCAAGTGTGCACACACAGGGGTCGGGCTGGTCTGTAATTTGAGGCCCCCGATGGGGGCCCAGGGGCACGGCCCTTGGGCACGACCTCTGCCTAGTGATCAGCATGTCTGCACCACGGACGCTCACTAGAATTTCTGCTGAGTCCGAATTTAAGTCTGCCATCGTTTGTTTACTGCTCATTCCCTTTGCTTCTCATCGCCCTTGTTTCCTCTTTCCTGCCTTCTTTTGGGTTATGTTTTAGTATTTCCTTTCAGTTCATCTGTTACGAATCTGGCTATGTCATCTACACAACTTCTATAGAGGCTGCTCACAGGAGTATGAACTACATACTCAGTCTTGCTTTCTGCGCTGTGCTGAGAGCACAGCCCCCCGCGGGCCCCTCCATCTGGCCCATCAGACAGGCGTGGCTTCAGGAGCTCGGAGGGCTGGTCCCCAGCCGCAGCCCCCTTGCCCTGGGACCCCCCGCAGAAACTCCCGTGGAGCAGGTGCGCCGGCTGTGCGCGGGTTGGTCTTCCTCCGTGTGGGGAAGGTCCGTACCTCACCCGAACTCCTGAAGGACGGGTTTGCCCGAAGGACTCTGGGACACCTGCTTTTTCTCACTTTTCTCACTTTTTCTCACCTCCTTTCCTCACTTTCAAAACGTGGCGGAGCCTCCTTGTGGCCCAAGGCTTCTGACAAGAGGCACAGGCACCCGCCAATGTCCCCGCAGGCGCTGTGCCGCGGGCTCTGCTCTGTGAAGGCCTTCTCTTCTCGGCCATTTTGTTATGATGCATCTGCCTATGGATTCTTTTGTCCTACCTGGACTTCATTCAGCTTCCTGAATTTGTAAGTTTGTGTCGGCCACGCTTGGAAAGCTCCCAGCCATTATCTCCTCAAATACACCCTCCACCCAGCCCTTTCTCTTCGCCTTCTGAGACTCCAACACCACCCTCTGGTCTCCATCCCTAGGGCAGCAGCAGGGTGCAGACAGGGCGCGGCCCCACTCGGGACCCAGGTGGATGTGCTGATCGGTCCCGAGGTAGCAAGCAGCTCTGTGGGGTGACCTTTGGCAAACCTGCCTTTTTCTCGGAAACTAATTTGGTATCAAACAACCGCTAGGAAGGCACTAGAGCACACCAGGTCCTGTGAGTCTGTAAAAACCCCGTGAAGGAGGCCACAGAAGGTCGAGAAGAATGAAGAGAAGTGGGCTTAACATTCCCCAGATCCCCAGTCTCACACAGCAGCGCCAACATCCGGGCGCAGGTCTGCCCGACACCAAGCCCTACACCGTCTCAAGGCATCTCTTCTCAAACACGGTGATGCCAAAGGGCACACGGGGGCAGGGGGGAACGGCTTCCCCACCCGCCCACCCTACCGGTCACCTCTGACGCTGCCTGGTCAGGCCGAGCCAGCAAGCATCCTACTGAGCACACCACACACACAGCTCTCGAGCAGTGTCCTCGCCCGCCTCCAGCACCTGCTGCTGGCGTCACTCTAGCGAGGGTGCTTCCCTCCCACATCGATGTCCTCCTGCCTCAAGCCGACCTGCCCCACCTGCCCCGAGATGCCCTTGCCTGTGGCCAGGGGGGACACATGTAATGCCTGGGCTCCCGTCGGTGGCTCTTTCTGGGTGACAGAATGGAGAGTGTACATCGTCTACATTTGCTCCCATGTGACCCAGCCCTGAGCTGTGACCTGCTGGGGCCACGAGAGCAGGGCCTGGCAGGGCTAGGAGTCAGCTCAGCCTGCCTACGACCGAGCTGGGTCTGTGCCCAGCAGCCTGGCCAGCAGCTCTGCCGGCAGGATGGGCTCAGGACAGCACAGCAAATGTGTGTTCGCCAGCAGGGGCTAGCGGCTCATGTACGCTTGCATCGGCCCCTGACCTGCAGCCCCGTTAACAAAAAGGAGGCGTCAGAAAGGAGCTTCCGCGCTCGTCCTCAGTCCCAACGGCCCTAGGCTGAGCCCCAGCACACCCGGCCTCTTGTTCAAAGCCCCTTCCATCCCTTCTGCCGTCAGGGGGCCAGCCCGCACTGTGCAGGGACCCTCCCGCCCACACCCCAGTCAGAGCTGCTGCAAGTCCAGCGGGGTGCCTCCCTGCTGAGGGCACGAATGTGCACACGCTTCCGGAAGAGAGTGACCAGCACCCAGGCCCACCGAAAACTCACGGAGAAGGCGTCCCAGCCCCACAAAACCTGCCAGTGAGGAAGGCGCCCAGTCCCTCGCCGTCCCCCGTCACCCCCTCCACACAGAGCAGGGGCTCTCAGGAGAAGCTGTCCTTCGGGGGCCTGGGCGGCCACTGGTTGGGCGGCTGGCTCTTGATTTCAGCTCAGGTCATGATCTCACAGAGCGAGCCCCCCATCAGGCTCTGCACTGAGCACGTAGCCTGCTTAAGATTCTCTCATCCCTATCTCACTTGCGCGCACGATCTCTCTCTTTCTCTCTCTCAAAAAAGAAAAGAGCCATCCTTCAACTGGACCACTAAGTAAAGCAGAGAAGTGCCTGCAGCTTCACGACGCTCTGACATTTCAGGAAACCAAGCCGGGCATGTACTGCGGACACCCCCCTACCACACACGTCCCCGCCCTGGCTGGGCTCTGCATCTGGTGTCCCTGCTCCACAGCGACAGGAGGTGCAGCCCCGGCCAGGATGTCGTTGAGGAGGACCCCACGCCATCAGGAGACCCTGCACGGGTGCAGTGAGAGGGTCCAGGGTCTGAGCTGCAGCCAGGCAGCGACTCACGTGTTGCACACGGCCATCGTCTGGCATGCCTCTCCTGTGCAAAACTCAGAGATGGTGCTGTACTGCAGGTTGACGTGGTGGAAAAACGTGGTGGCTGTAAGAGAAGAGAAGGGGCAGGCGTGAAACCCACCACTGCGTCCACGAGGAACAGCCTCCTTTCCTTGGACCCTGGGGCAGCCGGCACCTACCGCAGACCAGAGACACATGTCCCAGTGCACAGCACCAGCCCTGGAAGCCGGCCACCAGCCACTGCTGTGCGGGCTTGGGCGTCTGCTTGGACGGTGCCAAGCTGGGCAGACAGGCAGGGGCCATCGAGCTGAGTCCCCTCCGCAAGGGGTGGGGCAGGCACACAACCTGTGAGCCCTGAGCCCTGAGCCCCAGGCCTGCCCAGCAGGTGGAGGTGAAAGCCACCCCCCTGTCCCGTGGGCCACGGCCTTCCCATGACCTGGGCACTGCTGGCCTTGCGGCCGCACTCCCACCCCACAGACGCTCCCCGGCACGGCCAAGACCTGCGCTGGGTCCCTGTGTGGTGGAGACCCCAAGCGCACTGCAGGGCCGGCCACCAGCTGTGGGGAGGCCTGGAGGAGGTGACCACCTGCAGCCGCCATGGCGCCCTTCCCCACCCTGTGCCCACACGCACTGTTGCTGGCCAGCCACTCGTTGAGGTCGATCTCCCGGGGCAGCACCACCAGCTCCTTGAACCCAACGTCAGTGATTCTGGACTTGGCGTACTCCGGCTCCAGGTACATCTTCTTCTCCTCCGTGGCAGGTTTCTTTCCATTGGGCTTTGCTTTAGACTTCCTGCCAGAGAAGAGGGAGCAGAGGGTCACTTCCTGCCAGAGACAAGGGAGCAGAGGGTCACTGCAGACAAATGCTGGCATGGAAGCCACGAGCTGGCCCAGAGACACGAGTGGGGACACAGGCCGCTCTGGGCCCACTGAAGGAGGTGCGCCGGCCAGGCTAGTCAGGCTCCACCTGCCATGTGTGACACTGCAGCCATCTTGGCCCCCAGGGCCACCAGATGGGACCCAGGGAAGAGCGTCCCTGGCCTGGGCCCCGGTCCTTTTGTGCAGATGGTCCAGCGGCCCACTGTTACAGAGCACTGACTGACACGAATGAGGCTCCCCCCTGCACAACCCTGGGCTCCGTCCCAAGCACACGGTGCAGGTTCCAGGCAGGGGCAGAGGGAAATCTGCTCAAACTACCGCTTTGCACCAAAAGGTTTTTTTTGTTTTGAAAATAGTTCTTTTCCAAAACAATATGCTGTCATACAAAACAGAATAGGTTTGTTATAGCTATTTTTATAGGACTAAATACATTTTTTTGAAATGTCTTTGTTTTTATTCAAATCCAATGAGCGTCACTAGCTAAGCCCCACGAACCAAAAGTTCTTGGTGCTGAGGGGGCCCCTCCTTGGTGGGGGAGTCCTTAGCCTCAGAACCAGCCTCCCACCAGCTGCCCCAGAGGCCGGAGCCAGGGTCGTGGTGTGTGCGAACTGGGTACACAAATAAGACAGGACGTTCTCACGAGAGACACGTGACCAACACAGTGGCCCAGGGTGGGTTTGTCAGAAGTCACCGAATCTGTCACACTGGAGCCCACACTGGGCAAACACGCCTCAGGGCAGAGGACCCCGGGGAGGGCCACGTGCAGACACGGCCCTTCCCCCTTCCGGGCAGCAACCACCCAATGTGGAGGGGGCAGGGGGGCCTCCCGCCATCTAGCGGTCAGCTCAGAGTGACACTGCAATCCTCCTGCACCTGTAGGAAATCCCCAATTCTTGAATTGGGCTCCTGGGGGAAAGTTTGAGAAACTGAAGGGAAATGCTTAAAAGCACGAATGAGTCGCCTGACTCTTAATTGAACTGAATTCTTTAACGGCGAACACTGTGACCCACGGAAGACAGACTGCTCGTCATGAAGTCTTATTGACCAGAAAAGGCCACCGTGGCCATCAACTCTCAAAGAGGGATCATCCCCGTCCCCGGAGCGGCCACGGGCCTGAGGGCCAGAACCCCAGGGGACGCAAGCCCATCCACCTCCTGCTCTGTGGGGGTGAGGGGCCGGAGTGCGCACGTGCCCGCCCTGGCAAACCAGCAGGCACTCCCGTCAGGATGGCCATGAGCCCACTGCACCAAGGGCCACCCTCCTCCACCTGGCCCCCTGCAAACTCTGGGGGGCTGTGGTCGCCGTGCTGGCTGGGCCGCAGAGGTGGGGGGGCAGGCGGGCAGGGCCTGGACTTGGGGCCCAGCATACGCGCACCCAGGCCGCACCCACTCACACCCTCAAGGGCTGTGGTGCCTGCGGAAGGAGCGGCAGACCGGCTCACTGCGCCGTGGGCCTCGGTGGGGGCATGGCCTCGTGGTGGCGGAGCTGAACACTGCTGTCCCGACGGCTCGGGGCACTCAGCTCCCTGTGCATCCCTCCCCCTGCCAGCCCTGCTAGGAGCAGGGGTGAAAGGTCTCTGCAGCTCCCTGACCTTGTCCTTTTCTTCTTGTTTTGAAAAGTCGCTGGTGGTTTATTTAAGAGAAACAGGAAGGAAATATGTTCCCCGAATGCCAGGGAGATGTTTTCCCTCAGCTTCTCAGCAAATCTTCTCCTTAAAAGGCGACGTGTGTTCAGCCTCCTGGTGCACCACTGGGAGTGGCCAATGCCACGCAGGGCCACAGCGTCCTGGGGACAGGGCGGGACAGACCCCCCCCCCCCCCCCCCCGACCGGAGCTCCGAGCCCTGCCTGAGCAGGCCAAGGCTGGAGCACAGGCGTGAAGGTCTCTGTCTCTCTCCCACACACACACTTGCAGTGAGCGCTTCAGGGGTCCCTGCCCAGGGGACTGTGCGGTGGGGCTGTTCACTGGGGACAAGTGTGGACATGCGCTTCACAGGGCCCTGTGGTCCCCTGGCCTGGGAGAGCGAGGCTCCCACCCTTCCCCAGAATGTGTCGAGGGAGACCGGGTCCTGGAGGGTTCAGGGAGCCCAGGAGCTCTGCTGCTGCCCTCAGATGCCCCGGCAGGTCGTGGGAAGGGCCGTTTCACTCCCCGCCCCCTGCCCTTCTCCTGACCCTAGTCTCTGCTACTGAGTCACATGCCACCCTGTCAGAAAGCCTTGCGTCACCTGGAGGATCTCCTGTGCCCAGAGCGCCAGGCACGAGGGTCCAGCCCACGGGAGGCACTTCAACCCGTGCAGCTCTGCTCCGGCCACCCCCACCCCCACCACTGAACATCCATCTGCTGGGCACACTGGCCACCCTGCGTCTAGGCCCCATCTGACCCCAACCCCTCACCTGGGCTCTACGTGCACACCTGCCCGCACCTCACTCTGACTCACCCGGCTACGACCACAGATGCCGGGCCTTGATCCCCGGGTCTAGAGGGTCCTATGATCACACGCGTAGGGATGGGGCAAGAGCCAGTTGTCTGAGCACCTCCCTGCCCCGCCATTTAGGAGCCATGTCACCAAGTGACTCGAGGAGCACGCATCAGAAGCAGACATGCGAGGGGCAGCAGGAACCGGTGTGGTGAGGAAGTCGCCGCTCGCGGACGCTGCCTTAGGAAGGGTGTGGCGCCCTCATGCTGGCGAGTCCATTTCTAGGGGAGCCTGGGGGCCCCTGTGGGCCGGGTCGCGGAGGGCCAGGCAGGCAGCCCCGGGAGGATGTGGGCTGTGACCCGCGTGGCCAGAAGGCCTCGGCCCCCTCGCCCTGCTCACCTGCTGCTGTCCGAACCTGTTCTCCTGCAACGAACAGGCAGACGCAGAGCAGGCCCGCCAAGCTCCACCTCTCCAAGCCGGTCCCCCTGGTTTCACTGTCCTCACCACCCAGGGCTGGCCTGGGACCTCTGGACCGAGTCCTCTTCCCCTCAGTCCCACGAGCAGACAGTAGACAATGGGCCCTGACCCAAAGGGCGCAGCACGAAGGCACAAGCGTGTCTGGGGCTCGTCTGGGGACCCGCAGGGCCTCCGTGCCGGCAGGGCCTGTGCAGGAGGGGCCCACAAGCCCAGCCACGACAGGTCCCTCCCGCCCCAAGTTGTGTCCCGTCCACTGCCAAGACACTTGGCCCCTCTGGCCAACAAGTGGCCCTGACCCAGCCCTACTCCTCTGCCGCCAACAGCAGCAGGCGCAAGATTTCAGAAAACACCTCGTGGCCTTCGAGGTAGAACAGGCTGCTATATGCGACACCGTGCTGGTACCTGTCCTCTGTCCCTATGGGCACAACGGTGGAGAAAACGAGACCCTGTGCTCCCTACCCCACGGGCACTGGGCTCTGGAGCCGGCTCTGTCTGGCCAAGGCCCAGGGGTCTGCCCAGGGACCACACGGCTGGGTTCCTCCTCTCTGGCTCTCCCCCCTACTGCTCGCTGGGACGCCCACAGCTACAGTGAAAGTCTGAGGCCCTGGCAAGGAGCTGCACTGAAGGGACCAGAAGGCGGACACAGGCTTTGGCTCGCCACAGGGCCTGCCGGGACCTCGGGAAGAGTATGGCCACAGGCATAGGCAGAGAGCCCCCGACGGAACCCTGCACGTTGCTCCGGGTCTAGCGGCTGTGCTCCGAGGCCGGTCATCCACTGGGGAGGGGCCCAGGCCCTACGGAGAACGTCTTCCCGGTGTCTCCTCACCCCAGTGGGTGCCTGCCCGCCAGCCTCACCGTGCACCCTCCACTACTCCTGGCACCTGTGGAGTGTCCTGGGATGACCTGTCCCGCCTCTGCAGGAGTCCCCATACCCCACACATGTCCCTCTGCCCACATGCTTGGCCTAACACACTTCCTGTCCAATGTCACACCACTGGTGCCACCAGGAAGGCTCCCGAGGTTGTTCTGTGTAGCCTGGCAATGACATGTAATCCATCCATGTGGTGATGCCTGCCCAACAGGCTGGGAGGCATCTGTCAGCCACAGGAGAGGGGTCTGCCCTAGGGACACAGACACACCGTGAGGAATCCCCAGCTGCCCAAGAACACCTGGGGACGGGCTGGATTTGAGGGGACACTGGGTGTCCCATGCCAATGCGACCAGCAGTCAGCTCAACAACGCACAGGGCTGGCCCCCACGGGCAGACGCGGTAATGCCCTGGCTGGCCCGGCCACACCCGAAAGGAGCAACAAGCAGCTGTGAGGTTTGAACACGGGAGGCCTCCTCAAGCCCTCAGCCATGCTGGGGCAAGGGGCTGGTGGTCCCCGGGCACAGAGCAGCACCTGGCGAGTGGACAGAGCCAGGGGAAGAAGGGCAGGACAGGGGGAGACCCCTTCTTTCCTCAGAGTCCTGCTCAGCCTCCTGTCCCCCAGTCTGGCCCCCGAAGTGCTCACTGGACGCTGGTACCCTGAGACGGCTAAGGATGTGGCTGGGAGGAGGCAGGGCAGGTGTAGGAAGGGACCCCCGTGGGAAGTCAAGGGAAGCATGGAGACCCCGGAGGAGGGGGCACGATGACCGAGGCAGCCCCGTCTAGAGGCAGCCTCCCGGGATGCAGGCCAAAGGTCTGGGGGTAGGGGAGCAGGATCACGAGGAACCTGCGGGTGTGTGAACGGTGGACCTGCGGCATGTAGAGGCCCCCAGGAAGTGCTGCACGGACACAGACGGTGCTGACGGCGGTCTGGGAAAGCAGGGGCACATGGAGAGAGCAGTACAAGTGGACGCTGACCGCCCTGGGCCCAGCCCGCCGCCCCCCACGGCAGCCTCGTGCTGGAGGGAGGCACACGGGCTCAGAGGCTCAGCTCCCGGGCGCAGGCTTGACAGATGCCGCCACCTGGGGTGGCACGCTGGGGGAAGCAAGGGCAGCCTCCGGGCCGAGGGCACAGGAACGCACCGACCTCCTTCCTGGGACGGCGGTGAGGGCGCAGGCTCGGCAGGGACGTCACTGACAGCCCTGTCACCCCACATGGCCAGGGCACACATGGGCCCGCGACCAGGGCCAGACACACAGGGGACCTTCCTCCCACAAGCCCCTCAACCCCGGGACAGTGAAAGCACTGGGGCTCGGCAGCACTGCCTACCCTCAAGACTGTGACGTGGCGGGCCTGGCGTGGGGCCCGAAAACCACCGTGACGTGTGGAGACGCCCCTCCTGGATAGCGTCCTTGCTGGTCTTCACTGGCCCTGGGGCCCCTGTAACCCCCTTCCTGTCACCGAGCCTTGGAAACCAAAAGCTGGGAAGACCCAGCTTGGGATGGGACCCCCACTGAGTCCCCACAGGCCACGGCCAGCCTGAGGCTGCCGAGAGGGACCCGCAAGGCGTCTCCCTCCTCGGTTTAACTGCCCGGCGGTCCGCACCCCCGAACAGAGCAAGCTTTCACGAGCCTTCGTATCCCCTACAGAACAAGAGACCCACTGAGAGGGGAAAAGCCACGGTAGACTGAGAAAAGCACGCAGACACCCCGAACCCAGCGTCCACGTGTGCCAGGTGCCCCTGAGTGCTGTCTGAGCCACGGTGTGGCCACTGCTCAGAGTTCAACGTTAACTCTTGCTACTCTGTGAAGTGAGTGCTCTTCCCCTAATCTGGCTGAGTCGTCACCTCTACTGTGAGGTCCTCCCAGACCCCCCTCCCCCCCCCTCCCCGTGAGAATGGCTCGGCCTCCAGTCTGCCACAAGTGCACGCAGAGACTCAGCAGAGTCGGTCTTGCCTCTTGTCTTCTGTGGAGCCCACCTCAGCATTCGGCCCTCACCATGGCACGCACGTGGGCACCCGTGTGGTCCCTGCACGAGGCCAGGGACGGGCGCTGCTCCGGATCTGAGCCAAACTTCTGGAGGAGAGCACCCACAACCTGGCCACGTTTCCAAATCTCACACCTTAATGTGACAGGAGGACAGCTTTGGGCAGCTAACGGGCTGGATCTCTGATTTCTACTTTTAACTCGCCGGGGTCCTCCCTGTGTGGCACACTCGTGACCCGCTGTGGAAGAGGGGGGTGGAAAGCAGAGGTGCCCACGGAAGGTTGGATCGGTCACTCCGCGATGACCACCAGCAGTCACACCCTCACCCAAGAGGCCTGCTTAGTTTGGTTACAGCTAAAGACAGAACAGAAAAGCAAGAGGCACTCGCTTTGAGTTTTAAAAGTTATGACCAACTGAAGTCTCAGGCAAAGGTAAGATGATTACACTGAAGAAAACTGGATTTGAGTCTCGACTGTGACATGTTCTGGGCACGGACTCTGGCTGTGCTCCTAACCCCTGAGAGCACAGAACAGCCCATCTCTGGGGGTCAGGAAGGCCACTGCTGCTCACTGGCCCTCCTGGCCGCCCCCGCCCGCTCCCGGCCCCAGGCTCTCTCACACAGCAGGCCGCACCTGCTCTACCCAACGCCCGAAACAGACCTACTCTGACGCAGACATGCACTGCACTGGCTTTCTCTAAACCCTTCTGTAGGTCAGAAAAATAAATTTAAACAGCTCGCAAAAATGGCTTTTCTGGCAACACCCCCCCCCGCCCCCCCCCCCCCCCGACACACAGCGGAGAGCCGTGGCCCACGTCAGGTCGCTGGACAAGGCCACTCATGGACAGGCTCCGGTCATCCTGCCTACGGCCAACAGGCAGGACACCCTACCGGGGGTGAAGCACCTGTCCGGCAGGCTCGGGAGGGGGCAAGGCAGGACTTCCATGGTCACAAACGTGGTTAACCACCAAGAGGGAGGTGGGTCACTGGTGGGCCCCCTGTCCTCATCCAGATCCTCCGGGGCCACTCTGTCAAGTGAGCGAGCTGCCTCCCACAAGCAGCAGGAAGTGTAGGCATTTAGGGAAGACTGGACTCCAAACAAAGTTCCCGACCAGATCCAGCTGGCCGCCCCATGCCCTGCCAGCGGCTGCCTGCCACTGGCACTTTAGCGGACGATTACCGCCAGTGCTCCGCAGGCTGAACCCTGGGATATGGACTGGGGACGGTCAGACCACCCCCACTGGCCCGTCCCGTTCACCTGAGCACTTTGCCGACTGCCTGAAGCACCATTTTGCAGCTGAGTCCAGTTTTGGGGGGCTGGCTGAGCAGAGCTCGGTCTGTGGGGAGACTGCTGTGGTCTCCAAGCATGATGGGGCAGTGCAGACACGGGGAGGGAAAGCAGGAGCCTCGGCACTGGCACGGGACAGCCGCGCCCTCCTTGCTCTCTCCTCCCTCTCTCCCTCCCTCCCTCCCTCCCTCCCTCCCTCCCTCCCGGAGACCAGCCAATGAGGACACGCAGGGAGAGAAAGGAGGACTCTGGCCTGGTAGAAAGGAACAGCTGCTCCTTTTACAGGCGAAGGCTGGCCAAGTCTGGTTAAGTGAGGGAGTGTCTCGATGGCCTTTTCAAAGTGGCGCCTTGCGGGCGCTGTGTGGGGCAAGGCCACTGCCGCGGGGAGGGGCACAGCCCTTGGGAGGACCCATCAGCGAGGCCCCAGGGTGGCACCACATGGCCCTTCAGACAGAGAGCAGGCAGAAGGTCTGCCCCATGTGCTCCTGGGGCCAACACACAGTCCCTGCCTGACCCCAGCCCAGCTGAGACAAGAAACCGGTGGAGGCATGGCTTGGGGCAGGGGTGGGGGTGGGGGGACAGGCCGACCGCACACCTGCAGAGCATGGGCATGAGCCTGTGGCGCACCGACACTCATACAGCCTTGGAAAGATAAAGCTGGCTGGCTTCCAGGACATCCAGGGCAGGCACCGAGCTCACACTGGGCAGAGGCTGCTCCTGGAGGGCAGACCTGGATAGAAACATCCAGAACACCTTCCTAGGAGGGTGAAAGAAGCTGTGTGCCCAAGAACTTCTCTGTAGCTGTTGTATACGCAGGAGGCCACAAAGTACTGACAAATCAAACATCTGCTCAACCCTGGTTTCAGTTCCAACCACAGTGACAGTGACAGCCCTTCCCCGTGCCCGCTGACAAGCCCCAGCCAGCACGGAGCACAGCCACAGGTCTGCCAGGCCCCTGCACCCATATGCCCAGGCTCAGCTCTGCCCTCCGCCCACCAAGGCCACATCCCACAAAGGGCCCTACTGACCTTCTCATCTGTCCAAGTTCAACCCAGTGGCAACTCCAAAACCACCAAGAGGACAGCTCAGTGACGGCGAAAGGCAACCTCTGCCTGGGCACAGCTGAGGACACCGCCAGCAGAGCTCCAGTCACCTGTGAGGCAGGGCAAAAAAGGCCTCTCCTGCCCTGGCAGGATGGCGTCCCCACTGCCACCCTGGGAGTCAGCATGACCTCAGGCACCACACTCATTTGCTGTCTGTCCAGGGTAGGGATGCCGACAGGATGACCACGCAGCCCCGGGCAGGTGAGGTGTGGAGCCCCCGCGAAGGGATGACACCACCTGCTCGGTCGGGGCCCCAGCAGGCTGGGCAGCTGAAACCAGCTCGTCTTTCTCTATTCCCTGCCCTGTGTTAGAACTGGTCATTTCTCCAAGAAGCCTTGGTCCCTTCCAGTGGAGAAAACAAAAACCCGAGATCTGGCTCTTGGGTGGTCCTTTCCTATCCTAGGTCCTCTCCGCTGACAGAGCAAAGTGTGTGTGCTCACCTGCACACGTCTGTGTGCGTATTATGCTACACACGTGTTCATCCCGATGCCTCCAACTCTCATCTGTCACCCGTGCGTCACTCCAGCCTCCTCCCTGGCTTGTCTGTAAGCTCCCCCTCCAACAGTGAGACAACTCTGAGCAGCCACAAAGTTATGAATCACTCTGTCAAAACCACAGCAGAAGGAGCTCCGTGCTCTGAAGGCAGCAAAGGGAACAGCCCGGCATCCCTGTTGAAGGTGCAGGAAAGCTCCGGGGCGCTGGGGAGGCTCAGCTGGTTGAGCATCTGGCTCTTGGTTTCGGCTCAGGTCATGCTCTCACGGTTCGTGGGTTCGAGTCCCACATCAGCTCTACACTGGCAGCATGGAGACTGCTTGGGATTCTCTCTCCCTGTCTCTGCCCCTGCCTGACTCGCATTGTCTGTCTCTCTCTCTCTCTCTCTCTCTCTGTGAATAAATAAATAAATAAATAAACAAATAAATAAATAAATGCAAATGGGAAAAGCTTCATGGTTGAGTCCAATGAAAACAAGAAAATAAGAGAGAATAAGAAGCCTCCTGATGACAACCAGAACACCCCAGAAACACACACGCACAAAACAGCTGAAAACCATAACCCAACAAATTAGACAACCTCAGAAATAAAGTGACTCAAAAAAAGGTAAGATGAGAGAGGCAAAAGAACTCAGAATAAGAACCAGAAATCAGAGCTTCTGACATGCAGTGTAAACCAGAAGGAGCACAAAGCCAACAAGGCTGGAAGTGCAGGACGGAAAGTTTTTTAAATAAAAGACGAGTGAAGACACTCTCCCTTCCATGGCAGCAGGGCTGGCCAGGTGCTGGGCTGGCCTCCTTGACGGCCACCAGCTACAAACTGGGTGAAATACACAAAGCAACTGGTTTCGGATGCTGGACAACATGCCATGCTGGCAGCTGGCAGCTCAGGACGGTGCCCCTGAGAGCAGGGGACCCACGGGTGAGCAGACATCAGTTACCTGCTGGAGGCTGGAGCGCGGAAAGGCTAAGCCCACGCAGGCCCCGCAGTCTTGGACGGAGGCAAGGCTTGAAGGTGGGGCTGTTGGACTGCTGGAATGTGCAGGGTAGGGTACCAGAGGGGCTGGGCTGCCCAGAGAAGGGACTCCAGACAGAAGGACAGAGCCAGGTAAGCCTTTGGCCAAGCACTTGGCTGAGGGCATGCGGGGCCTGGCAAAGAGCAGCTATGGGGAGCCGCAAGCCAAAGGGGTGTTCTGGAAGGCTGCAAGGGCAGAAAACAGGCATCCTGCTCCCAAGTAGAGACAGAGGATGCTCCAGTGAGGCTCCATGGGGCCTCCACCCAAAGCCATGCCAGGAGCAAGGTTAGAGTAGCCTCAGAAGGAGGTTTCTCTAGACCTGCCCTAATAAAGCTTCACCAAGCCTCAAAAGGCTCCTGTTGAACCAACAGCACATGAACCGCATACTGGAATACGCACAGCATTCTTTAAGGA
Organism: Neofelis nebulosa; assembly: GCF_028018385.1. Taxonomy (NCBI): domain Eukaryota; kingdom Metazoa; phylum Chordata; class Mammalia; order Carnivora; family Felidae; genus Neofelis; species Neofelis nebulosa. Next base: position 114,587,870 of record NC_080791.1, on the reverse strand, counting down.
AGAACAACAAAACCCAGCTCTAATAACACTAGCCACCACAATGTCTAACACACACACACACACACATACACGCAGAGACAGGTGAGGAAGTAAAAAATGTAACCCATAACCAGGAAAAAGAAGAGTCAACAGAAACAGACCCAGACACAACAAAGAGGCATCATACATTCAATGATTTAAGGATTTACAGGAAAGGATGGACATAATGAGCACAAATATTAGGACTCTAATATTATAAATTTAAAAAAAGAACAAACAGAAATTTCTAGAACTGAAAAATAGAATATCTAGAATGAAATTTTATGGGGGGGGGGGTGCCTGGGTGGCTCAGTTAAGCATCCTCTTGATTTCGGCTCAAGTTGTGATCTCATGGTCAGTTGTGAGATCAAGCCCTGCGTTGGGCTCTGCGCTGGCAGAATGGAGCTGCCTGGGATTCTCTCTCTCTCCTGCTCTCTCCACTCCTCCCCCACTCATGTTTATGCTCCCTCTCTCTCAAAAATAAAATAAAATAAAAAATCTTAAAAAACTTTTTTATGGGATAGACTTAACAACAAATTAAACAGTGAAAAAGAAAAGATTACAATAAAAATATAACTTATTAAAGTTTGTAGAATACAGGTAAAAAGCCAGGCTTAGGGAAAACTTATAAGTTTTAATAAGTTATAATATGTAAAGAGGTACATATTAAACCCAAAGCAAGTAGAAAGAAGGACATAACAATAATAGAAGTCTATGAAACAGAAAACAAGGAAAAAAAAACCCACAAAGGTAACTTTCAGAAGCTTAAGAAAATGGATCAATTCCTCAGCCAGACTGACCCAAAAAGGGGAGAGAGCGTGAGGGAGGGCGTGAGTGTGCAAACTGCCAGTGTTAGAGGTGAAATAGGTGTTGTTAAAGATCCCAGACACTGCGAGGACCAGGGACCGCAGTGAACAATTGTGTGCCAACAGAAATGAAACAGGCAAGTTCTTTACAAACACAAGTTACCCAAACTGACAGAAGAACAAATATAAGATTCGACTTTATGATTAAAAATTTGATTAAAAAATTCAAAAAACCTTTCTACAAGGAAATGCCAAAAGCAGACGGCTACGAGTGAATTCAACTAAATCCACAGAAGAAATAACACCATTCTTACACACACTTTCTCAGAAAATAGCTGAGGAAACACCTCCCAGCTAATTCAGCGAGGCCAAAATGGAAACATCACAAGAAAAATTACAGAGCAATATCCTCCTTGAACACAGATGCAAAACTCCCTAAGAAAATGTTAGCAAAATGAACCCAGCGATATGTAAAAGGAGTAACAGAGCATAACCAAGAGAGGTTCATCATCTAAGCTTAGCCGACATCTGAAAATCCATGTAATTCACCACATTAACAGATTAAAGGGGGGAAAAAGTGATCATCTCAATTACATGATCATTCTCATGTACAGGTAGAAACACTACACGGCAAAATGTTCACATAAACCCTCAGCAAACCAGGAACAGAAGGGGATGTTTTCAACTGGAAAAGGGCGCCTACAGAAATATCTAAATATGAAAATCAAATATCCAGCTGAAAAAGTCTAAACATCTTGCGGGTAAGATTGAGACCCAGGCAGCGATGTTCACTCAGTACTGCTACTCAGCACTGCGCACTGCGTGGATGGTCTCAGCTGGTGCAATGAGGCCAAACAAGAAATGAAAGGTATAGATATTAGCATGGAAAAGAACATCTTGCTTGGGAAATAAGATGGTTGTATATACACAAAGTTCTAGGAACCTGCAAAAAAAGTCTGCTACAGCTGAAAAATAAATTTAGCAACATCACACGATACAAGGTCAATATATAAAAATTCACTTCATTCCGATATACTAAGACCACACAAATGGAAAATGCAAGTTAGAAAACTGTTATTTACAACAGTATCTGTAAAGTTTAGAAATAGATTTAACTAAAGTGTACAGAGCCTCTTGCTACCAAGCACAAAGCGTTGCTGAGAAAAATTAAACACATAAACAAACGAGAACATCTATCCTCAACCTAGATTAGAAGCCTCGATGCTGTTAGGATGTCAATTTTCCCACCTGAACACAGATTCAGCACAAGCCTATTACCATCCCAGCAGAATGTGTTTGTAGAAATTGACAGGGTGATTCTGAAACGTATATGGAAATGTAAAATGGCTTACAATAATGAAATCATTCTTGCAAGAAAAGGAATCAAGTTGGGGGACTCAGTAATTTCAGGACTTACTTTAAAGCCATAGTATTCAAGAAACTGTGTTACTAACAACATAAACAGATGTTAAAAAAAAGAATAAACATGGTCAATTGGACTTTAACAAAGATGTCAAGGCAATTATATGGAAAAGGAAAGTCTTTTCAATAAACACTGCTGCAAAAAGTAAACAGCTATTAAAAAACAAAAACAAAAATCCTCAACCCCTACCTCACACCACAAACAACAGGCAACTCAGCACAAACTGAAGAATGAAGTACGAAAGCAGAGTGACCACACTTCTAACAGAGAGCTCAGGAGGAGTTCTGTACCACAGTCAGAGCAGGCAAAAATGACTCAGGACACATGACGCATTAATGATAAAAGAAAAAGGTGATCACATTTCATCGAAATTTAATTACCCCCCCCACCTCCCACCGCCAAACACACTCCTTCCACTCAAAACACCATTAAGAACAGGCAAGCCACAGATTGGGAGAAAACATTCGCAAACGTGTATCTGGCAAAAGACTGCTATCCGGACCATACACAGCAGTGCTACAACTCAATAACAAGACAACCCAGGGCTTAAAAAGGGCAAAAGACCAGCACACTTAACAAAGGAAGCTGTCTGAGTAGCAAACACAAAAGAAAGTGCTCAGCATCACTGGTCAGTAGGGAAAGGCACGTTAGATCCATTCCCAACGAGATCCCACCAGGCTGGCTAAAATTAAACACACGAACACCACCAAGGGTCGATATGAAGGCAGAGCGACCAAAACCCTGATTCCCTGCTGGTGAGAACAGGACACAGCACAGCTCCTCGAGAAAACAGTCGGCAGTTCATCATAAAGTGAAATGTGTCATCTATGCTATGAACCGGTAAGTCCGTGCCTAAGTATTTATCCAAGAGAAACAAAACACACATCTACACAAAGGCACACAGAATGTTCACAGCGGCATTACTCGCAATAGCCAAACACCGGGAACAACCCCAAAGTCCATCAACAGGAGAACAGACTGATTATGGTAAATGCACATAATGAATACCACTCAGGAACCAAACACATCCACATGCTAAACCTCACAGGCATCACACTGGGAAAAAAATGCCAGGAAGAAAACACAGGTACCCTATAGTTCCATTTATGTGAAGTTCTAGAAACGGCGAAGTTAATCTTTGATGGAAATAAATCAGGATAGCGGTCGCGTCTTGGGAGGGGACGTAGCAGGGAAATGGTGAGAAGTGGCTGGGAAGCACAGGACGGAATCTTCTGGGTTTGAGGGTGTAACTGCAGGGGTATTCACATCTGCCAAGACTCACTTAACTGTACGCTTAAGACCTGTGCATGATACTGTCTATAATTGAGACACCAAATTTTAAAAAAAACTAAAAATTTTTATAAAGGAAGACAGAAAAAGCATTTTAGTGAAAGCAGTGGGTAAACTTAAAAGAAAAAAGGCCTGGATCCACATAGTGAAGAGGCACATGTCAAACCAGAGCCACCCACACCAAGGTGTCATGGTCCCATCACCAGACTTACAACGTGGAAAGGCTCCTTCCACAGAAAGACCAGCTTACGTGCAGGGGAAACCGTATTTGCTTCAGACTCCAACAACAACGCTTTACGTCAGAAGGCTGTTGTTACAGACGGAATGTTGGTGTCGCCCCCAAATCCCTACACTGAGGCCCTACCTGCTGATGGGATGATGTCTGGACATGCGGCCTCTGGGAGGTGATCAGGGGTAGATGAGATGGTGAGGGTGGGCTCCACGATGGGATTAGTGCCCTTAGAAGGAGAGAAAGACATCTCCTCCCCCAGCCTCCCGACACCCAAATCACCCGGGACCTTGATGTCGACTCCAGAAGCGTGAGACTAAAGGTCTGCTGTCTGAGCCGCCCACCCGTGGTGTTCTGTTCTGGCTGCCGGAGCGAAGACAGCTACGGTGCGCTCAAAGATGCACAAGGTGAGAAAACGTGAGCCAGAGACTTTATACCCATCCATCCAGTCTTTCAAGTGTGAGTTCTCAACTAGGGGCAATACTGCCCTGCGGAGCATCTGGTAATATCTGAAGATGTGGGTGGAGGACAGGGCTGCGGCTCCACACCCCACAGCCAACAGGGCCGCCTCTCTGCCCCCCGAGAATCACCCAGCCACACACGTCAACAGTGTGGAGGTGGACGAACCTGGGTGAAGGCTCCAGACAAGCTGCAAACGAGCTCGCGCCCCACGGCACCCACGAGGCCTCTCTGCACTTAGGTCACTGCTTCTCAAGCGGCTCCCAGCCCGGCATCAGCAGCATCACCTGGGAGCCTGCCCGAAATGCCAGTTCTCAGGCCCACGCAGCCCAACCAGCCTGGACACTCTGCCGTGAAGCCAGCACGTGGGTGTGAACATGCTCTCCGGGAGACTGGGACGCAAGCGAAGTGCTGACAAGGACGTCCGTGGGGCGGCCCTGTGAGCACCGAGGGTATTCTATCTTGAGAACCAACACTGAGCCAACAACTGAACAGCAGACATCACTCCAAATCACGGGGTATAGGAGGAAGCGGAGTGGGCAGAAGCTTCTAGCTAATATGACGTTTCTCACTTCTCACGTGAAGGGACCAAAGGGCAACAGCCAAAAGATGATAGGATAGGACTGGAGGCTTTATAAAGTAACTGCTAGAAAAACATCAATATTTCTAAACAATCTTCTTTTTTACTGGGACAAAACACACCTTAAAAAGCACCATCTCCACCGACTCTTAAGCGTGCAGCTCAGGGGCACTAAGCACGTTCATACAGTTGTGCGGCCGTCCCCCCCCCACCCCCTCCCCCCCCCCCCCCCCATCTCCAGAACTTTCCATCTTCCCAAACGGAAGCAAGCTCTGTCCCCGTGAAACCCGGACCCCCGGCCCCTGCCCCAGCCCCGGCGCCCACCGTCCACTCTCTGTCTCCGGGAATCTGGTGACTCCAGGGGCCTCGTGTGAGTGGATCACACGTGAGCATCACGTCCCCCGGGTCCATCCACGTGGTGGCAGGTGTCAGAACGTCCCCCCTTGTCAGGACTGAGTGACAGTCCAGGGAGCGGACGGACTACGTCCATCCACTCGTCCGTCGGTGGACACGGGGTCGCTTCCGTGTTTCAGCTGTTGTGAACGTGGGTGTGCAAATACCCACTCGATTCCCTGCTCTCAGTTCTTTGGGTAAATACCTGGAAGAGGAACTAGGGGTCACACGCTCGTTCCAGATGCAGTATTTGGAGGAACCGCCACGCTGTCCTCCGCGGCAGCTGCACCGGCTCACGTTCCCGCCGACAGGGCCCGAGGGTCCGTCCTCCGCTTCCTCGGCACACGTGTGGTCCCTGTTTTCTGTGTTCCTCTTGTTGGTGTGGTTGGCATGGGACAGGCACAAGGGTGTGGTATGGCGGAGAAAGGGCCTCGTGGTGTGGGCACACAGGTGGAGGTGAGGTCCTGAACCTGGACCTGAAGTAGCCGTAAGAACTCGTGTGCTCCACACTCACACCTTTTCTGCCTCTGTCCACTGAAAGGGCCAAGAAAACGTAACTGGCTCAGAAGCAGAAAGCACACCTGATGTCCAGACCGTGGCCTCTGCACGTGCGTGCCCCTGCAGTGGCCAGGTGGGCTCCTGCACACGGACTCCATGGCTGCACCTTTCTGTCATGGCAACGGGCTGCAGCTGAGGTCGGTAGGGTCACTGTCACTGTGACTGTGGACGAGCCTGAAGAGATTCCCTGGCCAAGGATGGGGCAGTTTAAGTGTACAGGACGACAGCCCAATGGTCTGAAACGCAGAAGTGTTTAAACCTTTATCTAACGATACTTTTTACGAAAACACCTGGTTGTTTACCTTCGGAAATGGCAAAAACACAAATCTGCATGTTGAAAGACAGTCGATAAAAGGAAGGATCGAGTATTTATCCTGCTTCTCAAGCTGCCCAGTTAGTTGAAGAGGAGAAGGTTTTCTTTACAGAAGTATTCCATCTAACCGACCAGGAAGGATGCAGAGAGACAGCCTTTGTGCCACGCCTAACAAAGCAGCGATTCTGGGCGGCCGGTGGTCACGAGGGCCACACACCGGTCACAACAGCCAGAGTGCAAGCCTCCTGCTGGAAGCTCACCACCACTGACAGCGAGTCTTGCCCCCACATAAGAAGAACACGACCCAACTAGGGTCTCAGGAGAGCCGACAGCTTACGGGACACACAGAGGAACACGCTAGACTGGACCACAAGGACGGCTGGGTGACACCACAGGAGAAGCTGCCTGGTTTCATCAGTGTGACCGCAGGGGGAAGAAGAAGGAGCAGCGCCTGTGGACTGAGGACTCGCTGAATAAAGTCTGTGGCCTGGTGAACAGCACTGTGCCAACGTCACCCCCTTACACCCCAGTTGTGTGCAATGTCACCACTCGGGGCTGGCTGAAGTGGACACTGGATTCTCTGTGATGTTTTTGCAATTTTTTGTGAGTTTTTATTTCGAGATATAAAGTTAAAAAAGAGAAAGTTATACAACCTGTCAACCAACCACGATGCATGGACTTTCTTTGAATCCAAACACTAAAAAAAAACAGTTGTAAGAATCTGGAGAAAACATGAACACAGACCGGATGTTTGATGTTACTACGGACTGCTGCTCTGACATGGTAACGAAATGTCCTCTGTGCAAGGAAAAGTGGCCCTACCCTTTGTGCGCACACGAAGACATTTACAGACCAAATGTCACGACGTCCAGAATTTGTTTCAGAACAGCTTGGGCAATGGGGTGAAGAAAAGAGAACGGCAAGATTAGGGTCACACTGGATGTAGGTTCAGAAAAGGAGCTTCAGATTCACGTGCCCGCTGAAGCCTCACCCTTAACAACACAGTCCTATAAAATCCGGCCATGAATCTGGCCCCCAGCCAAGAGACGGGCCTCCCCGTGAACACCTGGTGGCAGCTCCCCTCTTTCAGTGCACTGAGGCTCCCTTGGAATGGCCAGCATGGCCCAGGCGTGGTCATGCCTGGTCAAGCCCCAGGCAGCAGGGCGTTATAACACGACACACACTGACGTTATTCATGGCCCACGTGCGTGTAAACTGGCACTCTGAGAAGTCAGGTCCACGGCGACGTCCCCGGAAAAACCAACGGCAGTAGCCCACTTCGTCAGGTGGGGAGCAGGGCGGACCGGGGGCACACAGGCGCGTGGCAGGGGTGAGGGCGTTCACCAGGCTCTTCCGGGCATGGTCCACACTCGGCCAGGGGCACCATCAGCTTCCACAACAAATGGAAGTGAGAACCGTGCGGGGCGCATGCGTACTTGGAAAGCAAAGTCTGAGCGCAGCTAGTGGTGACTGCTGTGCCTCCTCCGGAACTGCCAGGCAAGGAGGGAGATGGCGCTCTGCTGCCGAGACCATGGCCCATTTCCTCACACCCAGGCCCACCTCCGCTCGGCCTGGGTGGGGATGTGCACTCCTCCCAAGCTGCCCCTCTAACCTGCATGGGCGGCAGCTCAAGTCTTGCTCTTCTCGTGTGCAGCCAGGAGCTTCTGGAAACCCACCGTTCCCGACTTGCTCAGGGGCTCTGTGGGTGGTCCTGTGCCGGGGGGCGGGTGGGACCCCGGCTGCCCTGCCTGGCCCAGTGGTCACGGGGTGGCTGGCCGGGATGTGGCTGCAAACTCAGCAGGACCAGTCAGGAGCAGCTGGCATGCACCCCTAAACACACTGCACCGGGCTTGCCACGGGAGGAGCAGATGAAAACGTAAGGCCAAGGGCTGCCTTTCTCTGCCATCAAACGGCCCGTCGCTTTCATACGCTGAAGAAAGCAAGTCTGGGGAGATAAAAGTGATTTCAGACCTCACTCAGTTTTGCTACGTGTGCGCAGACTGAACTTCACAGGCACGTAAGGAGGGAGACGGCGTTACAGAGCAACCATGGGTGGCCAGTCTGAGCACGACCTCTAACCCGGAATGTCCTCAAAACAAAACTTCCAGTTGGGGCGTCCACCCTGGTCGAGGTGGGGTAACGGGGAGCGGATTTTACCTGCTGCTTCAAACAACAGGACACTGGATAAAGTATGTGACAGCTTTCAAGATCCTGGACACCAGACAACACGGCACAGTGACCCCGGGACGGGAGCAGACAAGGTAAGTCTGCATGCAGGGAGGGGCCCAGCAGACCCTGGGTTGAGGAGTCTCCACCGGGGGCTGGGGGCAGGGGACCCACAAGGACAGCGCTGCACAGATCTGCCGAGGGCCCCACTGGCCGGGATGGGCGGTGCGAGGGAACGAACTACTGAGGGTGGGGCGAGCCACCTGGGAAGGTTACAGGGACCATCCTTGGGGCTCATGCAGGGAAAAGGGGCACCCTGGCCAGAGTGGAGAAATGACTCATGGCATCAGATGCCATACTCGAGGACTTCGGCATCAGCGGGAGGAGAATCGGCTCCACGTGAGACCCTGCCAGAATCCCAGCAAACAAAGAACATACACAAGAACTAAAAAGGTTCAATCATTTCCCAACAGAGTCCAAGAAACACAGCTCAAGAACAGCTAGAAACATACAAAGACATCCAGCACCAAAAAAGGCAGAGCACATGTCGTCTTGTGTCCAGTTGGAAGCCTTCAAGGAAGGAGGAAAATGCAAGTCATTGTTAAGAGTCAAATGACTGATGGAAAAGGACCCCGAAATGGCCAGATGACAGAATGAGAAAACGTTAGAAGGTTGTCACAACGGAGTCCCGCCTGCTGCAGAAGCTGGAGGAAACACTGAGCACGTCACGGAGAGACAGGGAAGGTTTCTTTTAAGATGCCAATTGAATTTCTGGACACAGAAAGGATAACACGGGCGATGACAAGTACTCTGGGTAGGATTAACGGCCAACCGAACACGGCCAGAGCAAAGAAGCAAAGATGCATGAACTCGAAGCTGCGACCACGGAGGCTATCCGAAATGAAACATGGGAAACAGACGATGACTCGAGGAGCGGGCCTCCTGCGAGCCCACGCCCCCCCTCTCCCCCAGGCAGCTGCTTGCGGACCCCTCTTAAAACACGTGTCTGACTAAGGGCTTGCATCCAGAACGCTTAATCGCCCCCTATGACTCAACAAGAACACAGACTCCGTAGAAAACGGGCAAAAGGTCTGAACAGTCGGCACTGAGAAGACCTGGAGGTCATGAGGTCATGAGGAAGCGCGGACCGCAACCGCAGGACCCCGCCTCCCTCCCTCACAAGGGCTCTCTGACCGACACTGCCGGTACTTGCCGATGACGGGCTCGCTCTGGGGCTGTCACGCGCGGCTGGCACAAAGACAAGTGGCGTGGTGGCTACAGAACACGGTCCGACAGTTTCTAAAGATGTTGAACGCACGTGTGTCGTACGACCCAGGCGACCCACCGAAGGGAACGCGCGTGTCTGTACAAAGACCTGCACGCGTGTCCAGAGCAGCTGCATCCGTGTCGGCCGACATGTGAAAACAGCCCCCGTGGCCGCCAGCGGGAAAGCGGACCACTAAGCTGGGGCCGGTCGGCACCACGGAGCCCCGCCCGACTGCAGACAGGAGACACCGGACGCACGCGGCGTGTGGGGGCCTCACACTCTGCTGTCAGACTCCCTCCCGTAAACCGCCAGACAATTTCACTAACCCGTGACGACAGAGGCGTGTCAGCGGTCACCTGGAAGGGAGTGGGAGAGACGTCACGTGGTGCCTTTTGGAGGTGACGGGTGGGCTCACTTCCCTGACTGGGGAGAGGGCTCTGAGGCTCGCGCACGCGCATGCTGACACCTGCAGGACTGGCCTCTCAACAGGCGCGGCGTGTGTCGAGAATGGCTTCCGGCTTCTGGCTTCCGTCGCGCGTCCTTGCTCCGCCCGTCCCGAGGTCGCCTTAAGTTCCCCCTTCCAGCACGGCCCCTCCAGCATCCTCCCAGCCCCCACCCACACCCGTCCACCAGCGTGACATCGACATCGAGGCTCTATCTACCATCGGCGGGTCCACCCTGGCCGAAGCCCCCCGTCGCTCTCACTGCGGGACCGTGGTGGTTGACAAGTCTCCCTCCTCCCGCCTGTGCCCGCCCTCAGTCCGTTCCCCTGTCCCGGGATGCTGCCTGCGTGCTCACTCACCGGCACGTCCCGAAGCACCGTGTCGCCCCAGGACAGGGCTGCTGCGGCAGAAGGGCGTCCGCGGGCCACGGCGCCTGCCCAGGGTTGGGTTTCTCAGGAGAAAAATGCACTGTCCATCTAAAGTAAGCGGACTCCAGCTGAAGGCAGCAGCAGGCCCAGGGCCGGGCAGTGAAAGTGCCCGCGTCTCCTGCTGTGGGTCAAGCACCGTGACGCGGACCCAGCCCCCCACCCCTGCATCCAGCCGGCAAACAGCTGCTCCCGCCTCTTCCAGGTGCTCTGCCAGGAGCCTGCCTCCTCCTCTCCCACCTCCTGCATGTTGCTTCTGACCCCAGTGCCTTACAGGACTGGAGTGACAGGGCCCTGGCACCCCAAGTGCCCACCACACTGAGCCAACGTCATCCCAGTGTCTCCCGCCACAGCAGCCGGACCCCAGCCAGGCACCTGTGCACGCTTACCGCTCTCTCCTCCGTGGGAGGCCCAGGGCCGGACAGAACAGTGACTCTGTCTACAAGCATGGCAGACGCCAGGAGGGAGTGAGGGTGCTGGGCGGGTGCCACTCCCCCGACAACACACAGCTATGGACGGAGCACCCATCCGGCCGGGCTGCACAGAACTGCGTTGTGACTCTACCTCACCCCCACCCCCGAGAACCACCAGCTCAGGGGGCCAGGCTGTGTGCCACTTCCTCGGCGGTACACTCTGTACTTGGAGCGCACCTGGCACACTGAGGGCACAAAAAGAGTATGTGTTGACAGGTGCGTAGGCCAGCCAGGAGTTAAACGACGAAGAGAGGACGGAAAAATGTCTTTCTGGTGCGGTCATTCTGGAGAAGCCCCGCGTGCCATCACGGCTCTGCCGTCTGGCCGCGGAAAACCCCAATCCCCGCCCCCCTGGCACACAGACACGTGCACACACGTTCTGCCTGCCACCAAGCTGAGGCTCCGCAGGCCACCACGGACACCGGTCCTCCACTGGACTGCCACAGGGAGAAGGCCTGACATCCAGCCCTGGGAGAGTCCAGGGGTAAGCGGCGGCCACCGGGGGCTCCGTGGATCCCTTAAACTGCAGAGTGACCTGGACAGGAAAGCATGTGCGCTCCTTGCCAATGTGGGGAAGATGGCTTCACCCTTCACCCCCAACTGATCCGCTGGCTCCTGGGGGCATCTGACTTTGAAAAGTGAACACCGGTAATCCTGCCCTCCTGGCACTCTCTCCGGAAGCCAACACCTATCACGGGTAGCGGACACGTGGCCAGGCCGAGGGTGCCCTGAGTGCCGAGCAGAGCGTGACGGCATGTGGCCTTGGGCTTGCTGGGGTCCCCCCGACTCCCCCACACCCGCTATGCAGCCTCAGGCAGAGTGTTGCTCCGGAGAACAGGACCGCCTCTGCAGGGAGCCTGCGCAAGGAGCGTGCGTGGCTTACAGGTGGCGTGTGTGTGTTGTGAAAGAGAGAGGCACTCTGCCCACACTCACAGGCTCTGCACATCCCTGCCCTTCACTCGACACTCTGGGTGGGACAGGGAGCGAGCTCACCCAGCCCTGAGCACACACGAGCGTCCGACCCCGACAGGCTGTGAGGGAGGGTCCAGACGGGTGAGGCCCGAGGGATGAGGAAAAGAAGGGTCTGTGCAGGGAACAGCATACGCAGACCCCTGGGAAAGAGAGCTCCAGCCACCAGGAGAGCCGTGCAGGGTGGCTAAAGAGACACGGCAGCGGGGCTGAGATCTGGACTGTGCCTGAGGCGTGTGGGAACCCCTGAAGGATCTGAGTGGGAGAGTGGTGATCAGAAGGCCTAACTTGTGTGGAGAAGGCGGGAGGGCCAGTCTGGGCTGGAGTGGCACGACTGGGCCGGGGTCATGGCGCCAGGACGAGAGAGGCAGAGGCTAACAGGGCTGCACCTGGCTGCCACAGAGTCGCCCAGACGTCCTGGATGAGCACCTGTGCTGGCACCGCCACCGCAGGTGACATCTGGTCATCACTGTGCAGAGGCATCAAACCCTCGCCTTGGCCCAATGACCCTGACAGGAGCCCCGTCCCAAAGCTCCCCCGGACGCCGGCCAGCTGGGCAAGGTCCCCAAGCATGAGGGTGCTCGCAGCCAGCAGGGCCTGGAAACGGCCCAAAGGCGGGCGAGCCTCACACCACAGTGCAGGACCCGTCTCCAGACCACAGGTGCCCCGCGTACCTCCCCATACACAGATGATCGCACGGCTGGCTCGAACTCCCAGCCAGGCTGTGGGGCACGGAGCACACCAGAGCCGCCTCCCCACCGTCCCGCCGCTCTCTGCACCCAGGGGGAGGAGGCAGTGTGTGACGGGCCTGGCCGGCGAGGACCTGGCCAGCATGTAGGAGCCGTTCCTCATAAGCCTCGTGCCTGGAGGGAGCATTTTCTGGAAGAACCCAGAATAGCTGCTGCCGACTTCAGCTCCACAAGAAGGAAGCACCTGCTTACCAGACCTTTTGGACAGGAGGTTCTCCCTCCTTCCTGGTTATCTAAGAACCTTGTAGGAAAGGAGGCGCCTCCCAGGCAGAGACAGGGGCTGGGTATTTCAGAAAACGTTTCTGCCTTGGACTTTGGTTCTATGCCCCCCCAGGAGCCTCTGAGCAGGCAGATCCCAATGTCAAGGGCTGGAGGCATATAGACCAGGGCACAGAAAGGGGCTTGTGAGAAGGTAAACGGTGGGGGCTCATCCCCAGCGTCTCCTGGAGCACCAACTGGCCTAGGCCTGCCGGAAGGAGGGAGCAGAGTTCTGAGAAGAATTGGCCCCTGAGAGCAGCCCCTCTCACGTCCTCTCTGACATCCTCTTCTGGTGCTCCAGACCTGTGACCCTGCCTGCCTTATTGGTACAGAAGGCATGACACGATGGTCTGTTCAGGGCACACTGGCACCCTCTTTCAGAAGAAAACACAGAACCTTTATAGCACTGAAGAGAAGCTGGAGAGCCCCCAAACACCCACAGAGGCCTGGCAGGCAGGAGACAGAATCAGTATTTTCTAATCTATGACAGCTGGCGCGATGCCGGCTCCCAGAAGGAGCATCTCCACGCCAAAGCCCTACGGGCAGTGCCCCATGGGCATGACCTCAACGCGTCCTCCGAGCCCAGCGAGGTGACCAGATACTTCCATATCCATTTTACACCCAGGAAAACCAGCAATGAAGAAGATCCACACAAACCCTTTCATTGCATCACACATGGCGGATTCCGCGTGCCACGTGCAAACTTCCAATCGAGAGGGCAAAGAAAGCTTTCCAGCAGCTGATCCACCCTCATCTATTGCTTTTCTCTACATAAGACAAGCGTCTGGACTGGCCAGGCTGCACACAGACTCCTCCAGGAGCCACACGCTGCAAAGCAGAGAGTGCATTATCTATCTGCGTATTGTGTGCATGGGTGTGTGTGTTTGCGACTATGTGTATGTGTGTGTGTATGATTATATGTGGGGTGTGTATGTGTATTTGTGTGTTTATGTGGATGTGAGTTGTGTGTGAGCTGTATGTATGCACGTATGAGTTGCGTGTGTACACGTATATGAGTACATGTGTGTGCACGCACATGACCTCCAGGCAGCTGTGCTCCTTTCTTCCTAAGGCTCTCCCCCCACCCACCCCAGCCCGTGACCCCTGGCGCTGCTGGGCCATGCTGGCCCCTGACCACGCCGAGTGCAGGAGCTCGGGTCCGAGCACAGGGGGCTGCTGTGCTCCTGCTCTCCCTCAATTCTCTCTCCCAACTGTTCACGTGCCGCTCCCTCACCAGTTCCCAGAGACGCCCCCCCACCCATGGTCGACCCCCCCGTTCCCTCACTCTCTGCTAGCGCACAGCGCCCGGCACGCGGCTTGTTATGTCCCCCGTTGCCACGCCAGGGATTAGCGTCAGGCGTGCAGGGCATCGCCAGACCTGTTAACGGCCGTGTCCCTCACTCAGAACGCGTTGAGGGCCCGCGCACTTGCTGACTTCTCACACGAACTGTTTCATCGACTGTGCCCTCACCTCGGCAGCTTCCCGGGGAGCTCTTAACGCAACTTTCAGAGTTCAGTGACATGCCACTGGCGCTAGGACACACTCCTGACAGCCTTCCAGCTGAGGTGAAGGGTCACTACCGCGCTAACTTCATCCAACCTTCGTCTGCTTTCCTGGCACTTCTGTCAAACTGGCACAAGAAGCAACCAAATTTTCAGGACGCTGGATGAGCTCCAATGTCCGGGCAGACAAGGGACCTGGTGAACAGGCTCCTGGCTGGAAGGCAGCACCACCACACAACAGCTAAAGTGTTTCCACCAGTAATTATCCAGGTCCCAAGAGGGTGCAAAGAACACTTCGGACCACAGATCCATAAAGCCCAAAGGCACGGCCAGCGAGAGCCGGACATTCCGAGTTTCCAGGGATGTGGGCGCACAGTGGTGTCAGAACTCCTCTCTCCTCACTTCCCAGCTTTGCGGCTTGTACACCTGCTGGCCCCAGGAAAGCACACAGAGACAGGTGCTCACGCCCAACCTGGCACCCTGCCCACCTGACCCTGGCCCCCCAGGAGCTCGCATGATACACAGAAAGGGGGGGCCTGCACCGGACTGGAAATTCTTCTAGGAAACAGCAGGAGCAAGACCTCAGTGTGGTACATAAACACGCCATCTGCCGAGGGCATGGCCCGTAGAACATGATGACGGATGAGCGGCACATCATCAAAAGGAAAGAGGGGTGTGTCTCAGAAAAGACAAGCCACAGACTGGAAGAGATATTTGCAAGTCACATAGTGACACAGGGCTTCCATCCACAACAGATGAAGCACTCTCAAAACTCAACAATAATAAGACAATAAAAAGTGGGCAAGAGCTTTGAAAAGACGTGTCCCCAAAGGAGGAAAGGAGGGCTACAAAGCTGTGAGCAGCCGCTCAGCATCAGTCGGCAGGGAAACCACAAGTCAGCACCCCACCCCCCCAGGCTGGTGGGGTCCATGGTGACTACAAGGGCTGAAGAGGACACGGAGAAACCGAGAGCTGCCGGCGGAAAAGGAAGGGGCTGGCGCTTCACGAGAAAGCCGTCCTCTGAGGTCACGCGTGCACCTCCCGTGCGACCCAGAGTGTACCGCGTCTGCAGGAGAGACCAAGACGGGGCCAGGATGGTGCGCGGCAGCACCGCTCACAACCGCCAGCCCCCGGAAGCAACCCGAATGCCCAACCACGGCGGGAGGTTAAGCAAACGGTCTCACGCACGGAAGCCCGTGCATCTGTGCTCTCCCCATATGGGACATCGTGATGAACTGTTTACTTAAGATGCAGAAACACAAAGATGACACGTGTTTGGGACACCTCGTCTGTACACCGGGCGGTGGCTACAGCATGTTCACCGGCCTTCTCCGTCCCTTTCTGCAAGACGACCACACAGGACGAGTGGCATCGCCCACGCTGTCGAAGATGAAAAGAAGGAAGGGAAGGTCCCACCCACCCAGCTACCCGGGAGAGAAGCCACCAGCCCACAGCATCTGCTCCGTCCCCTATGGCTCCTCAGCCCCATCCCCCAGCGACCCCCACCCCCCTCCAGGCCACATTCAGGGGCCCAGCACCCCAAAAGAGCACGCATGGCCAGCTAGAGCCAACGCATCAGGCCTGTCCCCTGGAATGTAAAGAAACCTTCTGTTGCAGTGAGGTTGCCACTTTAGTGGAAACATCCTGGGAGGGACCTGAGGGATGCCACTTCTGTTATTTGGGACAGCCAATGCCGCAGCGGTCACCACCCACATGGGGTCAGAGAGAGAGAGAGAGAGAGAGAGAGAGAGAGAGAGAATGCTAGAGTCATCCCACAACTAAAACCAGGCTGGAGCCGAGCAGAGAGCACACAGGGAACCGTCAGCAGCAGCAGGAGTCAGAGGACAGAGACGAGAGAGGAGGTGAGGTTTGGGCAGGGAGGTGGCAGCTGACTTTGGTGCAGGTTTTCTGTGGTGAGAGCCACTGGAGTGGGGGCTGACACAGTCCCCTATGGCCAGAGGTCCCCACTCCACTCTGTCTAGGGCACAGAGGAGAGAGGCACGATCCCGTCCACAGTGGGCAGGCGCCCCTGCACACAAGCGGCCAGGACCTGTGACATGGCTCTGCATGCACCAGCCCAAGAAGCCCAAACTTGGTGCACCTTGAACTGGGTGGAAAGAGCCTTCATATGCTTCCCTGAGACCCTGCTGGGCCAACAGCCTTGTACACACAAGAGGGGAAGGACACAAAAGAACAAGTCACTAGAACCTCTGCGTTCTGGGGCTCGGCGCCCCCACCCCATTCCCCTTGCCTGTGCCACCAGGGGTGGCACCTGCGTGCAAGCCCAGTGCTGGCAGACCCCTCAGAACACTGCGATTGCCCTCCAGGTGTCTGGACATCATTCTACAGAGGCCGACACCGAGGCAGGCAGGGAGAGCAGCCCAGATACAATACTGGAAGTCTGCTCCAGAGTCTTTGTTCTTAAACACCCCACCCCCCAAGAGGGGACGGGCACCTCTAGAAAGGAAAGCAACTTGTTTCCATGCTGGTCCAGAGCTCAGCTGTCCTGAGCAGAAAGCAGGCCCCGGGCAGCCTGGCCACAAGCAGCCATGCAGCGGACTCAGGAGGCAAGTCGGCTCCAACTTCCCAGGGCGAGCATCTCTGCTTCTCTCTCCGCCCTGGCAGCAGAGGCAGGAACCAGAGAGAGAGAAAGAGAGCCCCAAACCCACCACTGCACCACCATGTCACGCCAAACACACCATACCGTCTCCTTTGCACCCTGGCCCAGGGAAAGCAGGAGCAGTGACAGCCCGGCCCCCTTCCGAGGCTCACCCCAGTACTAGCATCCGAGTGGGGGCCAAGTCTGCTATGACAAGGCAAGAATGTAGACACGGGGGTTGGAGGAGAGCTAGAGCTGGGCCCGGGTCCGCGACCAAGCGGGGCCCACCCTGCATTCCTCACACACTTGCCCAGCACCTCTGTGAACCAGGCCGAGGCGGTCAGGGGAGAACCCCTAGGTGGCGGGCGAGGAAGGCCTGCAGGGATGAGGCAGGCGGTCAAGTGCCTTCCTGGAACCCAGTACCAGAGAAGCCATGGGTCCCAGGGAGCAGGTCTGAGGTCAGGCTGAAAGAGCCGCCTCGATGGGAGAGGAGGCAGGCTGTATGCCACACAGGGCCGGGCGCCAGGATATTAGCACACATGCAGAAAGCAGAGAAATGCACCACCACGCCACCAAAATCGTTCCGTTCCAACTTCAAGTCAAGCCAAACTCCAAACAATGGAAGTGGCTGTTGAAGCCTGCCTAGTCATCCCGCCTGGCCCCCGGCCACCGCTGACCACAGAGGGCAGGGGCGTCCAGGCCGCACGGCAGCCCCCTCTGGCCAGTCTTCCCTCCTGACCCCCACACTGGCATCGGCCAAGACAAGCGCCCACTGGCCTGGGCAGAAGCAAGGTGGCCTGCTCGTGGCAGGCTGGCTGAGACTCACTGACTCCACAGCACCCCTTTGTTTAGTGCAGCAAAGCCCATGTGCCCCAGCCCTCCCTTGCCCATCTCGGGGCCCAGGTGAGTGCCAGCCGTGGCAGTTACAAACAAGGGGCGGGTGCACCGGCGCTAACTCCTCCGGGCGAGGTCGTGGTCAGGAAGGCCAGTCTGCTCAAGGCAGGGGACGGGTGACCGCCTCTCTTCACCCACCCGCACCCCCCCCCGCCCCCGCCAGGCTTCAGAAGCCCAGCAGGCAAGGAGCCCACAACGCCTAATAGGGCGATGTGGGTCCTGCCAAGCTGCCCCGCCCTCCCCGCTGGTATAAAAGCCTAGGCTGCAAAATTTAGCCCAGACTCAGACCAGGAAGGAGGGGAGCACAGCCCAGTGAGACGCCGCCTGTGCCCAGCCCCTCCCAGTGCCCTTACTTCCTGTATGACCCCACCACAGGCAGATACTTCAGCACAAACACTGGCGAGCTTTCTTTTTCCCCCCAAAACACTGAACTCGAAGAAACAGCCTTTCATTAGAAAAATGCCAAAGGGAAATAGATGAACGTCTCTATGTCACGGAAGGGTGGAGGGAAGCTTCCAGAGAAGGCTGTACTCCCGAGAGAGGCATAGATCAGGGAGCCCAAGGGGGGTGGAGACAACCTGTCCCCCATAGCACCCCCCCGGTTGCCCCTGTTAGTCCGCTCAGCCACGGGACCAGGCTGTCCCTTGCAGCCCCGCGCAATACAGCCCAGGGGCATCGCAGGTCTGGGGAGGGTGCGGGGTGCCAGGAAGCACCGCGCTGGCCCAGCAGCTCCATGCACCAAAGCCAGGAGCACCCGAGTTACCCTGTTAAAAAGGGCATAAGGGTCAGAAACCCCCAGAACTCCATCCACATGAGAGCTCTGCCAGCAGCAGGCCTGTGGCTGGGCACCGTCCACTTCGTGCTGTGGCTGTGGGGCCCCGGGGAGCCGGTCCCTGGTTGCAGCATTAAGGGAAGGCTGAGGCCGTGCTGGCAGAAGGGTCCCGGGTCCCCTCCCCCACACGCTGCTCCCCCACAGCACATTCCCTTCTAATTGAAAGTGCTGTTTTCTTCTCTGACATGAGGAGGAGGGCAGCAGGTATGGGAGTTCTGCACAGTGTGAAGAAGCCAGAATCTGACATGCCGAGGCCCATACTTCAGATTCCTCGGGGGGAGGCCCAGAGAAGCCGCGGGGAGCAGACACTCAGCACAGCACTCTAGCCTGGGGACAGAGGGTCCAGACAGGAACCTGGCCTCCCACCCTGGTGCCTCCCGGGCACAGAAACTGCTCGAGGCCCCCATGGCCACCTGCTAGCCCCAGGCCACAGTCCTCAGAGGGCTCCTTCTAAAACCCAGACCTGTTCATCTCACTTCTTAGCTCAAATCTGCCCAGGGCCCCCATTGGCTGTGAAGGCTCATGGGCTCTCAAGGGTCTTGGAGGCCCCACGAGATGTGTGCCCCTGCCCAACGCCCAGCAGGCCAGCCTGGCCCCAGGGACAGAACCTTGTCTTGCTGTGTTCTCAGCCCCAGTAAGCCTCAGATCCTCCCTTGCTCCTACAAGTCTTGGCACAAATGTCACTTGAGACCCTCACCCTCCAAAAAACAGCACCCTGCAGCACCCCCGCCCCCCCCCCCCCACTCCACTGTGTCTAGGAGTTAAACGGGAGTGGGAACCAGGCCTGTCATCTTCTGCTGCCACCTCAGCGTTGAGGACACGGTCCAGCAACAGCAGCAGCAGCACTGAAAGGCTTGTGCTTCTGAACGAATTAACTACGGATGTACAAATCAGAACATGTGCAAATCAGTAAGGAAAACACGACCCCCCTCCCCTCAGAAATATGCAATAAAGGGCAAGAAAAAAAAACATCCATAAGAGAGAGGGAAAAAAAAAGACAAATGGTCAATGGTCAATAAACATAAGAAGAGGAGGCCAATTTCCCTAACTCAGAAGCAACCCCACTGAAGACAAGACAATTTTTTCCTGCTTCGGATGTAGGACAAGGACAGCCAGTGCTGGGGAGACTCGCCCACACTCCCTGCCCAAAGACTGCCCCACAAAATGTTCCATAATGCACAACGTGAAGACCCTTTGGGCCAGAAAGTCTACTTTTAGGAATTTATCACAAATACTCAAACTCAGAATGACTTACGAATAAGGACTTAATTGCCTGAAATTAAGATACTGGAAACCGTCTAAGCCTGTATGCGCAGGGGCCTAGTCAACAAGCCGTGGTGTGTCCCCATCAGAGGGGCAGTCTCTGTCCCTGCTGGGCGCACGCTGGCACGGATGGGCCACAGCACTGGGAAGCTGGAAGGGGCCATCCTGAACGGCTGCTTGGGGGTGAGATTTGATGTGGATTTCTTTTTTTTTTTTTTTTTAAGTTTATTCATTTTTGGGACAGAGAGAGACAGAGCACGAATGGGGGGGACAGTCAGAGAGACGAGGAGACACAGAATCTGAAATAGGCTCCAGGCTCCGAGCTGTCAGCACAGAGCCCAACATGGGGCTTGAACTCACGGACCACGAGATCATGACCTGAGCCGAAGTCGGACGCTCAACCGACTGAGCCACCCAGGCGCCCCTTCATTTTCTTTATAATTCTATGAATTATTGGAATTTCCCATACAGTCAGAAAGGGGAAGAAAGCTATTGCAATTTTGGAGAACGCCAAACATGAAAACACCAAGAAACAAATGCTAATAAAGGGAGGCTTTGTCCCCAGGTCTCCAAATTTTATAATTGGAAAAAAAAAAAAAAAAGTTACTACATACATCCTAACAAAGATTTTTAAAAATTAGGTGCAGTTAAATATTTGGCATTTCCCAAAAAGTGAAATACACAGTGGGCACCCCATGACGATGCCCCTCCTAACCCCTAGGGCACAGGCCACACGGCCACACGAGGACCTCAAAAGCGCTGGAAGGAGCTCTGGCCACAGTGGGAGAGGAGCCGACCGCTGCCACACACACGGTGGGTGACCTCGAGGCCCAGGAAAAGCCTGAGACAGGTGGCAGGCAGGCAGGCAGGCATGGCTGTGGGAGGGCTAGAGGAGGGAGCCATCCATCTGCAGGGAGAAACACATGAACCCACACCTTTGTCAAAACTCCTCCAACAGCACTGCTGACCTGAGAACTGGGTTGGGGTGGACGCTGTCCCCCCCACCCCACAACGCTGACCACACACACACATACACACACAGCAGCACTGCCCCAGGTCGACCTGGGACCGCTGAGCCGAGGGTGGGGCCCACGGCCAAGAAGACAGGGTGGCCGCCAGCGAGCATCCAGGGGACTTCCATTACAGCTTACTTCCCGGTGACAGCGGGGCCTCCGCTGTTCCCGCCTCCCTCCCAGAAACTAGGTGATGTGCACGGTGAGGAAGAGGGGACAGGCACTCACGGAGCAATAGCATGTTGACACCACTCACCTAGATTTAGGTCAATGTGGCTTTCTAGAACCTGAAGCCAGGAATTATTAATTAGGAAAATTCAGAGTAGGACAGGGCCCAACCAAGACATGTGACTGGACGGACCCCTGAGAAAGCGCTTTGGTAAAGCGCCCCCCAGGGTCTTCCCTGGGTTTCCTGCCAGTGACCCCGTCCCTCAGTTCTGACCAGGCCTGCTCCCCAGCACTCCACAGGGCTGCCCTCCTCCCCCTTCAGCACCAGGTCTCCTCAGAAACTTCCTGAAAGGAGGTGCATGAAAGTAATCCTTTCTTGTAGAACTTATGAGTGAGAAGAGATTTTTTATTCTAACCTCACATGTGACATGTGGTTCGGCCGATATGAAGTCCGTGTTGGAAATCCTTTTCCGACAGTTCCTTGAAGACTATTTTTTTCTTTTCTGGGCTAGAATTTGTGTTTGGATTCCTTTGTTTTTTGTTTTGTTTTGTTCCTCTCTCTGGAAGTTTTTAGAATCCTTTCTTTATCCCTGGCATCCTGAAATGTGGGAACAGAGGACACTCCCTGTGTGAGGCGCTGAGCCCATTCAATGTGAACCCACTGCCTGTGGTTCTGGGAGAATGGTGACTTGGCTTAATAATTCCCTCCTTCTGTTTCCTGCTCTTTCTGGAACTCCTTTGTGGAGTCTGTGCGCTCCCTGCACAGATGCTCAGACACCCTTACTCTTGTGCTCCTGGGGTCGAAACCTGACTCTCTGTTCTACCTGATGGGAAGTACACCCAATCTTATCTCCTATCCTTTGGGCTTTTAGTTTGCTCTTACATTTCTAACTTCCACACAGAAGCCCACTCCACCTCCTTCAGGCATCGGGGCCAAGTGCACGGGATGCAGGCAGGCGGCCCCGGGCTCCGCATCCCACCTACCAACTGAGGCCCACGCCCACTTGTCTCTGTGTATGAGAGGTGAGTGGTGAGGCATCTGAACCGGGCCACAGAGCATCCTG
Organism: Neofelis nebulosa; assembly: GCF_028018385.1. NCBI lineage: Eukaryota > Metazoa > Chordata > Mammalia > Carnivora > Felidae > Neofelis > Neofelis nebulosa. Next base: position 114,565,715 of record NC_080791.1, on the reverse strand, counting down.
GATGGTGCAGGCCCCACGCCCATCACTCGGTCCCACGCGGGGCCCAGGGTCTCTGGCTCACCAAGGAGCCGCTGGAAATGTCAGTTCTACTCATCTGCTGGCGCACTTCCCACCCAGCTCAAGCCCACTCACATAGGAGGATTCTGCCCCACCAGGATAGAGCTCGACTGCAGGGCTGGCCAGCCTTAGAGGAAATGCATCCTGACAGCCCCTGCCCCTTCCTGTGCAGCCCAGCCCCGGCCCTACTTCCTAGCCAGCATTTCAGGATCACCTGTCCCTTTGTCCCCTATCCCCAAAGAGTCAAAAAGCCATGGACTTGATCCAACCTTGAGGATCAGTGGGTTGTACCCGAAGGCCATGGGCGATAGACCCCAGCCCCAGCCGTGGCCCAAGGCTTCCAAACACACACCACTGTCTCCATGGAGGTGTGCTCAGAGACCAAAGACAAAGCACAAATCTGTCAAACGTGTTGGACTCTCATCCCAGAGCCTGGCTGAGGCTGCTAACTCAGGCTCGTGTCTGCACGGCAGGGGCGTGGCAGGCAAGGGAAGGCGCACGCATGTCTGCTCAGAAAAGGGGGTCCCCTCCCCTCCAACTAGCTTCAGCTGCCACTACCCACGTCCCAACCCTACTGGAACCCTGAAACCACTTGGAGAAGGCTCGCGTGACTTGGAGAGGTCCCCACGCCATCTCCCTGTCGCAGCCTCAGGCAGAGTCCCTGATCCTGGCAGTCACCCGGCCCCTGGCCCTCGGCCCTCGTGGTGGGGAGTGGGCACAAGTGGACAGCAGGCTTTCACTAGGGTTACTATCTTTGTGAGGAACCCTGAAAAGCAAATACTTAACGCAAGGTCGACCCAGCGGCAAAATGCGGACACCTCCTCTTGGTGCCCCCTCAGGAAGCTGCTCAAACACTGGCACCTATTTATTATGAGCCAGACACGGCCACTCGTGTTCACCGGGGACAAACACACACCTGCTCTCCAGAGCTCAGAGCTTAGCAGGGAACCCAATACAGGCGCCAAATGGACATGTTCCCCCCAAGACCACCACCCTGACAGGTGCTACAAGGCAGGGGATGGTCGCGGGCTGCCTAGAGTCTTCCAAACAAAATTCAGGGTCAGGTGAGGGACGGGGGGTGGGGGGCAGCACTAAAACAAATGAGACCAAAAGTGGACCAGTGATGACAATAACCTAGCAGACAGTCAAAGACTGAGACGCTAAGGCCACCCAGCACTGGCAGATGTGAGAGTGCGTGGCATTTCCGTGGCTGTGGGGGAGGAGCAGCCAGAGCAGGCAAGCCAGCCTGGCAGGGCATCCTGCTGGTGATGGCACGCCCTGAGGCCTCCCGTCCTGGGGACACGGCGTGCACTTCGTAGGCAGGCCGGCTGTTCCACAGGGCCACCTCCACCAGGCGTCTGGTCGGCAGGACGCTGAGCCGGCGCACACCCAGCAGGACCCCTCAGGGTCCTGGCAGCCACAGCATGTGGGGCAGCAGGGCAAGGACCAATAGCATACACAAACACACACGCAGGCTCCACAGCGGCCCTCTCCGGCACGCACTCATTTTCCGGGTGATCATCCAGCCCCAGAATCTCCATTCCGCTGTCCAGCCTGCTTGCGTGGTCACCTGCGCCCTCTGGTGGACACAGGCTCCTTCTGCTCATAGCAGCTCCTTCAAACCCTCCTCCTGCCGGGAGACCAGGTAAGTACCACCCCCCCCCCCCCCCCCCACGTTAAGTCCCACCGTAGGCCGCATGGTCTGCACTGGCTGTCTTCACTTCACCTGCCTCCTCAGCTCAGAGCCGTGGCAGGTGTGCAGCTCAAGCCTGTGTCGGGAGGTCTGAAGGCAGTGGTCGAGGTGGGGTCAGCCTGCTTCTTGGGGAGCACCCAAGCGTACCCCAGAGGCTTTAGTGAGCAGGCTCGGTGGGCTCCAGACTAGAAAGTGGGCACATCAATCCCTGGCAGCACAGTTCCCAGACTCAGGACCCCGGCAGCCGCTCGACCTCTCTGGGGCGTCTTTTCCAGTCTATAAAGTGGGAACGCTGGCCTCCAGTCCAGTCCAGTCCAGTCCAGTGTATCCTGAGCAAGCAGACGCAGCCTCGTGTGGTGTCTGACCCCAGCTCCCAGATGTCCCTGGGTATAAGAAAGCTGGCCGCCAGAGAGGAGGGTGCCTGGGCCTCTGAACTTACAACGTGAGGAGTGGTCTTTAAAACTAACAGAACTGAGGTGATAAGGGAAAGGACCACCTCTGGCAGGTGTGGAATCTCGAAACTTGAATCTTCCTGTCATGCAGTGTGCAGAGCTATGCAAACAGAAGGCACCAAGCACTAGCTGCTTCCACGGTCTTGCTTCCTCTGACTTGATGCTCCCCTCCAGTCACCTGGAGGGAAGCACCTCTGCGTGGTGAACACAGGTAAAGGAATAAATAGGATAAATCTCTTTTTTGGTAGTGACCACACCAATCAACACAGCATTCTGAGACTAGAATGAGCAATCCAGAGGAAAACTTAGAAAGCTAATAGAGACATAAAAATAGGCTTGGCCCCACTAACAAAGAAACACAGAGGACAGTGGGACTGTGTTCCACCAGACTGGCAACCCCTGACCAGAGCAGGCCTTTGGCCACCCAGCAGGCAGGAGGGCACAGGAAGAATGTGACAGTGTATCATCAAGGGAAGGGACAGCAGTGATTCCCTTGGTAAAAAAAAAAAAAAAAAAAAGTAGCAAGGACAGATGGGCCAAGACGGTCCCTGTGAGACTGTCCCTGTGACGCGGTTTATAATTACTACTATAACCACTCTCACCACCACCCACGATGGCAACAACAGCCGACCCGAGATAAACACGTCACAGTCACACGAGCCGGGGGGAAGAGGTCCACAGCAGGTTTAAGCAAGGTCCGGAATACAGTCGCCCCACTTTTGTTTCAAACAGACGAGAACGGGAGAGAATACTCTGTATCTCCAGATCTAGGGGTTCGTATGCCCCTAAGAGGGAAGTGGATGGGGGAGGGGAGGGATGGGGGGGTGTGATCTTCCCTCTCTTCTGCCAGAAGGTGGAGCCTGTGTGGCTTTACCTTGAGTCTCCTTATGGAAGAAAGAACACTGCACGAAACAAAGCTCACAGCAGAGCATCCAGACGACCTTCTATGAGGCGGGCAGGGCACGAACACCTCTCGAGGCTTATTCTCTTGTGCGGTCCTCCGTGTCACGAGCAAAAAATGCCAAGAAATGCAAGGAGACGGGAGACAGAGCAAAGTGGCCGGCACGGAGGCCGACCCAACAAGCCCCACTATCTTGTGCCCTTCACAGCCAAGCTCCTGAAAATCGCTTCCTGGCTCCACCTCCTTACCTTCCCTGAGGTTGACACTGGCCCGCGCCTGCCCCCTGCCCCCCATCCATACACCAAAACCGCTCTGGCTAAGGTCACCCTCAGTCCCATACCCTTCGGTCCAGGCCAGTGAGCGCAAGGCACCTGTTCGCCTGCCGCGGCTGCCCACGCTGGCCTCCCTGCAGACTCCGTGCTCCCCACAGCTCCTCCCAACCTGGGGCCCAGCTCCTTGGAGCCCAGCCTTGCACCTGCCCTTCTCTCTTGGCCCTCCCTTCCTCTCCCTCTGCCCAGGCTCGGCCAGGCCCGTCTGCATACTCACAGCCCCCCGGCACCTCTGCTCCACCAGGCAGAGGGCACCACTGTGCATCAAACTCACCGTGCCCTGAAGTACAACCAGGACATGGACGCCTGCGTCTCAGTAACAGAGCTGCCCCCGCCCACTCATGTCCACACAGGGCCGGGCCACCATCTCCCTCTGCAACCCGAAGTCCACCACCAATCCCCTCACCTAGTTCTCAAACCCACCAGAGGACCCTGGAACAGACCCTGGAACAGACCCTGGCATGGCTGGGTCAGGCTGAACTCCAACACCAAGACTTCCTAGTAACTCAGGCACTGTCCTACCCCCTCTGTGCCTGTCTTTGTCGCCTCAAAAATGGGGTCACCAGGAGTATGAGAACCCCCGAAGGCATGAGCTGAGGAAGGAGGGAACAAGTGCGCCTGCCACCCTGTCATCTCCACCTCCACCAGACACTGCCACCTGCTGGGACCCTGACAGGTGTCCTAACTGGCCTCCTTCACGGGGTCCTGGCAACATCCTCCTGTCCAAGCAACAGCCAGAGGGGTCGTGGCAAAACACAACCAGGCCACGCTAAGCCCCTCTAAAGGCCTCCTGATGTGCTTAAAACACACCTCAAGTCTGTGAGGCCCCCTGAAGCCTGTCCCTCTGGCCTCAAGGGATGTGCTCACTCGTGCCCTTCTTGCCCGCCTCGTCCCAGGCCTCGTGCATCCTACAGAACTTGTCTCCCCCGGTGCCTAAGCTTCCCTGGCTTAAGCATGCCTCCTCAGGACCCTCTGGCAGCCAGTGCACTAGAGAGACCCGCCCACCATGGGGAGGCCCTGTCCACAGTGGGGTCTCACCTGGTACCAGCTACAGCTGGGATAGAGCCCTGGCCCCGGGGCCCCTGACGAGATGGCCTCTCACCTTCCACTCACAATGCACATGAGCGACGTCTGCCTCCCCCCCGTGGGAGTGCCAAGGGCGGGTCAGCCGGCAAGACTCGACGCCGAGTCCCAGCCCTGGCATACAGACCAGTGGCCCTGGCAGTGAAGAGAGGACTCTGCCAGGCCGGCCACCCACAGGCTGATGTGCTGCAGCAGTGAGCCTGGGCAGGGTCGTGGTTCGCTCAGCCCACACTGTAGCAGGCACATAGACGCCGCGCCTGGCCTGCTCTGGTGTCAGGAACGTGGCAAAGTCAGTTACGTGACATTACGCTATACTGTGCAGCCCAAACCCCTGCCTCCGGGACACTGTCGTTTGTTTCCAAGGATGGAGACAAGCCACAGAGAACTCAGGTACTTTCATCTAGACCTGAGTGATGCAAAGGGACAGCCAAGCAAAGGTATTGAGGAAACGGCAAGTGCAAAGATCATGGGACACGAAGGAGCCTGCCATGCAGACAGGCAGGAGGCCGGCAGGCTGCAGCTGGGCCCCGTGGGGCACAAGCTGACGTGGGAGTCCAGTGCAGTGGAAACCCACTGGGGCCCTAGGGGCCAAGTGACACGGCTGACGTGCTGCCGCTAGAGGCAGAGAAGCAGCAGGGCACCAGCTGGGATGCCATGGAGGCGGCCCGGGAGTAAGAAGCCGGGGTGCCCACAAGGCTCATGTGCATGGCCAGAACCCAGCAGGTTTGGGGTGTGCTTGACGGCGGAGCTGACCTCCCAGGGCCTGAAGGAGACAAAGGAACCAGAGACGCGTGGCTGTGGCAGAGCCAGCCAATGAGCCAGACCCACTAAGAGAAGGGCCAGAGGGGAAAGAAGGAGCAACCAGGGAAACTCCGAGACACACGGAGTCTGAACTGAAGACATGCCACGTGGGTAGAGACAGGGGTGGAGACACAGGTGGGCAGCAGGCACAGGACGGGAACTCAGGATGTGTGGGAGGTGGCGGCAAGCTGGGTCCAGCAGGGGCACGGGCACAGCCAGATTAGAGTCCAAGGCTCACAGTCATGGGAAGAGAGGGGGCCTGCAAAAGTCCTCCAAAGGACTCCCAAGAGCCCACAGCGACACTTCTAGAAATAATCCCCCAGCAATTCGCCGCTGAATGCTTAGCAGAAACAGGGAGGAGCCCGACGCTTCTGTTCTCAGACAGCTCTGAGAGTAACACCTACGCCTCACTGGAAGGTCGTCCACCAGAGCGGAAATGAGAATCGCTCCCAACCAACCCTTCCTGCTGCCTGGCCCCTGCACACAGGGCCCGAGCGGAGGCCTGGGGCTGTGCCCCGCTGCCCAGAGGCCTTCCCAGAAAGGCGTCTGCAGCCTCAGCACACCCGAGAAGAAGGAGAGCTCCCACCACTGCACAAAAAGATGTGGCCCTGGCCCCGCAGCCTCTGCTGCTGCCTGCGGGGACTTCTCTGCCCCGAGGGCCAGACACGCAGGCAGCGAGTGGCCCTCAGCTTCCAGGCAGGCACCGCACGCGGTCAGCAGAAAGGCTTGGCCCGAGGAAGGGTGCCGGGCAAGACTGTCCCACCTGGGAAAAGCCTTCCCTCGTTCATTTAAACTTGGTGTTCGTGGTATAGAATCACACCTGCCAGACAACCTGGGGGCCTCATCTTCTCAAAGGAGTCTTAATTCTGACTCGTCACTCTGTTGCCTTGAGCAGAGGAAAGGAAAGGCAGTACGTGCTGGGCCTACTGAGGTTCCTGGCTGGTGAGCTGCAGCCAGGCCCCGGGAAGGGGCGCAGAGGGCAAGGGACAGAGACAGCAGGGGACACAGGGACCCACATCTGCCCTCTGCCACCAGGGGCTTCGGTGAAAAGCCCAGGTCCTGGTGTTTCAAGAGCCAGGGACCCCAGCCCAGGGGTGGGGCCGTGCTTGCTGTGCGCCCCTCCCTACAGCACTAGCTTTAGGACCACTCCCCTGCCCCGGAGGGGTGGGGAACCTCGGCCCACCCCAACCAGCTGCATGGCACAGATCACTAACTCGGCACCTCCCCCAAGAGGAGGCGCCCACCACGTACGGCAGGTGCACAGCCCCCACACCACGTGCATGCAAACAACGCACGCCCTGCGTGGCGAGACATGAGGGCCTACGCAGGAGCTCTGGCCAGCGCTCACACTCCACTCACAGGATCGTCCCCGTCATCTGTCTCCTCCTTTAAAGTACGACATCCTCTCAAACAACTCTGACTGTAAGCCTAGATTTTGTCCCGTTTTAAACAGATCTCCTTACATGTGTGATTTTTCTTCTTATTTCAAAATGGAAACTATCCTGGACCTACAGTTTCTCAAACTACAGGCCGGACCCACTAATATGGCTATAAAACCGGCCAGGTGGGGCAGACCTTTTTTAAAAGAATAAAAAAAGAAGTAGCCCAGAACAGAAATGATCGGTGTAGGGCACGTGCACCAGACCACTGTGTTTCAGTTATACATAAAGACCACACACACGTGCGCACACACACCACATATACACAGACTTGCACAGTGTATTATTCTAAGTCACATTACAAAATGAATTAATTTCATGATCACAGAGTTTCGGAAGACTGTTCTGGAACAAATGGTGGCCATATCTGGCCTATTATCTGGGACGACCTGTGTGGACACAGGGCCTTGGAAAGTGCACCCATTGAGATGTGCCTACTGGAAGGTCCTACCTACCAACAGGGGCACAAATTCACAAATTACACATTCTGGAAACAACTGAAACATCCTCTCTGCTGAAGAGTCTGTTCCAGGGGGAAAGAGCTACAAAACACGTGGGTCTGCAACAGTCCTAAGGAGAAGGATTGCTGGGTTGACAAAAACAAAACCATGCTCGCAAACAGAATCAATGGAGAACGCTTTCCAAATGCAATGTAGTTGAGTGTGTTCACTGCGTCAGTGTTTTTACGAGCTAGCCATAAACTTTAAGTGAGGTCTGCTATTTCTGGAGCTGCTTTTCAGATTCTGCTCCAGACAGTTATTCAAAATGTCACTTAATAGAAGTTCTTCCAAAATATCTCTTACAGAACGGACACCCCAACACCCCCAAACTCCTAGCCAGCTCTGCAGTCAAAGTACCTGTGAGTTTCCTTCCTGCTTCCGCCACGGCCCTCCAACATCACGAAAGGGCAGCGTTCCCCACCCCCCGGGACGCTCCCAATCCAAGGGGCTGTGGTGGTTAAGGGAAGCCACACTGATGGGGAGCCTTGAAGCTCCAGCATCATGTGCCCAGGGACTGGATACCACCCAAGGCCCAGACACCTTCCTCCCATGTCCCCACTCCCTAAGTGGTTATTAAGAAGCACAACACTCTTTCATTCAGGTGGCCTCAGCTCAGCAAGAGTCTGGGATCCGCCACTCTGTACTTTAGCACTTGCTGCCCTTTCTGCCCTGAGCCCAGCACCCAGCTCCTGGCCTCCTTGGACCTGAATCCCTTCTGATAACCAAATCTGGCCCCTGACCCAGGTGAGCCTGCTGGGGTCTTTCCCCAACAGAGACTGATTGCAAATCCTGGTGGCCCAAACCTAGGGCCCCTCCATCAAGTTAGAAAGCTTTGTCACCAAAGGCTGTACCAAGCAGAGCAAGAGGGGTAACTTGCTGCACGTTGTTCGTGCAGAGAAAGGAAGAAGCTGAGAAGTGAGGGGCGAGCCAAAGCCCAAAAGCAGGGCAGCAAGGGGACACCCAGCCAGGGCTCCACAAGGGCAAGGGGCCCTCCCACAATGCCGCTATGGGACAGAGAAGGACCCTGCCTTCCTGCTGTCCTCAGCTTATGCAGAAACAAAGGAGGAATACCACAGGGCAGACATACGATGGCTCGTTCTGCACATTTCATTGTATAATTTAACAAGTGACCGGCTGAGCATATTATGACCAATGGTCACCCTGCCACACCCAGGAGACAGGCACTCAGAGTCCACGCCTCGCTCCTGGGAGCAACAGCACCGGATCCTCCTCCCCAGAGGCAGGCCCGGGCCCAGGGGGTAGTGACGAGGCCGTGAGCCCTCGGACACGGCGCACCACCACGCAGCCCCCGGACTGGGGTTAAGGCAGGGCAGCCCACTCAACCTTACCGAGGAGGGGGGCGAACCAGCGATCGGCCTTGAGCAGGCTGCTAGTGGGCACAGCCAGCAGGCCAGCCGTCTGGACTATCATCACACGATGGGGCGACACTGGGCCACAGGAGGAAGCAAGCGGAGGCAAACTGGCCTCCCTGAACAGCAGCGAGTCGGTCTACCGGCGGCCACAGGTGCCCCTGGGAAGCGAGGCAGGCCTGGGGCACACAGAACCCAACGCAGCACGGTCTGATGGTGCAGAGCCATCTAGCAAACACTAACGACGGCTCCTTCCCAAGTTGGAGCCTGGGCAGAGGACAGGAGACACAGCTCGGACAGAGGCAGGGAGGAGGCTGAGGCAACCCTCTGAAGACAACAGGAGAGGGCCACCTAGCGCACAAAACTAAAAAGACGTTTTAGGTGCTCCCCTGCTCTCCCCACCGAAAACAGAATAAAATAAAACCCAACCAAAAAATAAAACTCGCTTTACTTAATTAGAAAGAGATTGACAGAAAAGGGTGATGGGTGAATCTGACTTGGTCACTGAAGGACCGACCGAAAAGCCCAGGACTACAAGTACCCTCCATGCAATAAACACCCGCCAAAGGGGCCCACCCCTCAAGATAAAAACCATAACCCACAATTTCAAAACTGTTTTAACAATGAGGAAAATACAAGAAGCCATGAGAGGACCGTGATGCCACATCAGAATCAGAAACAGTCAGAGCACATGACAAAAGAACCTGACCTCATAGAACCAGTCCATAGCGTTCCCTCCAGAGAGAACGGTGCACGAGTGCCTGGTGCGCCCGGATGGGAGGACTGAGCAGCTTTGGGGGGGGGGGGGGGGGGGCGGGCGGTGGGCAGACCCAAGGAGCTCGGGGCCACGCCCAGCCCAAACTCTGTCGAGGGGCGAGGCTCATCCTGCCGTTATATTCTGAGAGTCTTGCGTATGGATAGGGGATGAATCAAAAGGGAAACTATGCTGGTTAAGGTTGAGAATCTTGATTTCCAGCACAGTGGGAGATGGCTATAAAACAGATTCAATTAATTAAAAGTCCCAGGCCCACACAGAACGGGAAGGGTGAGCATGACTCCGCAGCACCTTTGTCCGTCCACGTGTGGTCTGTTCACCAAAAAGGCCTAGAGACCGTGGTCAACTCAAGGCAACAGGGTCAACCCTGGCACCCGGAACATGGTCTTGGAAAAGCATTTCCCACCACAAGAAACCAGGGGTTCTTAGAGAACAGGCAGATTCCAGGTCTGGACCTTGCTATCACAGCAGAAGAGCGACACTATCCAAGGTCACTAGAGCCCGGGTGATCAGAACTCAGACCCAGCCTGAATGAGCTCCCGGGGGCGAGAGACAGGACGATATGACCACTGCTGAGGAGGACAACCACAAGAGACTCAAAGACCAAGAGTGTTTTAATCTATGAGTTCTTCTTGAAACATGTATATTTTAAATCCTCCTGGTCACTTTGAGAAGATGTCAGGGTATCAACTCCTTAATTGTGAGAGCTGGTAAAAAGAGGGAAAAAATCAAGCATTTATCCTGAATTTCCTACATTGACTCGGGGTATCCTGGGGGAACCAAGCAGTTGACAGGTCTTTGGTCAGAGTGCTGCACTCCAGGCTGCCCTGACACTGGCATGTGGCCTTCAGCAACGTATCCACACACCCAGGAAGGTGAGGCTTGCACATGCTCTCTCCCTCTCACCCAACAAGGAGAAATGAGGCACCAAGTAAATGACACTATGTGCTCAACTCCAACTTCCGTGGCCAGTGGGGACCACACGAAAGCTGTGAGCTCTGAAAGGGGTGGGGGTGGGGGGTGGTTTCTGGCCAGCACAAAGACAGACTTGTGATGCCAGATGTGTTCCGAATCACACTCCTTCCCTGCCCATGGCCACCGCCAGAACCTATCAGCCTTTGTGGACGGAGACCAGGCGCCGTACCAGGATGGCCTGGGAAGACATCCCCTCTGCTGGGCCAGCACCAGGGAGGAGGAGGTGGTCAGCAGCCAGACAGGGCCTTGTCCAGCCACTCCAATGGGGCTCAGGTCTTTTTCCCTCCCTCCGGCATCGTGACCTTGGGGCCGCGTCTCCAGTCACCTGGGGTGGATGAGGGAGCTGGAGGCAGCAAGGCCAAAGTGCCTCACTACAAACCACAGCTCCCTACACCAAGTGGCTGCTTTGACGCCCCCGATTCCACCCTCTCAAACACCACGGCAGTGGACTGGATGGCTTACTCCCACCCACACAGGAGGCACAAAGAAAGCAGCCTAAGGACTCTCTCGCTGATGCCAGCCCCAGGAGCCCTGTGTCCTTGCAGGAGTCCCTCTAAGACCGAGATGGCCAGGCCTGTCCTCTCTGGGGTGCCGGCAAGAGGCTGGGCAAAGGCAGTGGAGGAGGCTGAGATGGCCCTGCCACAGGGGCTCTCTGCACCCACCGAACACACATCACCGGGCACCTGCCCAGGCCAGCCCCGGAGACCCCGGGACACAGCACCCAAGGATTCACTGCCCTGCCTCCAAGGGGATGGTCAGCGAGTAGAGCCAACAGAAAGGAACAGAGGCTGGAGAGAACTCCACACACCGAGGGACCGGAGCAAGAGACTGGGGCTGGGACCTGGCACATTTCTGTCCCGGGCAGCATCTGCCACCTCGGTGGAGAAGTGAAAAGTCAGGCTGTGGCACTGACCGAGAGGCTGCACCAGGAGAGGGGAGAGGCGACTGGTAGGGCCCAGCTAGAGTTCCGGAACCTGCCGGGGGACACCGCAGGGATTAGCATGGGCCTCGTGACAAAAGAGCAGATCTGTTTTACCAAGGTATGCCAGAGCCCAGGTTCGCCTGAGGTCGTGCTGGAAAAGGAAGCTAGCTCACTGGAGCACAGACAGGCTCTAGAAAATACCAACCAACTCCTTCCACAGACTTTGCTCTCCGCAGATGGGGCATCTCCAACCTCACAATTAGGGGAGGGGTGTCACCAACACAAAAGCAAGAACGATGGCTACAGATGAGGAGCAGAGAAGACCTGACGTGCTTTCTGAGAAGCTGGACACAAAATCCTACAAAATACAACAAATGTACGTATTTGGGGAACACTGACTGCTTTGTGTCTTACTCTGCCTCTAACCTGCCAGTCGCCAGGCTTCCCCCACATGTCCCATCCATTCTGTTTTCCCTGCCGCCAGGGAAGGGCTGCTCTCCGTGGCCTCGGGAGCTGGAGGGCAGACATGCGCCTCCGCGGAAGTGGGGCTTCCGGAGGGCACACCAGCCCGGCGACCCCTGGAGACCTGGCCCTCCAGGCTCCACCCCTGCCCTGCCTCTGCTGCATGGGCCTCAGAAGCTGGCAAGCCTGATGTTCTGTTTCCTACCCTGATACCACACCGTCTCCCCTCTGCCTTCTCCCTTCCCTGTGGCTCTCATCCAGTGACTTCGGATCCTATTTCTAAGCTATACAGAGCAGGGCAGAGGCAGCGGACTCCTTCACTGCGTCTTCTAGTGCAGTGCAGCCGAGCACCTTCCCACAAAAATACGTTCTGTCCTATTTTGGGTTAAAGGGGCAGGTCACTCGCAAACCGTTAGGAAAAAAATACATACGTGGGGGGAGGAGAGAATGACAGAGCAAACATGAGAAGTTTAACGCTAGGGAATGTGGGTGGAGTATACAGGAATTACTGAAACTATTTTCTGCAACTCCTCTAACTTTGAAATTACTGCAAATAAAAAGTAAACAGTATTGGGGGTGGTGGGGGGGAGGGTGGTGGGGGGAGCAGATCACTTCCAAAGAAGAAGAGTTTACCTGACAGGTGGCTTCTAGAAGCCAGAAGCCAGTGGCCAGACACCTAAATGGGCTGAAAGAAAGCCGAGCAAAACTGCTCTGTGCAGTGAGAACACAAGGCAAATTGGAGGCATTCTCAGGCCGACAAAGATGGGGAGCCACCCACCCATGTACCGACACTGAAGAAAGCAGATAAGGACGTCTTTCAGGCAGAAAAGAACCAGCCGTGGAAGGAAGTCAAACGCCAGGAGGACGACTAAGGCACAAAGAGAACAGCAAATCCCCGACATGGGATGGAAAGAAAGTGTGCACCTAAACGAACGCCAAGCGTATAAAACACTGCTGACACCGGGGGTTAACACGTGCTGCATGAAGAGCCACATCAGCAGCATGCAGAAGCCCCCGGGGAGGGCAACTGCACGTGGGCCTGAGGTCTGGGCGCTGCAGGGAGGCGGAGAGGGCGACTCGCAGCCTCAGACGCTGGTAAGCTCTGGGTCCGTGCCACAAGACACCTCTGAAAGAAAGGGACGCGAGTGCACAGCCTCCAAAGCAGTGGGGGTTAGGAGGAAGGAGGGTTTAAAAGAGCAGTAACAAACACATTCAAAGAAAGGCGGACAGGCAGTGCTGGCAGGCCTGACCTACACGACCCGGCCACCACCGCAAGCATCGAGGGCAAACGGGCTAAAAAGAAAGACGGTTCATGCGCAGCCCGGTTACGTGACAGTCGCCCAGAGCCCCGGGGCGGCCCACTTCTGCCTCTGTCCGGGGGCCAGGTGTGCCCCCCTCCTCCGTGAGTCTCCAGCCTGTCTCTTGCTATTCCACGAGGTCTGGCTGTGCCCCTTCCGTCAGGGACGTGTGCCACACTTCCCCAGGGTACTGGCCTTTTCACTCTTCGAGGGGTATCCTTTGGTGAACAGAGTGCCTTAGGTTCAACGTAAACCAAATTCTCTTCCCCCTCATGATCTGCGCTTCCTGGTCCTGTTCTGGAAAACCGTTATGCACCCAAATGCCAAGAATAGCATCTTCTGTGTTATCTTCTAGAACAGCACTGTCCAAGAGAAACATACCACAAGCCACAAATGCCAGCCGTGTCTGAAATTTCAGATTTTCTAGGAGCCACCACAAAGGGTCAAGGGAAACAGGTGAAATTAATTTTAATATATTTTGTTTAGCCCAGAGGATCATCATTTCAATATGCAATAGACACAAAAACAACACTTCACGTTATTTTTTTCAAAATCTAGGTGTTGTGCACTTCAGCACAGCTGAAGTTCTCGGTGAGCAGGTGAGGCTCTCCAAGTTTTAGACCTACATTCTTCCCGGCTCAACTACCCTTTGTATGCTGTGAAGTATGAACCAAGATTTCCCTTTTTTTTTTTTTTTTAACACACGCACACCCAGTTGACCCGGCATGCATTACTAACAGACTCTCTGGACCTTCTCTTTCTTCTGTCTTGATTAGTCTTGCCAGAGATTTTCACTTTATCCATACGTTCAATGCATCAAACTCTGGCCCTGATGACTCTGCTGGCGATCCAGTCTGTGCCGCGGCCTTCCTTCCCTCCACTGCCTCCTCTGGGCTTGGATGCCACTCCTTGGGTGATTCCTTCATGTGTGATCCGTGCATCCGAGGCTCTGAACTAGTCTCCCGTCTCGCTGCAGCGCACAGGTGTTGACAGGTGGGGTTCTGTTATCTTCCAGCTAATAATATTTCCTAATTTCCATTCTGAATCATTATTTGTCCCACTGGTTACTTAGAAGTGTGTCTCCTAATTTTTAAAAAGAGGGAGTTAGCTTCCCTTTGTTGCTGACGTCTGATTGGATTCCACTTAGGCCAAGGATACACCGGATGGCTGCAGTTGGCGGAAATCCATCGAGGTTTCAGTCAATATGCGAATGTTCGATGAGGGCTTAAAGAGGGTGTGTGGCCCCCCCATTGTTGGGTTCACTATTCTCTATATTGGCTCAAATGTGAGTCGTGGTTTTCAAATATTCACGCTAGCTGGCATGTCTGGTTAGAGTACTGCCAAGCTGAGCTGCTGTGACAGGATCCCCTTCCCCTGCATCCCTAGAGCAGGGCCAGCGGGTGGACTTGGCCTCCCAACACCTTCCTAAGGCCCTGGGCCAGCAGGGTAGCTCCAGAGACTCCCGGGGCGCTGTCCAAGGACCCCGGGGAGGTAGAAACAAGAGGAGGGGTGGAGCCAGGACAAGCATCCTTCTTCCCTGAAATTGTGTCCTTCTACTGACTTCTCCCTATTTCCCCCAGCCCCTGGCACCACTCTACCACTCTGCTCCCGAGTTTGACTTTTCCTTTCTTTTTTTAGATTCCCCGGATAAGTGAAACCATGTGGTATTTGTCTTTCTTCATCAGGCTTTTATTTCACTTGGCGTAATAACCCCCAGGGTCATCCATGTTGTTGCAAATGACAGGATTTCCTCCTTTTTTAAGGCCGAGTGGCATTCCATTGTGTCTGTTTACCACACGCTCTTTACCCATTTCTCTGTCGCCAGCTGCACAGGCTGCCTCCACACCTGGACTGCTGGGAATAACTCTGCAGCGACGACGGGGACACACACGTGGCTTCAAGGTCATGGTTTTGTTTGGCTAAATACCCAGAAGAGAAATTGCTGGGCCAAATGGTAACTCCATTTTTAACGTCTTGAGGACCCTCCATACTGTTTTCCGCAGCGACTGCACCAGCGTGCACCCCCACCAACAGTGCTCCTCTCCCCCCCTCCTCACCCACGCTTGCCATCTCCTGTTTTATGATCACCATTCTGGCAGCTCAGGGCAGTTTTGATGTGCACCTCCCCGACGAGGAGTGACGTGGTGCTTCTTTTTCTGTATCTGTTGGCCATGTGTACACGTTCTTCAGAAAACAGGCAGCGAGAGACTCGCCAGGCCACGGAGACAGCGTGAGCGTGGGCCAGGGGTCTCAGTGGAAGAGGGCACATGGGGGGCTGACCAGGCTGCAATACAACAGGTACCTGTGGGGTGGCCACGGGGTGGGAGCTGGAGGGAGATGGGAAATTTGACAAAGGATCTTTTAAGCAGGAATAGGACACGATCTGCTCTCTGGTGGTCTTGGAAGATTGGAGTCAAAGATAAGGACATACGGCCCCCAACCCCACACCTGGGTGCCTGTATCTGAGAGAGCCCAGGGCCCTGGGGCCTGCCTGAAGGGAGCCCAGCAAAGCCATGGCCCTGATGAGGTCCTGGCGTCTAGACTGGCCCCCGGACCGAGCCTAGAGCCAGAACCACAGGGTGTGTGAGCAGCCAGGACACGGCCTCCCCGGCACAGGCCCTAGGCCCAGGCATACCGGCCAAAGAGTGCAATCTTCACCCTAGACTCCTGCAAATGTCATTTGAGGGGACATTATATTGTTTGTATTAGAAATCAAAGGACCCGGACTTCTGCGAAAGAAATGGAAAACCGTGGGTCCCTGTGGGCGGCTCCCGGCAGGGGTACCTGGCTCCGGAGAGCAAGAACGGCCCCATGATTACTGTTCTCCCAGCTGCTGTGTTACCAGGAGCACTTTGTGACTCCAGTTACAGCAGAATTAGCTTAAAAAAACCAATGGGACAACTGGCGACACGTACAGGTACTGCATCTTGATCCTGCACCTGAACCATCTGGCTAAAAACAAGCCATCAGAATAGACTCAGAGGCCACAGCTCTGCGGGCCCTGGCTCCGGCCCCTACACCACACCCCACTCCCACTGCCTGGTCCCATCCCTGCTCCCCCAGGGGGTAGCCAGCCCAAGCCCAGCACCTTCGTCACCTCTAGCACTACAGGTGCCGACTACCAGAGGCCAAGAAAGTACAGCCGACGTCCCCGCCCTGCCAGGTCAGCACAGGGCCAGGACACCGAAAACCCCAGCCACCGAGTCCCGCACAGCAGCACCTGCTCCTACAATGCGGCCACCACCGCAGGTGCAGCGGGACCGCGTGCCACCGGGAGCCAGATGCCAGGACAGCGCCCTGGCCGGCAAGGCAGCACAGTCCTCACAGGCAGGCAGGGCGCCTACAGCTTAGGACCTGAACACCAGCCCCCAGGCACACGCTGGCGGTGGGAAGGGGCCGCAGCGAGGCTACAGGACAGCGCAGGCGGCTCCTCTGGCCAGCAGCGCTAGCTCTTGGTCAGCCCTGACCCATGTGTCCCTGCCGCGCTCACACAAGCAGGGAGCCTGCCGCACACAACGGGAGGCTGCAGGGGACAGGACAGCGGGACCCCTCAGGCCCCTCAGCCGGTATGCTGCTGCCAACAATTCTCCCGGGCACAGCCAGATGCCAGGTACAAGGGCAGCAAGCACAAAGCTGAGCCGCTCCATCCCAAAAAAGCACTGCAGCACCCCTGAGGTCTCTACCCGGGGGCTGCCCTGGGACTGCCCAGGGCCCCGGCACACAGCAGGAAAGGGTCAGCGGGGCAGGGAGTGGTCTGGGCCACAGCACCGCCTGGCACAGATCCTCTTCTGAGGCCTCCCAGGCCCCCTCCTCCATCCCAGGGCTCAGAGGTCCAGGCCGGAACTCTGGGTGAGGGGCTCGGCGGGGCCCTAGAACCCGGGTGAGCAGAATGTGAGTCCCACAAAGGCCACCTTGGGCCCCAGCTCCACCAGAGGGCAGTGAGCTGTGCCCTCACTCTCGCTCAGACGTCAGGAGACAGGAAGCTCTTCGGGCAAACCAAGGGCCCTGTCACCATCCTGGTGACAGCTCGGACCTCAGGGGCCTGCAAACCACTAAGGCTACTCCCCAAAGCCATGAGCCTAGTGAGGAGGCAGCAGATGAGAGAAAATGGTCCAGGGTGCAAAGGCCCCCCAGGAGAAAGCACTGCCCATGGGCCACAGCCTTGCTCCTCACAGAGCCCCGTAAAGAGGGTCAGAGTGCGACACCTCAGGGCTGACAGTCCACTTCACTGAACAACAGGTGCACTCGGCCGGCCTTGGAGGAAGTACACTAAAGCCCACAAGGTCACAGCAAGACAACACGTTTATTTTTACATGAATTACAAATGCCAGGAACTCTCGACAGAACTCAGCTGAGCCCAGCACTTCTTCAGCCAAAAAGGTAGGAGGCCTTCCCAGCAGGAACAATAGAATGTACTTGAAAACAAGGATTTTAATTACAAAGCATTTTGAAACCCCAGCTGGCTGAGGCCTGGGTCTCCATTCTGACAGCATAGGAGCAAATGTGCATCCCCAGACCACAGTGCAAGCCAGAAACAAGTCCCCTCTGTACATCAGAGCAGAGAGCTCAGCCTGGATGCCCTGCTTCCAGGAGGCAGGCAGCAGGGACAGCCTGTGTGATTACAAAGTGACCCATAAGACGCACTCCCCTGTGCCCCTGGTGCCTCTGCACCCTCTGGGGCTTCGCACATCTGTCTCTCTGAAACCAGTAAACTTGATTACGACGAGGCGGATGCCTGCCACCACCAGGCACCTGCTACAAACTACGTCCCAGCCCAAACCGTCCTGCAGGGCAGGGGCTGTGACCTGGGTGCTGAGGCTCAGGGAGCAGTCACGGTGCCCGAGATCCCGAGCTGCAGGCGATACGCCGAAGGAGCACCCAGGCCTCCGTGCCAGCACCTCCCCCCACCGAGGCCAGGGCCTACGGGACACACGCCTGCCGCCAGCACTCACCTCGCCAGCTGCCCACTGGCAGGCTCAGAACACCTCGGTGCTGCCTCCTCCCTGACCACACCATGTACGGCAGAGGCTCCCCAGGGGCCTGGGGAGAGAAGATGAAGCCCACCCGAAAGGGGAGCTCTTGTAATGTATTTTATCACAGGTGCGGAAAGCCAGTGCAGCACAGAATGCCCCTCTCAGGGAAGGGAGGGAACCCTGTCCCGGACCAACAAAGGTGCCCACTCTGTTCTCCTGCTGAAGCCACGGTGCTCAGCTGCACAGCCCGTGTCGGTGACTCTCAGACAAGCTCATGCGGCCTTAGGCCCTGCCCACCTTCTGCCCTGTGGGCCACCACACAGTTCACCCAGCACAGGAGGGAATATGACACAGTCCACAGCAAGAAGTAAACACACTTTGGGAGCATCGCCCCGAGGACACCAGGCCTCCCAGGAGGACTCCTCTCTGCGGCCCATCATCAGCTGGTGGGCGGGCAGGGGGTGGTGAGGACAGCAGCGGCCTGGATTCCTTCTCAGCCCTTCTTTGTTCATTCACCCCAACAGCCAAGAGGAAATGGGGCAGAGGGACTGGGAGAGGGCTATGGCGGGGGGAGTGTGATCCACAAGCTGTACAGACAGCTCATATGGTGATCTTCCTTAGGACTGCTCACAGCCCAAACTACTGCTGACCACTGAGCTTCCCAGAGGACCCCAGACTTCAGCCAGGGCGTCCCAAACTCATCCAGCATCTCAGACGATGAGTGCTCCTCGAGGGGCATCTTGAAAAGCCCTGTTCCGGGCTCTCCACGTTGTCCTCTGGCCCCAATGCTTTCTCAATAACCCCTGTAGCTCAGCCCCAAGGAGGCAGTCGGCAAGCAAGGGGCTCCTGAACAGCTCACGATACCAACATGAACTGAACGTCTTCCCAGGAGAACAAACCAAATGGTACACACAGTTCCAGTAACGCATGCACGTGTGCATGTGAGGAGGGGTGGTAGTGATAAAGAAAACGGCACAAGAAAACGGAATGCTGAGATCACCCCCCACGCATCAGCCAGGAAGGAAAAGGGCAGGGCACAGGGCCAAGCTCTGGTCTGTGCCTACGGCCCTCCCCAGGCTATACCCCAGAACTGCCTAGCAGAGGGTGTGGGGCTCAGTCTCACAGCCCAAACACGCTCACACACTGCTGTGTCCGCTGTTCCACAGCTACCATTCTGGTCTCCTGGCACACCCTGACCCCCTGTGGGTTCTCTGGTCTGGGCAGCATGGCCACACACACTCTCTGCTCTGCTGGAGAATGAATGGCCCTGGGAAATGGCAAGAAATGGGGCACTGGGAGCCGGGGGGTGGTCCCACTCCCGCCGGCTGCAGCACCTTCCCCGCTTTGTCTTTGCTCTTGTTTCTTTAAGAATTCTAAAATCTTAATACTTGGGATTAATACCCTCAAAATGTACAGAACCCAGGCCGGTCACAAGAAAGCTAGACCACTCAGCACACAAAGAGCACACCGAGGATTCACCAAGAACACATGGGCCCAGCGCACGAGAATGTCAGCCCCAGCTCCCCTCAAGGAATCGTGCTCCAGGGGCGCCTGGGTGGCGCAGTCGGTTAAGCGTCCGACTTCAGCCAGGTCACGATCTCGCGGTCCGTGAGTTCGAGCCCCGCGTCAGGCTCTGGGCTGATGGCTCGGAGCCTGGAGCCTGTTTCCGATTCTGTGTCTCCCTCTCTCTCTGCCCCTCCCCCGTTCATGCTCTGTCTCTCTCTGTCCCAAAAATAAAATAAAAAATGTTGAAAAAAAAAATTAAAAAAAAAAAAAGGAATCGTGCTCCAACCAAACACCCTTTCCTACTTGTCAACGTGGCAAAGGTATTTTTCACAAAAGAATAACACAGGCAGCTGGCCACAAAGCAGAGGCGAGTGCCTGCTAATGCTGTCGGGAACGTGGGTGGGCAGAACCTCTCCAGGGAGACCCTCGCGGGCCCTGCTCTTGGAGCCCGCCAGTCCCCTTCCGGAATTCTACCCAAGGAAATGCCAACATCGGGCACAGTGAGTGATGTGCAAGGGTGTGCAGCACACCACTCAACCCGGAGGAGACATCCTCAAGACGCAACCACAGAGAACCACGTGAGTTATGGAGTGTCCACAGGCAGCCACCAGGATCTCCTGCCGGCGACTGCTGACTGCTGCAGGAGAGTCCGGCCCAGCAGGACGCCAGATTTAATTGCGGTCTCTGGGCGGCAGGATCACTCACTTTTTGTTTTCTATGTTTCCCGTGTTTTCATATTTCTACAACAGACTTGTGAAATCAAGTTCCGCGGGAGCAGGCACTCTGCTCCCTCGCACACCAGCAGGAAACACAAAGGAACACACAGCGGTGCTCCCAAGGCAGTGAGTGAGCAAGTGGGTGCTGTTGCCTCTCTACCCGGGAAACCCTTCAGGAGTGTTCTTAACTGAGATTTTGGAATTCCTTAGACCCCTAGATCCAAGTGGATCTCCACCTTCCTGCGTGCTTCCACACGGTGGCCCGGCACCCCAGTGCCCCTCTGCACCTGGAACCCACTACTCCTTCTCCTCCTTGGGCCTCAAGAGCACTCTCCGCAGGTGACACGATATTAGCTCAAAAGGGCACAGCCACTAGAAACCACAAACGCACGCGTGTCTACTCTGGTGGCTCCCCAGGACGGCCCCCACGGCACCCAAAATCCTTTTTATGCATCCCACATTTCCCCAGTGCATCCCAACCCAACCGCCCAGGAAGCGCAGCCACTCTGGCATGACAGACCCCCCGGGCCTGGCTCTGAGGCCTTTCTGCCGACCCCCGTGCAGGGCTAACAATCACCAGCACTGGAGACAGCAGTCAAGGACAGGGGCAGCCCTGGACCAGGGCCGCAACTGCTCGGGGCACCTCCTGTGATTCACGCCCTACAGCCATGCGGTGTTGGCCTGGCCCAGGCTGGTTCCACCATACAAGGCCCCTGGAGAGGAGTCCTTCCCACTGTGAGGCTGTCCTGCACCACAGGATGTAGGGGCCAGAAGCCCCCACCCAAGCCTTGCAATGTCTCCAACCAAAACATCCCCAGCAGGTGAGACCACCGGCGGCCGGCTCTGTGGGATGGGGTGACAGGATGGGCCCTCGCTTCCCGCAGGGACCAGGTGCTCAGTGTGCCAGTGTACCAGGCTCTGAGGGCCAAAAGTGAGCGCGAGCCAGTCCCCACGCTTCAGAGGTACAGCCTGGCGGGCTCAGAAACCAAGTTGGTGCTGTCAGCTCGTGTCTGCAGTGTCCACGCTGGGCCACCACACGCAATTAGTCTGAGAAAGGACCAACAGCACACGCCCATCCTTCTGAGCAGCCAGAGGGACTGAGGATGTCTCAGGAGCTTCCAGCACAGAGTGTCCCACCCCTCCTCCCAGTACAACTAATGACATTTGTAAAAATGCCACCCTCACCCGCCCTCACTGGCCACCCCAGTGCCAGGCACTCCACATGGGCACTCTCCATCATTTATAACCACAGCCGCCACTCAGAAAGGACAGGAAAATGGCTCACTCCCACTTTTTTTTTTCATTTTTTTTCAAGTTTATTTATTTTGAGAGAGACAGGGACAGCATGAGGAGACAGGCGGAGAGAGAGGGAAAGAGAGGGAGAGAGAGGGAGGGAGGGGGAGGGAGGGGGAGGGAGGGGGAGGGAGGGGGAGAGGGGGGAGGGAGGGGGAGGGGGAGGGGGAGGGGGGAGGGGGAGAGAGGGGGAGGGGGGAGGGAGGGGGAGGGAGGGGGAGAGGGGGAGGATAGGGGAGGGGGAGAGAGAGGGAGGGAGGGGGAGAGAGAGGGAGGGAGGGGGAGGGAGGGGGAGAGAGAGGGAGGGAGGGGGAGGGAGGGGAGAGAGAGGGAGGGAGAGGGAGGGAGGGGGAGGGAGGGGGAGGGAGAGGGAGGGAGGGGGAGGGAGGGGGAGAGAGAGGGAGGGAGGGGGAGGGAGGGGGAGAGAGAGGGAGGGAGAGGGAGGGAGGGGGAGGGAGGGGGAGGGGGGAGAGGGGGAGGGAGGGGGGAGGGGGAGAGAGAGGGAGAGAGAGGGAGAGAGAGGGAGAGAGAGGGAGAGAGGGGGAGGGAGGGGGAGGGGGAGAGAGAGGGAGAGAGAGGGGGAGAGAGGGGAAGGGGGGAGAGAGGGAGAGAGAGGGAGGGAGGGGGAGGGAGGGGGAGGGAGGGGGAGGGAGGGGGAGGGGAGAGGGGGGAGGGGGAGAGAGAGGGAGAGAGGGGGAGAGAAGGGGAGGGGGGAGGGGGGAGAGAGGGAGAGAGAGGGAGAGAGAGGGAGGGAGGGGGAGGGAGGGGGAGGGGGAGGGGGGGAGGGGGAGGGGAGGGGGAGGGGAGAGAGAGGGGGAGAGAGGGGGGGGAGAGGGGGAGGAAGAGAGGGAGGGAGGATCCCAAGCAGGCTCCATACCATCAGCACATGGCCCAATGTCGGGCTCAAACCCATGAAACTGTGAGATCATGACCTGAGCTGAAACCGAGAGTCGGACGCTAAACTGACTGAGCCACCCAGGTGCCCCGATCACTCCCACTTCTAAAGAATGTAACAGGCCCAGGAGGATAAGGGACCTTAGTAAGGACCACTCCTACTCCCCACGCCTACACACCCAGCCCCCAGCAGCTGTCAGGAAGGCACCACCAAGATAAAGCTGCAGTGACAGGCATCAGCCTGCAGTGCCCTCCATGTGGCTAGACCCAGGGGGCCCATTCAGGAAACATCACCTCCCATGCACCCCATCCCTCCTCCCCTACTGAGGAACATTATGCTGGGGCCCCCGTTCTCTGAACTAGAGACAGTCCTTGTGAACCTATCAAAGGGGTCTGCTTTGATGAGCCAGGGCTAAGCAGACAGTGTGACTCAATGGGTGAACCACCCCAAGGGGAGGCCTGCCCCAGGGGCTGGTTGAGGCTTCTAAAGCCGCTGTACAACTGTCAGGGGGAAGGCTAGGTGCTCTGGAGGTCGGGGGGAAGGATGCACGTACTGAAGGTCGGGGGGAAGGCTGCGCCCTCCGAAGGTCAGGGGGGAAGGCTACGCTCTCTGAAGGTCAGGGGGGAAGGCTGTGCCCTCTGAAGGTCAGAAGGGAAGGCTGGGCAGTCTGAAGGTCAAAGGGGAAGGCTGCGCCCTCTGAAGCCTGCTGCCTGGCATTTCCCCCTTTCCCTTTTTTAAAGTTTTTCTTTAAATCCCAGTTAACACACCGTGTAATGTTAGTTTCAGGTGTACAATCGAGTGATTCCACACTTCCACACGTGGCCCTGCACTCCTCACAAGTGCCCTCCCTGATCCCCATCCCGTCCCTCCCCTCTGGTGACCAACTGTGTGTCCTCTGCAGTTCAGGGTCTCCCTTCCCTTTCACTCTGAGGCCTCCGTTGAGGCCGGCTGGTGGCCTGGGGTTGAGGCCAGGGCACTCACATCCTGCTGAATGGAACAGGCTGGGGGCAGGCTGGGAACCCCCAAGCCTCCCAGGCGCTTTTCCTAAATGAGACGTTCAGAGAGCAGCCCCTCCCCAAAGGCATCCCTGGCCCAGAGCACCCTAGCAGTGGCAACACACTGGGCCAATGCTGTGCCAGGCAGGTGCTGCTCACATTCGAGAATCTAGCTCTGCCTCCAGAGAGACACCAGGCTGCGTGCCCTCAAGGACACGGGCCACAAGCAGCCCACCTACACCACAGGAAGCGACTCCCAGTCAGCCCCTTTCTCCCCCCAGCTGTCCTAGCACCTCAGGCTCACAGTAAGGGGGAGACAGGTAGAGAACAGGTAGAGAACAGCCTTAAAATAAGAACAGCCGCAGCCCGGAGGCATATTTGTTTTGGAAGCGTCTACTTAATGAGTAGCTGGGGCTGGTGATAATGCCTGGTTATCCTCTATCCTCCACGACAGCGCAGTTCCCGAGGGATGCACAGGACGGGCCAAAGGGGCCACATTCATGTATGGAAGCCAGAGCCCACCTGGTAGGCTGGACCAAGCCGACAGGCTCTGAGCATGGGATCTGGGGCCCTACAGCCAGGGAACTTGCCGTTGGCTCTGCGTCCTATGCTGACGGGCCACGTGTGTTCTACGAGGGAGACAGCCTCCGTCCCGTGGAGTGTAGCTGGGGTGGCCCCGGGTCTCGCCAAATCACCTGACTGACAGCAACTAAAGCACCTAGCTGAGGCCAGTGTCCCCATGGCCCCCTCAAAGGCCTGCCCAGGGAGGGGCAGACAGGAAGAAGGAACAAGCACTGTGAAAGCCACCACCTTTTCACAAACTGCCAGGAATACGGCGGCTACTTCTGTGCTGCTGGCCTCGCGGGGCTGGGCCTGTTCCTTTGCTCCACGGCTGGAGAAGTGGCCACCCGGGTTTAGAGATAAGCCTAACCTCAGGTCATGTATACCCCTCGTGCATCCCGAAGCAGGCTCAATTCAAGTGCTCCCCCAGATGGAGCTCAGCTGATGGAGCCCAGCCACGGACCACGGGCTGCTCACTCAGGACCAGACACGCCACGCAGGCACGACGCTCATGCTAAAGCAGGTGTCTCCTTTTAGGGGCTGCCCGTGGATAGGCAGGGCCACGGGCCACGGCCTCTGCTGCTGAACCTTACCGCCTTGCCCTGGGACTGCCCCCCACCAGGCCCAGACATGAAGGGAAAGAAGGGAAGTGGTGGTGGGGGATGGGGAGGAAGGCAGGGGGACAGAGGGTGGAGAACGAAAGGCACAGGGGGAGAGCTGAGTGAGGGTAAGAGGCAGGGGCGGCACAGGAGGTGGGGAGGACCTGGCACGGACCTCCAGCCCAGGAGGGAAGTGTGACAAGAGTCCACCTGTGGAGGGCTCAGAGGGCGGAGGGCGGCTGCCCCCGGGGGGGGGGGGGGGAGCAGGAGAAGGAAATGAGGAGTCCGCTCTGGGAAAAATACTGGGCACAATGGCCGTGGGGAGCCCGGAAGGAGGGAAACGTGAACAAGCGGGGGGCAGGCGTGCTCCTGTCAAACGGCAGGGTGACGAAGAGCCGCTCTCGGTGAGGCCAGCGCCCTCTCAGCCTCCCCTCTTTGGCAGCAGGAACATGCTCACAACCAAGAAAGCGGTAGAGCACAGGGAAGAAGCGGCCACAGCACCCGCGTCATCGATCACAAAGGCCACGGTCCGCCGTCGCCACCCGGTGCCACGGCATCCCATGCGGGCCAGCGTGTGACGGTGTCAGGACAGGCATGGGGCGCGGGATGAGAGGGATGAGCCGGCAACCCCCACGGCACAAAGGTGGAGGCAGGAGACGGCAAACGGGGCATGCCGGCGCCCTTCTGACGACGCTGGGGTTGTGTCAGCAGAGGCGCTGGCATCTGGCAGGGAAGGCAAGCGTGGCGGGATGACGTCCCCCCACTCAGGCCCCATGGGACCGGGAACCGGCAGGTCACAGACGGAAGGCACTCTCTGCTCGGGGATGGGGTCAGGCGGTCTCCAGAGAGCACCGAGCCCCCGAAGCCTCGCCCCCTGCCCACGGTCGCCCTGAGAGCCAGACCCGCCACAGGACCCCGGGGTCACGCTCCAGGTGCCGACCCTGCAGTCCCAAGAGCAGCCGTACCCGCAGGATGGTGTGCTCATCCGACTGGGCTCTCCCTAGGGACCGGGACACGAGGCCTCACCGCACATAACAGCAGCTCTCGAGAACAGGACAGAGGTGATAGGGACAAGGTGACGTGAAAGGTGACAGCGGAGCTCTAGAGGCTGCGGTGCGGTGAGGTTCTCGGGGGCAGACAAGCCGGGAGGGAAGCAGCCAGGATGGCGAGCCGTGTGCACCTCACATGTACCCGGCCCCGCTGGGGCGCTGAGCACGTATGCTGGCCACCGCAGCCAGCACCCGGGGTTGGGGGTGGGGGGGTGGGGGGGCAGGGCAGGGACTGCTCGCACACCAGCCCACCCCCAGGTCTCCAGGAAGAAACTGCAGGCCCGGAAATGAGTTCTCAGACCCGGCCGGTGCTAAGCCCCGTCTCAGCTGGGGGAGGGGGGTTCCCTACAACAGCTGCCTGAGGTGCACCCACACCACACGCGGACGCCTCACAAAACCCCCCCCGAGCGCTGCCAGGAAGGTGACGACTCAGGCCGTGTCGCAGATGAAGAAACAGAGGCTCCGGGGCCCTGAACAAGCTGTGGCGCCAGGACTCACACCTGAAGCAGCTGCCCCGGAGCCACACGGGCTCAGCACCTCTGCAGGACAGCGGCCCGTGCACCCGGACCCCCGACTTCCAGCAATAACCGGCCCAACGTTCCCATGCCCCCTGGTCTGCAGATGGGGCTGCCGGCAGCCCTCCCCTCCCCCCTTCGGGAGGGAGAGTCCGTCCCCTCCCACCATATCTGGGTGGCCCTGTGACTTGTCTGACCGACACAGCAGAGCTGACACTCGTCTTCTGACAGCTTCCACCGTGGCTCTCCTGCTGCAGCAAGGCCACGTAGAGAGCCCCCGTCACGGTGCTTGAAGTGTGACCTGGGGGGCCACGGTTAAAGCTCTTCTCATGACAACCTGAAGACGGTACTTGCCTCTCAGTCCCATTCTCTCACCCGTGTACAGCGGAGCTTTCCAGAAGCTACGTGACTTGTAAGATTATAACAGAACAAACCCAAAAGGAGATATAGGGGTCCAGCTCATGAGATTTGCAAAAAGTTGGATCATTCTTCTCATGCTTTGTATTCTGCAAAATATCGTTACTTTTTAATTGAAAAGAACTCACTTTGACATACACTGGGTTTACCATTCTCTTTAAGTGAATTAAAGAACATTGTAAATTTATTTTATTTGCTAATACGTAAATATTGTTAGCTACAACCCATATAAACCCAATCATTGTTTTTCAAGGTTTATTTATTTTTGAGAGACAGAGCACGAGCAGGGGAGGGACAGAGACAGAGGGAGGCACCAAATCCGAAGCAGGATCCAGGCTCCGAGCTGTCAGCACTGAGCCCGACACGGGGCTTGAACTCACAAACCGTGAGATCGTGACCTGAGCCAAAGTCAGACACTTAACCGACTGAGGCACCCCTAAACCCAATAATTTTTAAGAATGTAAGGGGAGCTTGAGACCAAAAAGTTTGAGAATGCTGCTCCAGAGTCCACATGCAGAGAGGCCATATGGGGAAACTGAGGCCCCACCCATCAACCCAGAGGTGAGAGAAATGGTGGTCCTTGTTCGGAGCCACTAAGTTCTGGGGTTGATTTCACAGCAACAGACACCACCCAAAGCCCAAGAAAAGAGACACATTTACCTGGCACGATGGGGCCAAGTCCAGTGGACCCCAGGACTGGATGTGGGCCACACATCCACAACCTGGCTAAGCCACCCACGTTACTGCTGGGGGTCAGACCAGTAAGCCGTTTGGAGTTGGGGAGGGTCTCCCTGCTGGCCTTGAAGGACACAGCCAGTGAAGTGGGGGGCTGGCCACTTTGGTGAGCACGGGCAGTGCAGGCCGAGCCGCGAGACCACGGGACTCCAGAGGCGCCGTTCTCTGGGAGAGAACAGTCTGCCAGCCCAGGGCCAGCCTGGTGCAAAGGCTGGAGGGGAGAGGTCCCCTGACCCTAAGGGGAAAGAGGGCACACCTCCCTGCTTGCCAACGGTCAGCCTGCCTTTTGGGGGAGAAGGTGCGTGCCCCTGCGGGAGCTCCCTGCCCCCACCCTACGCAGAAATGCTCAACTAACACCAAAAATCACCACCATGACCCAACTTAGCAACGACATCCCCAACAAGCAAACAAACAAACAAAAAGGTGTGACGGGTTGTGACTACACACCCCGCTCTCCCAGAGATGTGCCCAGGAACAGCTGCAGGAAGGAGGAGAGTATGTCCCACCCCAGCAGCCGTGCACTGGCAGCTCTCTCGAGCTAGCAAAGGAAACCGTCTTCAAAGAGAAAGGAACCAGGAGGTGACAACGTGAATGCGGTCACCGCCCAAAGCCACATGGCTCTACACAAGAACAGCGCCACAGCTCATACGTGGCCTGGACACCCCACCCAGCACCCCCCTCTTTCCCCTTCAGGCCTCCACAGTTCACTCCTTGGTTTCACCTCTTCCTACGTCCACGTCTCCACGCACTGTTCTACAGAGCAGCTCCCGGCGCCGGTGGGTGTGTCGGGCCAGGAGCAGTCCTGTCCTGGAAGAAAAACAAACATGGGAGACAAAGAAGGGCGGCACTGCTGCCAAGTCGGACAGGAACAGCATGCGCCACCTCCTTTTCCGGACAGGCTGACACTGACGGGAGGAAAGGCACACACACAAGTCACGGGCGGGGCCCGAGACCAGCTCCCTGACTAGCTCCCAGCACCCATGTGCCCAAAAAGTGCAGAGAGCGCCTCACCGAGCACCTCACAGGCCACACGAGCACATTCACGACAAAGCCAAGAGCCGGTCGGTTCCCAGGACAAAGCAGGAGACCCCGCGACCACAGGAACACCGGCACAGGCGTCCCCGCCGAGGCCTCCGGCACCCACCTTCCCGAACCACACGGCTCCCTCCCACGGCAGGCCTTAGAGCGAACAACAGCCCCGTGGTACCAAGTGAGCCCCTCCCAAGCCACCGCCAGCTCCTGACAAGGTCTGGCAGCCAGCCCCCCCTCCCCCCCCCCACCCCAGTGCTGTCTGGCTTTTCTGGGTTCTGGGGAAGAGGCCTTGGTGAGCAAGCACCAGGCGGTGGCACCTAGTGGGAAGAGCAGCGTCCATCAGGGTGGCCCCGGGGCCCTCCCAGGCCACAACCCCCGTGGCCGGCAGAGCCTGTCTGCAGCGCCACTGGTGAGTGCGTGTCCCGTCTCCCCGCAGAGGCACAGGTGCTGGGACACTCCCTGCAAAGCTCCCAGGGGTACCCCAAGTGGGAGGACAAATGAGAAATGAGGCGCCGCTGAGAGCACCCAGGTGCAGGGGCTCACCCCACAAAGCGGTTCGTGTCAACGGGAATCTGAACGCACCAGCGGCCGCAGCCAAGAAGTTCAGCAAGCCCGGGCCCAAACAGCCGCCCAGGTGGAGCCGTCTGTACCACGGCCGTTCCTGGAAGCTCCACGATCACAGCTTCCGAGGGGGTCACCAGCTGGAAGACAGCTTTTCCATCGATGCCTCCGTGCCTTTGCACACGCCGGGGCCACAGTCCTTCCTTTCTGCTTGGAAAATTCCTATGCATCTCCCCATATGAGCTCCCCTGCTCTGAGCCACCCTCCCGGCCTGGCCTCCCCACCCCAGCTCTACGTCATTCACCCCTCCACGCTGGGTCACCAGTGTCCGCGGCCCTCCTCTCCCAGCCTGACAAAGCAAAGACTGTCTCCTTGATCTCGGAAGCACAGGGCCCAGCCCACAGCGGACAGTGGATGCCGTCCGGACCCGAAGGTAACCTCAGCTGAGGAAGTGGTCCGACTCACTGTCAGAAAAGGCTGGGTCACCGCAGCATCACTCACGATCGACCAACAGTGGGAACAACCCAGACCACCGACAGAGACGCCAAGTGTGCGTATCTCCGTACCCCAGAATGTCACCTGGCCGTGAAAAGGACTGATGGCTGATCCACGCGCAGCGTGAGCAAACTTTTAAACGTTACGCTTAAGCGAAGAGCCACAAAAGACCGTGTGTTGTGATTCCACTTACGGGAGACGCTCAGAACAGGCGGATCTAGAGAAAGTCAGTCAGGGACTACCCAGGGCTGGGAAAGGGGAGTGACTGCCGATGGTCACGAGGCTCCTTCGGGGCGATGGCAACACTGGCACACCGAGCTGTGCTGATGGCTACACTGCTCTGTGCTTTCGCTGAAAGTCACCCAACTGTGCACTTAAAACAAGTAAACTCTACGCTGCATAAATTATACCTCGATGAGGCTGTTAAAACAAAAAAAAAGCCTGGCGACTCAGGCAAGTCCAGTCTGGGTGTCCACACAATCAGATCTGGTGGTCAGTCCCAGGCCAGTCGTCCCATGAGCCAAAGTGCAAAAGAAAAAGTCATCAACACCCCATTCAAATCCTGCATAGGTACACGGACACAGGAATTATGTCCTTCAACGGAGCACAAGATTCCGAAGGCCAAGCCAGACAGGCCAGAGAGCCCCGTGGCCATCTAGAAATGCCTGCTGGCTGACCAGGAGCGCCAACTTCCATCGTGGCCTGCGCTAAACTGCCAACACCAGAGGCGGATCTCCTGCCAGAGCCGGAGAGCTCTGAGCTACGGACGTCACCCACCTCATCCGCCGCTCGAAGAACAACAGGGCGGCCACAGCCCCAGGAAGGGGGCTGGTGTGCGCCTGCCCCTGCCCTGGCTCCGGGCCCGGTCTGTAGGGTGGAGGGCGGGCATGTCCCTGCAAACTTCACCCCGTCGGCCGCGCCCACGACCAGTGGGAGGGCTGAGGTGCTCCCCCCACTCAGAAGCGGGAGGAAGTGCATTTCCTCTTCTACATTCCCAGATGCTCAGAAGCTTCTGGACTGTGCTTTCTGTTGGGTAAAAACTAAACTGCACTCTTACTGTCTGCTCACAAATGCCCGTCACTGCCAGTTAAGACAAAAGTTTTCCCCCAAGCCACTCCCCGCTACGTGTAGGGCTCCTCACTGTCTGGGACACGCGGAATCTGATCTAGCTCACGCAGCGTCTCTTCTGGGGCTCGCTTCCTCCCCCTGTCATCAACTGGCCAGGACGGAGACCGCCGAGGACTTAAGAGGCAGCCACACGAGAAGTGGTGACCCTTCTCAAGTCAGAAATTACTCTTTAAGAAAAGAAAGAAAAGTTACTCTGCACCTAGCTCACGAGCCAGCTCCACGCCAAGCAGAGGAAACGTGCAGTAAAACACACGGAGGCAAGCTACGCATCCCAAAACTCTTCTCCAGGTTAAGTCCCAGCGAACTCCAACGGCAAGTCGTGACACGCTGGCGTTGTTCTCAACTTCCCGCGGCAGGTTTCCGGCAAGACCTCCCCTTCCTCAGATAAGGCCGCCGGTGTTACTCAGCAGAGCACTTTCTGTGACAGACAAGTATGTCCGTTGGCTGCTCCGCCTGTGACAGCTGCCAGCATAGAGGGCGGGAGCGGCGTTTGCTACTACAGTTGAGTCCATACTTTGTCACCCGAGATGAACCATCGCAAAGAAACTTTCTTAAAAAAGAAGAAAAACTGTTTAAAACATAAGAGAACTGTAGTTCAGACTAGCTGGTTGATAATGGTGTGAATTAAGAAAAATATCAAGGAATGGTAAAAAAAAAAATTACACATTTCCTCAATTCTTCCAGGTTGAAAACCAGAGAAAGGACCAATGGGCAACTAAAGCCCCGCACTGAGCACGCAGAAGGTGCCTGGCAGCACAAGCTTCTTCACCCGCTGTGGGCTGGCTCACCTCTAGGAGAGACCAGCGGGAGGGCCACCTGGGGTCTGTGCTGGTCACTCCCTCTGCAGCTGGAAAGCCAAGGCCTCGGCATCCTCCTTCTCCACAGCAGATGCTCAGTAAACGTGCGGGAGGGGCAGACGGCACCGGGCCCTCCCAGCTCTCACGTCCTAGGATGACCAGCTCTGGAGGGACGTCACTGCGTGACAACTGAAACCGTGTCACTTTTCTTTAAAGGGGCGGGAGGCCCGCGGTTAAGGAACTGCTGAAGAACTTCTGATTCACAACCCCCGATACACAGTCCACTAAACTAAAAACGCACACGCACGCATAACCAGACCCCGTCCGAATCCCTCTGCCGAGGCCTCTAGTGTCCTCTCGGAACAGCCGGTCTCACAGCCAGGCGGCAGGAAACGCTCCTGCCCTTCCTAAGGCCCGAGGAAGCAGCGGCTCCAAGCCCGGTCCCTTTCAGAGCGGTCTTCCTGCAGCACGTGGACCGGCCTCCTCAGCAAGGGACCCAGCAGGCGAAGGCTCCGATGACCTTACTGCGCCCCCGCCCCGGCTGCAGTCTCGCCCAGGGCCTCGAGAACAGTGCCCGGTTAGCCTAACCGTGGTCAGCTTCTGGACGCTGGCCGCGACGACTGAAGGGGCACAAAGCACGGAACTCGGTTCAAAAGACCGCCTGCCGGCGGGTGTTCAGCACGTGTGGGCCGGCACGCCCAGCGATCCCACGCGGACGACGAAACAGTCGGCCGCTCCCGCAACAACCCCACGCTCGGACCGGTCCTGCGGCCGCGGCGCCGGGAAGTCAACTCGGCCCATCAGCCATCCACTCCCCGAAGCGTCGCGGGGCGGCCTGTCCACGCAGAGAGCGTCCGAGGGTCCAAATAAGCACACACGGCCGCCTGCCCTCGACCCTCCGCGCCTGTGGGGTACAAAGGCCTCCCACAAAACGCATCCCCGTCCTGCCGCAGCCCACGGTCGCCAGTGCCCAGCCCCGCGCCAGGCGCTCTTCTCCGCCGCCTCGGTCTTCCTCCCCGGACCTGGCCCGCCGGCGCTGCCATTTCCAGGTCCCGGACGGCGTTAGAAAAGCGGGTCTGGAGACGTGACCTGACGGCGTGAAGCCACACCGCCGCCAAGCAGCAGGCGCAGGACGGAGGCCGGCCTGTCCAGGCGGCCAGCGGAGCGCCCCCCCCCCCGCCCCGCCCCACGGCGGTCCCCTGGGCCGCCCCACGCGGCCCGAGCCCTGCCCTCTGGGCCCAGGCCTCCCCCTGCCGAGGTCGAACTTCTCTCTGGCCTCTGGATCCATCCCTCCCGTGCTCACCTCCGCCGGTCTCCCCGTCACTGGCCCGCGCGGCCAACCTGCGGGCCGGGCAGGGGCACGCCGTCCCCCTCCCCCCACCCTCGCCACCCCCGCCCTGCGCGGACCCGGACACGAAGACCATTCGCCCCCCCCCCCCGCCCCCCCACCGCCGGGTCTGCGGGGTCGGCCGGGCACCTCCACCTGCGCGCTGCCAGCCCAGCCCCCGGGGGCGGCGGGGCGGGGGAGGGGGCGCTAGGAGCGTCCGGCGGGGGGGGGGGGGGAACGCACGAGGGCCGCGCCACCGGGTGAAAAGTAGCCGCCCCTCTCGTTCCTCAAAAACAAAAAAGTTTTCACCCGAGCTCGCTTCGGGGAGAGCAACTTCTGGAGACGACGCCACGCTGTGCTTCCCGGGTTTCCAGCCGCGCGCAGGGCCGGCGGGACGGAAGGCCGGCGTGCCGCCGCCGCCGCCGCCGCCGCCGCCGCCGCCGCCCGGACCGCCCTGCTCCGCACCCCGCCCTCCGGGCCCCGCCGCCGGCGGGCGCGCCAGCACGGGGGGCCCGCTGTGCCCGCCGCCCCCTCCCCCGCGGAGCGTCCCCGGCCGGCGACACACTTCTTTCTTCCACGGCCGGCTCCCCGCGGCGGCCGGCGAGAGCAGCCCCGGCCGCTCCCCCAACCCCCCCCCTCCCCCGCCCAGCGGCGAGCCGCGGCCGCCGGACCCGCGCTGGTCACCGGGGGCGGGCGCCTGTCCGTCCTGCCCGGGCCGGCCGCCGCCGCAGCCCCGCGGCCGGCAGCTCCCGTCCGCCGCCCCGTCCCCGAGGAGACGCCCCTCGCCCGGCCGGCCCGCTCCGCCCGGGCCCGCCGCCCCGGCCCCGTGCCGCCCGCGGCGCGCCCCGCCGCCCCGGCCCGCCTGCCCCGCCGCCCCACTCACCCCATGAGCCAGTCCATGGCTGCTCGGGGCCCGCCGCCCGACACGCTCGGCCCTCAGCCCGCGGCGGCGGCGGCGGCCGGAAGTAAACACTCGCTCGCACACTCCCACACGCGCGCCGCGGGCGCCGCCGGAAGTGACGCGCCGCGCGCCGCCTGCTGGGACGCGTAGTCCCGGCGGCTTCTAGGCCAGGCCCGCCCAGCCAGGGAGCCGGCGCGGGGCGTGGCGGGGGATGGGGGCGGACGGCGGCCTCGACGCCCCGCTCCTCACTGCGAGACAGATGCTCACACGCCCCAGGATGTCCCGTCACACCCCGGATGTCCCCTCACTCCCCGGATATCTCCTCACACCTTGGATGTCACCTCACCAGCCCGGATGTTCCCCCACATCACAGACCGTCCCCTCACGCCACGGACGGTGCGTTCACACCCCGGATGTCCTCTCACATCTCAGATGTCCCCTCACAACCCCGGATGTCCCCTCACACCCGGATGTCCCCTCACAACCCCGGATGTCCCCTCACACCCGGATGTCCCCTCACACCCCAGATGTCCCCTCACACCCGGGTGTCCCCTCACACCCCAGATGTCCCCTCACACCCGGATGTCCCCTCACAACCCCGGGTGTCCCCTCACAACCCCGGATGTCCTCTCACAACCCCGGATGTCCCCTCACACCCAAGATGTCCCCTCACAACCCCGGATGTCCCCTCACACCCCCGGGTGTCCCCTCACAACCCCGGGTGTCCCCTCACAACCCCGGGTGTCCCCTCACAACCCCGGATGTCCCCTCACACCCGGATGTCCCCTCACAACCCCGGATGTCCCCTCACAACCCCAGGTGTCCCCTCACACCCGGGTGTCCCCTCACAACCCCGGATGTCCTCTCACACCCCAGATGTCCCCTCACACCCGGGTGTCCCCTCACAACCCCGGGTGTCCCCTCACACCCCAGATGTCCCCTCACACCCGGGTGTCCCCTCACACCCCAGATGTCCCCTCACACCCGGATGTCCCCTCACAACCCCGGGTGTCCCCTCACAACCCCGGATGTCCTCTCACAACCCCGGATGTCCCCTCACACCCAAGATGTCCCCTCACAACCCCGGATGTCCCCTCACACCCCCGGGTGTCCCCTCACAACCCCGGGTGTCCCCTCACAACCCCGGGTGTCCCCTCACAACCCCGGATGTCCCCTCACACCCGGATGTCCCCTCACAACCCCGGATGTCCCCTCACAACCCCAGGTGTCCCCTCACACCCGGGTGTCCCCTCACAACCCCGGATGTCCTCTCACACCCCAGATGTCCCCTCACACCCGGGTGTCCCCTCACAACCCCGGGTGTCCCCTCACACCCCAGATGTCCCCTCACACCCGGGTGTCCCCTCATACCCCCAGATGTCCCCTCACACCCGGGTGTCCCCTCACAACCCCGGATGTCCCCTCACAACCCCGGATGTCCCCTCACAACCCCGGGTGTCCCCTCACAACCCGGAATGTCCCCTCACACCGGATGTCCCCTCACAACCCCGGATGTCCCCTCACACCGGATGTCCCCTCACAACCCCGGATGTCCCCTCACACCCGGGTGTCCCCTCACAACCCCGAATGTCCCCTCACACCGGATGTCCCCTCACAACCCCGGATGTCCCCTCACACCCGGATGTCCCCTCACAACCCCGGATGTCCCCTCACACCCTGGTGTCCCCTCACAACCCCGGATGTCCCCTCACAACCCCGGGTGTCCCCTCACAACCCCGGGTGTCCCCTCACAACCCCGAATGTCCCCTCACACCGGATGTCCCCTCACAACCCCGGATGTCCCCTCACAACCCCGGGTGTCCCCTCACAACCCCGGATGTCCCCTCACACCCCAGATGTCCCCTCACACCCCAGATGTCCCCTCACACCCCCGGGTGTCCCCTCACACCCCAGATGTCCCCTCACACCCGGGTGTCCCCTCACAACCCCGGATGTCCCCTCACACCCCAGATGTCCCCTCACACCCGGGTGTCCCCTCACAACCCCGGATGTCCCCTCACAACCCCAGATGTCCCCTCACACCCGGGTGTCCCCTCACACCCCAGATGTCCCCTCACACCCCAGATGTCCCCTCACACCCCCGGGTGTCCCCTCACACCCCCGGGTGTCCCCTCACACCCCAGATGTCCCCTCACACCCGGGTGTCCCCTCACAACCCCGGATGTCCCCTCACAACCCCAGATGTCCCCTCACACCCGGGTGTCCCCTCACAACCCCGGATGTCCCCTCACAACCCCGGATGTCCTCTCACACCCCAGATGTCCCCTCACACCCGGGTGTCCCCTCACAACCCCGGATGTCCCCTCACAACCCCGGATGTCCCCTCACACCCCCGGGTGTCCCCTCACAACCCCGGATGTCCCCTCACAACCCCGGATGTCCTCTCACACCCCAGATGTCCCCTCACACCCGGGTGTCCCCTCACAACCCCGGATGTCCCCTCACAACCCCGGATGTCCCCTCACACCCCCGGGTGTCCCCTCACAACCCCAGATGTCCCCTCACAACCCCGGATGTCCTCTCACACCCCAGATGTCCCCTCACAACCCCGGATGTCCCCTCACAACCCCGGATGTCCCCTCACAACCCCGGATGTCCCCTCACACCCCCGGGTGTCCCCTCACAACCCCAGATGTCCCCTCACAACCCCGGATGTCCTCTCACACCCCCGGGTGTCCCCTCACAACCCCGGATGTCCCCTCACAACCCCGGATGTCCCCTCACACCCCCGGGTGTCCCCTCACAACCCCGGATGTCCCCTCACAACCCCGGATGTCCCCTCACACCCCCGGGTGTCCCCTCACAACCCCGGATGTCCCCTCACAACCCCGGATGTCCTCTCACACCCCAGATGTCCCCTCACACCCGGGTGTCCCCTCACAACCCCGGATGTCCCCTCACAACCCCGGGTGTCCCCTCACAACCCCGGATGTCCCCTCACAACCCCGGATGTCCTCTCACACCCCAGATGTCCCCTCACACCCGGGTGTCCCCTCACAACCCCGGATGTCCCCTCACAACCCCGGATGTCCCCTCACAACCCCGGATGTCCCCTCACACCCGGGTGTCCCCTCACAACCCCGGATGTCCCCTCACAACCCCGGGTGTCCCCTCACAACCCCGGGTGTCCCCTCACAACCCCGGATGTCCCCTCACAACCCCGGATGTCCCCTCACACCCCCGGGTGTCCCCTCACAACCCCGGATGTCCCCTCACAACCCCGGATGTCCTCTCACACCCCAGATGTCCCCTCACACCCGGGTGTCCCCTCACAACCCCGGATGTCCCCTCACAACCCCGGATGTCCCCTCACAACCCCGGATGTCCCCTCACACCCGGGTGTCCCCTCACAACCCCGGATGTCCCCTCACAACCCCGGATGTCCCCTCACAACCCCGGATGTCCCCTCACACCCCCGGGTGTCCCCTCACAACCCCGGATGTCCCCTCACAACCCCGGATGTCCTCTCACACCCCAGATGTCCCCTCACACCCGGGTGTCCCCTCACAACCCCGGATGTCCCCTCACAACCCCGGATGTCCCCTCACACCCCCGGGTGTCCCCTCACAACCCCGGATGTCCCCTCACAACCCCGGATGTCCCCTCACACCCCCGGGTGTCCCCTCACAACCCCAGATGTCCCCTCACAACCCCGGATGTCCTCTCACACCCCAGATGTCCCCTCACACCCGGGTGTCCCCTCACAACCCCGGATGTCCCCTCACAACGCCGGATGTCCCCTCACACCCCCGGGTGTCCCCTCACAACCCCGGGTGTCCCCTCACAACCCCGAATGTCCCCTCACACCGGATGTCCCCTCACACGGATGTCCCCCTCACAACCCCGGATGTCCTCTCACACCCCCGGGTGTCCCCTCACACCCCAGATGTCCCCTCACACCCCCGGGTGTCCCCTCACAACCCCGGGTGTCCCCTCACACCCCCGGGTGTCCCCTCACACCCCAGATGTCCCCTCACACCCGGGTGTCCCCTCACACCCCAGATGTCCCCTCACAACCCCGGATGTCCCCTCACAACCCCGGATGTCCCCTCACACCCCCGGGTGTCCCCTCACAACCCCGGGTGTCCCCTCACAACCCCGAATGTCCCCTCACACCGGATGTTCCCTCATACCCCCAGATGTCCCCTCACACGGATGTCCCCCTCACAACCCCGGATGTCCTCTCACACCCCCGGGTGTCCCCTCACAACCCCGGGTGTCCCCTCACACCCCAGATGTCCCCTCACACCCGGGTGTCCCCTCACAACCCCGAATGTCCCCTCACACCGGATGTCCCCTCATACCCCCAGATGTCCCCTCACACGGATGTCCCCCTCACAACCCCGGATGTCCTCTCACACCCCCGGGTGTCCCCTCACAACCCCGGATGTCCTCTCACACCCCAGATGTCCCCTCACACCCGGGTGTCCCCTCACAACCCCGGGTGTCCCCCTCACAACCCCGAATGTCCCCTCACACGGATGTCCCCTCACACGGATGTCCCCTCACAACCCCGGATGTCCCCTCACACCCCGGATGTCCCCCTGCACTGGGACCGACCTCCGCCAGGCCCGAGGGAAGCAGCCCCTCCCACTGTCAGAGGACCCGCCCCCCCAAGTCCCTTCCCCTCAGGTCCCCTGATGCCCCCTTGCGGTCCCTGCGGACGCGACGGTTCACGCGTCAGACGGGTCCCCCCCTCCCCCCCCGCCGTCGCCCGCAGGGGCGTCTGAGGGAAAGGGGAGCCCCGGGGGGGGGGGGGGACAGCGGCAGCTCGCGGCGCGGGCGGGGGCGGGGGCGGGGTGGGGGGCGGCTTCTGGGACCAGGCGACGGGCCTGGTGAGCCCCCGCTGTCCCGCCGTCCCCAGAGCCGAGGGCCGCCGGCGACCCCGTGTCCTCCCAGCGTCCCTTGCGGCCGCGGGAGACCAGGGTCGTGTTGAGGTCACCGGGGAAACCGGGAGGCCGCGGGCTTCCCTTCCAGAAGCCTCCGAAGAGAGGTGCCGGGGCGCCCGGGGCTTGTGCAGGGGCGCGATGCCCGAGGCACCGGAGCCAGCTGGGGCCACGTCGGGGGGCGGGGGCGGCTGCCGCTAAGACCGCGGAGCAAGAAGACGGGGCCGGGTCGCGGGCGACTCGGGCGAGCCGCCGTCCTCCGCCGTTGTGGCGGTGACAGTGGCCGACGGCCCGCGGGGACCCCCCGCCTGGCACGGCTGCCTCTCCCCCCCCCCCCCCCCCCCCCCCCGCCCTGCGAAGGAGGGCCGGCGGGGACGGCGGGGTGGCCGCATGGGGCCCAGGGGCTGCCGGCTGGGGTCGCCCCGCTCCCGCTCCCGCTCCCGCGCCTAGGCTGAGCCAGGGGCCGGAGGCTTCTGGAGAGGGGGGCGCACCCTGCCTGCCGAGGCCAGGACCCCGGAGGGGAGGCCCGAGGCCGCCCGGTTTCGCTGCTTCGCCCTAACCGCGTTGTCCCCGCGCCCACACTGCTGAGAGGGGGGGGAAGGCGCGCTCTGCGACCGCAACGCCCCTGCGTCCTGTGCAACCCTGGCCACCGACTACCCCTGAAGTAGGGAGGAGACAGATGGCAGAAGAGGAGAGTCGCCGAGTCCGTCATATCTCGGAAAGGAAGGACACGCAGCCCCCCGCCAGGGACCTCATCTCTGCGACCCGACGGAGGCCGTGGCCCACTCTCACGACCCTGCCCTCCGCCAGCCCCTCGTCAGGCTGCACCTCCACCTGGTGCGGCGACCTAGACCGCCATCCCCGAGGACTCCGAGCTCCCGCTGACCCCACGGGCCTCGGGCCACCGCCGTCTTCGCCGACCGGCTCCCCCGGGCATGGGAGTCCTGGGAGGGGCTGCGGTCACATCCGTCTTCCTTCCCACCCCCGCCGTGTACCGGCCGTCCTACGTCCCCTCGTCCCTCGGTAGTCGGAAAGTCAGACCCCAGCTCTTCCTCGAACCCGCCGGGTGACTTGGACACGTTGCTTAATGTCCCCGTGACTCAGCGTCTTTGCTGGAGAAATGGGAGTAACCCTTGCCAGATGTGTCATAGGAAACTTCGAGAGCTCACCGGTGCAGGCTGGAGGTGCGGAAGCGGGCAGGTGTGACCGGGCCTATGGGGAGTGTGGCCTACCTGCTCCTGGCAATTTACCTGGGCTCAAGGTCAATCCCCTTTCCCTTGATGATGGCGCATGGCTAGGCACACCCCACTTTACGGCCCGTGTCACCCAGTCCCTAATGGGCAGCTCAGATCGCATGGTCGTGTGGCACCCCCCCGTCTGATGTACAGTTTGAATTGTGCCCGGTGGCAAGCCAAAACTTGCATCTCAAAGAATCGCCATTTATTTTTTCAGGTGACATGGCTTTGCTCCAAAACCCGGGACCCCCCCCCCCCCCATCTCTCTCTTCCATTAGTGCTTGCCAGGACCAGGAGGCAGAGGAGCAGGACAGAATGGGGTTCCCGCTTCCGCTCTGGGACCCCCACAGCAGTCCCGAACTTCTTGCCTCTGGACTCCTTTTAACGGAAAACACTCTTGATTACGTCACTGTTCTTCCCTGTTGCCGTTACTTGAAGTAAAAGGCAATTACCTAATTGATACCCGCGTCCGGATGTCTGTCTTCTTCCTGTCGTTACGGTGATCAAGGCGTAAAGATTTGTCCTCCACTTTGCAGGGGATATCTTGACATTCCCAGACCACTGAACTCCCGAAATTTCACCAAGTCCTGGGCTCCACGGCCTATTGGCATGAAGCTATCATCCGGTGGAATGGTGTGAGACCCTGAGGCGTGCCGAGACGGTCAGAATCTGTGTGGACCAAACTGGGATGGAAAACAGGAGACGATCTGACCCCGCGGCATGAAGGCAGGGGCACACTGCTGGTCTGGCCACAGGACAGCGCACTGCTCTGAGGCGGGGCGCGTCGCGTCCGTGAGACCCGTAGCTGCGTAACAAATGTGCCGACCTGCTCCAGGAAGGACACCACATCTCGAAGGACAGCCGCGGTTGGAGTCGTGTCTTTTAAACTTGCAAGCACACTGTCAGTCACCGACGCCCCTCCACCTCCTGCGCAGGCGGGGGGGAGGATGAGAATGACAGGAACCTCGCCGTCTGTGTCCTTCAGGTCTTGGGCGGTGGCATGTCCGTCTGTGACTTCTCTGGCCACAAAGCCCGGCTTGTGGTCTGTTTAAGCAGGAGGTGGACCTGTAGTATTTTCTTTTCTTTTCTTTTCTTTTTTGTGTGTATTTATTTTTGAGAGAGAGAGAGAGAGACAGCGTGAACAGAGGAGGGGCAGAGAGAGAGGGAGACACAGAATCAGAAGCAGGCTCCAGGCTCCCGGTTGTCAGCACAGAGCCCGACGCGGGGCTGGAATCCACGAACTGCGAGATCGTGACCTGAGCTGAAGCTGGACGCTTAACCGACTGAGCCACCCAGGCACCCCGGACTTGTAGGATTTTCAATCCGTTCTTCCTTCTTTCCATTCATTCCTTCATTCATTTGGCAAATAAGTACTGAGTGCCAAGTATATGCCGGGCACTCGTAAGGTGCTCAGAATACGGTGGGCAGACAGAGTAGACAAGAATCTACCCCCATGGAGCTTACAGGCTATTGAGAGCCGACAGTCAATGGGAAAAAATGAGACATATAATACATCAGACACAATAACACCAATGATAGGGACAAAGAATGCTGGGTGTCCCCTGCCCCCACGACCACAGGATGGGACCTTCCCTGTAAAGAGAGTAATTGCAGATTAAATTAGTTCGGATGAGGACACAGAGACGAGGGTGGGCACCTAATCCAGCATGACAGGTGTCCTTATAAAAAGGGACGAAGTGGGAGCAGAGGGTTAGGAAGGCAGCGTGAGGACACAGGGGAGGACGAGCCGGGGGTAGCCTGGGCCAGATCCTCGTTCACAGCCTCGGGAGGAACCAGCCCTGCCCGCCCGAAAGACTCGGGGGCTCTGATTTCCAGAACTGTGGGACAATGAATTTCTGTCGTGTTAAGCCACCCAGTTTGTGTTCCTTTCTTACTAATACAGGCTCCAGTCCACAACCTCACCTTTTCCACCAGGCACCCGCCTTCTGCCCAGATTCCAAGGGGCTGTGCCAGCTGGGAGCTCCTGGGCCGGGAGGCGGGGCTTGGTTTGCCCAATTCTGCTTTGCTCTAGACGGGGACCAGCAGGAACTCCCCCCAGGGAAATGGTCCTGTTGTGGGTGGAGGCTGACACCTGTAGCAGAAGCGTGAATGCGCGGCCTAGTCTCAGAGGAAAGCGGGGTCTCTGCTCAACGGCTGACCCGGGGCCCTCCCTCCTCTTTCACTGCCTCTGTCTGGACTGACCCTGTCTGTCCCTCGGGCTCACTCACTGCCCTCCACCGGGCCCCTGCCCACAGCCTGGGTCGGTCCAGGGCACCCCCTCCCTGTGCTTGGCCGCCCCGCCACGAGGCCTTGGCACGGGGCGCGCCTCGTGACACACATTCTCCTCCACTCTGGAGGCCGGAGAACAATGGCTCCCTCTTGCCTCCTGAGCGGGTTCCTGTGCTGGGTACAGTCCCAAGTAAGGCTGAGGGTGCGCGCCGGCAGTGGAGGAGCAGCGGGGGCCGGGGCAGGGGGTGGCAGGCTGGGTGCGGCAGCCCCTTCCGTTCCCACCACCCCAGAGGGTCAGCGTTTGCTTGTCTGAGAAGCTGGCCTGGGGTGGCGGGGGGACACTTTGGGAAGGGGTACTCAGGAAATCAGTCCCATGAGAGCTTCCGTGGTGGGTGGCCGCTGTGTCTTTCCTGCGGCATCAACCCTCCTAAGCCCTCAGCAAACACCGAGACGCCCTCCTGCAGACCCACAGCGGGCCAGCTTTGCCCTCCCTGTACGTGCTCCTTCACTTAAACCCCACGGCGTCTGGGCGGTGGTCGTCAGGCAGGAGACTGAGGCTCCTCGAGGGGCGGGGACCGGCCCAAGGGGGATGGGATCCCAGAACCTTCTGCTCCCAAGCCCCCCATCTTCCCACTGTGCCCTGCTTCCCAGCGGGGCTCTCCTCCCTGGGTGTTGGGCGACAGTGGCTTCAGCGCCCTCCCCCTGCAGAAAGCAGGAAACCCCTTGGTGGTGCACTTGGCTTAGGTGCTGAGGGAGAGGACTTGGGGCCCGTGGGGCAGCCAGGGCTCAGGGCCAAGGTAGCGATAGGGACACCAATAACCGATATCGCCTGGGATCGCTTCCGGGGTGCTCGCCACCAGCCAGGCACCAGGCTTATGCTCCGTGTACCCTGCCGCTACCCCCCCAGGCGGGGGTCCTCAGGGATCTCTCTTACAGGTGTGGCTCAGCACACTGGCCCAGGTTACACCCTGGGACGCCTGAGGGCTGGGTCTGTCCCCCTCCCCCCTCCCCCCTGGCATTCCCAGGTCTCCTTCCTCCTCCTCATCCATCCTGGAACGTGCAGGTGACTGCAACGCCCCTGCTCACAGCTTCGGCCAGCCGGCACCCACGGAGAACCAGCGCCAGCCGGTGCCTCCGCTCCCAGA
Source organism: Neofelis nebulosa (assembly GCF_028018385.1). Classification (NCBI taxonomy): domain Eukaryota; kingdom Metazoa; phylum Chordata; class Mammalia; order Carnivora; family Felidae; genus Neofelis; species Neofelis nebulosa. Next base: position 114,522,647 of record NC_080791.1, on the reverse strand, counting down.
ATCCACCTTGCTTATTCATCTGAGGGCATCCGGCACCTAAAGAAGGGTGGGACCTTTCGAATGAAGGACTTCTCGTGTTTTCTTCACCGTCTGAAGTCTCATCGTTAAGCTTGAGTTCGGATGATGTGCCAGCCACCCCCTCCCCCCAGGATACTGGCTGTCACTTTGGGACTTCTGGGTGGAGATCCAACCTTTAGGAAAAAAACAAATTTGGATTTTGGTGGGAGGCTGTGTCAGTTTCCTATGGCTGCTGTAATAAACGGCCACAGACTGGGTGGCTTAAAACCATGGGAGTGCATGGCTCCACAGTCCTGGGGCCCGGGAGTTGGAATAGAGGTGGCAGCAGGATCTTCCTTGCATGTCTGGTGACTGCCAGCACTCCCTGGCTTGTGGACCGCTCGCTCCTCTCTCTGCCGCCCTCTCCACACCGCCTTCCCCCTGCGTGGGTTCTGTGTCTGAGTCCAAACTTTCCTCTTTGCATATGGACACCGGCCATCGGGTCAGGGCCACCCTAATGACCGCGTCTTATCTTGCAAAGACCCTATTTCCAAATAAGGTCGTATTCAAAGGGTCCGGGGGTTGGGACACCCACATGCCTCTTCTGGGGCACACAGTTCAGCCCGTAACAGGAGTGGTTCCTTAGTCACATATGACATGCTTGCCCTGGGATCTAGATGGGACTCTGGAAGTCCCCAAAGACTTATAGATTTGCCAAGTGTCATTAATCTAGATGTGACTTGTCATTAACCAAACACCAATTTCTGAGGTGACAGGCAAGCTTCTTTTTTAAGGAATGAATCATTAAGGCGGGACTTGGAACTTTCCCCACCCAAATGGTGAATCACTTGAATTCCACTCGCTTGAATCTCCCGCCGGGATTTTCTTTAATTTTTTTTTAATGTTTATTTATTTTTGAGACAGAGAGAGACAGAGCATGAGCGGAGGAGGGACAGAGAGAGAGGGAGACACAGAATCCGAAGCAGCTCCAGGCTCCGAGCCGTCAGCACAGAGCCCGACGCGGGGCTCGAAATCACGAGCTGTGAGATCATGACCTGAGCTGAAGTCGGCTGCTTAACCGCTTAACCGACTGAGCCACCCAGGTGCCCCACCTGTTGGGATTTTCAAAGGCGCTGCTAACCTCGGCTCTCCCTGGACCTTCACTCCTAGAAGAACTCCCTCTTCCTGGACCCTCTGCGGCAGAAGACTAAGCACGGAAAACGTGTCCTGCCTTCACAGGCCTGAATATCGGGTGGATTTTCTCCCGCAGACGGGGACGTTTTCCATTTTATTGTTTGTTCTGCCGTCCAGCTCAGGACGGCAAGAAATGACCTCAAGAAGGTAAGTTTCTCCTGGCTCCCCTGTCCCATCAGCAAAGGCCCCCAAGATCCAGATGATCTCCCACTGGTTATTGCTGCCAAGGACCCCAGGCCGAGCCTCGCCAGGTCTCCCAGTTTTTCAAAAGAAGGCGAATCTGCAGGTGTTTTTGCCTGTCCGACTTGTCCCAGCGCTGGTCTTCAGCCTTCCCCCAGCGCTGGCCCGGAGGTCCCAGCAGGTCCTGCCCCTGCCCCGCCTTGGCCTTTGGAGAGGTCCCCATCCGGCCCCACCTCCTGGGGTCCCCCCCCCTCGCCCCTGCCAGAGGCCAGGGTGGGGCGAAGTGCTTGGAGGAAGCCCCATCTTCCTCTATTTCCAGGAAAGGGGAGGAGGCATCCAGGGGCTGGGGGTGCCCTGACCCCAGCAGGATCTTCTCCAGCCACCAGAGCAGGCTCAAGAGGGGCCGGGGTTGGAAGACAGGGCCCAGGGGAGCCCCCGCAAGAGGAGGCGGCAAGAGTGGAAGGGTGGCACGATTTCCCAGGCCAAGCCGTGACCCACTGTCCCAATGCCTGGTAGGAAGTGTCACCCCCCCACGCACACCATCATGCCTATTCTCTCTCAGCATCCTCAGCCATCCTCAGAACTGTCTTTCCAGATACAGGTGAGGCCTTCTGCCAGCTCCCGCCCCCATCTCACGTGGACAGAGTACCTGGCAGGCAGCAGGTGGAGACCACTCAGGTTGCCCCTTGAGGACCCAACCCCACAGGGTCACCTGCAGGCCATACCTGGGAGAAGGGAGGTCTCTGGCCTGCTGGGTTAGGAACTGCCCTTTGGTCTGTGCCCGCCACCCAGCCCGCCACCTCTACCCAGTGGGAGAACTGCCACTCCTTCCTGGATCTGCGGTGCCAGCCTCCCAGCAACCCTTCTGAGGTGTCGGCCTGGTCGGCTCTCTTCACCCTCAGGGGCGGACCCAGCCCCATTCTTCTCCCCACACTAACCCCGCCTTGTAGCCCAAAGAGCACCTGACCCAGGGTCGATGCCTGGTCAATAAATGACCTGCGTGGCCCGAACCAGTATGCTCTGTCACATTATAGAACTTTGCACATGCTGTTCCATCTCTCTGCAATGCCCTTCCTTCTAGAGAACTCCTGCTCATCCCTCAAGGCCTCTGTCAGATGCCCCTTTCTCCAGGCACTACTTCCTTCAAGTGGCGGCATCTTTGCACGTTCCCTGTCACAGGAACCGTGGATTCACTGTGGTGGCATGCCACATGGCCCCTGCCACTCATCTGCCATTGTATGAGGGCAGGGGTGGGGGGACTTGGGGGGCTGAAGGGTCTCTTTTATGCAGTGGCCCAGTACTTGTTAGCAAACCCAAAAAAATGCACACAAGGTGGGAGCGGAAAAGTAAGGCAGCGAAATCTCTCCCTGCCCCCACTCCCATCTCGTGGGCTGACACGGAGGCCCGGCGAGGGGGCACTTGCCCGGGGTGGCTCCGTGAAGAGTTGGTGGAGCCAGGCCGGACATGGATTCTCACTCACGGTCGGGAGGAGGCCACCAGCTCTGCTCCCACTGCCTTTCCCACTGGGGCCCCTGGGGCCCATGGGACGGGCTGGGCGCTGGCCGGCCAGCTGAGTTCTTCAGGAGGCCTGGGGCCGATGCGGACTCCACTGGCAGCAGCCAAGAGCTAGGAGCCGGGCCCGGTGTGGCAGAGGCCATCCTGGTGGGAGCCTTGTGCCCCGGGAGGCCTGGGCGGGGGGGGGGGGGGGCGGAAATGGGTGCCTTGGAGGGAGCTGGAACAGCAGGGTGCTAGCTCTGTCCCCAGTTTGGGCTGCAGCTTGGCCACTGCGGGGATGGCTGGGCCTCCTGCTCAAAGACCTCAGTGGGGCCTTAAAAAGCCGCCCTCAGCCCCTCTCCGGTTGGGGCTTCCTCCCGAGGGGGAGGAAGAGGGTGAACAAGGTGACAGGGACCACAGAGGTCTCACTGCCTCTCACCCACCCCTTTCAGGGGTTCCCACGCGACCGCTCCCTAACCCCTCCCTTACTGGGTGGCTTTGGGCTCCAACCAGCCGGAAGAATGTGCAGGTGCCTGAGGCCAGGGGTAGGGGCCACTCCACTCCCAAGGCTCCTCCCCCTCATCATCTATTCCATAGCCTTCCCAAGCTCCAGTCCAAGGGTTGGTTGGGGCAGGGCAGGCTGAGGGTCCCTAGATGATGGCCCTGGGCAAGTGGTAGTGGAAGGATCAGGCCTGGGAGGGAGCCAAGAGATGGCCTTCCTCCTGGCCTGCCATTAACCAGCTCGGGTTCACCCCTCATCCCCTCCATCAGATGGGTGAGAACCACTAGATTAGGGTCCCAATGCTAGATCCCCCCATCAATTAGCACAGCAAACTCCCTGGAGGAACTTTGGCAACACAGATGCCTGCCCCCCCCGTTAGAGTCTGACTTTGGGGGTCAGGGTGGGGCCCAGGGATCGGCATGCAAAGATGCTGCCAGGTGACCCTGAAAGATGTCCGGGTGAGAAGCCCTGAGCCACATGGCCCCTGATGGCTTTTCCTGATCAACGTCTCTCCTGCTCTGGTCTGCAAAGTCACCAGTCAGCCCTGGAGGCCGCTCTGCAGACCCGCTGCTACAGAGCCTTGTGCCCAGGGCAGGCTGCTGGGCAGGGCCGCGCGAGAGGGCTGAGTGGCTTCCCCCTGGAGGTCCTGAAGTGCACGTGGGTAACTCCCTCCTTCCACTGATCCTTGTTATAAGCTGGTTTGTGTCCCTCCCACAAAAGATATGTGTGAGCCTGACCCCCAGCACCCCAGAATGTGAACTGACTGGGAACTAGGGTCTTTACAGATGAAATTAGTTAAGATAAGATTACAGTGCATCCTAATCTCATGACTGGTGTCCTTACAAAAAGGGGACATTTGGACATAGACATAGGGAGAATCCCATGGAGAGTGGGGGCAGAGTTGGGGACTCTCAGTTTTAGGCTCTGCTGGACAGTGGGGGACAGAGGCAAGCCCCCAGCAGAGGGGGACACTGTGTGTCCCCTCACCAAGGAGGGGACCCTAGCAAGGCCACGCATCTAGGACCGGGTGAGGCCGCTGAGGGCATGGAATATGCCTGCAGACCAGGGGAGGGGCACCTTCTAGGAAGAGAAAAGGAGGGTGCTTTGTAGACAGCCCTGGAGGATGGGTGGGTGGGGGTGGCGGCAGATGGAACCATCCAGTGAGAGGTGCAGAGGTTGGGGGGTGGGGGGCAGAGGCAGGTAAGAGTCAAGAACAATAACCAGTACTGCTTACTAGAGCTGCAGGGGTGAGGGCTGGGGCAGGGAAGAGAGTTGGAGGTGTTGAGATCCAGCCCGTGTTGGCATTTCCCGGTCTGAAGGTCGAGGATGAAATCTGACTGGTGATACAGCTGGGGCAGTCGACTGCACGAGTGTCCCGGGAGCCACGGGTGTGGCTGACCTTCCTGTGGGGCCCGGAGCCCCAGAGCGGCTCAAGGGCAGTTGAGGCTGGGACGAGGCGAGGCCCTCAGAAGAGGGGCGGGTGGGAGCCTCGGGGCTCAAGGCCGCTGGAGACCCAACCTCCCCCCCCCCCCCCCCCAGGTGGGATGTGCACAGGCTGGGGGCTACTCGGCTGGCAACCCGGACGCCCCCTCTTGGCGCGCGCGGGCAGCAGATGGCGCTGCCGGGCTGCCGTCGGCCCTCGCGGCTCCGGGAGCGCGAGGAGGGTGGCCCGCGGGGCCAGATCCGAGCCCGAGGCCCAGAGGAACGCACGCTGCGACCCCGGGTCTGAAAGGCACCCTCTGGGGGGACGCTCGCCGCCCTGCCCAGCAGGTGTTCGGCCACCCGGGGCCAGGACTGGAGCGCGGGGTGGGGGCGCGCGGGCCTCGGGCTCCCACGCCGAGCAGGTGCTCTGCGCGCCAGCCCTGCGCTCTTAGCGGGCCGACGAGGGCGCGCGGAGGCGGAGGCGGGGGCGGGGGGGGGGGGGAGCCCTGGGAGCACCCGCGCGGCGCTTTGAGGATGAAGGGCGCCGCGGCCGGCCTGGCGGGCGGGCGTCCAGGAGTGGGCGCGGCCCTTCCCGGCGTGAGCTCATCGCGGGCGGCGCGGCGCCCCCACCGCGCACAACCTCTCGACCCTCGGAGCCCGGGGCTGCGGGGGGCAGTGCGGGCGCGGGGAGGGGGGCGGGGTGGGATCGGGCCTCTAGGGAGGAGGACCCGGGGGCCGGAGTGCGGTGGGGGCGCCCCCGGGGGAGCCCAGGACCAGAGGCCGGCTGCTCCCGCGCCAGCTGCCAGGCCCCGAGCGGCCCTTCACCTGGGCTGACGTCACCGTTCATCCCAGCGGCCCCGCCCGCGCCGCCGGGGCCGCTCCCGTCCTCCCCCCTGGCGGAGCGGCTGCCCCCTTCTCCAACTGGGTCCTCGGCTTCGGGGAGGGTGGGGCAGCCAACCACCTGCCGGGAGAGGTGAGGGCCGAGCGCCGCCTCCCCCACCCCAGCCTGCCCCTCCTGCAGCTTCCCGTTAGGGCCCACTTGTGGAGAAGGGCCTGATCTGCTGCGCCTGCGACGTCCCCTCGTTCTTTATCAGCCCTAACGCCTGCCACCCGGCCACCAGCCTGCCCACGCTCCTCCCCAAGGCTGACCACCAACAGATCGGGAGCAGAGAGGGGCGGGCGCGTGGCGGGGGGTGTCCTGGGGCAGGAACCTGGGCAGAGATCACGGGGAGGGGCGGGAGTGCAGAGAGCAGGCCCTGGGTTTCTCCCTTCCACCTCTGGGCCTCACTGTGGGGGTTCAGCCCTGCAGGCCTGTGGTTCCCCGTCTTGGAATAAGTCCCCAGACCCCCCAAATAAACAGGTGGAAGAGAGAAAAGATCCCCGCTCGGCATCAGCCCAGCGTGGCCTTGGACAGGTCCTCCTGCCTCTGAGCCCAGAGCACGTTGGGGCTCCACGTTGCAAGCACGGGACGCCTAGTGGAGCCCCCTCCTGGGCAGACTAGTTCAGTCCCTGGGAGCTGTGTGAGGGGTGCTGGAAGGGGCTCCTGGGTCAGGGGCTAAACTGGGGAGGGGGCAGAGGAAGGAGGGGCACGGATTCCCGTCCCGTGAGGCATCAAGAGGGTCCAATTCTCCACCTGGGACAGGCAGCGGGGGCTGTGGCCCTCGGTCGCCACCCCCGCCCTGGGCCGGCAGGGTTCTTGACTCCACCCTTCTTCCCCAGCTGCTTCTGTGCGCGAACACCCCCTTAGACAGGCTGGGTGGGGGTGGGGCGCTCTAGGACCCGGCTTTGTCTTCCTCCTCCTGGCTTCGGGCGCTCTGGCCTTTTCTCCCCTCCACCGGCTCCAAGAGTCCGGCCCCCTCCCCCTTCTCTTCCCCCACTTCTATTTCAAGCTCTCCTTGGCTATTTATAGCTACGTCCGCCAATTGCGTCAGGCTGAGTCTGGCTCCCGCCGGCCCCAAGCCAAGGGCGCCACCACCCCCGCCTGGGCAGCTACCTGGCCTGCTGGGCCCCGGGCTGCCCCAGGTGTGCGTGAGTGCCCTGGGGTGTGGCGGATCCCACCTTGGGCGCGGCATCACCCGAAGCAGGCTTGGGGGAGACAGCCCCTTCATTCGAGATGGGGGCAGGGGTGGTGGCGGCAAGGGGGCAACTTTCCCTTGGGTCCTCAGAACTACCCCTCTGGGCTGCCTTGAGGAAAGGCCTCTGCCGCTCTGGTTTCACCTTTGGTGTTTGCAAAGAAAAGGGGTGCAGCCTCCCACCGGGCTGCACAGGGCAGCCCCCGTGGCCTCTGTCTCTTCCCTCCGGAATGAAGGCCCCTCATCCGAACGCCAGTGTGTTCTAGTCCCGACCGATTTACGGGGGTCCCGCGCCGCCCACCGCTCTTCTTCCTGAGGCCCCGCCCCCCAGCCCTTCCCTTCCCCTGGTGCTCCCCAGGAACATGGTCCTTGGAAGATTTGCTCGGTTTGGAAAGGCTAGAGGGGCTCTCCAGGCACCTGCCCGGTTAGAAAAGGCCTGCTCCTGGCATCACCCTGCCCTGTGGCCTGTGTGTGTTCTGGCAATGGGGCACTGTCCTTCCCCAGCCCACCAAGGCTTCCTCAGGTTCTGGGCACTGGCCCCTGCATCTCAGCCTGGTGCCCTCCTGCCTGCCTGCCTCGGGTCTGTCCTCTGGGGAACCACTCCCGTCCCCTTGCCTTCATCAAGCTATCGGCACCCTTGTCAAAGCCTGGCCACTCCTTCAGAGATGACCTTCTATCTGGAGACACCCCCAACCCCAGGGCCGGGAGGAGGCCCTGGGACTGTCTTGTCAGCCTAGCCACCGCCCCCCCCCCAACCGAAGGCTGAGATTACTCTGGGGGGTTGGCTGAAGGAGCCCCTCCACGGAGGGAGAACTGTTTCCCGAGTGCTCATGCTAGGTGCACAAGACATGCCCTGTGAAGTTCCACTGGCAGTCGGCCTGTCTGTCCAGCACCCCTTTCTGGAGAATGGGACACCCAACTGCCAGTTTCCATTTTTTTAAGAGTTTATTTATTTTGAGAGAGACAGAAAGATTGATTGGGAGGGGGCAGAGAGAGACGGGGGAGAGAGAGAGAGAGAGAGAGAGAGAGAGAGAGAGAATCCCAAGCAGGCTCTGAACCACAGAGCTGGATGCGGGGCTTGAACTCACAACCGTGAGATCATGACCCGAGCTGAAGTCAGACGCTTAACCGACTGAATCATCCAGGCACCCCTGACAGTTTCCATTTTTTCTGACCCTTGGAGGCCCCATGGCTTCTCAGGAAGGACCACTTTTCTGGAGAACAGGTCAACCTCCCAACACCCCCTCCCACCGGTATTCTGAGCCTCGCACTGCACCTCCCATTGGACCCATTGGCCAGAGGCAGTCAGCTTCCGCCCCGCTGAAGCATGCAGCCCCACCCCCACCCTTTCTCTGTGGTCTGGCTGCATTGTCCCCTCTACACATGGCTCCAAATCCAACCTGGCTTTCAGAGGCCAGCCCCCCACCTTCCTGAGAACCAGTGGCTTCAAGTTTCCCCTCCTCTAAGCCCCTCAGGTCCGAACCTCAGAAGCAGGGTCTGAGCTGGAAGGGGCCTGAGGGGCCACTGAGGCTGGCCCCATTCAGGACACCTCCAGGGACTGCTAGCTGGGATGAGTGGCACCCAGAGATCAGGAAACAGCCTACCCCAACTCTGTCCCAACTCTGGGGGACGTCAGAATGTCAGTTCCCTTTGCTAAAACACAAAATTCGACTGGATAAATTTGAAGGTGGAATCAGCTTTATACAAAGATTCACGAATTGGGCAACACCCCACCTAGCAGGTAGAAAGAAGCTCTGAGGAGTTGTATAGAATGGAAGGTTTTTCTGGGCAGAAGGGCTGGAGGGGACAAGGAGGTTGAACGAGTGGATTGTTTCAGGAAGGGAGGGGTCTGATCCGGCAGATGACCTCACTGGTGCTGACCAGGAAATTCCAGACTGAGTTCACTCCTGGGAGGGGCTGAAAGTGCAGTTGGGTTAGATGTTAAGTCTTGTTTGCCGGTTGGGAGCTTAGCACAGGTGACTCCATTTTGGGCCGGTTGTCTCTCTTCTGACACCTCCTTGGGCCTCGGGGAGGGTTGAACTGGGTCTATACAGTAGTCTCCGGCTCTGAGCTGTGGGTTTTACACTGGACACTTACTGCCCATCTTCTATAAGCAAGGACTAGGAGCCTGCATACAATCTGGCGGTAGAATGAAGGTTAGCACCCAGCTCTAATATCAGGTAGACCAGCAGAAGTGCACCATGTCATGTTACTACTCACCTACCTTCTTGGGGCGCCTGGGTGGCTTGGTCGGTTAAGCGTCTGACTTCAGCTCAGGTCATGATCTCACACTACTCACCTACCTTCTTTCCCTCCTTCTTGCTGCCTCCCGTTTACCCATCCACCAACCTGCTGTCCACCCATCCGTCTTCCCTTTTACCCATCCATCCGTACATCTACACACTCATCTATCCAACCACCCATATACCCCTATTCACCCATCTGCCCAACCATTTAACCCACCCACCCATCCACCCCTGTAGCATAAGTGCCCGATGAGTAGCTTTTCTGATTGTTAATCTAAGTGCCTGGCATTAAGCCTTTCACTGCCGAGGCAGTCACTTCAGAGACACCCATCTCACATAAGCACGTTGCCAGCTACCCAACTCGATAAAGAGCCAGAGCCAGGCCGCCCCACCCGTGAAGTTCCCTCTAGAAAGCCCCGGGTGACCTTGATAACTGACCACTCCAGAAACCCCAGCCGCCACTCTCAACCCCAAAAAGTATGAGACGCTGCCTCCCTCTCTCCCCGTGACCTTGCCGTGTGGCCCCAGGTGTGTGTGTGCACCTGCCAGGACCTGTGAGCAGTAAGTGTCCCTCCAAGTGCCCCTATGGCTGCTGCTGAGGTGTGTCCTGTGGTCATTGTAGGGACTGGCAGGGCCGGTGTGGCCACAACCCTGGCCCCGTGGGGGCCACCAAGCAGTGCGGGCCAGGTGAGGGCCCCGGGTACCCCCGGCCGAAAGCATCACAACCCACAGGCCCAGACCCACACAAGTCTGGGCCTTTACTGACCAGTCAACTCACCCACCCAAGACCCATCAAGAGCCTGAAGCTCTTGACCTAGGGAGGCAGGGGAGCAAGAGGCAGAAGCCGGCAGGACGCCCAGTGTTTACAGAAGACCCCTTGTGATGGGCACCGGGCCGTGTGGCCAGGAGCAGGTGGAGGCCAGCCCACCAGTGTTCCGGTCTGGCCTCACTACCTGCTTGGTTCAGCTCTTGGGCAGGTTGACCTCCCCTTGCCTGGTCAACTTGGCCAAAGGCGTCCCCCACCCCGCTTGAATTCTTATGCACCCCGCCCCCCCCCCCCAGTGTCCTCTGGCCTTCTGTGCCCCAGCCGGCCAGCCTGGGAGAGGCCCCATCACCCTGCCTCCTGTACCTGCAGGTGCTCTCCTGCCTTAGGGAGAGTGGGAGAGACCACGTGGTGCTTGAGACAGCTTTCTTCCAGTCCTGGTTTTATTGACTCCAAGGGGCTGCCAGACTTATAAATAGATGTTCTTGAGCTAAAAATAGCCTTGCTTTAGCGGCAGCCCAAGGCTTCTAGCTTTCAGCCTCTTGAGGGCTCCTAGGATGCTGGACTCAAGGACCCTGCCTCCTCTGGCAGCCCCCAGAGAGGGGCCAGCTCAGCACCCCCCCCCACCTCCTGCTTCCTCTTCTCTCCCGGCTCCTGAAACACACGCATCCTGCACGCACACACGCGCACACGTGCTCACACGCACCCACGCGGGTCGGGCCCGTGTCACTGGCTTGGGCTCTCTGCTGCTTGGAAATTGGGAAGCGTCCCTAGGAATAAGCAGGCCAGGCCCGCGAGAAGGGTCCGATGCCCTGTGAGGTCACCACACCGATCGGTCCGACCGCTCACCTGGACAAGGGGAGATACGTTCCCGGGAAATAACCTGGAGCGATGCTTGGCAGAGTGAGCTCAGTACCCGGGGGCTGCTGTTATAGTGATGGCCAAGCGAGCGTTGGAGTGACCCAGAGGAGTCCTGTCTAAAAGTCTGTCCCAGGAGAGCCCTGCCTGAACGGTCGGAGCTGTGGCTGTGACCACACATGCTGGAGTAACCTCAACCCGGGCTGTCGCGGCTGACGGAGCCCACAGCCGGCACTCCTCCCGCTGCAGTCAGCGCAGACACACGTAAGCCGCAGCAGCCCGGCCGCCCTGGTGGGAACCCAGTGGTTGGGGACGAACGTGGGTGAGTCGCACCGGTGCCTTCCACCAGATACCCGTGGGGGCCTTTGGTCCTCGTAGCACGCGTGTGTATTCCTTCAACAAATTATTTGAATAATAATTAAAAAGCTAGCTGCATCACGCTCTAGAGCTAGACCCCCATTTCTGTTGGGAAGGAAAGCCATCGTGTGGCGTGTCCATGGTGCGCCCGCTGGCATGCACACGAGGGCTGCAGGGAAGCGGTGAGCTACTCCAGGGATTATGCCTGGGGAGTGGGATGGGAAGGGGTTGAGTTTTTACTGGACGTAGTTCTGAGGTATTTAGCCCGCAAACAAGGGATGTGACCGCAAACAAGGGGGCGCTCCTCCGGCACGGCTCCCCCCCCCCCCCCCAGGCCCAAGCTGCCCTCTGGGTCAGGACAGTGAGCCCCGGGAAGTGGGTTTTGTGGGCCCATCCCCAGCACTGTGGTGTCGGACGCCTCCAGGGGCCGCTGCCCCATCTCTGCTCCACCCTCCACCAGCGTGACGAAAGAGGCAACCAGAGGCATGGAGAAAACATCCATCTCAGGATTTATTACAACACGTCGTTTCCAAATACAAAAGAAGGGGACAGGTCGGGGAGCAGAGTGTGGCCGCGCTGGGGGACGGGCTCTGAGGCAGGGGCGGGCTGCCCAGTCCAGAGAGACCAGGAGCCATGCGGGGGACCTGCCACCTCTCCTCCGCTGGACTTTCCAGCAAATATTAGGAGGGGGCGGATCCAATGTGGGGCAACCCCCAATGCCAGGGCGGGGGGAGTGGGGGGGTGGGGAGGTATGGGGGAGGGGAGGAGGGCCGAGAGACTTGGGAGAGGGCTGGGGCCCGGCCCCCGCCCCGCCTTGGGCAGTGCGTGGAAGTGGCCGGGGAGGGGCTTGTGCCAGGGCCCGGTCCCCCCAGGACAGGAGAGGGGGTGGCCGAGACAAGACCTCCCCCCAGTGCAGCTGCTTGCTTTGGGGTGACCCGTGCCTCAAGGGCAAGAGCCCCCCACACCTCAGGACAGAAGTCACAAGAGATGCTGGCTGCCCTGAGAAAGGGCAGAGGGAGGAAAGGACCGGGACTGCGGGACCTGCCTCCAGAGTTTTGGGGCCCAACCAGTGGCCCCAGACCACTGTCTCCTGGACAGCACGGGGGTGGGGGCGCGGAGGCGGGGACCAGTGCATCCTCCACACCCAGGGTCACCTCAGAAACCCAACGCGATAGACAGACAGAAGGCAAATTTACATAATCAATAATAATAATAATAATAATAAACCAATAATAATAAATACTTAAACCTCTAATCCATAGATTGCAAACACAACAATGATAGCTTATTTTCTTGGGGAATGGGGTGGGGACAGAGGGAACCGGAAAGGACTTTTGCTTAAAGGGGGGATGGCAGGTGCACAGAGCTGCAGGTCAACAGAAGAACAAACAGAAGAAACAGCCACAGAGGCCGCTGCCTGAGGACTCCGTCCCCCCCAGCCACCCCTCCTACCAAGCCCCTGGCCTCTTCCCAAGGTGACCAGCCCCCACCCCTAGACTCTAGGACATCTGAAGATTGGGGGTCATCTACTCCTGCCTCCAAAAGCCGTGGGTCCCTGTGACCTGACAGGGTGTGGGGCAGGGGGTGGCTGGAGTTTTTCCCTGCCTTTCCCACCAGGCTGGCCCACTCGGGCCAAAAAGCCCCCGGCACACCACCCGGAAGACCCCAGGGAGGCTACAGAGGTGACTGCTCCCCAGGAAAGGGGAGTACAGGAGCTGCTCTTCTCCAAGGACCCCAAGGGGCCGGGGCAGGACTGGGGGCCACCTCTTGCACCTGCCTGAGTCAGGGGTCCTTATCAAAGCTGAATACCCCCACCCCCAGAAGCACGAGGGTCTGACTGGTGCTTAACTGCCTCCTCCGGCTGCGAGGCAGCCAGCTCCTCGTGGAGAACCCCCCCCCCCGCCCTCCCCACCGCCCCACCTGCAGGAACATACCTGAATTCCAAGTCTGACCTGGGGCCTGGGGCTGGGTGCAGGAAGAGCCCAGAACAAGACTCTAAATCCATCTGCCCTCTGACCAATGGAGCCAGCACTGGCTAGCCCAGCTCCTCCCGCCTGATTGCCCCAGGGGCCAAGCTCCTGTACTCCAGCTGTTTCCCCCACCTGGCAGGTGGCGCTGGAGGCACCTGCAAGGTGGAGGAGAGGGGACCAGTGTCTACCCAACAGCCTTGCTGAACCCACGAAACTGGACCTGGGCTCAGGCAAGGGGTGGAGGGGCACTCTACCTCCATGCCTGCCCTGGGGACCCACAGCATCTGACACTCAAGAGCCCCCTTCACTGCGCCCCCACCCTGTTCTATCCCCAGCCCCTCTGAACACCCTAGCCTCTGCAGGCCCAATGCCTGTAACACCAACCAGGCAATGGGGTGGGGGGGGGGGCAATAGGAGGGCAGGTGAGGGGGAGCCTCCAGCCGGCAGAGCCTCCTCCGCCACACCCCAGCTCCTGGCACACTTCTCCCACCTAGGCTTTGGTGCAGAGCCTGAGACAGGAGCAGAAGAGAAGGAGTGGAGAGGAGGGGGCGGGGAGGGACAGGGAGGTTCTGAGGCTCAGTTTGTGGCAAAGTTTTTTTTCTCCTTTTTCCCCCTTTTTCTTATGTAAAAAGTGCACAAAAGCTCGGCAGCCTCTTTGCAACGGTCAGCAGTGTTTCCTGGGGGAGGGAGGGGGCAGGGAGGGGACCCCAGGCCTGGCACCCCAGCTCGGGACTGAAGGTGGCCTCATATTGCTTAGAAACGGGTGTTTCAGTTTAAATACCAGACAGTAAAAATAGAGCTCCGAGGACCGCCCGCACTGTTGCCAAATCATTGCCAGAATGAACAGCTTAAATAAATAAAAAAATCGAAATATTTACTTCTCGATAAAAATCGCAGTAAAACCATTTACCTTTCTTTGCATTATATATAATATATATTTATAGTAGGCCCGGCTGCTGGCGGCCCAGACCAGGGGGCGGAGGGCAGCGGAGCGCCGGGCGCCGGGTCCCCGGCCGCCGTCAGGACACCTCGATGACCTCCACGCTGCCCGAGAAGCTGGCCTGCTTGCCCAGGGCGGCCAGCTCCTCGCCGCGCGCGCGCCCCTCCACCATGCCCTCCTCGAACTCCATCTGGCAGCTTCGGCGCTTGAATTGCGTCTCCGGGGCCGGCTCCTCTGGCCAGCCGGTCCGCGCGTCCCGGACCTCGGCCCGCGCCGCCTCTCGCCGCCGCAGGTCGCCGCCCCCCGCGCCCTGCGCGCCCGCCCGGCCAAACGGTGCGAACCGCGCGCCGCCGCCGGCGCCCTGCGCCCCCTCCGGGCTGAAGCACCAGGGCCCGTCGGGCGACGGCGTGCCCGGAGAGTCGAGCGGCGGCGCCCAGCTCCCGGGGCCCGCCGGCTGGCCGGGGCCGGGCAGCCCGGGTGCCGACAGGGCCGAGAGGCCGAGCCGCGGAGTCTGGCGGGAGGCATCGCCGAAGTTCAGGCCGAGGCCGTGCGCGGGGGAGCGCGCTGGGGAGCCGGCTGGAGGCCGCGGCCGCCGGCGGAGGCGCGGGCGCGACTCCGGCGCCGCGTCCGGGCTGTCGGGGCCCGGCGAGGGCAGGCCCAGCGCGCCCCCCGACGGGCTGTCCAGCTTGCAGAGCTTGGGGGCCTCCCCAGGGTCGGGGGGCCCGGGGTCCTCGGGCCGCCGGCTCGGGGCATACGCCGACTTGATGTCCAGCGAGAAGGAGCGCTTCAGGCGGTTGGTGTCCTGGAGGCGGTCGGAGGACAGGTGCAGGCCACGAAGGCCCTGTTGCAGCGCGCTGGTGGCGGGGTTGGAGGAAGGCGCGGGGAGCTCCCCGCCCGCGCCGGGCGCGCCCTCCCTGACTGTGCTGGCCGCTGCGCTCCCGGTGGCAGCGCTCTCTGAGGTAGGTGGTGGCAGCGGCGGCAGTGGGGCCGCAGGGCCCGGGAGGGGCTCGGGGGTCCCTGGGTGGGACGCCCCGTCACCCTGCAGGGCGGCCAGCAGCTTCAGGCTGCGCTCATACTCCAGCAGCTGGCCCAGGAAGTTGAAGTTGGGCGAAATGGACGGGCGCCGGTCCTTCACGAACCTGCGGGAAGGAGAGCGGCTGTGTTGGCTCGGGGCTCCCTGCCAACCCGGACGGCCTCCCTGTCTCCCTCCGCTCCCCCTCCCCCACGCTGGGGCGCGCGGCGCGGCGGCGGAGGCGCCCGCCCGAAAGTGCTGGACCCCCCCGCTCACCACCCCCCCGGTCCGCCCCCCCCCCCGCTCGGGCCTCTCCCTCCCTCCGGCCCAGGGCCTTTCCGTTGCTGGCGGGGGGAGACGGGAGGGAAGAAAGACGGGGCTACCTGTAGGCGTCATCGGAGGACATGCCCATGGTCTTCATGATGTAAGCGATGGCGATGGTGGCAGAGCGGGAGATGCCGGCCAGACAGTGGACGATTACTTGGCAGCTGGACAGCTTAGCTCTATCTGGAGGCGGGGCCGTGGGGGCGGGGTCAGGCCTGGGGTCCCCAACCCAGGTGGGGGGGGGTGGGCCTCACGGGCCCTACCCCCCCCCCCCCCCCCCCGCCGCCAACAGCCCCAGCCCCACCTCAGGCCGGTGACCGGTGACCGCAAGCTCTTCCCTCCCGCCTCCTGCATGCTGTTCTCTGCGGGACTCCTGCCCCCACTGCCCGCCCGCCCCGCCCCCACCACGAGCACAGGCAGGAGAGCGCCCGCTCCTCCCTCCTCTTGGAGACTCCTACCCCCCTGGCCCCCCCCACCACGAGCACAGGCTGGAGTGCGCCCGCCCCTCACCGATGCACTCGATGGCCCCGCCCCCTTCCCCGCCCCCTGCCCCCCCTACAAGCACAGGCAGGAGTGCGCCCGCCCCTCACGGTGCACTCGATGGCCCCGCCCCCTGCTCCCCCCCCCCCCCCCCCCCCACCGAGCACAGGCAGCGGAGCGGCCGCCCCTCACCGATGAACTCGATGCACTTGTCCAGCCAGGGCAGCAGCTTTTCGCAGTAGTTGTCATTGATGGGAATGCGCATGAAGCGGCTCTCACAGATGAAGTCCGGCTTGGGGCAGGAGTTGCTGGCGTTGAGGACATAGCTTATTCCGTTCTGGGTCATCAGATCCTGGAGGGACAGGAGGACAGGTCAGACCACGGGGGTGCCGCTGGACCGGACTTCCGGGTCCTGGCAAGTCCCGGAGAGGGGAGCCTCTGCAAGCCCCGCCCACGGCCTGAGGTGGGTTGCCCGGGCGGTGGCTTTACCCTCTTCCCTCGTCACAGTTTTAAAACACGGGACTCTTTCAGTGCTGGCCGGGGGCCCAGTGACATCAGCAGTTTGGCATGTGGGCTCCGCCGCCTGAGGGGCTGGGAGCTGCTTCTCCACCCGTCTCTGCTCTGGTCCTGCCACAGCCCCCTTGGGTCTTCGCGCCCCCAACCCGTGCTTCTCCCGCACCTGGGCATCCATCCCCGCGTGGCCTGTCGGCTCCCTTCCTCCCCCAGACCAGCCCCGGAGCTGCTTCTGAGCTCCTGCCTCG
Source organism: Neofelis nebulosa (assembly GCF_028018385.1). Taxonomy (NCBI): domain Eukaryota; kingdom Metazoa; phylum Chordata; class Mammalia; order Carnivora; family Felidae; genus Neofelis; species Neofelis nebulosa. Next base: position 114,506,075 of record NC_080791.1, on the reverse strand, counting down.
TTCCCCCGCCAACCGCCAAAGCCCCAGCTGTGCACACACCTTGTTCAGGACATCTTTCTGAGAGCCCAGGTAGAGGTGAGGCAGGATGCGGGTCAGGCCCACACTGGGCACCGGCAGGCAGGGCTGGGAGAGGCTCATGGGCAGCAGGGCAGCAGGCTTGCCCTCACAGAGGCCGGGGAAGCAGGAGGAGAAGGTGGCAAAGCCCCCTGCAGGAGGAGGAGCGGAGGAGACGTGGGTCAGGCGGTCGGCTGGCTGGGGCACCCGAGCACCACTACTTCTCAGCCTCCCCCAGCCTGGACTCCCCCGCCCAGAGGGAGGCCCCTGGGTGGGCCTCTGGCCTGAGCACCCGGCCTCCGTGCTGGGTGCTGGAGGGCTGCTCTCACCAGGTGGAGGTGTGTGCTCCACACATATACAGCCCGCGCCGACGCCCACATTCCTCCTCAGGCTAATTAGCAGCTGGCCGCACTGAGGACGCCGCTGTGATGCCCGTAAATGTGGGGTCTGGGTGCTGAGCCAGTCTAGCACGTGCAGGACCCAGGCAGGGGTGCGTTCAGATGCCACGGAAGGCTCCTGCTGAGGGTGTGGTTCCTTCGTACCCGTGGCCTGGGGCCAGCCCCGGCCTTCCTGCCTCTCCCCCTGGGCTGATGCAATCCCTCCCTGGCTCTAGTTGGCCGGGAGCCCCAGACCAAGCTTGGGTGCCAGGACCAGGAGGCAAGGGCTTCTGAGGGGCCCTCCTCCCCCTGGGCATGACATCACCTACTGGCATCGGCACAGCCCGCGGGGCATCTGTGCTCTAGTTAGGGCTCCGTTCTGCCCAGAAGGCACCACCAGAGGCTGGGCTGAGAGCTGGGAAGCCCAGGGGCTGTGTGCAAGCAGGGCACGCAAGCAGGCCCACGTTCTGCACGTGGCTGGCATGTGCCCTGCCGCCTTCCCTGCACATCCAAGCCCCAGGCCACAGGTCAGTGGAAGGAGCCCCTCTGCTGGCCTGAAAGACCCGAGGGGGCCTCCCGAGTACGTCTCTGAGTCCGTGAGTGACCGCGGGCAGAGCTCTCTCCGCCTCTGGCCTGCTTCCGCACCCTGCCTGCCACATGGCGTAGCTGTGAAGCTCAGAGGAGACAGTGACTGCGAAGAAACACTGAGAACACACCTGCCCACACCCGGTGTGATCGCCAGCACTCGGTGGGACCGCGTGAGACTGCACCCTGGGGCTAACCACACTTACGGGGACACAAGCCCTGGGGACGTTCTCTGCTCTCCGTGGACGGGTCCATTTCAGAATTCAACTGGACCGCGCTCTACCTCACTGCTCTGGAGGAGGCCGCGGAGTGAGGGGAGTTCGCAGGCCAAGAGACCCCCGTGTTCTTTCCGGGTCTGCAGCAACAGCTGGTGAGGGAGCCCTGGCTGATTTCCCAGGACAGAGATGCCCGGTGCCCTTGGCCTTCACCCGTAGCCCAGATCAGTGGCCAGTTAGTACAAACCTCCAGCCAGAGTGCCTGCCATGTGTGCTCCCTGTGACCCCAGCGAAGGATTGACTGGGGGGGGGCATGGTGATGGGGGGCCCCCAGGCTGGGGGGAGTGCAGGCACGAGCCTTGGAGGAGCTGTCCCGACCCCGCGAGCCTGCTGGCCGGACAGGGAGAAGTGGGTGACCGTCAGCACCCATGACAATACAGCTCACAGGTGAAAGCTGGCCCGGGTTCTGGGGGAGGGCTGCTGTTCACCCTTCAGAGCCAGGGGCCCCTGGGTGTTCCTGCTGGATGACGGTGCCCCCCACCCCAGGAGGGCAAGGTCTGCAGCATCTCTCTAACGGCTCATCTCTGCTATCTCTAGCTTCCCTTGCTCTCCACTCTCTGGGTGACATGGCCTAAGCTGAGGGGTGGGGGGGCTGCATTCCACCAGGAACGTCCTGCACAAAGCGGGGGTCTCTGCACAGGCGCAGACTTACCAGACCTGACTGCGATTCCTCAAGTAAAGCCCCACAGGACTCACCCCCCACCCCCCACCCCCGCCACCAAACCACAGCCAAGCCTCTGGTAGTGACCCCTTTCAAGCCCCCTATACATGTCAGGTGCAGCAGAGCTGGAGACGCGCCCCTCCAGTGATTTCAGCCGCCCCCACCCCCACCCCCCGCCCCGGCTCTGGGGCCGTCCTGGGTTGAATCCGTGGCAGCGGGCCTGGGCCCTCTGCAGGTGCTGGCACTCTTGGCAGCCGGGGGGCGCCCCCATCCCCTAGGCGTCCCCAAGGGCACCTTCCTTCGGGAGGGATACCCGCCTCCCTCTGCCTCACGGCTTCCCAGCTGGCTGCGCCTCACAATGGAATCTCGGATTCGCACAAAAGCTCATGCCTAGTACGCACCAACTCCACCGACTCCGCGGGCACTCGGCCCCTGCCCCCGCCCGCAGCTCCCAATGCTCGGGCTCTCCTGCCCAGATGCGGGCGGTGCCCCCCACCCCCCGCAACCCCCGCGCGCCCCCGGCGGTCCCCGCGCCCCGGGCAGGGTCCCCACCCACCCATCCTCTCTCCGCGCACCCTCTGCGCAGGGGCCGCTCCCGCCGCGGTCTCCGGCCAGGGTCCGAGGGCGGCGCGTGCGGAGTCGGGCCGCGGGGGCGCACCGACCCGGCGCCGCGACATCACCAGCCCGCATTCCGCAGCAACGCGCACCGGGGCGAGGGCCGCCCGCCGCTTAAAGGGCCAGGCTCCCTTTCCCGTCCCCGCCCCGCCGGACGTCACCGCCGAGCTGCTGGGGGGAGGGGGCGGGGAGGGCAGCGGTCACAGCAGCCGGTTCCGGACCCCAGGGCGCCTGCCCCAACCGCTCCACTCCTGCTTCCAAGAGCCTCCGCTGTCCCGGGAGAGGGATCTCCCTGCCCTCCAGCCTCGCCAACCTCTCAGCGCTCCTCAGCCCCACCCACGGAGGGGTGGGGTCCTCCTTTTCTGGCCTCTGCTGAGACCCCCCTCTCCCCCTGTGATCTTGGTGATCCTGGAAAGTCACTTCCCCTTTTTGGCCGGGCCGCATCCCTCCTTCCCACTGAGCCTCTCCTTCCCACTGAGCCTCGCCTTCCCGCCTTCCCGTTCTCACTGGCTCCGGGGCTGCTCTGGCCTCAGACTGTGGGCAAGGTGAGAAGGCTGTCCCCAAGTCTGGGTCCTGATTCGGTGTCACTTTGAGCCCTTCTCATACCATGGTGGGTCATAACTTCTTCCTGGCTTGGCCCTCAGTGAAATGGGTGCAAATACTCTAACCTTGCAAGGGGCGGCAGCCCCAAGAGCTTAGCGAGCCAAGCGGGGCACAACCAGGTCCCAAGTGAGTGCTCCTGGCACGTTTCAGCCTAGGCCTGCCCCACTGCATGCTGGGTGAGGGGCCCCAGCCTCCAGAGGAGACCCACCATTAGAGGTTCTGGGCTTTCCTGGGCAGCCTGGGGGTAAGGGAGGGTGCTGCTCTAAGACCAGTTTCTCTGACTCCCAGAAAAGGGCCTGGTGGCTGCCGCTCTTGGCTGGAGAGTGTGCGCCTGCACACTGACGTGTGTGCGTGAATGCGGGCGCACACACACACACACACACACACACACACAAGTGCACGCTGGAGTTCCCAGCTGGGCCCTGGGAGAGCTCCCGTCCGCCCAGGCTACCCATTAAAAAGCCCAGAGCCTCTCTGTCCTCTCTATCTTCTTCCTACCCGCTCAGCCCCCACAGTGAACCCAGGGGACAGTGGTTGAATCAGAGTTTGCAATTCTGTGGCTTGTGGTTCCCAGAGCTCACACACATGCACACAAGTCCCACAGCCCACCCACACAAGTTTGGGATCACCAAGGTGGGATGCGCGCACACACACACACACACACACACGCACACACGAGCAAATACAGATCACCAGCCTCCCGGGGCAGGCACCGATGTAGACACCCTCTGACCGTGTAGACCCAGACATGTGTAGAAGGCAGTGTGCACACCTGCACACGATGCTGACCCACCTGAACACCCTTCAGAATATGGTACTTCCTCCAAAAGGTCTGCCCTGAGCGGCCTGGCTCTAGCCTTCAGGTTACGTTGAAGGTCCATGCTGCCACTGGGCCCGTGCCAGAGGGCCAGCCCGGTGCCCTGGGACCACCCTATGGGGTGCCTGCATGTGAGGGCCACTCAGGGCAGACAGGCTGAATGTACATTCTGTTGGCTGTGTGAGGTGGGGACCACACCCTCTTCAGCCCTCTACGTCCTCCGTCCACCTGCCACAGCCCCTGGCAGGCAGAGGTCAGGGGCGGGAGCACCCACAAACGCCCCAGCCCCGGGCAGGGAGGGTGTGCATCCCTGGGACAGACCGGGTCAACCCAGCCCTGGGACCTGGGCCACCTCTGGGAGGTGGGTTCTACAGGAAGCGCCTCAGCCCCTGCCCACGGGGGGAAGGCATCTTCAAGGACCACTTTGGAACGTGTGTGTGTGTGTGTGTGTGTGCGCGCGCACGTCGGGCACACCTACGTGTGTGCCTCCAGGCTGGCTGGGCTGCTTTTGGGGAACAGGAAGCCCTATAGGGACCCCTGTTGGCCCCCAGGTGGAGTCATCGTCAAGTAGGCGTCCGTGTTGGCCGTGGCCTTCACAGGCACTCCCTGCCTGCGACCAGGGGTGCTCAGATTGGGGTTTGCGGAGGATGGGGCCCGTGTCTCCCTTCCCAGGCAGGCGGAGGGTCAGAGATCCCTTCCCTCCGCACCTGCTACAGCTGACATTTAGGGCTTTCCTCTTGTCTACCTCTTCACCTGCTAGTGGTGGCAGGAGGCCCATGTGCGAGGGGGTTCTGAAGCGTGGGGGTCCAGGGGAGGGGACAACGGAGCCTCAGAGAACTCCGGGGTTACTGAGAAGGCGCCCCTCCCAGCACTGCCCCTGTAGTCGCTGGTCTCTGGGCTTAGGAAAAAGAGCAGAGATGGATCCAGAACGCTGCCTCCCCGGACGCCTCCACCCAGCACAGCCAAGCTTAGAGTGGTGCCCCCCAGCCCCCTCACTTGGGTCTGTCCCTTGAGCTCACCTGTGAGGATGGCCACGCTGTCGAAGCAGCCGTCCAGCTTGCTGAGCAGGATGGAGAGGAAGCTGTCTGCAGCCAGCACGCTGGCGTCCCGTGTGCTCTGGTCATAGACTACCACGTCCTGCGGCTCTGTGGCCTCCACCTGGGAGCCATGAGGGCAGAGGTCAGGGCACTGCTGGGCACCTGCCGGAGGCCCCCATCCCCGGCTGCCACCCACTGCGGCTTGTCAGGCACTGGCAGGGAGGGGCTTCGGCCACCTTGCTGCCTCGAGGGAAGGGCAGGCTCTGAGCCGCCCACTGCACAGCTCACACCTGGACAGGTAGCAACGCCCACAGCCGCACAGGCAGGCCCTCGGAGCAGGCAGAAACGGGGGACGCTTGTCCTAATGCCGTGTCCTCACGCACGGGCATCTGAGCTAAGGGAGCACTTATGGGTGTCCACTGGGGGCCACGTCCACGTAGAAGAGATGCAGGTGAATGTAACAGGGTCTTCAGGGGTACACACAGGTGCCCACAGGGACAGGGGTGCACGGACACCCTCAGGGCGACCGAGGCAAGGGGAAAACTGTCCCCAGGGTCCCCGGGAGGCACGTTTTGGGGCTTTTGCAGGTGGGATGCCTTTGGGCCTGGGCCCTTCCCCTCTTTCCCAGCCAGTGATGGGAAAAGGACTGCCACAAGAGCCACCTTGGATTCAGGAGGCAGCAGCTCGAAGTTGGGGTTCCGTGCCCTCCCCCCACCCCAAATGCCCTGCCTGGGGACCAGATGCTCAGCAGCTTCTGCTCAGAGTGGCTAATGCCCTGCCCCCCAAGCACACTCAGCCCTTAAGCCAGCTGAGCCGCCAACCCTAGGCTGGATGATGTCACCAGCAGCCAATGGGATTGCGCTCTGGCAGGGAGTCCTCGCTGGGGGTGATTAATCACCGGATTCCCCTCACTGAGGCTGCAGGGAGCTTGTTCTGGCCTTGGGGGGTGGGTGGGGGGACTCCCCACCAGCGGCTGTGCCACCTGGGTCCTCTCACATCCAGCTCTGCTGAGGCGGGGCCTGTGACCAAGACCCCTCCCGCAGCTCCAGGCCGCTGGGCATGCCACTCTCCACACTGGAGGTGCCTCTGCCTTCCCAGGTCACTGGGCCAGGGGTCCCTTTCAGGGCTGGACTCGATGCTCCTGGCTGACGGTGCCAGGACTGTCCACCGCAGGTGACCTGGGATGTTCTCGGGGGAGGGCCCAGAGAGAATTCTGGGTCATTCAAAACTCTAGAGGGGAAAGAACTGGGGGCTGGGGACAGGACCTCTCAGTGTGAGCCTCTTGGCCACCCCTCCTGTCTTCCTCTGACTTCTCATGGCCATCAGTACATGCCTCCCCAGCTGCCATCCTGGTCCACGGCCTCCCTGTGCCCCCCCACCCCCGGCCCGCCCCATGCCCCTGTGCAAGGTCACACCTAGCTCATCGGTTCAGTGCCCCTCTGTGAGCCCTGGACTGGGCCCCAGGGACATGGCCCTGTCTTATGAGGGGAGACCTCTGCCAGGGGCGGAGGGCTGAGTGAGGACCCAGATAGGGCAGCAGGCTCTGGAAGGGAGGGGTGATGAATTGTATCTGGGGAGACGGTATCTGCAGAGGGCCTCCCTGGGGAGAGGCATTTGTGCACCCTAAGAGGAAGCTCAGGGAGGAGGTGTGGGAGCCGCCTACAAGGCCCGAGGCTTGGAATGGCTTGGTACATTCTGGCCCTAGGAGCCCACTTGGGGTTAGCTGAGAGCTCCTGTGTACCTGGCTGGTGAGTTCTGTCCTGGCCTCCGGAAGTGACGGGGGCCTGGGTGAGAAGGCAGTCAGCCCCAGGGACTGGGTGGCCCTGGGGGCAGCGGGGGGGGGGGGGGGGCGGCACCAGCCCCAGGGACTGGGTGGCCCTGGGGGCAGCGGGGGGGGGGGGGCGGCACCAGCCCCAGGGACTGGGTGGCCCTGGGGGCAGCGTGGGGGGGGGCACCAGCCCCAGGGACTGGGTGGCCCTGGGGGCAGCGGGGGGGGGGGGGCGGCACCAGCCCCAGGGACTGGGTGGACGCAGCAGGGAGGGTGTCAGGTACCTGGCCGCGCACGGCTGGCTGGATGAGCTCTGCGATGGTCACCTTGCCCTGCTGCAGCCGTCGCTTCACCAGTTTGGAGCAGCAGATATTTACGGAGCTGAGCACGTGCCAGCTGTTGTACTCCACGAAAGAGCGGCTGTCGATGACCAGTGGCCCCCCAGGCCCGCCCCGCAGGAGGCTGGCTAGCTTCTTGGCATCCATCACCTTCCGAGGGAGCCGGTCCCCAGCCATGGTGGGGCAGCGGGCAGTGGGGAGGGGGTGGGCCCTGAAGGGAACAGAGGCTGCTCCGGTGGCCGGGGCTGTGGCTTAGAGTTCGGAGGGACCGGGCATGGTGCCAGACCTGCAGGGAGAGGCAAAGGGTCAGCGGTGCCGCAGGCCCCCAGGGTGGGAGCCTGGCCAGCTCCCTGGGCAGGGCCAGCCTCAGAGGGCCCGTGGGGAGACCCAGGGGGACCAGGGGGTTTGAGCCCGACATGTGCCCAAAGAGGCCCTTCCTCTCTTGGGATAAACCAGCATCCCCTCTGGCTCCTCCACGGAAGTCAGGCCCCCTAACATCTTAGGTAAGCGGGGTGGAGTCTGTGACCCGCTGGGCTGAGAGTGTTTGTACGCGGTCCTACCCAGCACTGCACTGTCCAGGTCATGGGGACAGCTTCTAAGTGGGACACAGAAAGGCAGATGGGGGGAACACAGAGGGAAGGATCTCAGGGCTTGGACTGGGCTGGCTGGCCAGGACGGGCCTGAGGACGCCTCCCCTGGGCCCTCGGGATCATGGGCACTCACTGCTTCCAGAACACTTCATCCTGCCTTCAGGCTCCGTCATCCCATTGCGAGGATGCATACCCTCCCCGGCCTGCACGTCTTCCTAACGTCCAGAACTCTGGGCAAGGCAGGGGTCCAGAACGTGCTCCTTGCCCGGCATACCCTCCCTCTGTGGCCCCATGCTGCACAATCTCTCCATAAGCTGATGATCTGGCCCCGAGGAACGGGGGTGGCATTGGGGCTGCCTCCGCAAATCCATGGGTTCCTGAGGCAGGTGCCAGGGCAGGTGCTGGAGGGGTCTTGGAGTGGAGGTGGGGCTCCTCTGCCACTGCCACTGTCCCAGTTCTGCAGAGCGAGCTTGAGTGTGTGCCATGTGGGGCCAGTCCTGAGGTCTAGAGGGACCCTTCTGGGGGCTGGGGGGTCCCAGGGAGGGGTGGATGGGTGGCACCTAAAGATGAAAGTCAAAGTAGGTGACCCATATGTGGGGACTCTCGGGGTGCGGGGACTCTCAGCATGGCCTCCAAGGGCCCTCGGCCTGAGGAGGAGGTAGGTGGGGATACAAGGACCCCAGATCTCGGGGCAGAGGCCCCTCTTGTGGGTTTGGTGCTAAGCCTCTGCCACATGCCTCCCACCCTCGTCCTGCCTGCGAGGCCCCATCTGCCGTGTCGCCTGCCAGGACCGGCCTCTCTCTAGGCCCGCCGAGCCTCACAGCCGGCCAGGAGGCACACAGTGTGAGGATGATGAGTTTCCTTTGAAGGGGGGAAACCGAGGCTCAGGGGAGGGGTGGGACCAGTCGAAGGTCACACCAAGGACACTGGATAGAACCCAAGGCCTCCACCGTTGCCATTCAGTCAGGACCTTCCCTCTACCACAGCCCCACCCAGCTCGGACACAGGAGAGGCTGGGGCACAGACGTACCCTGGAGCTCAGAGAGGGGACCCCCTCAGCACGCCCCCAACCTGCAGCTGCTGCTGTGGTGGGGCCCCCTGAGGACACTTGTCATACTTCAGTGATGATGGCCCTGGGGACAACAGTGGCAGCTGCGGCCATTTCTGGACCACCCCCTCAGGTGAGCTCCCAAGCTGGTGTGGGTGGGAGACTTCACAGAGAAACAGGAGCACGGCAGGTGTAGACCGTCCGTGTCTGCTGGCCCAGAGGGAAGTGCCCGGGATGGCCCCGGTCAGCGGGCGGGGCCTTGGGATACCACGCACAGACACCCTGCTCCCCAGGCAGGCACCCGGGCTCCTCCACTGTGGGGGCAGGGCCTAGGGGTGCAGCTGGGGCTGCTGGTCATCCTGAGGGCCGTATGAAACCAGTTCAACAGCAAAAGGGCCCATCTGCCAAAAGGGGCGCCCCACCTGCTGAGGGCGGTCTTCACTTGCTGGCGGGGGCCTGTCTGCAAAGGGGGCTCCCCACCTGCCCAGGGGGGCCCGTCTGAGGGGTGTCCCCGCCCGGGTGATGAGGGGTCCCCAATTCGATTCTTGTATGAGGTGTTTTGAGAAGCTTCGGGACAGCTTGAGGGCCGTAGGACAGGCAGGGAGGCGGGCTCAGGATGAGAGGAGGGTGTGGAGGAGCTGAGCTGGGCTGCAGGACAGGGACCGGGGGCTGGAAGGGGGAGCCGCTGGGCTCCGGGGCCCAGTACCTGGTCTCAGCCCCAGCCCCTAGGGAACCCTCCAGCTCGGCCCGTGCACTGCTCTAGTACTGTTATTTGCAGCCGAGGGGGACCCATTAGCAAGTTAGCACCTCCGTCGTTGCCATGGCAACCACGCAGGTGCCAGGCAACGCTGGTCCTGCGGCACAGCTACAGAGCAGGCTGGCTCTGCAGAACGGCAGGGCCTGCTCCTTGCTTCCTGCAGGTGCCCAGGAGCTGGGGCCTGGGATGACCGGGGGCCGGGTCCCTATGAGTCCCAAAGCCGTGGGGTGACACTCCTCCGGGCCCTCCCCTCTCTGCTCCACGGGGTCCTAACCTTTCTTGCCAAGGGCACCCACGGAGCACCTCACTCCTGCCTCCAGGAAGCCTTCAAGGGGCCACGGTCTGGCCCAAGTGCACCTCCTGCCAGACCTCTCAGGGCCTCCTCGGGGCTAAAGCTCCTGGGGGCAGACCCTCCCCTGTCGTGCTATGGATCCGAGCCCAGAACTCCAGTCGGGGGTGGAGAAAGCTTAGGACAGTCTTGAGCAGGTAAGTGGGGCTATAATGGGCCAGGTGGGCACAGGGAAAACAGATATTGCAGCCTCTCGGGCCTCCCCGGTTTCAAGCACCCGCCCTGGGTACAGCCCAGACTCCACTCTTGGGAACTGAGGGGAGACAGCAGCCATCACCTGCTATTCCAGAGGCTGGGTGCCGGTGGGAGGGGGGCACAGCCCCCTAGACCCCCGTCAAAGGGCTCCTTGCTTAGGACACTTGGCAATTCTCAGTCCAAAGGCAGGAGGCCCCTCCCCACCTGGCTGGGCACCGTCTAGGAGGCCGCAGGCAGCCCCCTTCCTCTGAAAGGTCAGGTACACAGCGCGGCCCGGCTTCTGTGCTGCGTGTCCACTGCCGCGTGAGTCGGAACGTGCCCCCTTGCACACTGTCCGCACAGTGCTCACCTCTTTCCCACAACCCACTCCACCCCCTCATGCAATCGCTCACACGCAGATGTGTGTGCACATGCACGTGGTCACCGGTGCGCCCTCTGCGTGCCAAATCCCCTGAAACCCCAGAAGCCAGCTCCAAGATCTTGTCACATTGTTGGCTCCCAGGGCCTCCACGGGGCACCCTCTTGTCCCTGAGCAAGAGACACGTGTGGCCAGAAGACCCCCAACAGAAGGCATCTTCGCCAGGGTACCTTCTGCTCAGCACCTAGTGATGGGGAACTCACTACCTCCAGAGACCACCGTCAGGACTGTCTGCCATGGGTGGCCCGTGGCTCTCGCTCAGAGTGGTATTTCCTACCCAAGTGGTGCCTGGCACTCATAGGCAGGCCCTAGGGAAGAGCTGGCTGCTGATGTGTCCAGCTCACTGTGACCAGGGGCACCTCTGGAGGCAGAAACTGAGAGGCCAGGAGAGAGACTGGTAGGGGGCTCACACCAGCTCAGCTCATTTACCCCCATCTGTTCTCATCAGGGATCCCCAAATGCTCTCACCCGCCCCCCCACCCCCTCTCCCCGAGGTGAATGCAACGGGACCCAAGCTGGCCTTTACTCTGCCCGGGAGGAGCCAATGGCAAGGCCAAGCAGAGCCAAGTTGGTCTGGGGAGGCTGTGTGCCTGGGAGACGGTGGGGTGGGGGCCCTGCACCCCCAGGTCATAGGAGTCTGGGCAGAGCCTGGGGTGGGAGGTCCCAGCACGTCGGTCCTTGAGAGAGCATGTTCGGGACCCTACAAATCTAGGTTCCTCTGTTCCTTCCTGGCTTGTTCTAGTCCTACTGATCTGCAGGACTTCTGGTCACTGTGCCCCATGCCACACACCTGGGCCATCCCGGGGCACCCACCAGTCACTGCCTGGACGGGTTCAGGCAGAGGTGGCCTCAGCCCGTGCAGTCCTCGTGGTCAGAGTCTGACCCACGTTCCTCTTGCTGTGGGTTTGGCTCTGCTTCCTCTCCTGTCTGCACCCACTGGCTTTCATGGCCCTTTGGGCTCTCTGTCCACTGGAAACATCTGGACCAGCTGGTCAGCCTCAGCTGGAGAGGAGAGGATTCCGGGGTAGGGACCTGGAGCAGAGGATCACTTCAAGCATCTCTCTGCATCTGTATGCATGGAACCCACTGTTCCTGGAGGCAGCCTCTGGGGCACAGGAGCCTTCCCAAGGGCCCAGGGCAGCAGGGGACTAGAAGCCACCCAGCAACTCTCCTGGGGCCCTCGCTGCCTGCAGCGGGAGGTATTCAGTCAGACTTCAGGACTGACTCCCAGCTCCTGGTCACATGATCTGCCCTACCTAGGCAGGTGCTTATTAAGCTTCTGGGGAGTGAATTCATGGGACATCTGTCCTCCCTGAGCAGGGTGGGGACACTGCATGCTACACTCATTCTCTGAGCTGCCCTAGAAGCAAGAAGGTCTGAGGGAGGCAGCGGGGAGTGATGGACCCTCAGACCTCCGCTCAGACCCCCAGGGCATGAAGCTGCTCCCCTGGCCTGCAGCACCCCCACCTCCACCCCAAGCGGCACCCCTGTGGACACTGCATTAGATCTGGCCACCTCCCTCCTCCACCCCGCGGGATCCGCGACCCCCCCCCCCCCCCGAACCCCCAATTGCTGCAGCACCCAGGACCTCCCCCCCAACCCCCCCAGCCCAGGGCAGAAGCTAGTACGAGCTTGCAGCAGGAACTCAGGAGGCAAATTCTCCCAGTAGGGGTGACCTGGTGGGGGCTGGGCACATCCTCGGCCCATCATCGCCCCCTCTGCTCCGGGCCAGACTGTTAGGTACCCCTCCCCACCAAGGTGGGCAGATAGGCTGAGGGAGGCTGGTTGCACTCAGCCTGGCAGTGCCAGCCCCTCCCCCAGCACCCGCTGCTGCCTCTGCAGCAGGCGGGCGGATGGTCTTTATTCTGCAGAGGCCAGCTGAGCACCCTGGGGTGTGGGTACCCAGTGGCGGCCTGGCCAGAGAGGGGACACGGATCTGCAGCCCCTCCCCGCCGAACACGGAATGGGCCCTTTCCAGAGCCTCTCCACAGGCCAGGACCCTCGGCTCCTTTGGTCAAGGCCTGCATCGCCAGCCCGCGGGGGCAGGGACGACCTTCTCCAATTTGGGGCCTCCATGGCGGGGTGGGGGTTAGGGAGTCTGGGGTTCTCGCAGACGTCCGTACAGATCCACGCTGGATCACAAATGGCCCAGGTCCCGGGTCCTTATTGCGTGCTCCCCCCTACCCCCCAAATAAGAAGGAATTTCGAGGAGAAAGGCGGCGAAGCCGGAGGAGGGAGGGGTGGGCCAGTGTGGACCGGGCCAGGGTCCACCGGGGGCTGGGGGAGGCGGGGGAAGGGCTTCCCGGGCGGGCCAGTGGCGTCCCCGCGAGCCTGGCCGCTCACCTCAGGGCCGCCTCCTCCTCCCGGGCGCCCGCCGGGTGCTGCCGCCCCAGCGCTCCAGACGCAGCGCCCCCCACCCCCACCCCGGGCCCCCTGCCCGCGCCCCGCGCGTCCGCGCTCGGCGCCCCCGCTCACCTCGCCGTCGCTCGTGTCCGGGGCGCACGGGGACCCGCGCCCGCTCAGCGCGCCCGCTCGGCCGCGCCGCCCATGGGCCCGGCGGGGGCCCGCGCAGCCGGGGCAGGGGCCGGGGGAGCGCGCGGGCCGCGTCGCCGTCGCCGCCGTCGCCGCCGCCGCCGCGGGGAGCGCTCGCTCGGGCCGGGGCGCGCGCACTGCGGACGGGCACGCGCGCTCGCGGCGCGCATCCCACCCCCCGGGCTCGGCGGGCGCGGCCGGTGCGGCTCCGGCGCGGCTCGGGCTCCGGCGTCCGGGCGGGGGGCGCGGAGCCGGCTGGGCCGCCGCGCTCGGCCGCGAGTGACAGGCCCGGGGCGGAGGGCGGGGCCGCCGGCGGGGATGAGGTCATGCCGAGCGAAAAAGGCCCTGACGTCACCTGCAGCCAATCAGCGCGCGCGGCTCGGGGGCAGGTGACGTCAGCCGGAGCCCGGCCGCGGGTGCAGATCAGAGGCGGCGGCCGCGGGGGGCGGGGGGCCGGGCTGGCCGCCGCCCTCCGCCCTCTGCCCTCCGCCCCCCCGCCCGGCACCGGCTCTTAAAGGGGCCGTGTGGCGTCCCCTCCGTGCTGCCAGGGACCCCCCCCCCCCCACCAACCTTCAGGGAGCCTTCCTAGCCCCGGCGCCCGGCCCCAGCATGCGGGGACCCCCGGCCTCGCGCCGCTCACCGCCGAGGAGGGGCCGGATGAACGGGTCGTGGCTCGAGGGTCTTCACCCGCCGTGGCCCGGCCGGAGCTGGCGCCGCCTCCCCAGCCCCGCAGCCTTTGTTCGCGCGGGGCCTACGGGCCCCGAGACCCCCGCGGTCCCGGGCGGCGAGGGCGCTGCGCAAGCTAGGCCCGCGAGCACTTTACCTGCGGCACTGACGCCGACCCTCTCCAGCACCCCTGGAGGTGGGAACCTGGGTTTCCACTTTACTCGGGAGCAAATTGGAAGCTCGGAGGCGAGACGGTTTGTCTCAGGTCACACGTCTCACGAACTCTGGGGAGGGTGTCCCCAGTGCATTGCTGTCCCCCAGGCCCCGCCGATCACTCCAGCCCCTGACGCTTCCGGTGAAAAGCCACCCCCAAACAGTGCTTATCGGGGTCCACCCTGACAATGTGTGTTCTCCCCCAGCCACCAGTCAAGGCTGTCGAGGGTCTGCCCCCAGGCGACTTGAGGCCCGGACGCTGGGAGTCCAGAGCGGGAACAAACATAGGTAATTACACCTTGAGCAGGGTTGGGCCGGAAACAAACAGGGGTCAGAGACACACGGGCGGTGGGCAGCCTGGAGGCCACCCCAGGAGGTGGTCTGGAGACTGGGGAGGCATCCGTGGTGCAGAAGGGACCCCTCCCTACCCCCCAGGCAGGAAAGACCTGGATGGTCCCTAGACCTGGAGGAGGTCAGGGAGCTGGAGGCAGGAGAGCTGGGAGAAGATATGCACCCACACACCTACTGATTACTGACCACCTTCTCCAGCCGGGCCCTGTGTGGGACACTGGGATGTTAGCTCTGAGAAAGACGACAAAGACCCCTGCCGTGAGCTGACACTGCCGGGAGCCTTTGAAGGTAATTTATTTTTTGGTGGGAGGTGTGACCAGACAGCTCGGATGTTTCTGAAACCCCTTCTGGCCGATGGAGAGTGAGGTGATCTTTCCTCTAGCCTGAGGCGCCCAGCCTTGGCAGGTCTCCCAGGGCCACCGAGGGGCTCTGAGAGGGGCTTTGGCCCCCAGGGAGTGCAGCACCTTCCCAAGGAGGGAGAGAGCTAGGAGGTGGCTCTCAGCCATCCTTGGTTGAAGAAGGGTCACAAAAAATGTGCCAGGCACAACTGGCCTGTCTTGTCCTGGGCCAGGATGGGCACTCTGGACCGCAGAGCTCTGTGTGGGAGTGCAGGAGGGCATCGGGTAGCAGGTGGGTCCTGGGCAGGGCTCTGGAGGGTCCCCCCTTCTGACCCTCAGTTCTCCCAAGCAGGCTGAGCCACCTACAGCCTCAGGGCTTTGCACAGAGTAGGTGTGTAGTAAGTGCGTGGGGCCTGCTTTCTTGCTGGCCTGAAGAATGTCAGGGTAGTTGTGTGTATATGTGGTGCAGGGCGGGCGCGGGGGGGGGGGGGTGGGGGGAGGGGAGAGGATGTGTTCCTGGCACAGAGCCAACACCGAGGATAAACAGTCAACTGGGCCTGTCCTGGAAGGGAGCACTGGTAACCTGGGGGCTATCTGGGGCTGGGGCTGGGGCTGGGGCTGGGGCTGGGACTGGATTGAGGTCTTTCCTCTTCCCGTGATCTGCTAGCCAGAGGCAGACCCTGAGCTCCTGGGAATGCCCAGCCCAGATGCATGGCCGGGACAGTGGTGGGTGGGGGCTTCCCTGGGACCCTGCTATGTTTGGGTTCACTCCATGTCTGAAGAGTGGGGAGGCTGAGCCCCAGGAGGGGACAGGGGGATTCAGGCTGAGCCCAGATGGGGCCAGGTGGCTGGAGGGAGCACATGAGGCCCTTGGGGAGGGAGCACTGAGAGAGCCAGAAGGGCCTGGGAGCGGCAGGAGTTGGGGTTTGTTGGTCTTTAGATCGAGGAGTTGGGTTTGCTCCCTGGCCAGGGGGGAAGGTGTTCAAGTGGGCTCCTCTTCTGCCCAGCCGGGACGTGGTCAGCACTTGCACGTGGCCTGGGAGTGCCCATGGCCTCAAAGAACTCTGGCTGTGCCCTGGGCAGCTCCTAGCTAGGCCTGAGCAGGTGGCAGTAAATTGAGGGGCGGGCGATGATGTCCTCACTTCCTTCTGGAAGCTGTAGATGAGTGGGAGGGGGTGGCGTGCAGCTTTCTGGGGCTGGACCTGGCCAGGGAAGTATGTTTGGGCCATGATTATTCTCCAGTTCTGTCATTTTTGGTGCAAAGGAGCACTTAAAACCTGGAGTTTTGCAACAAGGAGGCAGAGGTTTAGGGAGGCACTGCGAGTTTCCCAGGCCGCTAGCTCTGCCCTAGGTTCTTTCCAGCCCCATGCTGGATTCTATCCGCGCCCCGCTAGGCCCCCTCGGAGGGCCAGCGGCCTGGGCGCTGAGACTCCTGCCCTAACGAGATGCGCAGGGGCAGGGGCGGCTGGGGGAGGGGGCTGCGGTGGGCCCGGGCGCTGGGCGGTGCGTGGAAGGAAGTGGGGTTCCCAGCTCCCCAGCCAGGGGTCGCCTTGTGAGGCCGGGCCAGGTCCAAGCCCGCTGCCCGCTGGGCCCGGGCTCCCCGCGGGTGATCGCGGCGGGCCACGCGGGCCCGGGCCCCCAGCGGTGGAGCGGGACCCGGCTCAGGGCAGCGTCGGGGTCGGGTCGGTCCCCCGCCTGGAGGACGGCGCGCCGGGTCGGGCTGACGCGGGCGGTCCGTGCGCGCCCCCTGCCGCCCGCCTGCGCTCGACCAGAGAGGACGCGCGGGGTGGACTTTCCTTCCTGCGTCCTCGCCACACAGAAAGAAAAACGGGGTCCACTTTTTTTTTTTTGGCCGATTTGCAGCTCGGTGTTTCAGCCAAAGACACACAATAAACGTGTAGCCGTGGCATTGTTTTCCCCACAACCAGATTTTTTTTTTTTTTTTTTTAAGTCAAGGCATTGTTAACAATAAAATGCGTATCCCTGTTGTCCAAGCAGGTGGGCTTGGACCTAGAGCTTTCCGGTCGCCCCAGGAAGCTCCCCCGCCCTCCCAGCCTCTGACCTAGCGCCCTCACCTTCTGACCCAGCGCTCGGTGAACCTGGACGAGGTTCACCATAACCAGGTGATAAACGTCTGTGTGGTGTTGCATTTGATGGACGCGCGGTGATATTTGGACCAAGTTTCTATATTTATGTGATAGATTATTTCCATAGTTTGGTTATTACAACCAGTGCAGGGAGCAGCATCCTTCTGTGTGTTTTTCATAACACATTTCAGATTATTTTCTTTCCTGGTTTTTAATTATGATGTAAAACAAAAACAAAAACAAAAACAAAACCCTGCCAAACACGTGTAATGACAGAACAGACACCTGTTTTTAGCTCTGGACCCAACCATGTCAGCAGGTCTCTGTGTTTGCTTCAGGCTGGAAGAACCACATCGGGGTCCTGGTGGGAGGCAGGCGCTGAGTGGGGGACGTCTTCTCGGTTCTGGCTTTATCATTTCATGGCACGTATAAGTCCTGCGTACAGCAGATAGTATTATCTTGTGCGCTTTTCAATATTTCTGTATGAGCATCATGGCACAACATTTCTCCTTCAATTTGCTTTTTTTGTTTTGCACGCGCCAGCCTGTTTATCCTTGTTGAGGCGGGTGCCCCCGTCCACCCGTTTTAGCTGCTGTGTGTGTAGGTTTGCACTGGAGGAACAGACCGGTTCCGTTGCCATTACTCTACTGATGGACATTTAGCTCGTTTGCAAGTTTTTCTCCACGCAGCTGTGTTGCAACGAACATTCTGGTGGTTGTCTCCTCGCACCCCGTAGCCAGCTGTGTCAGCACGACCTGGGACTGTGTGGGAAGTGCACACTCTCAGCCCCCACCCAAGCCTGCTAAGCCAGACTCTCTGTTTTAACAAGTTCAGGAGATTCGTACGCACGTTCAAGCTTTTGGCTTTCTTTTTTGTATCATTTTATTTAATTTTTAAAATGATACAGTAAAATTGACTCGACTTTTTTTTTTTTTTATTGTGGCAAGATATGCATGATATATAAGTTGCCGCCTTAACCATTTTTACGTGTTCAGTTCAGGGGCATTAAGTACGTGCCCATCGTGCACTCACCACAACCATCCGTCTCCAGAACTTACTCATCTTTCCCAACTGAAACTCAATCCCCATTAAACAATAAACCCCATTGTCCCTGCCCCGGCCCCTGGCACCCGCCATGCTTCTCTCTCTCTCTCTACGAATTTGACTTCTCCAGGGAACTTGTGTGAGTGGCACCCTGTGGTATTTGTCCTTTGTATCTGCCTCATGTTACTCAACATCATGTCCTTGGAGCTCATCCATAGGTAGCAGGTGTCGGAATTGCCTTTCTTTTGAAGGCCGGATAATCTTCCACGGTGTGGACAGATGACGTTTTGTGTATCCCTTCGTCTGCCGGTGGATGCTGGGCTGTCCCCGTCCTTCGTGTACTGTGAATAACACTGCTGTGAACAGTCTCTGTGAACAGAGACCCTGCTGTGCACTCTTTTGGGTGTGTACGTGGAAGTGGAATTATCAGATCACATGACATTTGCGTGTGTACCTTTTGAGGAACCACCAAACTGTCCTCCACGGCGGCTGTACTGTTGTAAATTACCAACAACGCACCGGTGTTCCAACTTTTCGACATCTCAACAAAATTGACACTTTTGGGTTTTGACACCTATGTAGATTCGTGTGCCGTCATCATAATCAATACGGAGCAGCTCTGTCACCCTAAGAATGTCTCCCGTGCTATTTCTTTATGGTGACATACTCCCTTCAGCCTTACCCCTTGGCAACCACTGGTCCGTGCCCATCAGTGTGGTTTAGTTTTTCTGAGGACGTGAGAGGAGCGGAATCCCACAGTACGTAAGCTTTAGAGACTGCTATTGTCTTTGATGTTCATCCCGGTTGTTGGTGTATCAATAGCTTGTTCCTTTTTGCTGCTGGGAAGGATTTGATGGCACGTTTAGAACACAGTGTACGCAGTCACTTGCTGCAGGACATCTGGATCGTTTTCAATTTTTTAGACATCATGAATAAAGCCATTAGAAACATTCCCGTGCAGGGTTTTGTGTTAATGTAAGTTTTCGTGTCTCCAGAGTAAATGCCCTGGAGTATGACCATGGGTCACACGGTGGATATATGTTTAACTTATAAGACTGCCATTTGCACATTTACCTTTGAGAGACACTGTCTCAGGGCTCTTGGGCCAGATTTCTCTGAGGTGTGTGCCCAGAAGTGGGGTCGTCAGGTTACAGGATACACCTGCCTTTAGCGTCCTGGAAGTTACTAAATTGCTCTCAAGGTGTGGATATAATAATCACCCCACCAGTGAGTTATGGAAGCTCCAGTTTTTATAATCCTTGTCAACATTTGGTGTTTTAATTGTAGCTGCATTGAATTGATAGGTTAATTTGGAGGAGAGCACTATAGGCTCTTCTTATCCATGTACGTGTATTTAGTTTTTAAATGTCCTTCTCTGTTGCTTTAGGATTTTCTCCAGAGAGGTCTTATCCGTTCCTGTTAAATGTATTCCTACTTGCCTTATAATTTCTCTTTCTGTTGGGAAGGAAGGGCTCTTTGTAAAGATCATTTTCTGATTTGTTGTCACTTGTCCGTAGGCTTCCTCTGATTTAGCCTCTCTGAATTCCCTTATTAGTTCCGCCACGAATTTCCTATCAATTCATGTGGACTTTCCAGGCAGACGGTCATACATCTGTGGATCCCCACGTTTGTTTCTTTGCAAACCTGACATCACCCATTTCTTTTTCTTGTCATAGTGCATTGACTAGGATCCCCATCATCATGTCAAATGTACATGATGATGGTAACAGTCTTAGCCTGGGTTGCCTAGAAAGCAGCCAGAGGCAAAGCTTAATCCAAGCGTGCTGTCGAAGGGCCGATCCAAAGGAGGCCAGAGTCGGGGGCCGGAAGAAGTTGCGGCTAGTTGCTTGTCTATGCAGGCCATCTCCAGTGAGGCCTAATGGAGACACTGCAACACAGAACAGTCTGCAGGGAGGAGGAAGGGAGAACACTGTATCCACCTGTCTTCTGTTCTCACAGATCAAAGTTCATTTCACGGGGAACTTACTTCCCTGAACTTTGTGTTGTGTGTTAAACCAGCTCTTGTAGGAAACCACTGGAGGGGCCAGAGCTCCCGTGGTTTCAGTAAAGTTGTGCCAGCATACGGAACTTCCTGATGCTGCAGGCATGATGAAGGTCAAACCGAAGACCGGCCCTCTCTGGAAGCAAGGCCATGGACTGGGGCTGGAAAGGGGGCCAGCAGATATGATGGGGGTGGGATGGAATGGGGTAACAAGCTAGGTCCATTCCATTAACTGACTTTAAAGAGAATATTCTATAGTTTTCCCATCTGAATTAGCTGTTATCAACACCTGGTCACAAAGCTGTCCTCCTGGGACCTCCTTGCATCACTATTGGTGACTCACCTGAGCATCATGTCTGAAACAGCCATAAAGATTTGCAGCCACTGGGCCCCTTGTACACTTGCTGGGCCACGAGACCTTGGTCTCCCCTGTGACTGAGAGACCTCAGCCTCATGCTAACGCCCCTTCTCATAAAGGCCATTACATCGGGATACAGGGGTGTGGGTCAGGTAGTAGGGGTCCTAAAAGAGAGCAACCACTGGCTCTCAGTTCCTCTGGCAGACAGCACCTGACCTCCATGAAGGTCTTGCTTTGTGGCAGCCCTTTTGTTTCGAAGGTGCCCGAAGTGCCCCCTTGTGGCCTCTCATAGCTCCATATGTGGCCTGAATTTCTGGGTGCTTGCCCCCTTTATTTTATCTTTGGGGAATTGCTGTTTTAACAGTCACTTCCAGCATGTGGTGTGGCTAGGTCACGTTGGGAAGTATTTGCTACTCCTGTCCACTCCTGTCCGTGGTGTGTGTGATACCAAGGAGACTAGTTTGAGGGGGGGGGGCATCCATCTTTATCCAGGGCATTTTAGGTCCCAAAGCTTTACAGGCTCCCAGGAGTACAGGACCTCTGGGTGCTAACAAGGTGGGATATTCTTTAACAGTTCATTGGCCATTGTCAGGTGAGCCACTTGCTCAGGCTGCCAGTCTGTCCCTAATATGGCCATCCAGAGCAGCCACAGCCCTCAAGCTTGGGACAGCTCCTCCTGTGGTGTCTGTGGGATCTTACCAGCCTGGAGGATGTCTCTCTGGGTTGGCCATCTCGTGGCCATTAAACAGGCATCCAAATAGCGAGTCTGCAGCATGAATTGTGGGAGATGCTTGCTTGTGGCCAACACCTGGGAGAACACGACTTTGTCAGCCCCTTGGCACTCGCACCGTCGCCATTGCCCAGTCTGTTGACCCAAAGGGCCGGTTTCTCTTCTCCTCTTTCTGTAGGTCTGTGTCTCAGGACTACTCTACTGTGTGGGGCTATTGCCCTTGGAGATAGTCCTGGTTGTGGCTGGCAGGACAGGGTGCAGTTGTGCTTTCTCTGTGGGGAACTGGAGCTCTCCTGGACCGCTATCCCACAGGGGGCAGCAACAATCATGGCACTGCCTGGGTGGCTTGTTTCAGCCCTACATCTTGCCATTTGGCCTCTAACCATGGACTCCACTCATGTTTATTAGCAGCTATGTTATTTTCCATTTCTTCTATCTCCTCTTTGTTCCCTTTTCCCTTATTTCTTGCTTTATTTTATATTCAACTATTTTTTTAATCCAACTTCTCTTTTCTGTTAGCTGTTGGGATATATATATATATATATATATATATATACACACACACATATATAATTTTTTAATGTTTATTTATTTTTGAGAGAGAGAGAGAGAGAAAGAGTGAGTAGGGGAGGGGCAGAGAGAGTGGGAGACACAGAAGTCTAAAGCAGGCTCTAAAGCTGTCAGCACGGAGCCTGACGTGGGGCTTGAACAGACAGACTGTGAGATCATGACCTGGGCTGAAGCTGGATGCCCAACCGACTGAGCCACCCAGGCGCTCCCATATTTCTGTATATTTTTAAGTGAGTATCCTAGAGATTAAATTTCATATCCTTGATTTATTATAATATACTATCAATTAGTCATCTCATGACATCCTGAACAAGGCAAGAGCCTTACAACTGTTTAATTTCATTTATCCTCCTGCATTTTACTTCCAAAAATGCTAAAAATCTTATGGGACATTAATATATTGTTTCAAGCAGTTCCTTTTCTTTTATACTTATCAACACATTTACAATTTCCAGCACTTTTCACTCAGTCCCGAAGCCCCATGCTTCCATATGGGGCTCTTTTCCGTCAGTCTGAAGAGCCTTTCTTTAGTATTTCTTGTGGTGTAGGTCTTCTGGCGATAATGTCTCTCATCTGAAAACAACTCCATTTCACTTACACTTTTTTTTTTACAGTTTATTTATTTGTTTTGAGAGAGAGAGAGGGAGAGAGAGAATCCCAAGCAGGCTCTGCACTGTCAGATGAGGGGCTTGAACCCACAAACCATGACATCATGACCTGAGCCAAAGTCAGAAGCTTAACCAACTGAACCACCCAGGTGCTCCTCACTTACATTTTGGAGGGTATTTACATTAGGTGTAAGATTCCAGGTCGGCAGGTTTTTGTTGTTGTTGTTGTTGTTGTTGTTGTTGTTTGTTTGTTTTTTAATTTCAGCACTCTAAGATGTCATTCCATGTCTTCTGGCTTCCATCACTTCTACTTAAAAATCAGTTGTCACTCTTATAGCTGTTCCTTCACAGGTAATGTGTTCTTTTTCTCCTGCTGCTTTTAAAGATTTCTCTTGATCTTTGATGTTTGGAAATTTTCCTACAGCATGCCTCTGCGTATTCTTCTATCTATTCATTCTGCTTTCAGTTTGCTGAGTTTCTTGAACCTGTAGATTCATGGTTTTCCACAATTCTGGAAAAAAGATATCGTCTTCTCTTCATATAGCCCACAATCCATTGTTTCTTGCTGCTCTTTCTGGGAGTCCAGAAATATGTTTTAAACTGTGTTTCAGGTGTCTCATGTTTTGTTCTATTATCATTTTCTGTATTTATTCTTTCTGCACTTCAGTTAGGATATTTTCTATTTATATATCTTTGTGTTTTCTAAATTTGTTTTCTATCCAATGAGTCATTAGTTTTAGGTATTTCATATATTGCATTTTTCAGTATGAGAATATTTTCCATTTAACATTTTAAAATATATTCTAATTCTTGGGGCGCCTAGATGGAAGCAGAAACTCAGTCAGTTAAGTGTCTGACTTTGGTGTAGGTCATGATCTCGTGGTTCAAGCCCCGCGTTGGGCTCTCTGCTGTTAGCACACAGACTGCTTCAGATCCTCTGTCTCCCTCCCTCTACATCTCCCCTACTCTCTCTCTCCTTCTCTCTAAAAAATAAATGAACATTAAAAAAAGTTAAATATAGTCTAATTCACTACTGAAAAAGCTATCTTTTCATCCATTTTGCTTATCTTTTCCTTTATTTCATTTAGTGTATTAATCATAGTTATTTTAAGTTTATGTTTTCTTATTACAATGTATGGATTATCCATGGACCTGCTTCTGTTGTTAGCTTTCCTCTTGATTATTGACCATATTTCCCTTCCACTTCCTGTGTCTAGTACTTTTGAGTGTATGCCAGATATTTGTATAAAAGGGCCATAAAGGTTCTAATTGATATCTTCTAACAGGGATACTTGGCTTTTCTTCTCTTATCCAGGTAGGGCAAGCAGCTGAACACTCCAGTTCGGTAGAGACTGGGCTGGGTTTGGGATCATTGCGCTTGTGTAAGTCTTCTGGGTTTGGCTTTCCTGGTGTTGGTGTTAAGAACCTGGCTTCTCTCTAGCTTCTTGGTGCTGCAAGGCTGTGGGAAACTCTGTCCTTTTCCTCAAATATTTTAAGCTTAGCTCTTCTGCTCAGTAAGCTTCAAAATTTGGAAAATGGCTTAAGGGACATGTGCCTGTGTCTGAGGCAGAAACCTTTTCTCTCGGAGGACGTTGTGTGCTGAGTGCCACGAGGCTACGGGAGATCTCACTTTGCATGTACAAGCCTCAGGTCCAGTTTTGTGCCTCTCATAGATTTGGAAGTTAGCAAATGTCCCAATTTTCTACACCAGCCCTGGTGGTGATTGCGACAGTTCTGTGGGTTTTCTTTCTCCTGGCAGAGTCGCTCCTTCTGGGTCAAGCCTGATGATAAGCCCACACCCAGAAGTGGCTAATTCCTCAAAGGAAGAAAACGTGGTGATTGATCCTCAGTTCATCTTGGAAAGCTTTTCCCCTGGAGGCTTGCTTTTATCTGGTCCCCACTGATTCCACAGTGGTCTAACATTATGTATGTATGCTACTCTTTATAAATCGTGGCAAAATACACACAACATAGAGTTTGCTCGTGTCTTTTACTCTATGGGTTTTGAAACTAATTTGGCCTTTTCTAGTTGCTGCGGTGGGATCGTTAACCTTCTATACGTATTACATCTCCATTTGGAAGCAGAAACTTTGCTTTCCTGACTTTTACATGTCACCATAAACGTCCATGTGTGGGTTTGGAACCAGCCTGCATGGTTTTCAATTCTTGCTCTGTAGCTCTCTACAGTGGGACTATGGACAAAGTGTTGCCATCTTGTGATTGCCCCATGGGGGACAGGATCAATTCTCTGCCCCAAATCGGCTCAGGTATCAGACTGAAACACCACACATGCACCAAGAGGGTAGAGAAGGGTTTATTCCTCACATAATGAGATTCTGGGTGAGCAAGGTAGGCACCCAGGCTTGTTTGGAATGACCTGAATAAACAGAGGGAACGTTCTTTGGTTTTTATCATGGTTAGGGGTGAGTCTAGGCTTAAGGTTCCTGCACAGGCTGGAGTTTGAATGGTTTGAACGTCCCTGCCAGTGCAATGGGCTTTCTCATTGGCTGCCTGGTTGTGGGGTAAAAAGAAGATGGGGAGCTCCTGAAAACTGTCAGTGGTCCAACATCAAAAATGGTGTTGGGTTCTTTATTGCACTGACCCTGTCTATGTTTCACTTTACATTGGTAGATCAGGGCTGCTGTGAGCATTTGGTGAGGTGGCTTATGCAAAGTGCTTAGCACAGCACCACATCCACACAGGAAACAATTACAGGTCATTTCATTTGGGTCAGATTCCTTCAGGAAAGACAACAGGGCCATACCTACTTCAGCTCAGCACTGAGCCAGGAGGAGGTATGTGCCAGCAGTCCCCCAGATGACTATCATGATGGGTCCATCTCCTATGGCTGCTTTACCACACACACAGCATTTCCTATAAGGAAGATGCTATATTAGCAGCCCATTTTACAGATGTGGGCACAGGTTCCAGGAGGAAAAATGATTTGCTCAGGGCTCCTCAGCTGGTTGGCTGTAGAAGACACACAGAGCGTTTGGAGATGGGGAACAGATCAGCATTTACCAAAGACACTGTGGGAACGTGGGACAGGTCACCTGTTAGCAGGTGCAGGAACTGAGCATGGCTGTGGGTGTTACTCCAATGCACATCAGAGAAATATACTCCCTCCCATCAGAGAAATATAAACAGATAAATACATCAACACAGCAGGGGGTTCTGGGACAAATGGCTTTATTAGATGCTTCCAGGACAGATATCTGAGAAATTAGTGACTGCAGAGTATGCAGAGCTGAGGAAAGCCTGTCCTGTCCCTGCTCAGATGTCCTCACTGGAGAAGGTGCCAGGTAGGCAGGACTAGGGATGGACCTTTTCTGCAAGTGGCTGGGGAAGGTGTCCAGGTGCTGGGAGGAGGGGTCTTGGAAATCATTCTTGGATACAAGTGCCCACTGTATTTCTTGGCAAGAGATCAAACAAACATGCTCACATTGGGAAAGGCAGGCGGATGGACCACAGGACACTGGCATGGAGGAGAATCTGGGTCAGGGGTGCAGGGAAGAGGGAGATGATGGCTGTGCTGGAGCCCATGACTCTTGATCAGGATGGCCCTGCTTTGGTAAGAGTCCCTGCAAAAACTGAAAGTCAGATCTTGCACTGGCAGCAAATGGGGACATAGCAGCTGGACTGGCAGCAGCCACAGGAGCCACAGGAGCCACAGTTTCCCTTGGAGCCCCCACATGAGCCACAGCTGGAGCAGGGACAGGCTGGCATGCAGCAGCACACAGGCCCACAGCAGCTGGACTGGGAGCAGCCACTGGAGCCACAGGAGCCACAGGAGCCACAGCCCCCCTTGGAGCTCCCACAGCCCCCCTTGGAGCCCCCACAGGAGCCACAGCCCCCCTTGGAGCCCCCACAGGAGCCACAGCCCCCCTTGGAGCCCCCACAGGAGCCACAGCCCCCCTTGGAGCCCCCACAGGAGCCACAGCCCCCCTTGGAGCCCCCACAGGAGCCACAGCCCCCCTTGGAGCCCCCACAGGAGCCACAGCCCCCCTTGGAGCCCCCACACGAGCCGCCGCTGGAACAGGCACAGGCGGGCACACAGCAGCACACGGGCACACAGCAGCTGGAGCCGCAGCCTCCAGAACAGCCACAGCAGCCCATGGTTCTGGTGGGTTTTGGGCGGAGTTGGTCAGAGATGCAGGTGCAGAGGGGAGGTGTTCAGGTGTGGAGCCTCCTGGGCCGGAGGCTTTTACATACCTGCCTAGTGGACTTGTAGGAAACATGGTCACTTCCTTGTGTCTGTTTATCCTGTTTTTTTTCCAAGCCCTCTTTTCTCCCTGCCAGTGCCTTCCTACTGGCTCAGGTGAGCATCCACTTTCTTTGTTTCCTAAATTTGTCCCCTTCCACTTTTGTTTTGGGCCCTATAATTAGAACCTCAACTCCAGGATGCTGGTGTTTTCCTAGGAGCCCCAGGCACTGGTCACCTGCCCTCCCTGCTGGCCTCAAGTGCTCTTGCCCGTGCTACCCAACTTCTCCCTGGCAACGTTCATCTTATATGTGTAGATTGTAAAAGTCATCCATGGTCTTTACTGGAAATAGCAAATAATGCCCATATTTGGTATTATTAATACCTAAAGAAAATAATACCCATAATCCTGACACCTAGAGGTGAAATTTTGGTTGGTTTCTATAAGCATGGACATGTGTATGTATGCTGGTGCTGCCTCAGTTTGCCCGTGCATTTGTCCGCCTTGACAATCAAGAGAAGAATAATCTAGCCCCCGGCCTGGTATTTGAAGAGGAACCCCTTCTCCCACCTGATTATTTTTGAAAACCTCACAGACGTCTCTCATTACTGCTTCTCCCATCTCCACTCAGACCATCTGTTCATCCTGAGCTACTTTTCCAGCTTCTGAGTCGGCTCTCCTCCTCAGCTTTGCTCCATGGGAGGAGTGGGTTCTGTGTAGTAACCACCAGCCACTGCAAATGCAAGGCTACTTTGTTGGAGGGATGGTTATAAACCCTGAGGTGAGCATAAGAGGATTACTCTACTGAAAAGGAAAACTTAAGTCTGTGTACCAGATGTCACTACTCCTGAGTGCTCTTGGCCATGCCCTTGGACATTGGCCTCCTGCTGACTGCCTTCTTCCCCCGGCCTCCAGCCATCCACCCATGGCTGCACCACTCCCTTTGGTATGAAAATTTCCCCCCTTTTCTTCCACTTTTCCTTATTGTCTTTGCCTCTGATTGTGGTCCTGACAAGGGATCCTGCAAATCAGCAAATTATGTGATAATTTCTGTAGAGACTCCCCTTATTCCTCATGAAGTTAGCCTTTTAATTAATTAAATAGTGAGCTGAACACATCAGTGTGAAGCATCTGTGTCTGGTTTGTGCTCTTATGTCAGGGCTTCCTAGTCCATGGGAAGGTGGCCATCTCTACATTTTCTGGTCTGATTGGGGCTTCTGACATTGAACCATCCTTGCATGCCTGGGGAGGCAACCCAGCTTGGTCCTAGTGTATTTTTATTTTGATACACTGTTGCATTCTGCTGATTAATATTTAGACATGTCTGCATCTCTATCCAGAAGTAGAGTTTAGAGGGCCTTCTTGGAAGATGGCAGCTTGAATACACAGCACCCCTTCTCTGCTGCCAACCTTGATTCCAAGCCGCATCTTTTTCAAGGGCAGCAGGCAGAGAGGTCATAGGTAGGGTGGTAGTTGAAGTTCAGGCTTTCCTTGAACCTCTGGGCTCGATGAGGGTTGGGAGCAGAATCAGAGACCCTGGCCTGGGCAAGGACTGACCACAGAGAGCCATGGAACAGAGCACAAGTCATTGCCTGTCCTGTATTGAGGGTTCCCTGTCTCTGTCTCCACACAACTGGGAAAAAGAAGGTGGGATGTGTCCTCTCTACTTCTGGAAGGACTTGGAAACATTGGGGAGCAGAGTGGATCCCACCCACAGCCTCACTGGGGATCTGACCTTCCACATCTTGTGGGAATGCAGCCCTTACAGGTGCCCTGGCAAGTGAAGTGGGCCCCGCAGGGCAACAGGGAACATGTATCACACTAAGGATGGTCAAGTTGGGGGGATGAGGAGCCTGGATACCAGGGGTTTCTGGGGGATGAATGGCAGACAAACAAGAGAAGAAGACTAGTTCAGGCTAGTTGAGTACACATGCATGAAGATTAAAAAAATTAATAAACAACTTTTTTAGCAGTTTTACATTTACAGAAAAAGTTCAACGAAAAGTACAGAGGATTCCATAAACCCCCTTTACCCACAACTGCTCAATTTCCCATATTTCTAACATCTTGTGTTAATATGGTTCCTTTGCTGCAAGTGATGAACCAACACTGATACGTTATTATTAACCAAAGCCCATGGTTTGCATTAGGGCCACTCTTGCCATTGTTGTTGCACATTACATGGTTTTTGAAAAATCATAACGACATGTGTTTGTGACTATGGTATCGTACAGAATAATAGTTTCACTGCCCCCAAATCCTCTGTGCTCTGCCTGTTCATCTCTCTTTCTCTTCCTCCCCCAACCTTTGGCAGCCACTGGTCCTGTTACTGCCTCCATGGTTCTGCCTTTTCTAGAATGTCACAGCATAGGGATTACACAGTATGTGGCCATTTCAGACTATTTTTTTCACTTAGTAAGATGCATTTAACATACCTCCATGACTTTTCATGGCTGGATAGGTCATTTCTTTTTAATATGGAATAATATTTCATTGTCTGGATATCTCACAGTTTATCCATTCATCTGGCGAAAGACATCTTGGCCTCTTCCCAGTTTTGACAATATGAATAAAGCTGCTGTAAACATCCATGTGCAGGTGTTTGTGTGGACATAAGTTGTCAATTCCCTTTGTACCAAGGAATGTGATTGCTGAATCATAAGGTAAGAGCATATTTAGTTTTGTAAGAAATTGCCCAAAGTGGATGCACCATTTTGCATTCCCAGCAGGGTGTGTGTGATGGTGTCTCACTGTTGTTTTGATCGGCATTTCCTGAATGACATGTGATGTGGGACATCTTTTCCTGTGCCATCTGTGTTTCTTCTCGGGTGGTGTGTACATTTGGACCTTTTGCCCATTTTTAAGCTGAGTTGTTTGTTTTTCCTATTGTTGAATTTTAAAAGTTCTTTGTATATTTTGGATGCCAGTCCTGTATCTGACAAGTGGTTTGGGCTTTTACCCCTGGGGCTGTGTCTTGTGTTGTCATTCTCTGAGTGTCTTTCCTAGAGCAGATGTCTTTCATGTTAGTGAAGTACAACTTACCACAACTTTCTTTCAAAGATGAGCTTTCATTGTTCTGTCTAAATCGTCACCCAACCCAAGATCACCTAGATTTTTTCCTGTTGTCTTCTAGGACTTTAATAGCTTTGTGTCTTACATTTAGGTCTGTGATCCATTTTGAGTTTATTTTTGTGAAGAGTGGTATGGTCTGGACACAGCTTCTTTCTTTCTTTTTTTCTTTTTTTGCATGTAGATGTCCAAGAGTTCTAGCATCATTTTTTTTCAAGTTTATTTTATTTATTTTGAGAGAGAGAGAGGGAAAGAAAGAGAGAGAGAGAGTGAGGAGAGAGAGAGAGGGAGGGAGGGAGGGAGGGAGGGAGAGAGAGAGAGAGAGAGAGAGAGAGAGAGAGAGAAAATCCCAAGCAGGCTCTGTGCTGTCAGCACAGAAGTTGATGCAGGGCTCAAACTCACAAACTGTGAGATCATGACCTGAGTGAAATCAAGGGTCAGATGCTTGAACTGACTGAGCCATCCAGGTGCTCCCCCCAAAACAGTTGACTTCCTATATTAACCTTGTATCCTGCAACTTTGCTACAGTCACTTATTAGTTCTAGATTATTTTGTTGGTTATGCAGGATTTTCATGTCATGTCACTGAAAACTAGAAAACCATGATTAAAAAAAAAACTAAACAAACAGCAGCAGGTGCTGATAAGGATGTGGGAACTCCTCATCGCCGGTGGGAATGCAGGACACTGGAAGATACTTTAACCATTTCTTGCCAAACTTAGCGTACTCTTACCATGGGATCTGGCAACCACACTCCTTAGTATTTATCCAAAGGAGCTGAAAACTCATGTCCACACAAACTCCTGCACACAGATGTCTACAGCAGCTTTGTTCGTAATTGTGAAAACTTGGAGGTGGCCAAGGTGCCCTTCAATAGGTGGTGGACAAAGTGTGGGACATCCAGATGATGGAATACCATTTAGTGCTAAAAACTGAGCTATCAAGCCATGAAAAGTCATGGAGGCACGTTAAAGGCCCCTTTCTAAGTGAAAGAAGCCAATCTGAGTTGGCCACAGACTGTGTGATCCCAATGCCATGATGTTCTGGAAAAGGCAGAACTGGGGAGACAGTAAAGAGATGAGTAGTTTTCAGGGTCTGGAGGGAAGGGAGGGATAATGGGCAGAACACGGAGGGAAACGACTCCATGTGGCACCGAAGTGGTAAGTAGAGGCCATTATACATGTGTTAAAACCTGTGGGATATATGACATCATGAGTGAACCGTACTGTGCACCAAGGACTTTGCACCCAACGACGTCTGCACAGACTCATCTGTGTTAACAAACGCAGCATCTGGAGGGGACGTGGACAGTGCCCAGGCTGCATGTGTGGGGACAGGGGCCTGTGTGAGGCCTCTGGACCACTCGGAGAGCGATGGGGCTGAAACAGTGCTCTGGAAGATGCGGCAGAAGGAACATGTCAGATCACAGAGTGGGATTAAGAAGGTGAATCCACAAGACGAGGGGTGAGGACCGGACCAGGACACTGTACGGCCACTGCAGGAGTTTCACGGGGAGGCGGAGAGATGGGGGATGGGGCAGTCACGAAGCACCTGCTGGAAGACATTCCTAGAGCCCAGCAGCAGGCCAGTGAGAAGCTCACTGGGTCTCAGGGAAGGTTGCTGGGAAAATGAAGCCTGAGGAGTTCCCCAGGGAAATGGTCAACAATGGAGTTATGGAGGGAGATTTCAGTCTGTCATTCCAACCAGTCTTTTGGAACTGGGCTTATCTTTGGACACAAATATAAAAGGATAGAGACTGAATTATGCAAATGACAAGTCCCAGTGCTGAGCTTGGGAGCTGACTCCGACTATAGGGCGACGTGGTCCAGGCCGCCCCCTGCCAGGACCCTGCAGCTTGGCCATGGTTATGGCTGCAGTTGGGGTGTTGGCTGCTGACTCAAGGCCATGCTCTCCAACAGTTTCTGGGTTGATTCCTGGTGATTTCTTTGTGCAAGTGGACCATCCTTCCAGGCCTTTTCAGTTTCTTCACCTCCTCTGCCCTCGGCTGGTGGTCTCCTTAACTTCGCTCTTAACAAGTGCAGCCCCTCCCCCACTCCCCCTACTCTCCTGTGCCCTGACCTCACCAGGACCCTCAGTCCAGGGACGCCAGACCCTCTTCACCGGCCCTCAGTCTCTCTGATGACTTCTTCTTCTTTGGTAATGGCTGGTTGGGATAAAATTCGCGCACCATACAGTTCACCCACTGAGGGCGCACAGCTGCGTGGTTTCTCGTGTGTTCTTAGTTGTGCCACCACCATCGATTGTGGAGCACGTGCACCACCTCAGAAAGAAACCCCATACTCTCTAGCTCCCACCTCCCATTCACCCTCCCCCGGCCCCGCCTTACGCAGCCACTCGTTTCTTTCTGCCTCTATATGTTCGCCTGTTTGGGAAATTAGGTAAAAATGAAATGCTATAATCCGCGGTCTTTTGTCATTGGTTCCTTCCACTGAGTGTGATGTTCTGAGGCTCCTCTACCTTGTGCATCATTTCTTTTTATTGTACATTGTTTATCAATAATATTTCATCTTATGGATAAACTACATCTTTTTAATCCATCCGTCCACTGATGGACATCTGGCTGTTGTGAATTATGGTGCTCTGAGTGACTGAGTGCACGTCCCTCTGTGGATGGATGTTGTCATTTCTCTTGGACGGATGCCCGGGGTGGACTTCCTGGGTCATGCGATGGCTCCATGTTTAACTTTTGGAGGAACTGCCTGGCTGCATCGACTCACATTCCCACCAGCAGCTAAGGGGGTTCCATTATGTCCAGTGTCTGCTATTATGTCCCCTTTCATATCGTGGCCATCCTAGTGAGGGTGGAATGGTGCACTCTGTGCTTCTGATGCGAATGATGTTGGGAAAAGTTTCATGTGCTTGTTGGCCTTCTGTATGTCTTCTTCAGAGAAATACCGATGAAGATCCTTTGCCCATGTTTTAGTTGTGTTATCTTTGTATCTTTCTTAAATGTTTATTTTATTTTTGAGAGAGAGAGAGAGCACAAGCAGGGGGAATGGGCAGGGAGAGAGGGAGACACAGAATCGGAAGCAGGCTCCGGGATCTGAGCTGTCAGCACAGAGCCTGATGCGGGGCTCAAACTCTCGAACCATGAGACATGACCTGAGCTGAAGTTGGACGCTCAACTGACTGAGCCCCCCAGGTGCCCCTCTCTGTCTTTGTATTTTTGAGATGCAAGAGTTCTCCATGTATTCTGGACACTTGACCCTTATCAGTTCTCGATCCATAGGTATTTCCTTCATCTGGAGGCTGTCGCTTCACTGTCTGGACCAAGTCCTTTGCTGCACGAAATCTTAAAATTTTGATGAAGTCCAATTTGTCTACTGTTGCCTGTGCTTGTGGTGTCACATCTGAGAAACCAATGGCAGACCCAAGTTTGTGAAGATTTGCCCCAAGTCTTTTTCCAAGAATTTTATAGTTTTGACTCTTAAATTTGGGCCTTTTGATCCATTTTGAGTTAACTTTTTCATATGGAGTAAAGTAAGGCTCTGACTATTCCCTTGCATGTGACTGTTCGGTTTCCCCAGCATCATATGCTGAAGAGACGGTCCTTTCCCTCTGATCTGGACTCCCTTGTCAAAACCTGGTTGTGTATGTCTGGGCTCTCTGTCCTATCCCATTGGTCTGTGTGTCTGTCGTTAAGCCAGTGCTACACTGTCTTCATCACCGTGGCTTTGAAATCAGGAAATGTGGAGCCCCAACTCTGCTCTTCTTTTTTTAAAAAAAATTTTTTAATGTTTATTTATTTTTGAGAGAGACAGAGACAGAATGCGAGTGGGTTAGGGGCAGAGAGAGACACACACACAGAATCCAAAACAGGCTCCAGGCTCCAAGCTGTCAGCACAGAGCCCGACGTGGGGCTCGAACTCGTGAGTCGTGAGATCATGACCTGAGCCGAAGTCGGATGCTCAACCAACAGAGCCACCCCGGCGCCCCTCTGCTCTTCTTTTTAAACATTGTTTTGGCTACTCAAGGTCCCTTGAGTTTCCATATGAACTTTTTTTTTTTTAAAGTGTATTTATTTATTTTGAGAGGGAGTGGAGGAGGGGCAGAGAGACACGGACAGAGAGAATCACAACCCTGGGATCATGACCTGAGCCAAAACCAAGAGTCAGACACTTAACTGCCTGAGCCACCCAGGCATCTTGAAGTTCTTTTCTTTCTTTTTTTAAAATTAATTTTATTTTTTAAATTTACATCCAAATTAGTTACGATATAGTGCAACAGTGATTTCAGGAGTAAATTCCTTAGTGCCCCTTATCCATTTAGCCCATCCCCCCTCCCACAACCCCTCCAGTAACCCTGTGTTTGTTCTCCATATTTAAGAGTCTCTTATGTTTTGTCCCCTCCCTGTTTTTATATTATTTTTGCTTTCCTTCCCTTATGTTCATCTTTTCTGTGTCTTAAAGTCCTCATATGAGTGAAGTCATATGATATTTGTCTTTCTCTGACTGGCTAATTTTGCTTAGCATAATACCCTCTGGTTCCATCCATGTAGTTGCAAATGACAAGATTTCATTCTTTTTGATTGCTGAGTAATACTCCATTGTATATACATACCATATCTTCTTTATCCATTCATTCATCAATGGACATTTGGGCTCTTTCCATATTTGGCTATTGTTGATAGTGCTGCTATAAACATTGGGGTGCATGTGTCCCTTCAAAACAGCACACCTGTAACCCTTGGATAAATATCTAGTAGTGCAATTGCTGGGTTGTAGGGTACTTCTATTTTTAATTTTTTTTGAGGAACCTCCATACTGTTTTCCAGAGTGGCTGCACCAGTTTGCATTCCCACCAATAATGCAAAAGAGATCCTCTTTCTCCACATCCTTTTCAACATCTGTTGTTTCCTGAGTTGCTAATGTTAGCCATTCTGACAGGTGTAAGGTGGTATCTCTTCGTGGTTTTTATGTATATTTCCCTGATGATGAGTGATGTGGAGCATTTTTTCATGGTCAGTTGGCCATCTGGATGTCTTCTTTGGAGAAGTGTCTGTTCATGTCTTTTGCCCATTTTTTCACTGGATTATTTGTTTTTTAGGCGTTGAGTTTGATAAGTTCTTTATAGATTTTGGATACTAACCCTTTATCTGATATGCCATTTACAAATATCTTCTCCCATTCCGTCAGTTGCCTTTTAGTTTTGCTAATTGTTTCCTTTGCTGTGCAGAAGGTTTTTATGTTGATGAGGTCCCAATAGTTCATTTTTGCTTTTGTTTCCCTTGCCTCTGGAGACGTGTGGAGTAAGAAGTTGCTGTGGCCAAGATGAAAGAGGCTTTTGCCTACTGTCTCCTCGAGGATTTTGATGGCTTCCTGTCTTACATTTAGGTCTTTCATCCATTTTGAATTTATTTTGTGTATGGTGTAAGCAAGTGGTCCAGGTTCATTCTTCTGCGTGTCGCTGTCCAGTTTTCCCAGCACCACTTGCTGAAGAGACTGTCTTTATTCCATTGGATATTCTTTCCTGCTTTGTCAAAGATTAGTTGGCCATACATTTGTGGGTCCATTTCTGCGTTCTCTGTTCTATTCCATTGATCTATGTGTCTGTTTTTGTGCCAGTACCATACTGTCTTGATGATTACTGCTTTGTAATATAGCTTGAAATCCAGGATTGTGATGCCTCCTGCTTTGGTTTTCTTTTTCAAGATTGCTTTGGGATCTTTTCTGGTTCAATAAAAATTTTAGGAGTATTTGTTCTAGCTCTGTGAAGAATGCTGGTGTTATTTTGGTAGGGAGTGCATTGAATGTGTAGATTGCTTTGGGTAGTATCGACATTTTAACAATATTTGTTCTTCCTATGGAGCATGGAATCTTTTTCCATTTTTTGGGTCTTCTTCAATTTTTTTAATAAGCTTTCTATAGTTTTCAGTGTATAGATTTTTCACCTCTTTGGTTAGATTTATTCCTAGGTATTTTATGGTGTTTGGTGCAATTGTAAACGGGATGGATTCCTTGATTTCTCTTTCTGTTGCTTCATTGTTGGTGTATAGGAATGCAACCGATTTCTGTGCATTGATTTCATATCCTGCAACTTTGCTGAATTCATGAATCAGTTCTAGAAGTTTTTTGGTGGAATCTTTTGGGTTTTCCATATAGAGTATCATGTCATCTGTGAAGAGTGAAAGCTTGACCTCCTCCTGGCCTACATGGATGCCTTTTATTTCTTTGTGTTGTCTGATTGCAGATGCTAAGACTTCCAATACTATGTTGAATAACAGTGGCAAGGGTGGACATCCCTGTCTTGTTCCTGACCTTAGGGGGAAAGCTCTCAGTTTTTCCCCATTGAGGATAATATTAGCGTTGGGTCTTTCGTATATGGCTTTTATGATCTTGAGGTATGATCCTTCTATCCCCACTTTCTTGAGGGTTTTTATCAAGAAAGGATGCTGTATTTTGTCAAATGCTTTCTCCGCATGTATTGGGAGGATCATATGGTTCTTGTCCTTTCTTTTATTGATGTGATGAATCACATTGATTGTTTTGTGGATGTTGAACCAGCCCTGCATCCCAGGTATCAATCCCACTTGGTGGTGGTGAATAATTTTTAATGTATTGTTGGATCCGGTTGGCTAATATCGTGTTGAGGAGTTTTGCATCCATATTCATCAGGGAAATTGGTCTGTAGTTCTCCTTTTGAGTGGGGTCTCTGTCTGGTTTTGGAATAAAGGTAATTCTGGCTTCATAGGAAGGGTTTGGAAGTTTTCCTTCCATTTCTATTTTTTGGAACAGCTTCAAGAGAATAGGTATTAACTCTTCCTTAAATGTTTGCTGGAATTCCCCTGGAAATCCATCTGGACCTGGACTCTTGTTTTTTGGGATATTTTTGATTACTAATTCGCTTTCTTTACTGGTTATGGGTCTATTCAAATTTTCTATTTCTTCCTGTTTCAGTTTTGGTAGTGTATATGTTTCTAGGAATTTGTCCATTTCTTCCAGATTGCCCATTTTGTTGGCATATAATTGCTCATAATATTCTCTTATTATTATTATTTCTGCTGTGTTGGTCATCACCTCTCCTCCTTCTTTCTTGATTTTATTTATTTGGGTCCTTTCCTTTTTCTTTTTGATCAAACTGGCTAGTGGTTTATCAATTTTGTCAATTCTTTCAAAGAACCAGCTTCTGGTTTTATTGATCTATTCTGTTTTTTTGTTTTGTTTTGTTTTGGTTTGGTTTCGATAGCATTAATTTCTGCTCTAATCTTTATTATTTCCTGTCTTCTGCTGGTTTTGGGTTTTATTTACTGTTTTTTTCCAGCTCTTTAAGGTGTAAGGTTAGGTCGTGTATCTGAGATCTTTCTTCCTTCTTTAGGAAGGCCTGGATTGCTATATACTTTCCTCTTATGACCACCTTTCCTGTGTCCCAGAGGTTTTGGGTTGTGGTGTTATCATTTTCATTGGCTTCCATGAACTTTTTAATTTTCTCTTTAACTTCTTGGTTAGCCCATTCATTCTTTAGTAGGACGTTCTTTAGTCTCCAAGTATTTGTTACCTTTCCAAATTTTTTCTTGTGGTTGATTTCGAGTTTCATAGTGTTGTGGTCTGAAAATATGCACGGTATGATCTCGATCTTTTTGTACTTGTTGAGGGCTGATTTGTGTCCCAGTATGCGGTCTATTCTTGAGAATGTTCCATGTGCACTGGAGAAGAATGTATATTCTGCTGCTTTAGGATGAAATGTTCTGAATATATCT
This sequence comes from Neofelis nebulosa, assembly GCF_028018385.1. NCBI lineage: Eukaryota > Metazoa > Chordata > Mammalia > Carnivora > Felidae > Neofelis > Neofelis nebulosa. The sequence continues at coordinate 114,469,102 of NC_080791.1, read as the reverse complement.
GTTAAGTCCATCTGGTCCCATGTGTCATTCAAAGCCATTGTTTCCTTGTTGATTTTTTGATTAGATGATCTTTCCATTGCTGTGAGTGGGTGTTGAAGTCCCCTACTATTATGGTATTACTATCAGTGCATTTCTTTGTTTGTGATTAATTGATTGATATATTTGGGTTCTCCCACATTTGGCGCATAAATGTTTACAATTGTTAGGTCTTCTTGGTGGATAGACCCTTGATTATGATATAATGCCCTTCTGCATCTCTTGATACAGTCTTTATTTTAAAGTCTAGATTGTCTGATGTAAGTATGGCTACTCTGGCTTTCTTTTGTCGACCATTAGCATGATAGATGGTTCTCCATCCCCTTATTTTCAATCTGAAGGTGTGTTTAGGTCTAAAGTGGGTCTCTTGTAAACAGCATATAGATAGATCTTGTTTTCTTATCCATTCTGTTACCCTATGTCTTTTGATCGGAGCATTTAGTCCATTGACATTTAGAGTGAGTACTGAAAGATATGAATTTATTGCCATTATGTTGCTCATAGAGCTGGAGTTTCTGGTGGCGTTCTCTGGTCCTTTCTAGTCTTTGCTGCTTTTGGTCTTTATTTATTTGGGTTTTTTCCCCATCTTTTCTCCCCTCAGAGAGTCCCCCTTAAAATTTCTTGCAGGGCTGGTTTAGTGGTCACAAACTCCTTTAATTTTTGTTTGTCTGGGAAACTTTTTATCTCTCCTTCTATTTTGTTTTTTTTTTTTTTTTAATTTTTTTTTTTCAACATTTTTTTAAATTTATTTTTGGGACAGAGAGAGACAGAGCATGAACGGGGGAGGGGCAGAGAGAGAGGGAGACACAGAATCGGAAACAGGCTCCAGGCTCCGAGCCATCAGCCCAGAGCCTGACGCGGGGCTCGAACTCACAGACCGCGAGATCGTGACCTGGCTGAAGTCGGACGCTTAACCGACTGCGCCACCCAGGCGCCCCTCTCCTTCTATTTTGAATGACAGTCTTGCTGGATAAAGAATTCTTGGCTGCATATTTTTCTGATTCAGCACATTGAATATATCCTGCCACTCCTTTTTGGCCTGCCACGTTTCTGTGGATAGTTCTGCTGCAAACCTGATCTGTCTTCCCTTGTAGGTTAAGGACTTTTTATCTCTTGCTTTCATGATTCTCTCCTTGCCTGAGTAGTTTGTGAATTTGACTATGTTATGCCTTGTTGATGGTTGGTTTTTGTTGAATCTAATGGGGGTCCTCTGTGCTTCCTGGATTTTGATGTCTGTGTCTTTCCCCAGGTTAGGAAAGTTTTTTGCTATGATTTGCTCACATAACCCTCCTACCCCTATTTCTCTCTCTCTTCCTCTTCTGGGACCCCTATGATTCTGATGTTGTTCCTTTTTAATGAGTCACTGATATCTCTAATTCTTAAATCGTGCTCTTTTGCCTTAATCTCCCTCTTTTTTTCTGTTTCATTATTCACAAGTTTGTCCTCTATATTGCTGATTCTCTGTTCTGCCTTATCCATCTTTGCCACTGTGGCATCCATTCGAGATTGCAGCTCAGTTATAGCACTTTTAATTTCATTCTGACTAGTTTTTACTTCTTTTATCTCCGCAGAAAAGGATTCTAATCTATTTTCGACTGCAGCTAGTATTCTTATTATCATGATTCTAAATTCTGGTTCAGATATCTTGCTTGTATCTGTGTTGGTTAAGTCCCTGGCTGTCATTTCTTCCTGCTTTTCTTTTGGGGTGAATTCCTCCATTTTATCCTTTTGAAGGGAAGAAGTAATTAATGAGGTAAAAAAATAAGAAAATATTAAAATTAAAAATTAAAAACACACACACACACACACACACAAAATCGAATAAATGATGCTTAATCCTAGGTGTGTTTTGGTCTGGGTGTTGAAAGGGGCTTGATAGATTAGAGAAAAAAGGGGAAAGAAAAAAAAGGAAATCACTTGAAAATTTGAAAAAAATGAATACACTGAAGTAGACTAAAATGAAATGATGGAAGCAAAAAAGAATTTGAAAAAATTTATACAAAAGAAAAAAGTATAGTGAAAAAAATTAAGGAAAAATATTTCTAATAAAAATTGAAAATAAAAATGTATTTTTTTCTCTTTCTGTATTAAAAAAAAAGAAACGGAAAAGAGAAAACTGAAAAAATAGAAAGAAAGAAAATTGAATAGATGGACCAGCGAACAGACTGAAATATGACTGAAATCACTTCGATTTCCCCTAGAAGTCAAACTATGAAGCGCTTTATAGTCCATAAACTAAGCAGACAGAGAGACTTGTGTTCCTGAAGAGTGAGGTTGGCCCAGCTGAGCAGAGCTTAGTGTAATGGCTCTGTTCTCCACTAGATGGCGCTGCTAGCCTACTGGGGTGGATTGCCGTGGGGCTTGTGGGTGTGTATGCGCATGCGCAGGAGTGCTGAAAATGGCGTCACCCAGCTACCCAGTCTCTAGTATCGGAACTCTGTTCTCCCCATCAGCAATCATGCCCCGTCCTTTGTGTTCAGCTTCTGTCCACTCCCCGCTTTTACACTGTCCGTGACCGAGCCCCAGGCAGCACCTTCCTCCTGAGTTTTGTCTCAGCTGCAGCTGTTTTTCCTGACCCCTTACTTCTGAGGACTGCGGCTTTCACCTGTTCCCTTCTGCGGGAGGGTCTCACTGACCAATGGCCGGTGCCGGCTGCACCCAGGAAAGTTTCCAGGACCGGGCTGCTGCCACTGCTGCCCAGAGACTGCGGCCGGGTGCCAGCCCGCCCCAGAAAAAGTTCGTGAGGCAGTGTAGCAGCAGCACTTCAGGGATCATGGCAAGTCACAGCACGCATCTGGTACCAGGCCTCACCACACCCCCCCCCCCCCCATGACCTTGTTCCAGCACCAGCGAATGTGGTTGTGCTCCTAGGTCCACGGGGGCCTTGCCTTTGGGGGACCCACACAGCCTCTACCAGGTGTCCTCCGGCAGGGGAACCGCCTCTTCCCGGGTGGCCCGAAGAACCCCGGACTCCACTCTGCTCCTGGGGATTCGCCCTTCCCACCAGAGCACCGCCAGGTATCGAGCTGTGGAGTTTCAGACTCTGTGCTCCCCCTGTTTACAGTCTTAATGGAATTTAAACCCCCTCTTTTCTCCTTTCTCCCTTCTCCCTTTCTAGGTCAGTCCCTGCAGCTGTTTCCACTTTCCATTTTCTCTCCAGCTGCTTTGGGGGGGTGCTTTTCCCGTATTCTCCCCCTTCCCCCGTCTCCGTCCTCTCTCTGCACGCAAAAGTGGCTCCCTGTCCTCCGCAGCTTCTCTCTTCCCCAGTTCGCCTCTCCGAGCCACGTACCTGTTGAATTCTGTGGTTCAGGTTGTGCAGATTGTTGTGTTAATCCTCAGATCAGTTTTCTAGGTGTGCAGGATGGTTTAGTGTTGGTCTGGCTGTGTTTCACGGACGCGAGACACACACAAAACTTCCATGCTGTTCCGCCATCTTGGCTCCTCCTGAAGTTATTTTCTTACTTTCATGTTCAGATTGTTCATGGGAAGTGAATAGACTTACAATCAGTTTTTGTGTCTTGATCTTGTGTCCTGAGACCTCGCTGGACTCACTCACTGGCTCCAGTATGTATGGCATGGGTGGCTCCTACACATGGACAAGTGGGTCAAATCCACCAGTAGTCAGGTAAAAGCAAAGTAAAGAATAAGATAGTTGATATCCACCAATGACACCTGTTGTTAGTGACATAGGGGAAAAGGTGCTCTTATACATTGTTCTTGGGGGCAGAAGTTGGTACAGTTTTTTGAAAGCAGAATTTAATAAAATTAGGTAATATCAACACAATTGGCCTTGAAATGACTAAAAGTAAAAGCAAATAGAAACACACACCTAATACACACACACACACACACACACACACGCATTGGCAAAAAATATCACCAAATTGGAAACCAATAACAAAACCTTTCAGAAACATTAAATTAGCCATACCAGTTGAGTTAGAGAAATTTCCCCAAGGTATTAGTTAGTCAGGAAAGTAGATGTAGAAGCCAAGTGTAATAGGATCTCATTTTGGTAATAAACAGTACAAAATATCTCTATTTTCCCCTTTTTTATTGAAGTGTAGTTAACACACAGTATTGTGTTAGCGTCAGATGTACAATTTAGTGATTCAACACTTCCACACACCATCACAAGTGCCCTCCTTAATCCCCACCGCCCATCCAACGCCCCCCCCCCCACCTCCCCTCTGGTGACCATCAGCGTGTTCTCTAAAGTGAAGAGTCTGCTTCTTGGTTTGTGTCTTTTCTCCCCCCTTGGCTCATTTGTTTTGTGTCTTAAATTCCACATGTGAGTGAGATCATATGATGTTTTTCTTTCTCTGACTGACTTATTTTGCTTAGCATTGTACTCTAGCTCTAGCCATGTCGTTGCAGATGGCAAGATTTCATTCTTTTTTGTGGCTGAGCAATATTCCATCCTCTGTGTATACCAAATCTTGGTTTCCCTCAGATCAAGGGGTAGGGTTCAGGTCAGGGCCAGAGCCGTGGCTAGGGTTAGGGTTAGGGCCCAGGAGATGGTTGGGGCCTATCTGTGGTACAGAGACCTCCCCAGAGGACTGAGTTGAAGGGGAGGATTAGGGTGAGGATCAGGCTTAGGCTTTGGGTTCAGGGGCTAGGCTGAGGGTTTGGGTTAGGGTTAGGTTTTCTCTCAGAATACTACTATTATTATTATTTTTTGGTTTAAATAATTAATTATAAATATAATTTATTGTCAAGTTAGCTAATATACAGTGTATCCAGTGTGCTCTATACATAGATTCCCATGATTCATTGCTTACAGACAACACCCAGTGCTCATCCCAACAAGTGCTCTCCTCAAAGCCCATCACCCATTTTGTCCTTCCCCCTCTCCCCATCAACCCTCAGTTTGTTCTCTGTATTTAAGAGTCTCTTATGGTTTGCCTCCCTCTCTGTTTGAAACTATTTTCAACAGAAAATCCCCCTCCCTTTCCCAATGGTCTTCTGTTAAGTTTCTCAAGTTCCACATATGAGTGAAAACATATATCTGTCTTTCTCTGACTTATTTCACTTAGCATAATACTCTTCAGTTTCATCCACATTGTTGCAAATGGCAGGATTTCATTCTTTCTCATTGTCGAGTAGTATTCCATTGTATATATAAAGCACATCTTCTTTATCCATTCATCAGTTGATGGAAATTTGGTCTCTTTCCATAATTTGGCTATTGTTGAAAGCACTGCTATAAATATTGGGGTACATGTGCCCCTATGAGTCAGCACTCCTGTATCCTTTGGATAAATTCCTAGTAGTGCTATTGCTGGGTCATAGGGAAATTCTATTTTTAATTTTTTTGAGGAACCTCCACACTATTTTCCAGAGTGACTGCACAGTTTGCATTCCCACCAACAGTGCAAGAGGGTTCCCATTTCTCTACATCCTCGCCAACGTCTATTGTTTCCTCGGTTGTTAATTTTAGCCACGCTGACCAGTATGAAGTGGTATCTCAGTGTGGCTTTGATTTGTATTTCCCTGGTGATGAGCAACGTTGAGCATCTTTTCATGTGTCTGTTGGCCATCTGGATGTCTTCTTTGGAAAAGTGTCTGTTCATGTCTCCTGCCCATTTCTTTACTAGATTATTTGTTTTCTGGGTGTTGAGTTTGGTAAGTTCTTTATAGATTTTGGATACTAAAATCTGATATGTCATTTGCAAATATCTTCTCCCATTCTGTCGGTTGTCTTTTCGTTTTGTTGATTGTTTCCTTTGCTGTGCAGAAGCTTTTTATCTTGATGAGGTCCCAATAGTTAATTTCTCTTGCCTTTGGAGATGTGTAGAGTAAAAAGTTGCTGTGGCCGAGGTCTTGTTTTCTCCTAGCGTTTTGATGGTTTTCTGTCTCACATTTAGGTCTTTCATCCATTTTGAGTTTATTTTTGTGTGTGGTGTAAGAGAGTGGTCCAGTTTCATTTTTCTGCATGTCAAGTTGCTGTCCAGTTCTCCCATCACCATTTGGTAAAAGTTCTTTTCTCCATTGGATATTTTTTCCTGGTTTGTCAAAGATTAGTTGGCAATGTATTTGTTGGTCCCATTTTGGGTTTTCTGTTCTATTCCATTGGTCTATGTGTCTGTTTTTGTGACAATACCATACTGTCTTGATGATTACAACTTTGTAGTATAGGCTAAAGTCCGAGATTGTGATGCCTCCCACTTTGGTTTTCTTTTTCAACATTACTTTGACTATTTGGGGTCTTTTGTGGTGTCATACAAATTTTAGGATTGTTTGTTCTAGCTCTGAAAGGAATGCTGGTGCAATTTTGATTGGGATTGCATTGAATGTGTAGATTGCTTTGGGTAGTATCGACATTTTAACAATATTTGTTCTTCCAATTCATGAGCATGGAATGTTTTGCCATTTCTTTGTGTCTTCTTCAATTTCTTTCATAAGTTTTCTATAGTTTTCAGCATACAGATCTTTTACATCTTTGGTTAGGTTTGTTCCTAGGTATTTCATGGTTCTTGGTACAATTTAAATGGTACTGATTTTTTGATTTCTCTTTCTGTTGCTTCATTATTGGTGTATAGAAATGCCGCTGATTTCTGTACATTGATTTTATATCTTGTGACTGCTGAATTCATGTGTCAGTTCTAGCAGCTTTTTGGTGGAGTCTTTTGGGTTTTCCATGTTGAGTATCATGTCATCTGTGAAAAGTGAATGTTTGACACTTCTTTGCCAATTTGGATGCCTTTAAAAAAATTTTTTTTAACGTTTATTTATTTTTGAGACAGAGAGAGACAGAGCATGAACAGGGGAGGGGCAGAGAGAGAGGGAGACACAGAACCCAAAGCAGGCTCCAGGCTCTGAGCTGTCAGCACAGAGCCCGACGCAGGGCTCGAACTCACGGACCATGAGACCATGACCTGAGCCGAAGTCAGACGCTTAACCGACCAAGCCACCCAGGCGCCCCCCCCCTTTTTTTTTTTTAATTTTTAACGTTTATTTATTTCCAATTTGGATGCCTTTTATTTCGTTTCGCTATCTGATTACTGAGGCTAGGACTTCCAATACTATGTTAAACAACAGTGGTGAGAGTGGATATCCCTGTCTTTTTCCTGATCTCAGGGGGAAAGCTCTCAGTTTTTCCCCATTGAAGATGATATTAGCTGTGGGCCTTTCATATATGGCTTCTATGATGTTAAGGTATGTTCCTTCTATCCCGACTTTCTTGAGCGTTTTTATTAAGAAAGGATGCTGTGTTTTTGCCAAATGTTTTGTCTGCATCTATTAACAAGATCAGGTTCTTATCCTTTTTTCTATTAAAGGATAAAGAAAGGTTCTTATCCTTTCTTCTATTAATGTGATGTATCACATTAATTGATTCGTGAATATTGAACCAGGCCTGCAGCCAAGAATGAATCCCACTTGATCACGGTGAATAACTCTTTTAATATACTGTTGAATTTGATTTGCTAGTATCTTGTTGAGAATTTTTGCATCCATGTTCATCAGGGATATTGGCCTGTAATTCTTCTTTATAGTCTGGTCAAACCAGATAAAGGACTTTCCCATGGTGTCCACCAGGGCCTGGGCACCAGCTGTTTCTTCGTGTGTCACTTAAGAGCACCCGCATGTTTTATTTTCATTTTGTGTTTTGCTTTGGATTTGAGGTGGGAAAATGTAGTGTCTGAAAAGTTCACAGCTCACTGAACTTTTGTGCCTGTGTGAGTGGCACCCGTGTCTCACTGAGGAGTGCCCATGGCACCCCACCTCGGTGTGTTTGTTGAAGCTTATTCAGTTTTAATATTACAAATAAGAAAATTAAAGAACCCCACCTCATCCGTGGTGGGGCACACATGGCTGTGTTCACATGCTCCGTGTCCTGCTTTTTCCCCGTTACATAGTAACACCACCACGTTCCCAGGTTGTAAAGAACCCATCTGCTGGGAATCCCGGCAGCCCGGAATATATCAAACGTATCCACATTACACAGAAAGCGTCACTTTTACAGTTTTAGGTGGCTGCTAATCCCATCCTCTTCTAGGTAGTTTTGCGTTGACCAACTTTGTTCACAAAATCTATGAACATCCAGTGTCCTGTGTCCTGGATAAACTCTGAATAAAAGGGTCTGCATGTACTGACCCCGTGCACCCTGGTTTCTACCACCGCTGTAAGAAGGAGGCTTGTCCTTGGAGAATCTGTTTGTTTAGAAGCTTCGTAAATCTCAGAGTCGAATTTATCAGACCAAGAATCAGACGGGCTGGTGGCCGGGGAGATGCCCAGAGAGGAGGGGCGGAGTGTGGAGTGGGTCTGGGCAGCGCCAGCCTGAGGTCGTGTGGGGAGGAGGGCTAAGCAGGAAGAGGTTGGGAAGGGGGATGGCTAGGGCAGCTCTGGGACCCAGGCTGTGTGTGTGTGTGTGTGGGGGGGGGGTTTCTGGGGCTTATTCCCCGAGGAGCCTCGGTTATTTAGTAGTGAATCCTTGCATGGTTCAGAGAGTGTGAGAGAAATCCCCGTGTCCATCAGGAAACGCGAACAGGATCTCTGGTCCTGAAGATTCAGTCTGCATCACTCCTGAAGGGGAGGGACACAGGACTGTGTGTTGAGGGTACGGGATGTGTCACCACTCACGGCCAGGGAGCCTGGATCGGCGGGAGCCACCTGAGCCTGTGGTCAGCACCTCACATTTTGCACTGGCAGCAAACGGGGACACAGCAGCTGGACCGGCTGCAGGATGACCCACAGCTGGAAGAGAAGCAGCCACATGAGCCACAGCCCCCCTTGGAGCCCTCACAGGAGCCATACCTCCCTTGGAGCCTTCATAGGAGCCCCAGCCCCCCTTGGAGCCCCCATGTGAGCCACCGCTGGAACAGGCACAGGCTGGCACACAGCAGCACATGGGCACACAGCAGCTGGAGCCGCAGCCCCCACGGCTGGAGCCGCAGCCTCCGGAACAGCCACAGCAGCCCATGGTTCTGGTGGGTTTGGGGCGGAGTCGGTCAGAGACGCAGGTGCAGAGGGGAGGTGTTCAGGTGCGGAGACTCCTGGGCCGGGGGTTTTACGTACCCGCCGGGGTCAGGTCAGATGCTGGCACAGGGTCACCTCCTACTGACCGTGGCTGTTTTCTCATATGGGCCCTCCCACTGGCTGTGGCTGCACTGCTTTCTGAAGTTTCTAAATGTGATGTCTTCCACTCCCGTTGGTCCCTATAATTTGAATCCCAGCTCCTGCCTGCCTCTGCGTCCTGGCATTCCTAGGAACTGGTCCCAGCATGGCCAGGGGTAGCTGGTGGGTCCCACTTCTCAGTGGCTGCTGCTTGGGAAGAGGCCCGTGGCCGCAGTCAGTGGGGCTCATCTACTCAGTGCCCAGAATCCACCTCCTTTTTGCATATTTGGGACTGTGAATTTCCAATTAGTTTTTGGACTAATTTTATTATTTAGTATTTTAAAATTAAGTTTCAAATTTATTATTATTTTAAGGTTTATGTATTTATTTTGAGAGAGAAAGAGAGAGTGAGGAGCAGAGAGAGAGAGAGGGAGAGAGGGAATCCCAAGCACTGTCAGTGCAGAGCCCGATGTGTGGCTCGATCTCATGACCCTGAGATCACGACCTGAACCGAAACCAAGAGTCCGACGCTCAACCAACTGAGCCACTCAGGTGCCCCTAAAATTAATTAAAAACATTTTTTCTAACATTTATTTATTTTTGAGAGAAAGAGACAGAGCGCGAGGGGGAGAGGGACAGAAAGAGAAGGAGACACAGAACCGGAAGCAGGCTCCCGGCTCTGAGCTGTCAGCATAGAGCCTGATGTGGGGCTCGAACTCACGAACCGTGAGATCATGACCTGAGCTGAAGTCGGATGCTCAACTGACTGAGCCACCCGGGTGTCCCCTAAAATTAATTTTTTAATCAAAGCAACCAACACATAGTTTTAAAATTCTTTACCATTCTCTTAAGGAAACAGTACTCCTGCCAGGCCTCCGTCCTCGCAGGGCTGTGTCCTCCACCCTGAGGCCAGATGGGCTTCTGCAGCCTGGTGCCTGGAGGCAGTATCTGCCGCTGCCTGGGGCTGCCCCCTGCCCAGCTCCCACATCCTACTGCCACTCGTGTCCCCACTTGTGGGGGTCTATTGGGCACCTGGGACGTCCCGACCCACCCAGAGCCACGAGGTGCTCACCTCCCCCAGACCCGCCGCCCCCACCCCTCTGCCTTCCGAGTGTGGCCACTGGCTAAGCCCTCAGAAGCCCCGCTCTGGTCTCCCCAGGCCGCACGCGTGTGCAGACCCGTCCTCACACTTTGCCCGGTCCAGCCAGGGTTCCGGAGCGCCTCATCTGTCCACCACAGCAGCAAGAGGCACCTCGTGTGATTGCTGGGCTGGCTGGTCTTCTGCACACGTTCCCGGGCCGCTGTCCCCCTGTCTCCACGGGCTGCAAGACCAGCCCCTCCGGCCCCCTCGGCTCCTGTGTGTCCAGCTACGTGTCCCTCCCACAGCCCAGCACGTGCCCGTGGCTTCTGCCCTTGCCGTCCCACGTGTCCTCACCTCTTTCAGACCCTTGCTCAAACGACAAGGTCTCGGCAGGGTTCTGCCTCCTGAAGTGTTGCCATTACCTCGCTCACCCCCTGCTCTGCCTCCCCCTTCCTTCCTTCCCAGTTTATCCATCATGTTGATGTTCCATGTACTCATTTACCTCTCTCTCTCTCCTGCCTCCCCCGCTGTCCCCGGACCTAAGCTCCATAAAGCAGGAACATTTCATTCACCTGCCTTCCCCGTGTTTGAACAGTGTCCGAGACATAACAGGAGCGCCGCACATTCGCCGAATGGATTCAGGAACGTTCGCGGGGCTTCACGACAGGAGAGAGAGGAGCACGTGTCCGGCATCGACTTTTGAACAAGCTTGTCTTTAATGGAGTGCGCCGGCCTGATGGTCAAATGCACAGGTCACAGGCACGCGGATCATGACATCATTGCAATGTGAGCACGGTGACCCGCCACTCGGGTCCTGATGCTAAACGGCTCCCACCCCGAATCCGGAGCCTGCCACCCCCTCTCCGCACATCGCCCCATCTCCTCAAGCACCTGCTGTCCTGACTGGTGAGTCCAGAGGTCAGCTTTGCCCGCTCTCCATCTTCTAACATGAAGATGAACTTCGTCTAAGTGGAACAAGGTGGGACGTGTCCTCTGCTGTGTGGCCTGTTCCCAGCCCACGTCGTGTTTGTGAGGTCCACACCGCTGGCCACAGCTGAAGTCCACTTATTTTCATCTATTAATAACATTCTGTCGTCACCATTCATTTATGTCTTCCGCTGTCAACGGACACTGGGGTCCACGATGCTCCGGAAACGTTCCTGCGCGTGTCCAGTCAGGCGTGCCTCTGGGCACATTTCCGGGTGCGCCCTCGGAGTGGGGTGGCCGAGTCACGGGACATCGGCCAGCTTCAGTGGGTGGGAGCAGCGTGTGAGCCACGTGCAGGAGCACTGACGGCCTCCCGTCCTTCCCTGAATGTGGGGTCGCACGGCTGGCTCTCGTGCCATGTGCGTGAATGTCGTTCTGTGCTTTTACTTTGCGTTTTTAACGAGGCAGAGAACCATTTATTGTGTGTACTGGTTGATTAGAAAAGTGCCCGTTCCAGGGTCCTCCTCATGCCTCTCTATTCTCTCCCCATCTTTTCATTTTTGTTACCGTTTTGTGGCAGTTCCCTGCTTACCCTGGAGCGTCAGCCCTCGGAGCCGGCCCGGGGACAGACGCCGGCTGGCACTGCCTGTGCGACCCCTTGCTGGGCGCCAGGCAGGGCACAGCACAGGTCACTGGCCCCGTTCACGCTGTGCTCGGTGTTTTTGTCCCGGTTAAGAAATCTGTGCTCAGTGTTTGATTTGAAGGTTACTTATTTTTCTATCCTTTGCTTTCAAGGTTTCTGTGTTTTTATTTCTAAGGTGTGTCTCTTATATGCGGGGTTAAACAAATTTTTTTTTTTTTAAGTTTTAAAAAGCAGCCTGTCAAGGACATTTGTCCTCTAACTGGGTATTTGGTGTGCTTATATCTGATGTCCACTGTTTGGGCTTAAATGAACCTTTTCACTATTTGCTTTCTGTGGGTTCCCTCCGTCTTCATTGATTCAAAACTTAATTTTTACTCTTTCCCACCCGTGAGGTATCAACCTGATTTTAGGGTGCTTTTTGGGGCTACCCTAGAGACGAAAATGCACATTTCTGACTCACAAAAATCAAGTCAGATGTAGTTATTTTACCGTTTCCACGCGTGGCCGAGGACAGAGGATGCTTTGGCGCTGGTCCTCATCCCGCACGGGTGCTTTCCACATTGTGACTCTTATTTTAAGTAAAATTTACCCCCCTGCTGTCCGTTATTACCTTTGCTCTGTGGAGGCAAGTTCTCTGTGGATTCACCCACATTTATTTAACCTTTCCTCTTCGCTCTCCTCCCTGCACCTTGGAGCCGCCGCCTCTGTCAGAAGAAAACCACCCCACTCCATTCTCCCTGCGGTCTGGCACGCGGTTGGTGACCCCCTGAAGTTTTTGTTGTCTGGACATATATGTACTGGCCCCTCAGTTCTCAAGGATGTTTTTGCTGGTGTGAATGTTCAGGGCAGGAGGTGCACAAGGCAACAGGGCCAAAGCCCTCAGCAAACCGGAACCCAGCAACGTGTCAAGAGAATGATGCGCTCTGATAAGCCGGGCTTTATACCAGGGATTCAAAGCTGGTTCAACATCTGAAAATGAATCGATGTAATCAACCATGGGAGCGGAACAGGGGAGAAAAGCCACCTGATCTTATGGAGAAATCACAAGCGAGCATTAGACAAAATCCGATGCCATTCGTGGTGAACACAGACAGACACCCCTCAGCGCGATGAGACAGAGGTCCAGAACTGAGGGGGCCGCGTTCCCGACCGCAAGCCAGCCAGTCAGACGGCGGGGTTCACGGCTACCGCGAGACGGAGCAGGCCGTGGTCCACAGCAGCGTGTGCAGGGCCGCGGCCTTGAGCTCCAGCCCCGCGGGGTCTCGTGCGGGGCACCTGTGCACGCCTGGCGCCAGAGGCCCGGAACGCGGAGGGTCTGCAGCGCCCCCTGCAGGCAGGAAGCGTGTCTGCACCTTGTTCGGGAGGGAGACCTTGTCTCTGCCCTCCCAGGCGGTCAGGAAAGGGGGGCTCAGGCTGGCGCCCAGCTCACGAGAGGTGCAGACCTGCAGGAAACCCGCGGCCCACCGAGCGTGTGCCCCGTGAGCGCCCGGGAAGACCTGCCCCAAGCATCCTCCACGCGGTACAAGACGGTGCGCCGTGGCCGATATCGGGGGCAGGGACGATGCCCAGGATCGCCACTCTGTTGAGGCTGAGCCTCTAGATTTGAGGACGACCGGAAACCCTGCTGGCATTTCAGTGGAACCACGGGCCCCGTAGATAAACGTTGGGGAAGCCAGGTCTCCGCAGAGCGAGCCTTCCAGTCTGTGTGAGGCTGCTTTCGGTTCTTGAAGCGCTCTTTAATTTCTCTCGGAGGGTTTGTGATTTTCACTTTCGAGGTCTGGTGCACCTTTTGTACGATTTGCACTTCTAGGTACATATGCGATTTTGGGGGGATGAATTATAAATGATTTTGATTTTTAGTGGAATTTTCAAACTTGGTTAGCATTTAAGGAAAATTAACTTCATAGCGACCTTTTGTTCAGTGACCTTGCTAACTTTACCTCCTTGTTATAATGCTTAATCTGTAGATTATTTGGGATTGTCTCTTGTGTCTGTCCACTTATTTTTTTCGACGGCGTCCCTGAGACAGTACAGTCTGCCCTCAAAATCAGTGCTTTTACTCCGACAGGGGAGCTGGGAATAGGACAGCGGCCCCCTGACCCTGGCGCCCTCCCGCTGGCTCGGGGACGTGGTCATGCGCTTCCCCTGTGCCATGTGTAACCCCCAGAGCCACAGCTACTGGCCCCCGAAATGGGCATTGTCATAGCAGAGCGCCATGGGTGGGGGGCCCCGACCACAGACACTTATTTCCTCTCTGTTCTGGAGGCTGCTGGTCCAGGAGCAAGACTGAGTTCTCTCCGGCTTGCCCTCCAACACCTCTTCACGGCGTCCACACACCAGCTTCCCGTGTGTGCAGAGGGGATGGGGGAGGTCTGGTGTCTCTTCCCCTTCCTGTAAGGACACCAGTCCTGCTGTGTCTGGGTCTCACCCTCATGGCCCCATTTACCCTTAATTGCCTCCCTGGATGCTCCCCCCCACCCCCCCACATACGGCTGCACTGGGGGTTGGGGCTTCAGTATCTGAATTGGAGGGGGGCATGATTCGGTCCCTAACAATCCTTACTCTTACATTTACGCTTTCTAGGGTTCCTCATTCCTTCCTGTACATCTGTGTTTTTATGGGGTTGCTTTCCTTTGCCCCGAGGATCTTCTTTCCACATTTCTTGAAGTGTGAGTCAGCTGGTGACCACATTTTTTAGCTGTGCTCACTCTGAGGTTCACACGGGGATGTGGGCACGAGGGGTGCAGGCCTTACACAAGCTCCGAGGGAGAGGTGAGCCGCCGGATGGGATGACCAGGGGTGCCAGCGTCTGCCGGTGACTCTGTTGGGCCTCCTGGGAGCCAGCCAAACAGGCGTGAGATTTAGGGCTGGTGCAGCCCAAGCAGGGGGACCCTGCACCCCCACACTTACACTCCATTCCAGGAGTGCCGGAGCCACAGGGACCCCAGGATGGATGGGCCAGCCCGGCTTCGTCCCAGGTGATATAGTTCCCACAATCGGTGCTGCTGTAAACCTGTAAACGCCCGCCACACACTGTGGTTCTCAGCGTCATGTCCACGGTGGGTCTCACTGTGCCAAAGTCGCCGCATGTGAGGGCCATGCTCATTTTGGGCCCTCCGGGGGAGCATCCTTCCCCTTATCTTTTCCAGCCCCCAGGCGCTGCCTGCTTCCCCTGGGTCACGACTGCTTTCTCGTCTTCCGAGCCAGCAGCAGTGGCCGGGAATGCCCTCATGCCTGCCAGCTTTCTGCTCCTGACTCTTCTGCTTCCCCCTTCCTGTGTCAGGACCCCTGTATCAGGTGACCCAGTCCGGTTTCCCCAGGCTCAGCTGAAGTCCCTTTGCCATGTAGCCTAACATCCGCGCGGTTCTGGGGTTAGGAGAGGGCGTCTTGGGGGGAGACAGCCTGCTACCATCATCTCAGCCAAGTGGAGGTGACAGGAGGACTAGCTGGCTATAGGGTCCGTGGGAAGGGCCACCGAATCCAGCCCCAGGCCCAGCCTCCAGGACTGTCTCCCCGGCTCTGCACCTGGACAAGTGTCATGCCCATCGATGGACAGTGGGACATTGCTGATGTCACCTCCCGGGGTCCCAGACGCCCTGGTGCTTCTGCCTTACTGGCTTTCCAAACATCACGAGAAAGCAACGACAGGTCGAACCTGATTACGCCCAGAGCCAGAGCTTCTAGGGCAGCAGGAGGATGCTTTGTGCCCCCATACAGCACGGAAGGAGGATGGAGACTCTGTTGGCCCCAACCCTCCCAGTTCACCGCCCCCAAAGGGAAAGTTCCCCAGCCGGACAGTCACAGGCACAGGACTCGAGTGCCACATCCTGCCTTGGAGCCCGGGACTCTCTGCCCTCTTTATCATGCCTCAGAACATCCCTCGCCAAAAGCTCGGTGGAGACACTCAATGTGGGAGGCAGCTGGAGACGTGCATGTAAGGGGGCCGTGCCTGGTGACCTGGCAGGGGCCCCCGGGGACCCATTTCCAGGGAGATTCCTTGTTCATCCGTACGCAGTGAACAGACCACGGCGAAAGAATCGCACTGTGAATGAAATTGTTTTGTGGCCACAGAGATGATTTTATTGAAAGGGAATTTTTTTGTATTTTAACAGAAACATATGGTGACAGGTCAGGAAGCAGCCCTGCCAGACAGGGCTTTGTGGGTGAAAGGAGGAAGCTCAGGGGTGACGGGGACGGTGCTTTCTCGGACTGGGGGAGCCAGCAGTAGACGTTCCTGACCAGTCAGTGGTGGGCCCCGGACGTGGGTCGGTGCCTACAAGCGACCACTTGCACATTACAGGACCGCTGCTCAGCATTAGCCTGGGCCTTCCTCTGGGTGAGGATATCTCAGGCGGACAGCAGAGGGGGCCAGAGCCACGCGTGTGGAATGGTGTTTCTGGTGCTGCAGATGGGGACACACAGGGGAGAGACGAGTGCAGGGGTGATGAGAGGCCTTCCCAGATGGTGCAGTTGGAAGAAGTTAACTGAAAACTGGACTGGCTCTTCCCTCAGCAGATGGGGACACAGCAGCTGGACTGGCAGCAGCCACAGGAGCCACAGGAGCCACAGCCCCCCTTGGAGCCCCCACAGGAGCCACAGCCCCCCTTGGAGCCCCCACAGGAGCCACAGCCTCCCTTGGAGCCCCCACACGAGCCGCCGCTGGAACAGGCACAGGCGGGCACACAGCAGCACACGGGCTTGCAGCAGCACACGGGCACACAGCAGCTGGAGCCGCAGCCTCCAGAACAGCCACAGCAGCCCATGGTTCTGGTGGGTTTGGGGCGGAGTCGGTCAGAGACGCAGGTGCAGAGGCGAGGTGTTCACGTGTGGAGCCTCCTGGGTGGGGGGCTTTACGTACCCGCCGGGGTCAGGTCAGATGCTGGCACGGGGTCACCTCCTGTTGCTGGTGCTTCCCTGGCTCTCTGTCCCTCCTGTTCTCCTCCTTCCCGGAAGCTGCCTGTTGTCTCACCTGCTGTGTGTATTCTTTAGGTCAGCCATCTGGTCTTGGGTAGAGGCTTGTTTCTGTGCTCACACTGTTGGGCCTTTCTCAGACGCTGTTTGGCCATTTCCCAGGGTCACGAGAGTGGGCGCCCTCTTCTCAGTGGGGCCAGGGATGCAGCCCCCTCTCAGCCTCCCTCTATCCCCTGTGGGGCCCCACATGGAGCCTGGGGCTCTGACTGGAGTTATCCCCCAGACCTGCTCTGCGCTCAGGAGAGCTGGGCCCTGTGAGTCATGGACGGACGTGAGGACGGTGTGAGTTTGGAGCCTGCAGCTTGTCGAGAGAAGACAGGTGTGCCTCCTGTCCAGCTGGGCCACGCGGGCCTCTCCTGAGCCCATGTAACGCAGGGCGCCGGTGGTCGTGCGTCCAGCTGGAGACTTCACGGCCAAGACCCAGGGTCGGGTTACTGGGGCGCCATCCCAGTGACCTCAGGCTGGTGCACATGAGAGGGGCGAACGCTGGGCATCTGGTTAACGGGAATCATTTTTCAAGACGGGCAGCTGCCAGGTGACCGCAGTAAAGAAGGCTGCACCAGAAGGGGATGGGGGGGGACGGTGAAGGCCTTCTGCTCGTGATCCAGGCACCAGTGGGCTCACTCTGGCTCTGGCGTGGGGCTGAGCAGGGGAGCAGAGGGTGGGGCTCCTTCTGGGAAGGGACTCCTACTTGGTGCACTGGTGTGAGCCTATGCTTGAGGGGTTGGCCACCTTGATGAGGTTGGTCAACAGAAAATCCTTGGAAGAGGTGACTCTGGTAAAAAATGTTTGGAAGGACATTCCATGTGGAGGGAAGAGCTGGTGCGAAGGCCGTGAGGCAGGGAGGGGCCTGGGGTGTTTAGGGGCTGGCTGTCATAGTATGTTGTCCAGCACTCACTACCTCAGGCTCTGGAGGTGGGAAGTGGACACCTTGCAGGTGGGAGCAGGGCAGGCGGTGGTGGCGGGAGGGTGTCTCTGGGTGAACCTCAGAGTGAGGCGTCCTGAAGATTCGGGGGGAACCTGAAGGAAGGGCTTCCTCCTGCTCTGCTAGGCTCATCACATGCCAAAGTGGGGAGGCGGGAGGGAGGGCACCACACCTCCCAGCCAGCGCAAAAATAGGGAAGAAGGGAAAACTGAGTGAACCTTTGAGTCCCAGCCCTGAGAAGTGCCCCCGGCTGAGGCCCCACTGCCCGACCTTCCCGCTGTGGGGATTCATTTTTACACAGAAGGGCCTCCATCAGGCATCTGCCCCTGGCCGCATCCCTGCTCCGTGCCGTCACTGAGAGCCCCAGTCAATGAGCTGGGGAACGTGCCATGTTGTTCTGTCCCATGGAACAGTTTCTGTGCAGGGAGGTGTTAAGTTCCTTGAATGTTTTGTCAAAGTTTTTTTAAATATCCTGACCTGGATTTTTGTTTTCTTTTCTTTCTTTTTTTTTTTTAAGCACACACGCCACAGGGTTAGTGCTTTACTTTTTGGATTTTTCAGTAAGAGTGTTTATCCTGGAGGATGCGGATTCTGTGCCCAATGGCTTTGGGGCGGGGGGGGGGGGGGTTGGCATCTTGTGTTCTACGGGGTGGCGGGCCACGTGTCGCGGTGCCTTGGTTTTATCAGGCCGGCCACGAGGGGGCGCTGTATCAGGCAGAAGCATGGCTCTTGCCTTCGAGGAGTTAGGCTCATTTAAGCATCACCTTTTTTTTTTTTTTTCAAGAGAATATTAAATCGTTTATTGATTACACATGATAATGGATGATACACAAGCTTTAATCCCATCTATAATTTTATCTGATACCATAATTCAATTTAGATATATTGCATAGGATGTGCCAACAATCATATTAATAACCAAATAAACTCCACGACTTTGCTTGGGTGACCCTTTTAACGGTGAACTCCAGGTCACAACACATTAACTGTCAGTTCAACCACACCAATGTTGGTGGAGACAACTGCTTCTGTGCCCAAGCAGGTTGCAAATAAATTTCAAATGGAACCTGGCATCACCCTGATGGAATTCTAACTTCACACTGTTGGGGTAGTTTACCAGGATGGCTTCAGAGTAGACTAACTTTACACAGCACATTTTAAAAAAGACACATTTATTCAGCGTCATGATCAGACTATTACATTTAGCAATCAACAGCATGGGTGCAAAAAAAAAAATCTACATTAAAACCCTTTGTTGGAATGCTTTACACTTTCCACATAACAGAAACTAAAATAACCTGTTATACAATTAGTCACAAATACAGTCCTCGAGTTTTTTGCCCATACACATGAGTATTGTCTAAAACATGTCTTCTTTGTAGCAGCTAGGCCCTGCCACCACTGTGCTTGGCTGAGTTCACAAATCCGTTGTAACCTGTAGCTTCCCTGTCACTTCTCTGGCTCTCCTCTCCTGCTAAGCTTTGTTTCCTGGCAGTAATTAAAACCTTCTGCCACTGCCATAGCCACTGCTGCTGCTGGAACCGCCACAGCCACCTTGGTTTCGTGGTTTGGCAAAGTATTGGCCTCCACCGCCATAGGGGCCAGAGCTTCTGCCTCCAAAATGTCCTCCTTTCGTGGGTCCAAAATTTGAAGATTGATTGTTGTAAGTGCCAAAATCATTATAGCTTCCACCACCTCCAAAGTTGCCTCCGTCGTTACCAAATCCGCTATAGCCATCCCCATTGCCACCATGTCCACCACCACCTCAACTGCCGCCAAAGCCACCTCGCCCACTGAAGTTTCCTCCACGGCCAAAGTTGTCATTCCCACCAAAACCACCTCCACGACCACCACCGAAGTGGTTCCCACTTCGACCTCTTTGGCTGGAAGAAGCACTAGCCATCTCTTGCTTAGATAAAGCTTTCCTTACTTCACAGTTGTGGCCGTTCACAGTATGGTATTTTTGAATGACAATCTTGTCTACAGAGTCATGGTCATCAAAGGTCACAAAAGCAAAGCCTTTCTTTTTGCCACTGCCTCGGTCAGTCATGATTTCAATCACTTCAATTTTCCCATACTGTTCAAAATAATCTCTTAGATGATGTTCTTCAGTGTCTTCTTTAATGCCACCGACAAAAATCTTTTTCACAGTTAAGTGGGCACCAGGTCTTTGAGAATCTTCTCTCGAGACAGCCCTCTTTGGTTCCACAACTCTTCCATCCACCTTGTGTGGCCTTGCATTCATGGCTGCATCCACCTCTTCCACAGTGGCATAGGTGACAAACCCAAAGCCTCTGGAGCGCTTGGTGTTTGGATCTCTCCTTACCACACAGTCCGTAAGCGTTCCCCATTGCTCAAAATGGCTCCTCAGACTCTCATCAGTTGTTTCAAAGCTCAAACCTCCAATGAAAAGCTTCCGCAGCTGTTCAGGCTCTTTGGGAGACTCTGACTTAGACATGACGGCGGTGGGAGGGGAGACTTTCACGATGCTTACTCGGCGGCGTCCACGGGCAGAAAGGCTAAGCATCACCTTTTGATTTGAAGATCTGTGTGCTTCCTCTGATTTCGGAGGCCCAATTCAGAAAGTGTGTGTATATATTATAGTTAATAATTGGAATGAGAAAAGAGATCACAATAAATCAGACATTTAAAGAAGATGGCGACGACCACACACACGGCCAAATCTAGGAAAATAACATGATTTTATCGAATTAATTGCCTGAATTCTCTGCCCTGCCCCTTTGCTCCTTTTTTCCACTATAGTTTGTGGCCAAGTTCTTTCTGTTCACTCTTCATATGACAATTTTATAATTTTATTTTCGTTAAAATTTTTTTAAAAGTTTATTTATTTATTTTGACAGAGACAGTGAGTGGGTAAGGGGCAGAAAGAGAAGGAGAGAGAGAATCCCAAGCAGGCTCTGCATTGTCAGCACAGAGCCGACAGGGGCTCAAACCCACGAACTGTGGGATCACAACCTGAGCCAAAATCAAGAGTCAGACCAACTGAGCTGCCCAGGCACCCCGAATTTTATTTTCCAAAGAAAGAATAGAAGGGCATTTTAGTTTTTTCCTGTAGCATGGATGCTTATGATTTTTGATAGTTGGTTTTGAAAAGTTCTTTTCACCTTGTGGTATTGTCATGTCAGTTATCAGGTTTTTTATCAAACCCGGGAAGATAGCAAATGTTTGCCCATGCATGCTGCAGAAGTGGAGGGCATCAGCATTTCGTTTTTGTGTGGTTCTGTGTTTGATTTTTCATTCTCGTTTGTTTAACCACCTCCGTCAGCCCGCTGTGATTCCGTCCACCTCGCAGTGGCCTGTCCTGTGCTTTGCAGCATCTTTGGCCACTCAGTCCTTTCATGTCAAATTAGCAGCAGGCTGAAATATTTCCTAAAATATTTATTATTTGGTGTTCTACACGAATTAGATTTTCAAATAATTCATGAGCCTTCATTACTTCTGTTTGAAGTGAGGCTCCTCTCAATGGATTCTGCTCTTGCTGCAATAGGAACATTTTGTTGCAGTTTGTGACTCCGGTCAGAATAATTTATATAGCTAACCATGCTTATTTCCCTTTATGTTAATTTTTATGAGAGGTCCCCCTTAGCTCTTGAGGGAATAAATACGAAGACGATAGAATAAAGTTTGCTTTGTTTATGTTCAATCCAGGATCCTGTGCTTTCTCCCTTTTTAATTGAAATGTTCAACAAACATATTTCCAAACTGCAGTTCCAAAGACAAATTCGTGCCTTAAGAGCTTCCACGTATACTTTTTGTATGTCGTTTGTGTTCAGCTTTCTCTTCCGAAGTTTTGAAAATATGTTTTAGAGTTCTGAAGATACTGAACCCATGTTGCGAGACTGCAGCAGGCTTGCCTTGGGGAGCTCATCTCATTACCTCAAGATTCTTTCTGGAAAGATGCCAGGTGCTGTGTGAGTTAAATATATTCCAATCATGGACGAACCTGTAGCAAGACATGCAGGGGCTTCCCTCAGGGACTCTGGAGGCAGTGTGATCTGCGGTGACTGGGGCTGTGAGCTGCACATGGGGGGGGGGTTGTGCACGTGCACTCATGCTTCTGGGGACCATCTGCAGCATGTGGCCATTACCCATGCACTGTTCTAGGACTGACTGCAAATGCTGTCCAACAGCTGGCAGGAGTACCCCCCAATTGTTTCACTTTGTTGACTAAAATCACAATGAGATGATTTTCAGTTGGTGGACATGTCTGATATTGTTTATAAGATTTCCTGTAAAAGCGGCAATGCCCACCTACTTGCCAACTGCTCAGGGCCCACCATTTCCAAAGTAGAACCCATCATAGTGAAGAGGCATTTGGCATCTGGTTTATTTTATTATCAGTTTATTTTGTACACATCCTTACTTGTTTTGGTGGCATTTTTACAAACTCTTTTGGATAAATTAGTCACCTTTGTTTTAGCATTTTGACATCTTTTTAAAAACTGTTTTTAAATTGTATTTATTTTGAGAGAGACAGAGAGAGAGAGAGAGAGAGAGAGAGAGAGAAGGAGAGGGAGAGGGAGAGGGAGAGGGAGAGGGAGAGGGAGAGGGAGGGAGGGAGAGAGAGAGAGAGAGAGAGAGAGAGAGAGAGAGAGAGAGAATGAAGGTGCATAAGTAGGGGAGGGGCAAAGAGAGAAGGAGAGAGAATCCCAAGCAGACTTTGCACTATTAGTGTAGAGCCCGACGTGGGGCTTAGTCTCACACACTGTGAGATCATGACCTGAGCCAAAATCAAGAGCTGTGCTCTTAACCAACTGAACCACCCAGGTGCCCCACATTTTGACATCTTTTTAAGGGTTCGTACAAAAATAGATCCAATTCAGTAATGTGGTTAATTTTGATCAATGTTCCAGTGTGTCTTTGAGAGGAGAATATATGTTCTCTAATTGTTGGGAACTGTGTTCTATTTATATTCAGGTGGTAAAACTGTTTAGTTAAGCTATTTGAATTTCCTGTAATTGTACTACTACTACTTTTTATTTTTGTTCTCATAATTTCTGAGAGGTTTGTCAAAAATCTCTCATTGTAGCTGTAGGTTTATCAACTTCTCCTTGTAGTCCTTCCATTTTTGCTTTATATATTTTGAGACTGTGTTGGCAGATGCATTCGTGTTTGGGAATGCTATATCTGGCTAGTGAGTTCGTCCTTTGATCATGAAGTGCTTTTGATATTTAAAGGTGATGACTAAAAGCATATTAGTGTCATTTACCATGTTTTGGGGCCATCTTCTTATATTTGGTAAATTCTTCAGTGTTAGTTCTCAGTAGAGGCCAAGCTGTCTCCCAGGATAAAAGTCAGAATGGCCAATATTCTCTCTCCTGACTTTCCTTTCATGAGTGCAGGGGCATATGACCAAGGCTTGTCCATTTGGAGCAATCTGCCCAGACACCAACTCAGAGACTGGCAATGCAAACAGCTGTGCTGGTTGTCGTGTCTGGTGCCCATTTAGCAAGGGCAGCAGCCGTTTCCACACTGACTGTGGTTTCAGTAGTGACTCTGCTCACCTCTCAGGCTCCTGTGTTCTCAGACTACTGTCCGGGTAGGCAATGGTGTGGGCGTTCAAGTCATATCAGTAACCACTCAGCAAAACTTGCCCTGACGTACACCTAAAAACCCTGCCCAAATCAGCAGAAATAAATGGTAAAGTTTCTTAAAAAGCCCAGAGGTTTCAGTGGGGTAGAAAGAAAAAAAAAGAAAAACTAGATTAATACAAAGGAAGATATTAAAGAAAGGGAGAGCATAGAAATAGTATGGTGAGTACAAAGCATCAAAAAAAAAAAAAAAAAGACAAAAGAAATCCAGCCAGGCATATCAACAATCCCAATAAAAAAGAACTGATCTCATCATTCCCAAGACAAATCTTCAGGTTTTAAAAAATCTTTTAGAAGAATAGTTGTAAAACATAGTGACTCAGAAATGTTGAAAATAAATATGAAAAATATATACCGGGAAAATATTAACCAAAAAAACCTGAGTATAATATGCTTTAATGTCAGACAAAGTAGGCTTTTAAGGCAAAATTTCACAAGAGGAAGGGTGGGAGTAGGGAGAAAGGAACAGGAGATGGTGAATATAAGTCTTTCAAAGGATGTCCTGGTAGGTTGAGTAGGGAAATAGGGCAATAGGTTGAGAGAGAAGTCGACTCAAGAGCTTAAGATGTGAAAAATAACACCATAGTTTCTTTTTTAATTGTGGCAACAATTAAACACGTGACATAAACTTTGCTGTCTCCACCATTTTTAAGCATTCAGTCAGTAGTATTAAGTGCACTCATGCTGTGCTGGTACCATAACCACCTCCAGAATGTTTCTATACCAAGGTATTTTATAGGCTTCTGTAGGTCATACAGGTGAGTGGGGGAAAACCTCGGAGAGATGTCCTTTAACGGACAGGAGGGGACAAATGGGGAAGGAGTTTGCTTCAAGTAGGAGAAGGGACTGTTTATCTGCTATCTTGGGAGGGTGGGCCAGTGATGGGCACAGAAGCTAGGGGAAGTAGATGTGGGGGCATGAGGCTGTGACAGTCATCTCCTGAGCGTTCGATTTTCTCAGTGAAATAGGAAGCAAGGTAATCAGTTGAGAGCAAGGATGGGGGAGAAGTCAAATATAATACTCAGTTCCTACTCCACACAAATATTGAAGAATCTGTGTGGTGTGTCTACAGTGTTAGAAGCTATTCCTTGCGTGGGTATTAGCTTTCCAAACAACTACAGAAAATCAGGATTCTAAAACCACAGACTCCAACTTCAGATATTTCCCACCATGGGTCAACTTATCTTAGCAAGAATAAATAGAGGTTAAAACATTACTAAAGGTAAAGCAATTCTAATTCCAAATTGGAGTCCAAAGTTTATTGATCCTGCTTATCAATTGAAGAGTCTTGAATCACTTTAACTCTCATACTCTCATGACAATGATGCTTCTGGAGCCATTGCATGTTATCATTGCTGGTATTTTTTTGCCCCCTTGTTTATAATACCCCCAAAATGTGTCATGAATTTTTTGTTTGTTTTGGTAAGTCAACATGATTTATGGTTACTCATGACTAAATGATGATTGCCTTTAGTAACTTACTCTTTGCCTGTAAGTTTAATTTCCTTCTTCCTGAATTCTGAATAAGTTACTACTGCAGAGGTCTGATGGCGGGTAAGCTCTTAATTTATCTGAAAAGTGTCTTATACTTAATTATTGACTGATAGTTTATCTGGGTATAGAATTCCAGGTTGGCAGAAATTTCTGCTTAGAATTTTATTTTATTTTTCCATGTTTCCACCCCCAAGTCTTTCACTGAGAAATTTGTTGTCAATTGAATTATTGATTAATCTTTTTTGTCTGATACCTTTTAAGGTTTTCTGCTTGCCATTGTGTTCTGAGGTTTTACTATGCTGTGACTAGGTTTCAGCTTATTTATATTTTTATTTATCAAGCTTTAGATTTGTAATTATTCAATATGAAATGTATTCTTTTATTAATTCTCGATGACTATTGTTTCCAAATATTGAATTTTATCCACTGTCTCTTTACTCTTCTTCCAAAACTCACATAAGATATATATTGAACATCTTCATTCTATTCTTTATGTATCTTAAGGGTTTTTTCATATTTAATTTTTTTCTATACTCCATTGCAATTAATTTCACTTGGTATTTCTCTCCTGTTTAACAATTCTCTCTGCAGTTGTATGTACTTTTCTGTTTAACTGGAACCTGGGATTTTTAATTTCAGTGACATAATATTTTGTATTGGATACTCTTTATGCACGTTCTTATAAATATCTTTTCAGTTTATTCTCTCTTTATGGATACAGTTCTTTCTGATGTCTTTAATAGTTTTGGGTATATGTATTTATAGCATCTTTTCATCTTTTCATATGTATTTATAGCATCTTTTCATCTTTTTATTCTTGCTCATCAGAGTTTATTTTTTAACTTTTTGTATTATAAACTCGTCTTTAGCAATGCTTATTATTCTGTTCCTTTTCCTTCATTCCTAATCCATTAAGAGTGCAATGCATTCTTAGTGCATTGCAAACCAGTGCAGATCCTATATCCTGGGTGGTTTGGATTCCAGTCCCCCAAGGATGTCCATGTCTTAAGCCCTGTAACCTTCAAATATGTTACCTGGCATGGTAAAAGAGACTTTGCAGATATGATTAAGTTAAAGGTCTTGAGATGCGAGGTTATTCTGGATAATCCTGGTGTACACAATCTAATCACCAGGATCCTTATAAGAGGGAAGCTTTATATGAAGGTCCTTTGAGAGCCAGAGAATGAGATGTGATTACAAAACTGGAGTCAGAGTGATGTGCTTTGAAGATGCAAGGAGGATGAGCCAACGAATGCAGGAAATTCCTAGAAACTGTACAAGGCAAGGAAATGGATTCTTCCCTTGAACCTCCAGAGGAAACACAACGTTTTTGACTCCTGATTTAAACCTGGTGAGGCTTCTGACTTCCAGAACGTTAAGATAAGTTGGTGTTACTTTAAGACATTAAGTTTGTGGTAATTTGTGCAGCAGCAATGGACTACTACATTTGTTATGTGTGATTATTACTTATCAGAAACAAATCAATACTTTGTAATATATATTTATCAGCACTTGATGTACATACACATTTGCCTAGCCATTAGCCTTCAAGAAATATGTTCTACCCCTCCCCCATGGTCTTCTGTTAAGTTTCTCAGTGGGGAGGGGAAGGAAAAAAAAGGTTAGAGAGAGAGGGAGCCAAAACATAAGAGACTCTTAAAACTGAGAACGAACTGGGGGTTGATGGTGGGGTGGGAGGGAGGGGAGGATGGGTGAGGGGTATTGAGGAGGGCACCTGTTGGGATGAGCACTGGGTGTTGTATGGAAACCAATTTGACAATAAATTTCATATTAAAATAAGTAAGTAAGTAAGTAAGTAAGTAAATAAATAGAAATATGTTCTAAGGGAAAAAATTGCAAATGCCAGTTGATTATAATGTATCTTGACATGGATCTTTTTGGATTTAATATGTCTGAAGTTCTTTGAGCTTCTTGAATTTACATATCCATTTATTTCCTCAGATTACAAGTTTTTGTCTATTATTTCTTCAAATAAACTCTTTTCCATGTTCACTTCTGATGTTGCTGGAACTTCCACAAGACATATATTGATCTCCTTGTTGATGACCAATAAGTCCCTTAAGCTCTCTTCACTTTTCTTCATTCTTTTTTCTTTATGCTCCTCTGACTTGATTTCAACAACTAGTTTACAAATTCACTGAGTCAGTTTTAGGACTTAATCACAAGTTTGTAGTTGAACCACTCTAGGGAGTCTTTCAGTTCAGTTATTGTATTTTTCAGCTCCAGAATTCCTGGGTGTTTTTTTTTTTTTTTTTGAGAAAAAAATTTCTTTGTTGATATTCTAGTTTTATGCATGCATCACTTTCCTGGTTTCATTCAGTTGTCATTCTGTGCTCTTTTTTTTTAGCTCATTGGGCATCTTTATGACATTTATTTTAAATTCTGTGTCAGGCAGCTCATAGATCTGCATTTCTTTAGGGTTGGTTGGTTTCTAGGGCTTTATTTTATTCATTTGGTCAGGCCATGTTTCCCTGTTTCTTTGTATGACTTGAAGTTTTATTGTTGTCATTAAGACTTGGTTATTTAAAAAATAACCACCCCTCCCAGTTCCGCTGACTGGCTTTGTGCAGTGGGAAATGTTCAGTGATTAACCTTACCTAGCCTAGCTCTCAAACCTTTTCTGAGGATGTATCTTCCTGGGGTTTGTGTGTGTGTGCTTTTAGTCATCTCAAATTCTCCAAGCATTTTGTCCCTGCTTCTTCCCAGAAGCATGTAATCTTGGAGCACCTGGGTGGCTCAGTCTGTTAAACACTGACTTAGGCTCAGGTCATGATCTTGCGGTTCGTGGGTTCAAGCCCTCCATCGGGCTCTGTGATGACAGCACAGAGCCTGGAGCCTGTTTCAGATTCTGTGTCTCCCTCTCTCTCTGCTCTTCCACCACTCATGCTCTTTCTCTCAAAAATAAACATTAGAAAAATTAAAAAAAAGCCCCCTGGCACCTGTCTCTGGAACTGTGGCTCTAATGTGCCATATGATTGTGTCCACTTGCAGTGGCTTCTAAACAAGGCCACCAGTCCAGTCAGTACTGTGAGTTAGGCAAGACAGATGTCAGTGCCTCAGACATCAGTTTGTTCTTTGTTGATTATCAGTTGATATTTTAGAAAATTTTTCTCTTGCCATGCAGATAATTTCTTTTAATTTTACTGTTTATTTTTATTTTATACCAAATTTATCACTCCTCTCTAGAGGGCTGCTGAATTTTGCATCATCCTTAGAAAGAACTATTCTATTCCAATATTACTTAAAATTCCTATTTAGTTTTGGTTATTTTATTTTTGTAATTTTTTATTTATTTTGTGTGTGTGTGTGTGTGTGAGAGAGAGAGAGAGAGAGAGAGAGAGAGAGAGAGAGAGAGAGAGAATGAATCCTAAGTAGACTCCATGCTGTCAATACAGAGCCCAACACAGAACTTGATCTCATGAACCATGGGATCATGACCTGAGCCAAAATCAAGAGTCGGGTGCTTAACTGGCTGGGCCACCCAGGTGCCCTGTTTTATGTTTGTATTTCTGTTTATGTCTTTACTCTGTATGGAATTTATATTTGGAGTAAGAGGTGAGGTAAGGATCCAATTGTAATTTTCCTAGATCCTACATAATTGTTTTAACACCATTGAGGGAACGATATTTTTTCTTACAAATTTAAAATGCCATCTTTTTCATGTAGGTATTTCTCATATGTGTTTGATTCTCTTTCTGGTGTTTCTTTTCTTTTACATTTATCTGTTGGATTTTATTTATTTATTTATTTATTTATTTATTTATTTATTTATTTATTTATTTTTAATGTTTCTTTTTGAGACAGAGACAGAGCATGAACGGGGGAGGGTCAGAGAGAGAGGGAGACACAGAATCTGAAGCAGGCTCCAGGCTCTGAGCTGTTGGCACAGAGCCCAACGCGGGGCTCAAACTCACGGACCGTGAGATCATGACCTGAGCCGAAGTTGGACGCTTAACCAACTGAGCCACCCAGGCACCCCTATCTGTTGGATTTTAATGTGTTTGTGTCAAGTTGTTTGGATTATAACTTTGAAATAACTTTTGATATCTGGTCCCCTTCCTTTTTAGCATTTTCTTTGTTTTCTGTACAAATGTTACAAACAGCAAAGCTACTTAAAATACCTTATTGGTATATTTATCCAGATCAAATGTATAGGTTAACCTAGGAAGAATTGTCTTAATTATAATATTAAAACTTCTTATTAAAATAAGAATTATCTATTCTTTTATTCATGACTCCTTTTCTGTCTCTTCTATATTAAAATTTTATTTGCATAGGTTTTTATTTTTTATGTTTATTTTTTCTTCACATAGATATGTAAAAACTTCCATTAAAAATTTTACTGAAATATAAATTCAGGGAGGAAAATGCACAGAAGACAGCTTGGTGAAATTCTACAAACAGAATGCACATGTAACCAGCACCCAGATTTAGAAAAAGAACATGACTAGACTGCAGAAGCTGTCTTTGTATCTCCCTTACATCCACTTCCCTTTAATGAACCCCTCTCATGAGCTTTAATGAAAGAGACTGGTGTTGTTGTTGTTCAATTTTTGTTCTTGCATGTATGCTTCATATAAAAGGAGTCGTACAGTTTGTACGACTGGCTTTTTGCCTGGCTTCTTTTACTCAACATTAAGTCTGTAAGATTCTCATTGCCACATACTATTCCACTGAGTGTCTATACCAAAAATGATGTCCTTTCCCTCTATTAGTAGACATCTGGACAGTTTTCCTTTTAATATAAGAAGTCCCAATTTTTAAAAATAGGTTTTTAAAAATGTTTCTTACATGGCTCATATTTAAGGGGTGGGGATGTATTGTTTTATTATATTTTGTTTGTTATGTGTGAATAGAGTGATTCTAATTTTACATGCTAATGTATCCAGCCTACTATCTGAATGCATTTACATTCTGAGTATTTTTCATTTGATCTGTTTTTTTTTTCATTTTTTAAAAAGTGTATTTATTCTTCAGAGATAGAGACGCCATGAGCAGGGAAGGGACAGAGAGAGGGAGACACAGAATCTGAGGCAGGCTGAAGGCTCTGAACTGTCAGCACAGAGCCCAATGTGGGGCTTGAACTCATGAACACAAGAGATCAGAACCTGAGTCATAGTAGGACACTCAACCAACTGAGCAACCCAGGCAACCCGACTTGTTTTGTTTTTGTTTTTCTTACAGATATGCAATGAAATCACCTGTAAATAATGATAATTATACTTTCTCTTTTCAATTGTTATATTTTGTGTTTCATTCCCTTTAATAATGTATTGGATAATGCCACTAAAGCAAGTAAAATACTATGGACAAAATGAGATCAGAGTAAATATTGCCAAGTTATCTTCAGAAAAAATAATTGCACCTGTTTTCCTCCCATCAGTAATGCACAGTTGGTTTTCAATTTCCCTACCTACTAAAGAAGAATCATGGAGAGGCAGGGTGCTTGGGTTAGAAATGTGTTTATTTAGGGCTATCACAAGGTCTAGTCTGGACCTTGGAAGACAAAAGAAGAAGGGGAAATTAGAATGAAGTACCAGAGTGGGACCTGGTGATGTGGGCTGGGGGTGTACCTCCTAGGAATGGACTTCAGACACTGGACATGTGGTATCCCCAGACTCAGCCAAGTCACAAGACTGGGGAGGAGACATGATGGTTCAGGAGATCAGGGTCCTGAGGGAAACGTAGGTATTGAGGGAAAAGAAAATTACTCTTCTCCAAGGGAAGAGAGGAGGGGGATCTAGAATAGAAAAAAAGGCATGGGTAGATGCAATACTTCATACTCTGGAGAGCAAGGCAACCGAGACTGCATATGTGGAATGTCAAATATAGAAAAGACACATCTGGATCTACACTCAGACTCTGGTATGGGACATTGATCACATTCTAGAGATCCTGGAATTGTAGGAATGATGCGAAGGCCACAGCCACCCCCTCAGACCAAACACTGGCAGCAAAAAGGGACACGACAGCTGGACTGGCAACAGCAGGGCTTCAAAGGAGGGGCTTCAGTTTGAGTCCCATCGGCAACGCGCGGGGCTCTGGTTTCTCCACACCTTCCCCAGCACGTCTTATTGTCTGTCTTTTGGATCCTAGCCATCCTAGGCACTGGGATCTCCTTGTGGTTCTGATCTGCATTTCCCTGATTCCTAATAACGTTGAGCATCTTGTCATTGGCTTATTCGCCAACCGTGTACCTTCTTGGACCAATGTCCATGCAGATCCATTGCTCAATCGTTTTTTCTTTGGGGGGAGGGTGGGGTTCATTCTTATTCATTGATTGGTTGCTCGATTGACTGGTTGATTTCGAGGAGTAAGAGTTTTGCATATGTAACAATGTTACAGTTTGATGGCACCCAATCTGCCTGAGTTTTTCTTCCTGTGCTTTTTCTGTCGTATCTCAGAGCCATTGCCGAGAGAAGGTCTCAAAGACGTAACCCAGGATTTCTCCTGAGAGTTTTATAGTGCATCGTTTTAACTTTTATGCTAAAATGCTTGATCCAGATAGAAGGATTGTTGTTGTTGTTGTTGTTGTTGTTGTTGTTGTTGTGGATGTTGTCTTCTTATATGATGGGATGTAAAGATGCAACTTCATTCTTTTGAAAGTGGATTTCTGGGGCGCCTGGGTGGCGCAGTCGGTTAAGCGTCCGACTTCAGCCAGGTCACGATCTCGCGGTCCGTGAGTTCGAGCCCCGCGTCAGGCTCTGGGCCGATGGCTCGGAGCCTGGAGCCTGCTTCCGATTCTGTGTCTCCCTCTCTCTCTGCCCCTCCCCCGTTCATGCTCTGCCTCTCTCTGTCCCAAAAATAAATAAAATACGTTGAAAAAAAATTAAAAAAAAAAAAAGAAAGTGGATTTCTAGGTGTGTCAGCACTAGTTATGGAAAAGACTCTTGCATTGATTGTTTTGGAACTCTGGGTGAAACTCAGTGGAACATAACTTCAAGGGCTCATCTTCATACTGTCCATTCTATTGCACCGATCTGTGAGTCTATCCTTCTGGCAGCACCACACTGCTTCCATTGCTGTAGCCGTGCAGCACCCATTGCCATTGGGATGTGTGAGTCCCCCACCGTTGAGTTTCTTTGGCAAGATTGTTTTCGTTACCCGACGTCCCTTTCATTCATTGCCGCATTCATCGTCATAGGAAAGTTAGGGTCAGATGATCCATTTCTGCGAAAAGCAACATTGGATTTTGATAGGGGTTGCATTCAATCTGCAGATCATGTTTTGCAGTGTTGTCATTTTCACCATATTCTGTTTTCTGATCCATGAACGTTGGATGCCTTTGTATTTAAGGTACTCTTCTATACCTCCTTTCAGTGCTGTTTTGCAGTCTTCAGGGTGTCAGTCTTGCACATTTTTTGTTCCGTTCATTCTTTTTTCTTAAAGTGTAATTATTAAATTATTTAGAGTGAGACAGAGAGAGAGAGAGAGAGAGAGAGAGAGAGAGAGAGAGAGAGAGAGAGAGAATCGCATGCAGGCTCGATACTTTCAGCATGGAGCCCGAATGGAGGATCCAACTCACAACTTGAGCGTCACAAGTTGAGCGAAAATCAAGAGCGGGACGCTAGACTGACTGAGGCCCCCAGGTGCCCCTTGAAGTATATTCTTAAGTATTTGTTCTTTTTGAGGACATTGTTTTCTGAATTTCAATGATGATTCTTCATTGCTCGTGTCTAGAAATACAGCTGATTGTTGTATATTGCGGATGGATCCTGCAACCTACTGAGTTGATTTATTATTGTGGTTTGTGTGTGTGTGTGTGTGCGCGCGCGCGCATGTGCGTGCATGTCTTTGGTTCTTTTGTTTGTGCAAGATTATGTGTTCTGTGAAGAGACATACTTTTCCTTCTTCGTTTCCCACATGGGTGCCTTTTACTTCCTTGTCTTGCCTCATTGCCCTGGGTAGACCTTGCGTGCGATGTGGAGTAGATGTGGTGAATGTGGACATCCTTTCCTGTCCCTGACCTTCAAAGGAAATCCCAGGCTTTCAGTGGGACGTGTGGTGGCAGCTGTGGCTGTTTGGTAGATCCTTTGATCGGGTCGAGGACATCGCCTTCTGTTCCTTCCTGTGTGGAACCAACGGTGTGATGTCTGTGAGCCCAGAGATGGAAAGAGTGCTCGTCAGTCTGTGCCGAGACACACTGCCTCTGGCCTCTGAAAACGACACCATTTCTCCTTTTGTCATCCGGAACACCTGAGGAACACAGCCCATTTTGAAGTCACTGCCCTCTCTCTAGGCTTGGCTCCTGCTCTGCGGCCTGGATGGGCGCAGACACCACTCATGGGATGCCTTGCGAAGCAGATCATGGCATGGGGAAGGAGCAGCCTCCACGATTCCAACAAAGTCTGAATCCCATGGAGGCTCAGCCGTCTGGGCTCCCTTAAGCCTGATAAGGACGACTCTTTTAGATTCAGTCGTCTCTTCCTTACTTATTGACTCATTCCTCCATGCGTGTCGTGAGTCGTTCCTGATTTAATTCCACAAACGTATGTGCAGTGAGCAGTGAGCCAACAGTGGAGTGACAGCAGTGAAGATCTGGGGAGCAGTGGTCCCTTAAGAAGTGAGGTGAGGGACACACGGTGTGTTTTGCAAGTGAGACCGCGGATGGAAGGAAACCGCCACAGGAAGACCAAGACGTATGGGGGGAGAGTTTATTGACCACGTATGGGGGTGGTGCACCAAGACCCATCGGATCTTAACACACCTGTGTTAGTGAGGCAGCTTCCGGGAGACATTGCGATGCCAATGCCATCAAGGTCCTAGCAAGCAGAGGAGAGCAAGGATGTGGTGCTTTGACACAGAGAATGATGAGAGAGGGGGATGTGGGCCACGTCCTGGCGCCGTGGGCCTTTTCCAGGTAGTGTGGCTCAGGCATGAAGGCATGGCAGTAGGAGAGGCCAAAGGGCCTGCAGGATGGGATCGCCTTTGTAGGGAATGTGTATGGGAGTAGTCCATTGCTTTGCCACAAGGGCTGGGGGCAAAGTCTAAGCCAAGACACTGGAGGGATCCAGCAAGCGGAGAGTAAGTGTTTGGGGGGCGGGCTTTGTGTGTTTTTTTTGGGGGGGGTGTAACCAGGATGTACCTATAGTCACTTGAGGGGAAGCACAGGTCTTTCGGAGCTCCCTGAGGCCATAAGCCAGAGCCTCAGACCTTGCACTGGCAGCAAACGGGGACACAGCAGCTGGATTGGCTGCAGGAGGACCCACAGCCGGAAGAGCAGCAGCAGGGCTTGCAGCAGCAGGACTGGCAGCAACAGGGCTTGCAGCAGCAGGACTGGCAGCAGCAGGGCTTGCAGCAGCAGGACTGGCAGCAGCAGGGCTTGCAGCAGCTGGACTGGCAGCAACAGGGCTTGCAGCAGCTGGACTGGCAGCAGCCACAGGAGCCACAGGAGCCACAGCCCCCCTTGGAGCCCCCACAGGAGCCACAGCCCCCCTTGGAGCCCCCACAGGAGCCACAGCCCCCCTTGGAGCCCCCACAGGAGCCACAGCCCCCCTTGGAGCCCCCACAGGAGCCACAGCCCCCCTTGGAGCCCCCACAGGAGCCACAGCCTCCCTTGGAGCCCCCACACGAGCCGCCGCTGGAACAGGCACAGGCGGGCACACAGCAGCACACGGGCTTGCAGCAGCACACGGGCACACAGCAGCTGGAGCCGCAGCCCCCACAGCTGGAGCCGCAGCCCCCACAGCTGGAGCCACAGCCTCCAGAACAGCCACAGCAGCCCATGGTTCTGGTGGGTTTGGGGCGGAGTCGGTCAGAGATGCAGGTGCAGAGGGGAGGTGTTCAGGTGTGGAGCCTCCTGGGCCAGGGGCCCTGTATATAGCTGCCAGGGTCAGGTGAGAGGCTGACACACTGTCACTTCCTGGTTCCTGTTTGTGCCACTTTGCAGCGGACAAAGGATGAGTGTTTTTCAGAATTTCATCATGACCATGTGATTGTATTGACCAGAACGTCTTTGGTGGGTTTTGCCTTTTCCCCGGCGCCCGACTTGCATCACCTGACGGGCTTGTGTTTCAGAGTTTGCAGGGAGACGGAAGCAGCGCCTCGGAGCCCTGGTGCTCCCACCCTGACCCGATTCGTGACCCTCAACAGTCTTGGCACGATTCCAAAGAGCACATGACCGGTGGGCTCAGGGTGTGGAGAGTGTGGGAAGCAGAAAGCCACCTTGGCGGTGGGCAGTGGGAAGGGCCCTTCCTGTCCATCTCCAGGCAGGAGGTGCTTATGGGCATTCGGAGCAGGTGGCGCCCACGGTTCTGGGCTGGGACCCTGATGGCGGAGCCTGGGCTACTCAGGGTCCTCCTTGAATTGCCTCGTGGGAGTTGTGCTTTGACTGAAATCGCGGGGCAGGCTGGTGCTGAGAGATGCCTTGAGCCAGCTCCTGTGCTCCCGAGGTGCCCTGCCTTCCTTCTGTGGATCGGAGCCGCCCGATTGCACTGTGGGCATCAGGATCCATCCGTGCTATCAGTACGACGCCCCTTGTTTGCCTGTAGACCCCGAGGCACGAGGAGCCCAAAGTGGCCGGGTGGCCGCCTCAACTCCAGTCCAGCGGAATGGTTGTGTGTCCGTGCTGGAAGCCTTTCTCCCTCCGCAACCAAGAGCTTCAGGCCAGCGGCGCATGAGGTCCCGGCGACTGGAGAGAACCATTTAGCTAGCGGGTCAGCAGGGAAAAGAGTGAGGAGGATGTGGTAGGAATCACCAGCCGTGCGTCTTTCAGGTCCTTGAGGCCGATGCTCTCCGTAGAGTCCCTCAGGAGTGTAGCGCGACCCACCGTTCCTAGCCTGGCCTGTCCCCTTGGGGTCTGGTGGCTCGCCCTGGCCTCGCCCGCCATTACAGCCCTCAACGCGTGGACCAGGGAGCCACGCGTGAGAACAATGGTTTCTGCCCCGGAAGATTTGCATTGCTTGCGGGTTTGATATCAATATTCCATTTGCTCGCGTGACAGTTTACAACACTTGGCTGTACATCGTTCCAAGGGCGACTTACACATATGTAGCATAAACGTGTCTTGTGGAGGCTGCTAGCCCCCTCTTCGGAAAGATAAAATCAAAAGAATACGACAAAGCTAAGACTCCCTGCCAAAGGGACGCAGGGCTCAAGTCTGAGCAACTCGAAGAGAAATGCCCTGCAGGCTCTTAGGCTGAACGATCTATGCCACCGCCTTTATTAGTTTGACAAATTCCCTTCAAATTTTAAACCACGCGTGCAAAGTCGATAGCTTTGGTTTCTCTTTTGCGTGTCTCCGTCTCGGTCGGGCGTGTTCCTTTCCTTCCCCACCCCCTCCCGCCATCCACCCCCCCCCCAGGCATTTTTCTGTCCTTCCGGCTTGGGAAGTTTCCATTGACCTGCCTGAGTTCACGGAGTGTGTGCACACCGTGTCCGGTCAGCTGATGGGTCCATCAAAGCCTTTCTTCGCCTTTGTCACCGTGCCTTTGATCTCTAGCCCTTCCTGGGAATCTTTGGTAGGATTTCCTGTCACTGCTTCCATCACCCATTTCCTCTCGGAGGTGTCCTGAGAGGCTCAGCGTGTCAATCATATTTATTTTAACTTCCTGGTCTGATCATTTCAAAGTCCCTGGCGTGCCTGGGTCTGGCTGTGATGCTCGCTCTGTGTCTTCCAGCTGAGCTCTCTGTCTTTGAGTATGCCTTGTAGTTTGATGTCGAAAGCTGGGCGTGATGCACCGGGGAAGAGGAATG
Organism: Neofelis nebulosa; assembly: GCF_028018385.1. NCBI lineage: Eukaryota > Metazoa > Chordata > Mammalia > Carnivora > Felidae > Neofelis > Neofelis nebulosa. Next base: position 114,432,641 of record NC_080791.1, on the reverse strand, counting down.
GTGGTACATAGGCCTGGAGGGGTGTGTTAATAAGGGGTGGGTGGGAGAGGATGTTCTTCGTCTTTTAGTGACCTGGCCTGCAACCTTTACTAGGCGGCCTCAGTCCGTCCCCACCACGCCCCCGCCGCCAGCCGGGCCGCCACCCTGCCGCCAGGTGGTCATGAATCAGCGTGGGACTGGAGCTGAGTATTTCCTCCCCTCCAGGTCACTGGGCTCTGATAAAACCCCAGCAACGTTGGGCTTGGTCAAATCACGTATCCTGAGGGCAGACCTCACGAAGGTGGGGACGTGCTCTGGCATAATTCTACATGTCTCCTTCCATGCTCCCTCTGGCCCAAAGCATGAGGGGAGTTTTGGAGTGTGTCCCCCCTGGAGATGTTAGCTCTCGGGCATGTCTGCACTGAGGTTGGCTTACCCTCTGTTTCTGTAAGTCGTGATTCTCTGTCTCTGCCCCTCTGTCTCTCCAACACAGGGCGGGGCGTGGGGGGGGCATGCAGCAGGGTGCCCTGTGGCCTCGGTGCTTTGGTGGATCTGACAAGGGCTGCTGGTCTTTTCAGTTGAGCCTTTTCTTGGTGGGTGGAGGGGCGTGGCCACCTCCAAGCTCCTCCCATGCTCTGCAGGCATGGTTTCCCTCCTGAAGACGCTTTCACATCCTATCCCAATGAAACCCTCTTCTAGCATGTCATGTCCATGGACCAAAGAAATACAGCCGTAGAATAGATTAAATGTCCGCTTCTGGGAAATACTTTGGTGCCGTCTTGAATATTCCTTAGGGTGGTTCATGACGTTTGCCTTGAAATGGGAATCTGCAGTCCATGACTAAAAGGCGCACCTTCGATGGAAATCCCAAGGTGGTTTGGGAAGATTCTTAACCGTGGACGAGTTTCTTCCCCATAGAAGAGGATGCCAAAACAACGTCACGTAACATGAATTTGAGAATGGAGACCTACTCCGTATGTGATAAAATTCAGCCTTTGACGTGTGCAATCGAGTGGTTTGGTCGATTTGCAAAGTGATACAAGCATCACTTCTGACTCGTTCCAGAACATGTTCATGGGCCCCCAAACACAACTCCATAACGTGAGCACGTGGTATCCATTCGTCCCTTCCCACCCAGTCCCCAGAATATACTGATCTATAATGTTTCTTCATTGCTAGTGTAGATGGCTTTGTGGACACTGTCATAGAAATGGGGTCGTATAGTATGTGGCCTTTTGTGTGTGTCTCCTTTCACTTAGCATACCGTTTTCAACGTTTTTGTTTGTTTCTTTGTTTGAGTAGCATGTATCAGAGCTTTATACCTTTCGAAAACGAGCTAAGCAAGATCCCATCCCATGGATAGATCAGTTTGTTTACCCACGCATCAGTTGACGGACATTTGGTTATTTCCCCGTGGCGGCCTTTGTGAAGAATGCTACTACGCAACTTAGCACACGAATTTTTGCGTGATGTACGTTTTCTCTTCTCTTGGGGATATATCTAGCAGTGCAATTTCTGAGTCGCATGGAATCTCTACTTAACACGTGGGGAGCTGTCAACCTCTTTTGCAAAGCAGTTGCCTCAATTTTTTTTTCAACGTTTTTTTTTTTATTTATTTTTGGGACAGAGAGAGACAGAGCATGAACGGGGGAGGGGCAGAGAGAGAGGGAGACAAAGAATCGGAAACAGGCTCCAGGCTCCGAGCCATCAGCCCAGAGCCTGACGCGGGGCTCGAACTCACGGACCGCGAGATCGTGACCTGGCTGAAGTCGGACGCTTAACCGACTGCGCCACCCAGGCGCCCCGCAGTTGCCTCAATTTGAGTCCCATCGGCAACGCGCGGGGCTCTGGTTTCTCCACACCTTCCCCAGCACGTCTTATTGTCTGTCTTTTGGATCCTAGCCATCCTAGGCACTGGGATCTCCTTGTGGTTCTGATCTGCATTTCCCTGATTCCTAATAACGTTGAGCATCTTGTCATTGGCTTATTCGCCAACCGTGTACCTTCTTGGACCAATGTCCATGCAGATCCATTGCTCAATCGTTTTTTCTTTGGGGGGGGGGTGGGGTTCATTCTTATTCATTGATTGGTTGCTCGATTGACTGGTTGATTTCGAGGAGTAAGAGTTTTGCATATGTAACAATGTTACAGTTTGATGGCACCCAATCTGCCTGAGTTTTTCTTCCTGTGCTTTTTCTGTCGTATCTCAGAGCCATTGCCGAGAGAAGGTCTCAAAGACGTAACCCAGGATTTCTCCTGAGAGTTTTATAGTGCATCGTTTTAACTTTTATGCTAAAATGCTTGATCCAGATAGAAGGATTGTTGTTGTTGTTGTTGTTGTTGTTGTTGTTGTTGTTGATGTTGTCTTCTTATATGATGGGATGTAAAGATGCAACTTCATTCTTTTGAAAGTGGATTTCTAGGTGTGTCAGCACTAGTTATGGAAAAGACTCTTGCATTGATTGTTTTGGAACTCTGGGTGAAACTCAGTGGAACATAACTTCAAGGGCTCATCTTCATACTGTCCATTCTATTGCACCGATCTGTGAGTCTATCCTTCTGGCAGCACCACACTGCTTCCATTGCTGTAGCCGTGCAGCACCCATTGCCATTGGGATGTGTGAGTCCCCCACCGTTGAGTTTCTTTGGCAAGATTGTTTTCGTTACCCGACGTCCCTTTCATTCATTGCCGCATTCATCGTCATAGGAAAGTTAGGGTCAGATGATCCATTTCTGCGAAAAGCAACATTGGATTTTGATAGGGGTTGCATTCAATCTGCAGATCATGTTTTGCAGTGTTGTCATTTTCACCATATTCTGTTTTCTGATCCATGAACGTTGGATGCCTTTGTATTTAAGGTACTCTTCTATACCTCCTTTCAGTGCTGTTTTGCAGTCTTCAGGGTGTCAGTCTTGCACATTTTTTGTTCCGTTCATTCTTTTTTCTTAAAGTGTAATTATTAAATTATTTAGAGTGAGACAGAGAGAGAGAGAGAGAGAGAGAGAGAGAGAGAGAGAGAGAGAGAGAATCGCATGCAGGCTCGATACTTTCAGCATGGAGCCCGAATGGAGGATCCAACTCACAACTTGAGCGTCACAAGTTGAGCGAAAATCAAGAGCGGGACGCTAGACTGACTGAGGCCCCCAGGTGCCCCTTGAAGTATATTCTTAAGTATTTGTTCTTTTTGAGGACATTGTTTTCTGAATTTCAATGATGATTCTTCATTGCTCGTGTCTAGAAATACAGCTGATTGTTGTATATTGCGGATGGATCCTGCAACCTACTGAGTTGATTTATTATTGTGGTTTGTGTGTGTGTGTGTGTGCGCGCGTGCGCATGTGTGTGCATGTCTTTGGTTCTTTTGTTTGTGCAAGATTATGTGTTCTGTGAAGAGACATACTTTTCCTTCTTCGTTTCCCACATGGGTGCCTTTTACTTCCTTGTCTTGCCTCATTGCCCTGGGTAGACCTTGCATGCGATGTGGAGTAGATGTGTTGAATGTGGACATCCTTTCCTGTCCCTGACCTTCAAAGGAAATCCCAGGCTTTCAGTGGGACGTGTGGTGGCAGCTGTGGCTGTTTGGTAGATCCTTTGATCGGGTCGAGGACATCGCCTTCTGTTCCTTCCTGTGTGGAACCAACGGTGTGATGTCTGTGAGCCCAGAGATGGAAAGAGTGCTCGTCAGTCTGTGCCGAGACACACTGCCTCTGGCCTCTGAAAACGACACCATTTCTCCTTTTGTCATCCGGAACACCTGAGGAACACAGCCCATTTTGAAGTCACTGCCCTCTCTCTAGGCTTGGCTCCTGCTCTGCGGCCTGGATGGGCGCAGACACCACTCATGGGATGCCTTGCGAAGCAGATCATGGCATGGGGAAGGAGCAGCCTCCACGATTCCAACAAAGTCTGAATCCCATGGAGGCTCAGCCGTCTGGGCTCCCTTAAGCCTGATAAGGACGACTCTTTTAGATTCAGTCGTCTCTTCCTTACTTATTGACTCATTCCTCCATGCGTGTCGTGAGTCGTTCCTGATTTAATTCCACAAACGTATGTGCAGTGAGCAGTGAGCCAACAGTGGAGTGACAGCAGTGAAGATCTGGGGAGCAGTGGTCCCTTAAGAAGTGAGGTGAGGGACACACGGTGTGTTTTGCAAGTGAGACCGCGGATGGAAGGAAACCGCCACAGGAAGACCAAGACGTATGGGGGGAGAGTTTATTGACCACGTATGGGGGTGGTGCACCAAGACCCATCGGATCTTAACACACCTGTGTTAGTGAGGCAGCTTCCGGGAGACATTGCGATGCCAATGCCATCAAGGTCCTAGCAAGCAGAGGAGAGCAAGGATGTGGTGCTTTGACACAGAGAATGATGAGAGAGGGGGATGTGGGCCACGTCCTGGCGCCGTGGGCCTTTTCCAGGTAGTGTGGCTCAGGCATGAAGGCATGGCAGTAGGAGAGGCCAAAGGGCCTGCAGGATGGGATCGCCTTTGTAGGGAATGTGTATGGGAGTAGTCCATTGCTTTGCCACAAGGGCTGGGGGCAAAGTCTAAGCCAAGACACTGGAGGGATCCAGCAAGCGGAGAGGAAGTGTTTGGGGGGCGGGCTTTGTGTGTTTTTTTTGGGGGGGGTGTAACCAGGATGTACCTATAGTCACTTGAGGGGAAGCACAGGTCTTTCGGAGCTCCCTGAGGCCATAAGCCAGAGCCTCAGACCTTGCACTGGCAGCAAACGGGGACACAGCAGCTGGATTGGCTGCAGGAGGACCCACAGCCGGAAGAGCAGCAGCAGGGCTTGCAGCAGCAGGACTGGCAGCAACAGGGCTTGCAGCAGCAGGACTGGCAGCAGCAGGGCTTGCAGCAGCAGGACTGGCAGCAGCAGGGCTTGCAGCAGCTGGACTGGCAGCAACAGGGCTTGCAGCAGCTGGACTGGCAGCAGCCACAGGAGCCACAGGAGCCACAGCCCCCCTTGGAGCCCCCACAGGAGCCACAGCCCCCCTTGGAGCCCCCACAGGAGCCACAGCCCCCCTTGGAGCCCCCACAGGAGCCACAGCCCCCCTTGGAGCCCCCACAGGAGCCACAGCCTCCCTTGGAGCCCCCACACGAGCCGCCGCTGGAACAGGCACAGGCGGGCACACAGCAGCACACGGGCTTGCAGCAGCACACGGGCACACAGCAGCTGGAGCCGCAGCCCCCACAGCTGGAGCCGCAGCCCCCACAGCTGGAGCCGCAGCCCCCACAGCTGGAGCCACAGCCTCCAGAACAGCCACAGCAGCCCATGGTTCTGGTGGGTTTGGGGCGGAGTCGGTCAGAGATGCAGGTGCAGAGGGGAGGTGTTCAGGTGTGGAGCCTCCTGGGCCAGGGGCCCTGTATATAGCTGCCAGGGTCAGGTGAGAGGCTGACACACTGTCACTTCCTGGTTCCTGTTTGTGCCACTTTGCAGCGGACAAAGGATGAGTGTTTTTCAGAATTTCATCATGACCATGTGATTGTATTGACCAGAACGTCTTTGGTGGGTTTTGCCTTTTCCCCGGCGCCCGACTTGCATCACCTGACGGGCTTGTGTTTCAGAGTTTGCAGGGAGACGGAAGCAGCGCCTCGGAGCCCTGGTGCTCCCACCCTGACCCGATTCGTGACCCTCAACAGTCTTGGCACGATTCCAAAGAGCACATGACCGGTGGGCTCAGGGTGTGGAGAGTGTGGGAAGCAGAAAGCCACCTTGGCGGTGGGCAGTGGGAAGGGCCCTTCCTGTCCATCTCCAGGCAGGAGGTGCTTATGGGCATTCGGAGCAGGTGGCGCCCACGGTTCTGGGCTGGGACCCTGATGGCGGAGCCTGGGCTACTCAGGGTCCTCCTTGAATTGCCTCGTGGGAGTTGTGCTTTGACTGAAATCGCGGGGCAGGCTGGTGCTGAGAGATGCCTTGAGCCAGCTCCTGTGCTCCCGAGGTGCCCTGCCTTCCTTCTGTGGATCGGAGCCGCCCGATTGCACTGTGGGCATCAGGATCCATCCGTGCTATCAGTACGACGCCCCTTGTTTGCCTGTAGACCCCGAGGCACGAGGAGCCCAAAGTGGCCGGGTGGCCGCCTCAACTCCAGTCCAGCGGAATGGTTGTGTGTCCGTGCTGGAAGCCTTTCTCCCTCCGCAACCAAGAGCTTCAGGCCAGCGGCGCATGAGGTCCCGGCGACTGGAGAGAACCATTTAGCTAGCGGGTCAGCAGGGAAAAGAGTGAGGAGGATGTGGTAGGAATCACCAGCCGTGCGTCTTTCAGGTCCTTGAGGCCGATGCTCTCCGTAGAGTCCCTCAGGAGTGTAGCGCGACCCACCGTTCCTAGCCTGGCCTGTCCCCTTGGGGTCTGGTGGCTCGCCCTGGCCTCGCCCGCCATTACAGCCCTCAACGCGTGGACCAGGGAGCCACGCGTGAGAACAATGGTTTCTGCCCCGGAAGATTTGCATTGCTTGCGGGTTTGATATCAATATTCCATTTGCTCGCGTGACAGTTTACAACACTTGGCTGTACATCGTTCCAAGGGCGACTTACACATATGTAGCATAAACGTGTCTTGTGGAGGCTGCTAGCCCCCTCTTCGGAAAGATAAAATCAAAAGAATACGACAAAGCTAAGACTCCCTGCCAAAGGGACGCAGGGCTCAAGTCTGAGCAACTCGAAGAGAAATGCCCTGCAGGCTCTTAGGCTGAACGATCTATGCCACCGCCTTTATTAGTTTGACAAATTCCCTTCAAATTTTAAACCACGCGTGCAAAGTCGATAGCTTTGGTTTCTCTTTTGCGTGTCTCCGTCTCGGTCGGGCGTGTTCCTTTCCTTCCCCACCCCCTCCCGCCATCCACCCCCCCCCCCCAGGCATTTTTCTGTCCTTCCGGCTTGGGAAGTTTCCATTGACCTGCCTGAGTTCACGGAGTGTGTGCACACCGTGTCCGGTCAGCTGATGGGTCCATCAAAGCCTTTCTTCGCCTTTGTCACCGTGCCTTTGATCTCTAGCCCTTCCTGGGAATCTTTGGTAGGATTTCCTGTCACTGCTTCCATCACCCATTTCCTCTCGGAGGTGTCCTGAGAGGCTCAGCGTGTCAATCATATTTATTTTAACTTCCTGGTCTGATCATTTCAAAGTCCCTGGCGTGCCTGGGTCTGGCTGTGATGCTCGCTCTGTGTCTTCCAGCTGAGCTCTCTGTCTTTGAGTATGCCTTGTAGTTTGATGTCGAAAGCTGGGCGTGATGCACCGGGGAAGAGGAATGGTGGTACATAGGCCTGGAGGGGTGTGTTAATAAGGGGTGGGTGGGAGAGGATGTTCTTCGTCTTTTAGTGACCTGGCCTGCAACCTTTACTAGGCGGCCTCAGTCCGTCCCCACCACGCCCCCGCCGCCAGCCGGGCCGCCACCCTGCCGCCAGGTGGTCATGAATCAGCGTGGGACTGGAGCTGAGTATTTCCTCCCCTCCAGGTCACTGGGCTCTGATAAAACCCCAGCAACGTTGGGCTTGGTCAAATCACGTATCCTGAGGGCAGACCTCACGAAGGTGGGGACGTGCTCTGGCATAATTCTACATGTCTCCTTCCATGCTCCCTCTGGCCCAAAGCATGAGGGGAGTTTTGGAGTGTGTCCCCCCTGGAGATGTTAGCTCTCGGGCATGTCTGCACTGAGGTTGGCTTACCCTCTGTTTCTGTAAGTCGTGATTCTCTGTCTCTGCCCCTCTGTCTCTCCAACACAGGGCGGGGCGTGGGGGGGGCATGCAGCAGGGTGCCCTGTGGCCTCGGTGCTTTGGTGGATCTGACAAGGGCTGCTGGTCTTTTCAGTTGAGCCTTTTCTTGGTGGGTGGAGGGGCGTGGCCACCTCCAAGCTCCTCCCATGCTCTGCAGGCATGGTTTCCCTCCTGAAGACGCTTTCACATCCTATCCCAATGAAACCCTCTTCTAGCATGTCATGTCCATGGACCAAAGAAATACAGCCGTAGAATAGATTAAATGTCCGCTTCTGGGAAATACTTTGGTGCCGTCTTGAATATTCCTTAGGGTGGTTCATGACGTTTGCCTTGAAATGGGAATCTGCAGTCCATGACTAAAAGGCGCACCTTCGATGGAAATCCCAAGGTGGTTTGGGAAGATTCTTAACCGTGGACGAGTTTCTTCCCCATAGAAGAGGATGCCAAAACAACGTCACGTAACATGAATTTGAGAATGGAGACCTACTCCGTATGTGATAAAATTCAGCCTTTGACGTGTGCAATCGAGTGGTTTGGTCGATTTGCAAAGTGATACAAGCATCACTTCTGACTCGTTCCAGAACATGTTCATGGGCCCCCAAACACAACTCCATAACGTGAGCACGTGGTATCCATTCGTCCCTTCCCACCCAGTCCCCAGAATATACTGATCTATAATGATTCTTCATTGCTAGTGTAGATGGCTTTGTGGACACTGTCATAGAAATGGGGTCGTATAGTATGTGGCCTTTTGTGTGTGTCTCCTTTCACTTAGCATACCGTTTTCAACGTTTTTGTTTGTTTCTTTGTTTGAGTAGCATGTATCAGAGCTTTATACGTTTCGAAAACGAGCTAAGCAAGATCCCATCCCATGGATAGATCAGTTTGTTTACCCACGCATCAGTTGACGGACATTTGGTTATTTCCCCGTGGCGGCCTTTGTGAAGAATGCTACTACGCAACTTAGCACACGAATTTTTGCGTGATGTACGTTTTCTCTTCTCTTGGGGATATATCTAGCAGTGCAATTTCTGAGTCGCATGGAATCTCTACTTAACACGTGGGGAGCTGTCAACCTCTTTTGCAAAGCAGTTGCCTCAATTTTTTTTTCAACGTTTTTTTTTTTATTTATTTTTGGGACAGAGAGAGACAGAGCATGAACGGGGGAGGGGCAGAGAGAGAGGGAGACAAAGAATCGGAAACAGGCTCCAGGCTCCGAGCCATCAGCCCAGAGCCTGACGCGGGGCTCGAACTCACGGACCGCGAGATCGTGACCTGGCTGAAGTCGGACGCTTAACCGACTGCGCCACCCAGGCGCCCCGCAGTTGCCTCAATTTGAGTCCCATCGGCAACGCGCGGGGCTCTGGTTTCTCCACACCTTCCCCAGCACGTCTTATTGTCCGTCTTTTGGATCCTAGCCATCCTAGGCACTGGGATCTCCTTGTGGTTCTGATCTGCATTTCCCTGATTCCTAATAACGTTGAGCATCTTGTCATTGGCTTATTCGCCAACCGTGTACCTTCTTGGACCAATGTCCATGCAGATCCATTGCTCAATCGTTTTTTCTTTGGGGGGGGTGGGGTTCATTCTTATTCATTGATTGGTTGCTCGATTGACTGGTTGATTTCGAGGAGTAAGAGTTTTGCATATGTAACAATGTTACAGTTTGATGGCACCCAATCTGCCTGAGTTTTTCTTCCTGTGCTTTTCTGTCGTATCTCAGAGCCATTGCCGAGAGAAGGTCTCAAAGACGTAACCCAGGATTTCTCCTGAGAGTTTTATAGTGCATCGTTTTAACTTTTATGCTAAAATGCTTGATCCAGATAGAAGGATTGTTGTTGTTGTTGTTGTTGTTGTTGTTGTTGTTGTTGTTGATGTTGTCTTCTTATATGATGGGATGTAAAGATGCAACTTCATTCTTTTGAAAGTGGATTTCTAGGTGTGTCAGCACTAGTTATGGAAAAGACTCTTGCATTGATTGTTTTGGAACTCTGGGTGAAACTCAGTGGAACATAACTTCAAGGGCTCATCTTCATACTGTCCATTCTATTGCACCGATCTGTGAGTCTATCCTTCTGGCAGCACCACACTGCTTCCATTGCTGTAGCCGTGCAGCACCCATTGCCATTGGGATGTGTGAGTCCCCCACCGCTGAGTTTCTTTGGCAAGATTGTTTTCGATACCCGACGTCCCTTTCATTCATTGCCGCATTCATCGTCATAGGAAAGTTAGGGTCAGATGATCCATTTCTGCGAAAAGCAACATTGGATTTTGATAGGGGTTGCATTCAATCTGCAGATCATGTTTTGCAGTGTTGTCATTTTCACCATATTCTGTTTTCTGATCCATGAACGTTGGATGCCTTTGTATTTAAGGTACTCTTCTATACCTCCTTTCAGTGCTGTTTTGCAGTCTTCAGGGTGTCAGTCTTGCACATTTTTTGTTCCGTTCATTCTTTTTTCTTAAAGTGTAATTATTAAATTATTTAGAGTGAGACAGAGAGAGAGAGAGAGAGAGAGAGAGAGAGAGAGAGAGAATCGCATGCAGGCTCGATACTTTCAGCATGGAGCCCGAATGGAGGATCCAACTCACAACTTGAGCGTCACAAGTTGAGCGAAAATCAAGAGCGGGACGCTAGACTGACTGAGGCCCCCAGGTGCCCCTTGAAGTATATTCTTAAGTATTTGTTCTTTTTGAGGACATTGTTTTCTGAATTTCAATGATGATTCTTCATTGCTCGTGTCTAGAAATACAGCTGATTGTTGTATATTGCGGATGGATCCTGCAACCTACTGAGTTGATTTATTATTGTGGTTTGTGTGTGTGTGTGTGTGCGCGCGCGCGCATGTGCGTGCATGTCTTTGGTTCTTTTGTCTGTGCAAGATTATGTGTTCTGTGAAGAGACATACTTTTCCTTCTTCGTTTCCCACATGGGTGCCTTTTACTTCCTTGTCTTGCCTCATTGCCCTGGGTAGACCTTGCGTGCGATGTGGAGTAGATGTGGTGAATGTGGACATCCTTTCCTGTCCCTGACCTTCAAAGGAAATCCCAGGCTTTCAGTGGGACGTGTGGTGGCAGCTGTGGCTGTTTGGTAGATCCTTTGATCGGGTCGAGGACATCGCCTTCTGTTCCTTCCTGTGTGGAACCAACGGTGTGATGTCTGTGAGCCCAGAGATGGAAAGAGTGCTCGTCAGTCTGTGCCGAGACACACTGCCTCTGGCCTCTGAAAACGACACCATTTCTCCTTTTGTCATCCGGAACACCTGAGGAACACAGCCCATTTTGAAGTCACTGCCCTCTCTCTAGGCTTGGCTCCTGCTCTGCGGCCTGGATGGGCGCAGACACCACTCATGGGATGCCTTGCGAAGCAGATCATGGCATGGGGAAGGAGCAGCCTCCACGATTCCAACAAAGTCTGAATCCCATGGAGGCTCAGCCGTCTGGGCTCCCTTAAGCCTGATAAGGACGACTCTTTTAGATTCAGTCGTCTCTTCCTTACTTATTGACTCATTCCTCCATGCGTGTCGTGAGTCGTTCCTGATTTAATTCCACAAACGTATGTGCAGTGAGCAGTGAGCCAACAGTGGAGTGACAGCAGTGAAGATCTGGGGAGCAGTGGTCCCTTAAGAAGTGAGGTGAGGGACACACGGTGTGTTTTGCAAGTGAGACCGCGGATGGAAGGAAACCGCCACAGGAAGACCAAGACGTATGGGGGGAGAGTTTATTGACCACGTATGGGGGTGGTGCACCAAGACCCATCGGATCTTAACACACCTGTGTTAGTGAGGCAGCTTCCGGGAGACATTGCGATGCCAATGCCATCAAGGTCCTAGCAAGCAGAGGAGAGCAAGGATGTGGTGCTTTGACACAGAGAATGATGAGAGAGGGGGATGTGGGCCACGTCCTGGCGCTGTGGGCCTTTTCCAGGTAGTGTGGCTCAGGCATGAAGGCATGGCAGTAGGAGAGGCCAAAGGGCCTGCAGGATGGGATCGCCTTTGTAGGGAATGTGTATGGGAGTAGTCCATTGCTTTGCCACAAGGGCTGGGGGCAAAGTCTAAGCCAAGACACTGGAGGGATCCAGCAAGCGGAGAGGAAGTGTTTGGGGGGCGGGCTTTGTGTGTTTTTTTTGGGGGGGGTGTAACCAGGATGTACCTATAGTCACTTGAGGGGAAGCACAGGTCTTTCGGAGCTCCCTGAGGCCATAAGCCAGAGCCTCAGACCTTGCACTGGCAGCAAACGGGGACACAGCAGCTGGATTGGCTGCAGGAGGACCCACAGCCGGAAGAGCAGCAGCAGGGCTTGCAGCAGCAGGACTGGCAGCAACAGGGCTTGCAGCAGCAGGACTGGCAGCAGCAGGGCTTGCAGCAGCAGGACTGGCAGCAGCAGGGCTTGCAGCAGCTGGACTGGCAGCAACAGGGCTTGCAGCAGCTGGACTGGCAGCAGCCACAGGAGCCACAGGAGCCACAGCCCCCCTTGGAGCCCCCACAGGAGCCACAGCCCCCCTTGGAGCCCCCACAGGAGCCACAGCCCCCCTTGGAGCCCCCACAGGAGCCACAGCCTCCCTTGGAGCCCCCACACGAGCCGCCGCTGGAACAGGCACAGGCGGGCACACAGCAGCACACGGGCTTGCAGCAGCACACGGGCACACAGCAGCTGGAGCCGCAGCCCCCACAGCTGGAGCCGCAGCCCCCACAGCTGGAGCCGCAGCCCCCACAGCTGGAGCCACAGCCTCCAGAACAGCCACAGCAGCCCATGGTTCTGGTGGGTTTGGGGCGGAGTCGGTCAGAGATGCAGGTGCAGAGGGGAGGTGTTCAGGTGTGGAGCCTCCTGGGCCAGGGGCCCTGTATATAGCTGCCAGGGTCAGGTGAGAGGCTGACACACTGTCACTTCCTGGTTCCTGTTTGTGCCACTTTGCAGCGGACAAAGGATGAGTGTTTTTCAGAATTTCATCATGACCATGTGATTGTATTGACCAGAACGTCTTTGGTGGGTTTTGCCTTTTCCCCGGCGCCCGACTTGCATCACCTCACGGGCTTGTGTTTCAGAGTTTGCAGGGAGACGGAAGCAGCGCCTCGGAGCCCTGGTGCTCCCACCCTGACCCGATTCGTGACCCTCAACAGTCTTGGCACGATTCCAAAGAGCACATGACCGGTGGGCTCAGGGTGTGGAGAGTGTGGGAAGCAGAAAGCCACCTTGGCGGTGGGCAGTGGGAAGGGCCCTTCCTGTCCATCTCCAGGCAGGAGGTGCTTATGGGCATTCGGAGCAGGTGGCGCCCACGGTTCTGGGCCGGGACCCTGATGGCGGAGCCTGGGCTACTCAGGGTCCTCCTTGAATTGCCTCGTGGGAGTTGTGCTTTGACTGAAATCGCGGGGCAGGCTGGTGCTGAGAGATGCCTTGAGCCAGCTCCTGTGCTCCCGAGGTGCCCTGCCTTCCTTCTGTGGATCGGAGCCGCCCGATTGCACTGTGGGCATCAGGATCCATCCGTGCTATCAGTACGACGCCCCTTGTTTGCCTGTAGACCCCGAGGCACGAGGAGCCCAAAGTGGCCGGGTGGCCGCCTCAACTCCAGTCCAGCGGAATGGTTGTGTGTCCGTGCTGGAAGCCTTTCTCCCTCCGCAACCAAGAGCTTCAGGCCAGCGGCGCATGAGGTCCCGGCGACTGGAGAGAACCATTTAGCTAGCGGGTCAGCAGGGAAAAGAGTGAGGAGGATGTGGTAGGAATCACCAGCCGTGCGTCTTTCAGGTCCTTGAGGCCGATGCTCTCCGTAGAGTCCCTCAGGAGTGTAGCGCGACCCACCGTTCCTAGCCTGGCCTGTCCCCTTGGGGTCTGGTGGCTCGCCCTGGCCTCGCCCGCCATTACAGCCCTCAACGCGTGGACCAGGGAGCCACGCGTGAGAACAATGGTTTCTGCCCCGGAAGATTTGCATTGCTTGCGGGTTTGATATCAATATTCCATTTGCTCGCGTGACAGTTTACAACACTTGGCTGTACATCGTTCCAAGGGCGACTTACACATATGTAGCATAAACGTGTCTTGTGGAGGCTGCTAGCCCCCTCTTCGGAAAGATAAAATCAAAAGAATACGACAAAGCTAAGACTCCCTGCCAAAGGGACGCAGGGCTCAAGTCTGAGCAACTCGAAGAGAAATGCCCTGCAGGCTCTTAGGCTGAACGATCTATGCCACCGCCTTTATTAGTTTGACAAATTCCCTTCAAATTTTAAACCACGCGTGCAAAGTCGATAGCTTTGGTTTCTCTTTTGCGTGTCTCCGTCTCGGTCGGGCGTGTTCCTTTCCTTCCCCACCCCCTCCCGCCATCCACCCCCCCCCCCCCAGGCATTTTTCTGTCCTTCCGGCTTGGGAAGTTTCCATTGACCTGCCTGAGTTCACGGAGTGTGTGCACACCGTGTCCGGTCAGCTGATGGGTCCATCAAAGCCTTTCTTCGCCTTTGTCACCGTGCCTTTGATCTCTAGCCCTTCCTGGGAATCTTTGGTAGGATTTCCTGTCACTGCTTCCATCACCCATTTCCTCTCGGAGGTGTCCTGAGAGGCTCAGCGTGTCAATCATATTTATTTTAACTTCCTGGTCTGATCATTTCAAAGTCCCTGGCGTGCCTGGGTCTGGCTGTGATGCTCGCTCTGTGTCTTCCAGCTGAGCTCTCTGTCTTTGAGTATGCCTTGTAGTTTGATGTCGAAAGCTGGGCGTGATGCACCGGGGAAGAGGAATGGTGGTACATAGGCCTGGAGGGGTGTGTTAATAAGGGGTGGGTGGGAGGGGATGTTCTTCGTCTTTTAGTGACCTGGCCTGCAACCTTTACTAGGCGGCCTCAGTCCGTCCCCACCACGCCCCCGCCGCCAGCCGGGCCGCCACCCTGCCGCCAGGTGGTCATGAATCAGCGTGGGACTGGAGCTGAGTATTTCCTCCCCTCCAGGTCACTGGGCTCTGATAAAACCCCAGCAACGTTGGGCTTGGTCAAATCACGTATCCTGAGGGCAGACCTCACGAAGGTGGGGACGTGCTCTGGCATAATTCTACATGTCTCCTTCCATGCTCCCTCTGGCCCAAAGCATGAGGGGAGTTTTGGAGTGTGTCCCCCCTGGAGATGTTAGCTCTCGGGCATGTCTGCACTGAGGTTGGCTTACCCTCTGTTTCTGTAAGTCGTGATTCTCTGTCTCTGCCCCTCTGTCTCTCCAACACAGGGCGGGGCGTGGGGGGGGCATGCAGCAGGGTGCCCTGTGGCCTCGGTGCTTTGGTGGATCTGACAAGGGCTGCTGGTCTTTTCAGTTGAGCCTTTTCTTGGTGGGTGGAGGGGCGTGGCCACCTCCAAGCTCCTCCCATGCTCTGCAGGCATGGTTTCCCTCCTGAAGACGCTTTCACATCCTATCCCAATGAAACCCTCTTCTAGCATGTCATGTCCATGGACCAAAGAAATACAGCCGTAGAATAGATTAAATGTCCACTTCTGGGAAATACTTTGGTGCCGTCTTGAATATTCCTTAGGGTGGTTCATGACGTTTGCCTTGAAATGGGAATCTGCAGTCCATGACTAAAAGGCGCACCTTCGATGGAAATCCCAAGGTGGTTTGGGAAGATTCTTAACCGTGGACGAGTTTCTTCCCCATAGAAGAGGATGCCAAAACAACGTCACGTAACATGAATTTGAGAATGGAGACCTACTCCGTATGTGATAAAATTCAGCCTTTGACGTGTGCAATCGAGTGGTTTGGTCGATTTGCAAAGTGATACAAGCATCACTTCTGACTCGTTCCAGAACATGTTCATGGGCCCCCAAACACAACTCCATAACGTGAGCACGTGGTATCCATTCGTCCCTTCCCACCCAGTCCCCAGAATATACTGATCTATAATGATTCTTCATTGCTAGTGTAGATGGCTTTGTGGACACTGTCATAGAAATGGGGTCGTATAGTATGTGGCCTTTTGTGTGTGTCTCCTTTCACTTAGCATACCGTTTTCAACGTTTTTGTTTGTTTCTTTGTTTGAGTAGCATGTATCAGAGCTTTATACCTTTCGAAAACGAGCTAAGCAAGATCCCATCCCATGGATAGATCAGTTTGTTTACCCACGCATCAGTTGACGGACATTTGGTTATTTCCCCGTGGCGGCCTTTGTGAAGAATGCTACTACGCAACTTAGCACACGAATTTTTGCGTGATGTACGTTTTCTCTTCTCTTGGGGATATATCTAGCAGTGCAATTTCTGAGTCGCATGGAATCTCTACTTAACACGTGGGGAGCTGTCAACCTCTTTTGCAAAGCAGTTGCCTCAATTTTTTTTTCAACGTTTTTTTTTTTATTTATTTTTGGGACAGAGAGAGACAGAGCATGAACGGGGGAGGGGCAGAGAGAGAGGGAGACAAAGAATCGGAAACAGGCTCCAGGCTCCGAGCCATCAGCCCAGAGCCTGACGCGGGGCTCGAACTCACGGACCGCGAGATCGTGACCTGGCTGAAGTCGGACGCTTAACCGACTGCGCCACCCAGGCGCCCCGCAGTTGCCTCAATTTGAGTCCCATCGGCAACGCGCGGGGCTCTGGTTTCTCCACACCTTCCCCAGCACGTCTTATTGTCCGTCTTTTGGATCCTAGCCATCCTAGGCACTGGGATCTCCTTGTGGTTCTGATCTGCATTTCCCTGATTCCTAATAACGTTGAGCATCTTGTCATTGGCTTATTCGCCAACCGTGTACCTTCTTGGACCAATGTCCATGCAGATCCATTGCTCAATCGTTTTTTCTTTGGGGGGGGTGGGGTTCATTCTTATTCATTGATTGGTTGCTCGATTGACTGGTTGATTTCGAGGAGTAAGAGTTTTGCATATGTAACAATGTTACAGTTTGATGGCACCCAATCTGCCTGAGTTTTTCTTCCTGTGCTTTTTCTGTCGTATCTCAGAGCCATTGCCGAGAGAAGGTCTCAAAGACGTAACCCAGGATTTCTCCTGAGAGTTTTATAGTGCATCGTTTTAACTTTTATGCTAAAATGCTTGATCCAGATAGAAGGATTGTTGTTGTTGTTGTTGTTGTTGTTGTTGTTGTTGTTGTTGTGGATGTTGTCTTCTTATATGATGGGATGTAAAGATGCAACTTCATTCTTTTGAAAGTGGATTTCTAGGTGTGTCAGCACTAGTTATGGAAAAGACTCTTGCATTGATTGTTTTGGAACTCTGGGTGAAACTCAGTGGAACATAACTTCAAGGGCTCATCTTCATACTGTCCATTCTATTGCACCGATCTGTGAGTCTATCCTTCTGGCAGCACCACACTGCTTCCATTGCTGTAGCCGTGCAGCACCCATTGCCATTGGGATGTGTGAGTCCCCCACCGCTGAGTTTCTTTGGCAAGATTGTTTTCGTTACCCGACGTCCCTTTCATTCATTGCCGCATTCATCGTCATAGGAAAGTTAGGGTCAGATGATCCATTTCTGCGAAAAGCAACATTGGATTTTGATAGGGGTTGCATTCAATCTGCAGATCATGTTTTGCAGTGTTGTCATTTTCACCATATTCTGTTTTCTGATCCATGAACGTTGGATGCCTTTGTATTTAAGGTACTCTTCTATACCTCCTTTCAGTGCTGTTTTGCAGTCTTCAGGGTGTCAGTCTTGCACATTTTTTGTTCCGTTCATTCTTTTTTCTTAAAGTGTAATTATTAAATTATTTAGAGTGAGACAGAGAGAGAGAGAGAGAGAGAGAGAGAGAGAGAATCGCATGCAGGCTCGATACTTTCAGCATGGAGCCCGAATGGAGGATCCAACTCACAACTTGAGCGTCACAAGTTGAGCGAAAATCAAGAGCGGGACGCTAGACTGACTGAGGCCCCCAGGTGCCCCTTGAAGTATATTCTTAAGTATTTGTTCTTTTTGAGGACATTGTTTTCTGAATTTCAATGATGATTCTTCATTGCTCGTGTCTAGAAATACAGCTGATTGTTGTATATTGCGGATGGATCCTGCAACCTACTGAGTTGATTTATTATTGTGGTTTGTGTGTGTGTGTGTGTGCGCGCGCGCGCATGTGCGTGCATGTCTTTGGTTCTTTTGTTTGTGCAAGATTATGTGTTCTGTGAAGAGACATACTTTTCCTTCTTCGTTTCCCACATGGGTGCCTTTTACTTCCTTGTCTTGCCTCATTGCCCTGGGTAGACCTTGCGTGCGATGTGGAGTAGATGTGGTGAATGTGGACATCCTTTCCTGTCCCTGACCTCCAAAGGAAATCCCAGGCTTTCAGTGGGACGTGTGGTGGCAGCTGTGGCTGTTTGGTAGATCCTTTGATCGGGTCGAGGACATCGCCTTCTGTTCCTTCCTGTGTGGAACCAACGGTGTGATGTCTGTGAGCCCAGAGATGGAAAGAGTGCTCGTCAGTCTGTGCCGAGACACACTGCCTCTGGCCTCTGAAAACGACACCATTTCTCCTTTTGTCATCCGGAACACCTGAGGAACACAGCCCATTTTGAAGTCACTGCCCTCTCTCTAGGCTTGGCTCCTGCTCTGCGGCCTGGATGGGCGCAGACACCACTCATGGGATGCCTTGCGAAGCAGATCATGGCATGGGGAAGGAGCAGCCTCCACGATTCCAACAAAGTCTGAATCCCATGGAGGCTCAGCCGTCTGGGCTCCCTTAAGCCTGATAAGGACGACTCTTTTAGATTCAGTCGTCTCTTCCTTACTTATTGACTCATTCCTCCATGCGTGTCGTGAGTCGTTCCTGATTTAATTCCACAAACGTATGTGCAGTGAGCAGTGAGCCAACAGTGGAGTGACAGCAGTGAAGATCTGGGGAGCAGTGGTCCCTTAAGAAGTGAGGTGAGGGACACACGGTGTGTTTTGCAAGTGAGACCGCGGATGGAAGGAAACCGCCACAGGAAGACCAAGACGTATGGGGGGAGAGTTTATTGACCACGTATGGGGGTGGTGCACCAAGACCCATCGGATCTTAACACACCTGTGTTAGTGAGGCAGCTTCCGGGAGACATTGCGATGCCAATGCCATCAAGGTCCTAGCAAGCAGAGGAGAGCAAGGATGTGGTGCTTTGACACAGAGAATGATGAGAGAGGGGGATGTGGGCCACGTCCTGGCGCTGTGGGCCTTTTCCAGGTAGTGTGGCTCAGGCATGAAGGCATGGCAGTAGGAGAGGCCAAAGGGCCTGCAGGATGGGATCGCCTTTGTAGGGAATGTGTATGGGAGTAGTCCATTGCTTTGCCACAAGGGCTGGGGGCAAAGTCTAAGCCAAGACACTGGAGGGATCCAGCAAGCGGAGAGGAAGTGTTTGGGGGGCGGGCTTTGTGTGTTTTTTTTGGGGGGGGTGTAACCAGGATGTACCTATAGTCACTTGAGGGGAAGCACAGGTCTTTCGGAGCTCCCTGAGGCCATAAGCCAGAGCCTCAGACCTTGCACTGGCAGCAAACGGGGACACAGCAGCTGGATTGGCTGCAGGAGGACCCACAGCCGGAAGAGCAGCAGCAGGGCTTGCAGCAGCAGGACTGGCAGCAACAGGGCTTGCAGCAGCAGGACTGGCAGCAGCAGGGCTTGCAGCAGCAGGACTGGCAGCAGCAGGGCTTGCAGCAGCTGGACTGGCAGCAACAGGGCTTGCAGCAGCTGGACTGGCAGCAGCCACAGGAGCCACAGGAGCCACAGCCCCCCTTGGAGCCCCCACAGGAGCCACAGCCCCCCTTGGAGCCCCCACAGGAGCCACAGCCCCCCTTGGAGCCCCCACAGGAGCCACAGCCTCCCTTGGAGCCCCCACACGAGCCGCCGCTGGAACAGGCACAGGCGGGCACACAGCAGCACACGGGCTTGCAGCAGCACACGGGCACACAGCAGCTGGAGCCGCAGCCCCCACAGCTGGAGCCGCAGCCCCCACAGCTGGAGCCGCAGCCCCCACAGCTGGAGCCACAGCCTCCAGAACAGCCACAGCAGCCCATGGTTCTGGTGGGTTTGGGGCGGAGTCGGTCAGAGATGCAGGTGCAGAGGGGAGGTGTTCAGGTGTGGAGCCTCCTGGGCCAGGGGCCCTGTATATAGCTGCCAGGGTCAGGTGAGAGGCTGACACACTGTCACTTCCTGGTTCCTGTTTGTGCCACTTTGCAGCGGACAAAGGATGAGTGTTTTTCAGAATTTCATCATGACCATGTGATTGTATTGACCAGAACGTCTTTGGTGGGTTTTGCCTTTTCCCCGGCGCCCGACTTGCATCACCTGACGGGCTTGTGTTTCAGAGTTTGCAGGGAGACGGAAGCAGCGCCTCGGAGCCCTGGTGCTCCCACCCTGACCCGATTCGTGACCCTCAACAGTCTTGGCACGATTCCAAAGAGCACATGACCGGTGGGCTCAGGGTGTGGAGAGTGTGGGAAGCAGAAAGCCACCTTGGCGGTGGGCAGTGGGAAGGGCCCTTCCTGTCCATCCCCAGGCAGGAGGTGCTTATGGGCATTCGGAGCAGGTGGCGCCCACGGTTCTGGGCTGGGACCCTGATGGCGGAGCCTGGGCTACTCAGGGTCCTCCTTGAATTGCCTCGTGGGAGTTGTGCTTTGACTGAAATCGCGGGGCAGGCTGGTGCTGAGAGATGCCTTGAGCCAGCTCCTGTGCTCCCGAGGTGCCCTGCCTTCCTTCTGTGGATCGGAGCCGCCCGATTGCACTGTGGGCATCAGGATCCATCCGTGCTATCAGTACGACGCCCCTTGTTTGCCTGTAGACCCCGAGGCACGAGGAGCCCAAAGTGGCCGGGTGGCCGCCTCAACTCCAGTCCAGCGGAATGGTTGTGTGTCCGTGCTGGAAGCCTTTCTCCCTCCGCAACCAAGAGCTTCAGGCCAGCGGCGCATGAGGTCCCGGCGACTGGAGAGAACCATTTAGCTAGCGGGTCAGCAGGGAAAAGAGTGAGGAGGATGTGGTAGGAATCACCAGCCGTGCGTCTTTCAGGTCCTTGAGGCCGATGCTCTCCGTAGAGTCCCTCAGGAGTGTAGCGCGACCCACCGTTCCTAGCCTGGCCTGTCCCCTTGGGGTCTGGTGGCTCGCCCTGGCCTCGCCCGCCATTACAGCCCTCAACGCGTGGACCAGGGAGCCACGCGTGAGAACAATGGTTTCTGCCCCGGAAGATTTGCATTGCTTGCGGGTTTGATATCAATATTCCATTTGCTCGCGTGACAGTTTACAACACTTGGCTGTACATCGTTCCAAGGGCGACTTACACATATGTAGCATAAACGTGTCTTGTGGAGGCTGCTAGCCCCCTCTTCGGAAAGATAAAATCAAAAGAATACGACAAAGCTAAGACTCCCTGCCAAAGGGACGCAGGGCTCAAGTCTGAGCAACTCGAAGAGAAATGCCCTGCAGGCTCTTAGGCTGAACGATCTATGCCACCGCCTTTATTAGTTTGACAAATTCCCTTCAAATTTTAAACCACGCGTGCAAAGTCGATAGCTTTGGTTTCTCTTTTGCGTGTCTCCGTCTCGGTCGGGCGTGTTCCTTTCCTTCCCCACCCCCTCCCGCCATCCACCCCCCCCCCCAGGCATTTTTCTGTCCTTCCGGCTTGGGAAGTTTCCATTGACCTGCCTGAGTTCACGGAGTGTGTGCACACCGTGTCCGGTCAGCTGATGGGTCCATCAAAGCCTTTCTTCGCCTTTGTCACCGTGCCTTTGATCTCTAGCCCTTCCTGGGAATCTTTGGTAGGATTTCCTGTCACTGCTTCCATCACCCATTTCCTCTCGGAGGTGTCCTGAGAGGCTCAGCGTGTCAATCATATTTATTTTAACTTCCTGGTCTGATCATTTCAAAGTCCCTGGCGTGCCTGGGTCTGGCTGTGATGCTCGCTCTGTGTCTTCCAGCTGAGCTCTCTGTCTTTGAGTATGCCTTGTAGTTTGATGTCGAAAGCTGGGCGTGATGCACCGGGGAAGAGGAATGGTGGTACATAGGCCTGGAGGGGTGTGTTAATAAGGGGTGGGTGGGAGGGGATGTTCTTCGTCTTTTAGTGACCTGGCCTGCAACCTTTACTAGGCGGCCTCAGTCCGTCCCCACCACGCCCCCGCCGCCAGCCGGGCCGCCACCCTGCCGCCAGGTGGTCATGAATCAGCGTGGGACTGGAGCTGAGTATTTCCTCCCCTCCAGGTCACTGGGCTCTGATAAAACCCCAGCAACGTTGGGCTTGGTCAAATCACGTATCCTGAGGGCAGACCTCACGAAGGTGGGGACGTGCTCTGGCATAATTCTACATGTCTCCTTCCATGCTCCCTCTGGCCCAAAGCATGAGGGGAGTTTTGGAGTGTGTCCCCCCTGGAGATGTTAGCTCTCGGGCATGTCTGCACTGAGGTTGGCTTACCCTCTGTTTCTGTAAGTCGTGATTCTCTGTCTCTGCCCCTCTGTCTCTCCAACACAGGGCGGGGCGTGGGGGGGGCATGCAGCAGGGTGCCCTGTGGCCTCGGTGCTTTGGTGGATCTGACAAGGGCTGCTGGTCTTTTCAGTTGAGCCTTTTCTTGGTGGGTGGAGGGGCGTGGCCACCTCCAAGCTCCTCCCATGCTCTGCAGGCATGGTTTCCCTCCTGAAGACGCTTTCACATCCTATCCCAATGAAACCCTCTTCTAGCATGTCATGTCCATGGACCAAAGAAATACAGCCGTAGAATAGATTAAATGTCCGCTTCTGGGAAATACTTTGGTGCCGTCTTGAATATTCCTTAGGGTGGTTCATGACGTTTGCCTTGAAATGGGAATCTGCAGTCCATGACTAAAAGGCGCACCTTCGATGGAAATCCCAAGGTGGTTTGGGAAGATTCTTAACCGTGGACGAGTTTCTTCCCCATAGAAGAGGATGCCAAAACAACGTCACGTAACATGAATTTGAGAATGGAGACCTACTCCGTATGTGATAAAATTCAGCCTTTGACGTGTGCAATCGAGTGGTTTGGTCGATTTGCAAAGTGATACAAGCATCACTTCTGACTCGTTCCAGAACATGTTCATGGGCCCCCAAACACAACTCCATAACGTGAGCACGTGGTATCCATTCGTCCCTTCCCACCCAGTCCCCAGAATATACTGATCTATAATGATTCTTCATTGCTAGTGTAGATGGCTTTGTGGACACTGTCATAGAAATGGGGTCGTATAGTATGTGGCCTTTTGTGTGTGTCTCCTTTCACTTAGCATACCGTTTTCAACGTTTTTGTTTGTTTCTTTGTTTGAGTAGCATGTATCAGAGCTTTATACGTTTCGAAAACGAGCTAAGCAAGATCCCATCCCATGGATAGATCAGTTTGTTTACCCACGCATCAGTTGACGGACATTTGGTTATTTCCCCGTGGCGGCCTTTGTGAAGAATGCTACTACGCAACTTAGCACACGAATTTTTGCGTGATGTACGTTTTCTCTTCTCTTGGGGATATATCTAGCAGTGCAATTTCTGAGTCGCATGGAATCTCTACTTAACACGTGGGGAGCTGTCAACCTCTTTTGCAAAGCAGTTGCCTCAATTTTTTTTTCAACGTTTTTTTTTTTTATTTATTTTTGGGACAGAGAGAGACAGAGCATGAACGGGGGAGGGGCAGAGAGAGAGGGAGACAAAGAATCGGAAACAGGCTCCAGGCTCCGAGCCATCAGCCCAGAGCCTGACGCGGGGCTCGAACTCACGGACCGCGAGATCGTGACCTGGCTGAAGTCGGACGCTTAACCGACTGCGCCACCCAGGCGCCCCGCAGTTGCCTCAATTTGAGTCCCATCGGCAACGCGCGGGGCTCTGGTTTCTCCACACCTTCCCCAGCACGTCTTATTGTCCGTCTTTTGGATCCTAGCCATCCTAGGCACTGGGATCTCCTTGTGGTTCTGATCTGCATTTCCCTGATTCCTAATAACGTTGAGCATCTTGTCATTGGCTTATTCGCCAACCGTGTACCTTCTTGGACCAATGTCCATGCAGATCCATTGCTCAATCGTTTTTTCTTTGGGGGGGGTGGGGTTCATTCTTATTCATTGATTGGTTGCTCGATTGACTGGTTGATTTCGAGGAGTAAGAGTTTTGCATATGTAACAATGTTACAGTTTGATGGCACCCAATCTGCCTGAGTTTTTCTTCCTGTGCTTTTTCTGTCGTATCTCAGAGCCATTGCCGAGAGAAGGTCTCAAAGACGTAACCCAGGATTTCTCCTGAGAGTTTTATAGTGCATCGTTTTAACTTTTATGCTAAAATGCTTGATCCAGATAGAAGGATTGTTGTTGTTGTTGTTGTTGTTGTTGTTGTTGTTGTTGTGGATGTTGTCTTCTTATATGATGGGATGTAAAGATGCAACTTCATTCTTTTGAAAGTGGATTTCTAGGTGTGTCAGCACTAGTTATGGAAAAGACTCTTGCATTGATTGTTTTGGAACTCTGGGTGAAACTCAGTGGAACATAACTTCAAGGGCTCATCTTCATACTGTCCATTCTATTGCACCGATCTGTGAGTCTATCCTTCTGGCAGCACCACACTGCTTCCATTGCTGTAGCCGTGCAGCACCCATTGCCATTGGGATGTGTGAGTCCCCCACCGCTGAGTTTCTTTGGCAAGATTGTTTTCGTTACCCGACGTCCCTTTCATTCATTGCCGCATTCATCGTCATAGGAAAGTTAGGGTCAGATGATCCATTTCTGCGAAAAGCAACATTGGATTTTGATAGGGGTTGCATTCAATCTGCAGATCATGTTTTGCAGTGTTGTCATTTTCACCATATTCTGTTTTCTGATCCATGAACGTTGGATGCCTTTGTATTTAAGGTACTCTTCTATACCTCCTTTCAGTGCTGTTTTGCAGTCTTCAGGGTGTCAGTCTTGCACATTTTTTGTTCCGTTCATTCTTTTTTCTTAAAGTGTAATTATTAAATTATTTAGAGTGAGACAGAGAGAGAGAGAGAGAGAGAGAGAGAGAGAATCGCATGCAGGCTCGATACTTTCAGCATGGAGCCCGAATGGAGGATCCAACTCACAACTTGAGCGTCACAAGTTGAGCGAAAATCAAGAGCGGGACGCTAGACTGACTGAGGCCCCCAGGTGCCCCTTGAAGTATATTCTTAAGTATTTGTTCTTTTTGAGGACATTGTTTTCTGAATTTCAATGATGATTCTTCATTGCTCGTGTCTAGAAATACAGCTGATTGTTGTATATTGCGGATGGATCCTGCAACCTACTGAGTTGATTTATTATTGTGGTTTGTGTGTGTGTGTGTGTGCGCGCGCGCGCATGTGCGTGCATGTCTTTGGTTCTTTTGTTTGTGCAAGATTATGTGTTCTGTGAAGAGACATACTTTTCCTTCTTCGTTTCCCACATGGATGCCTTTTACTTCCTTGTCTTGCCTCATTGCCCTGGGTAGACCTTGCGTGCGATGTGGAGTAGATGTGGTGAATGTGGACATCCTTTCCTGTCCCTGACCTTCAAAGGAAATCCCAGGCTTTCAGTGGGACGTGTGGTGGCAGCTGTGGCTGTTTGGTAGATCCTTTGATCGGGTCGAGGACATCGCCTTCTGTTCCTTCCTGTGTGGAACCAACGGTGTGATGTCTGTGAGCCCAGAGATGGAAAGAGTGCTCGTCAGTCTGTGCCGAGACACACTGCCTCTGGCCTCTGAAAACGACACCATTTCTCCTTTTGTCATCCGGAACACCTGAGGAACACAGCCCATTTTGAAGTCACTGCCCTCTCTCTAGGCTTGGCTCCTGCTCTGCGGCCTGGATGGGCGCAGACACCACTCATGGGATGCCTTGCGAAGCAGATCATGGCATGGGGAAGGAGCAGCCTCCACGATTCCAACAAAGTCTGAATCCCATGGAGGCTCAGCCGTCTGGGCTCCCTTAAGCCTGATAAGGACGACTCTTTTAGATTCAGTCGTCTCTTCCTTACTTATTGACTCATTCCTCCATGCGTGTCGTGAGTCGTTCCTGATTTAATTCCACAAACGTATGTGCAGTGAGCAGTGAGCCAACAGTGGAGTGACAGCAGTGAAGATCTGGGGAGCAGTGGTCCCTTAAGAAGTGAGGTGAGGGACACACGGTGTGTTTTGCAAGTGAGACCGCGGATGGAAGGAAACCGCCACAGGAAGACCAAGACGTATGGGGGGAGAGTTTATTGACCACGTATGGGGGTGGTGCACCAAGACCCATCGGATCTTAACACACCTGTGTTAGTGAGGCAGCTTCCGGGAGACATTGCGATGCCAATGCCATCAAGGTCCTAGCAAGCAGAGGAGAGCAAGGATGTGGTGCTTTGACACAGAGAATGATGAGAGAGGGGGATGTGGGCCACGTCCTGGCGCTGTGGGCCTTTTCCAGGTAGTGTGGCTCAGGCATGAAGGCATGGCAGTAGGAGAGGCCAAAGGGCCTGCAGGATGGGATCGCCTTTGTAGGGAATGTGTATGGGAGTAGTCCATTGCTTTGCCACAAGGGCTGGGGGCAAAGTCTAAGCCAAGACACTGGAGGGATCCAGCAAGCGGAGAGGAAGTGTTTGGGGGGCGGGCTTTGTGTGTTTTTTTTGGGGGGGGTGTAACCAGGATGTACCTATAGTCACTTGAGGGGAAGCACAGGTCTTTCGGAGCTCCCTGAGGCCATAAGCCAGAGCCTCAGACCTTGCACTGGCAGCAAACGGGGACACAGCAGCTGGATTGGCTGCAGGAGGACCCACAGCCGGAAGAGCAGCAGCAGGGCTTGCAGCAGCAGGACTGGCAGCAGCAGGGCTTGCAGCAGCAGGACTGGCAGCAGCAGGGCTTGCAGCAGCTGGACTGGCAGCAACAGGGCTTGCAGCAGCTGGACTGGCAGCAGCCACAGGAGCCACAGGAGCCACAGCCCCCCTTGGAGCCCCCACAGGAGCCACAGCCCCCCTTGGAGCCCCCACAGGAGCCACAGCCCCCCTTGGAGCCCCCACAGGAGCCACAGCCCCCCTTGGAGCCCCCACAGGAGCCACAGCCTCCCTTGGAGCCCCCACACGAGCCGCCGCTGGAACAGGCACAGGCGGGCACACAGCAGCACACGGGCTTGCAGCAGCACACGGGCACACAGCAGCTGGAGCCGCAGCCCCCACAGCTGGAGCCGCAGCCCCCACAGCTGGAGCCGCAGCCCCCACAGCTGGAGCCACAGCCTCCAGAACAGCCACAGCAGCCCATGGTTCTGGTGGGTTTGGGGCGGAGTCGGTCAGAGATGCAGGTGCAGAGGGGAGGTGTTCAGGTGTGGAGCCTCCTGGGCCAGGGGCCCTGTATATAGCTGCCAGGGTCAGGTGAGAGGCTGACACACTGTCACTTCCTGGTTCCTGTTTGTGCCACTTTGCAGCGGACAAAGGATGAGTGTTTTTCAGAATTTCATCATGACCATGTGATTGTATTGACCAGAACGTCTTTGGTGGGTTTTGCCTTTTCCCCGGCGCCCGACTTGCATCACCTCACGGGCTTGTGTTTCAGAGTTTGCAGGGATACGGAAGCAGCGCCTCGGAGCCCTGGTGCTCCCACCCTGACCCGATTCGTGACCCTCAACAGTCTTGGCACGATTCCAAAGAGCACATGACCGGTGGGCTCAGGGTGTGGAGAGTGTGGGAAGCAGAAAGCCACCTTGGCGGTGGGCAGTGGGAAGGGCCCTTCCTGTCCATCTCCAGGCAGGAGGTGCTTATGGGCATTCGGAGCAGGTGGCGCCCACGGTTCTGGGCTGGGACCCTGATGGCGGAGCCTGGGCTACTCAGGGTCCTCCTTGAATTGCCTCGTGGGAGTTGTGCTTTGACTGAAATCGCGGGGCAGGCTGGTGCTGAGAGATGCCTTGAGCCAGCTCCTGTGCTCCCGAGGTGCCCTGCCTTCCTTCTGTGGATCGGAGCCGCCCGATTGCACTGTGGGCATCAGGATCCATCCGTGCTATCAGTACGACGCCCCTTGTTTGCCTGTAGACCCCGAGGCACGAGGAGCCCAAAGTGGCCGGGTGGCCGCCTCAACTCCAGTCCAGCGGAATGGTTGTGTGTCCGTGCTGGAAGCCTTTCTCCCTCCGCAACCAAGAGCTTCAGGCCAGCGGCGCATGAGGTCCCGGCGACTGGAGAGAACCATTTAGCTAGCGGGTCAGCAGGGAAAAGAGTGAGGAGGATGTGGTAGGAATCACCAGCCGTGCGTCTTTCAGGTCCTTGAGGCCGATGCTCTCCGTAGAGTCCCTCAGGAGTGTAGCGCGACCCACCGTTCCTAGCCTGGCCTGTCCCCTTGGGGTCTGGTGGCTCGCCCTGGCCTCGCCCGCCATTACAGCCCTCAACGCGTGGACCAGGGAGCCACGCGTGAGAACAATGGTTTCTGCCCCGGAAGATTTGCATTGCTTGCGGGTTTGATATCAATATTCCATTTGCTCGCGTGACAGTTTACAACACTTGGCTGTACATCGTTCCAAGGGCGACTTACACATATGTAGCATAAACGTGTCTTGTGGAGGCTGCTAGCCCCCTCTTCGGAAAGATAAAATCAAAAGAATACGACAAAGCTAAGACTCCCTGCCAAAGGGACGCAGGGCTCAAGTCTGAGCAACTCGAAGAGAAATGCCCTGCAGGCTCTTAGGCTGAACGATCTATGCCACCGCCTTTATTAGTTTGACAAATTCCCTTCAAATTTTAAACCACGCGTGCAAAGTCGATAGCTTTGGTTTCTCTTTTGCGTGTCTCCGTCTCGGTCGGGCGTGTTCCTTTCCTTCCCCACCCCCTCCCGCCATCCACCCCCCCCCCCAGGCATTTTTCTGTCCTTCCGGCTTGGGAAGTTTCCATTGACCTGCCTGAGTTCACGGAGTGTGTGCACACCGTGTCCGGTCAGCTGATGGGTCCATCAAAGCCTTTCTTCGCCTTTGTCACCGTGCCTTTGATCTCTAGCCCTTCCTGGGAATCTTTGGTAGGATTTCCTGTCACTGCTTCCATCACCCATTTCCTCTCGGAGGTGTCCTGAGAGGCTCAGCGTGTCAATCATATTTATTTTAACTTCCTGGTCTGATCATTTCAAAGTCCCTGGCGTGCCTGGGTCTGGCTGTGATGCTCGCTCTGTGTCGTCCAGCTGAGCTCTCTGTCTTTGAGTATGCCTTGTAGTTTGATGTCGAAAGCTGGGCGTGATGCACCGGGGAAGAGGAATGGTGGTACATAGGCCTGGAGGGGTGTGTTAATAAGGGGTGGGTGGGAGGGGATGTTCTTCGTCTTTTAGTGACCTGGCCTGCAACCTTTACTAGGCGGCCTCAGTCCGTCCCCACCACGCCCCCGCCGCCAGCCGGGCCGCCACCCTGCCGCCAGGTGGTCATGAATCAGCGTGGGACTGGAGCTAAGTATTTCCTCCCCTCCAGGTCACTGGGCTCTGATAAAACCCCAGCAACGTTGGGCTTGGTCAAATCACGTATCCTGAGGGCAGACCTCACGAAGGTGGGGACGTGCTCTGGCATAATTCTACATGTCTCCTTCCATGCTCCCTCTGGCCCAAAGCATGAGGGGAGTTTTGGAGTGTGTCCCCCCTGGAGATGTTAGCTCTCGGGCATGTCTGCACTGAGGTTGGCTTACCCTCTGTTTCTGTAAGTCGTGATTCTCTGTCTCTGCCCCTCTGTCTCTCCAACACAGGGCGGGGCGTGGGGGGGGCATGCAGCAGGGTGCCCTGTGGCCTCGGTGCTTTGGTGGATCTGACAAGGGCTGCTGGTCTTTTCAGTTGAGCCTTTTCTTGGTGGGTGGAGGGGCGTGGCCACCTCCAAGCTCCTCCCATGCTCTGCAGGCATGGTTTCCCTCCTGAAGACGCTTTCACATCCTATCCCAATGAAACCCTCTTCTAGCATGTCATGTCCATGGACCAAAGAAATACAGCCGTAGAATAGATTAAATGTCCGCTTCTGGGAAATACTTTGGTGCCGTCTTGAATATTCCTTAGGGTGGTTCATGACGTTTGCCTTGAAATGGGAATCTGCAGTCCATGACTAAAAGGCGCACCTTCGATGGAAATCCCAAGGTGGTTTGGGAAGATTCTTAACCGTGGACGAGTTTCTTCCCCATAGAAGAGGATGCCAAAACAACGTCACGTAACATGAATTTGAGAATGGAGACCTACTCCGTATGTGATAAAATTCAGCCTTTGACGTGTGCAATCGAGTGGTTTGGTCGATTTGCAAAGTGATACAAGCATCACTTCTGACTCGTTCCAGAACATGTTCATGGGCCCCCAAACACAACTCCATAACGTGAGCACGTGGTATCCATTCGTCCCTTCCCACCCAGTCCCCAGAATATACTGATCTATAATGATTCTTCATTGCTAGTGTAGATGGCTTTGTGGACACTGTCATAGAAATGGGGTCGTATAGTATGTGGCCTTTTGTGTGTGTCTCCTTTCACTTAGCATACCGTTTTCAACGTTTTTGTTTGTTTCTTTGTTTGAGTAGCATGTATCAGAGCTTTATACGTTTCGAAAACGAGCTAAGCAAGATCCCATCCCATGGATAGATCAGTTTGTTTACCCACGCATCAGTTGACGGACATTTGGTTATTTCCCCGTGGCGGCCTTTGTGAAGAATGCTACTACGCAACTTAGCACACGAATTTTTGCGTGATGTACGTTTTCTCTTCTCTTGGGGATATATCTAGCAGTGCAATTTCTGAGTCGCATGGAATCTCTACTTAACACGTGGGGAGCTGTCAACCTCTTTTGCAAAGCAGTTGCCTCAATTTTTTTTTCAACGTTTTTTTTTTTTATTTATTTTTGGGACAGAGAGAGACAGAGCATGAACGGGGGAGGGGCAGAGAGAGAGGGAGACAAAGAATCGGAAACAGGCTCCAGGCTCCGAGCCATCAGCCCAGAGCCTGACGCGGGGCTCGAACTCACGGACCGCGAGATCGTGACCTGGCTGAAGTCGGACGCTTAACCGACTGCGCCACCCAGGCGCCCCGCAGTTGCCTCAATTTGAGTCCCATCGGCAACGCGCGGGGCTCTGGTTTCTCCACACCTTCCCCAGCACGTCTTATTGTCCGTCTTTTGGATCCTAGCCATCCTAGGCACTGGGATCTCCTTGTGGTTCTGATCTGCATTTCCCTGATTCCTAATAACGTTGAGCATCTTGTCATTGGCTTATTCGCCAACCGTGTACCTTCTTGGACCAATGTCCATGCAGATCCATTGCTCAATCGTTTTTTCTTTGGGGGGGGTGGGGTTCATTCTTATTCATTGATTGGTTGCTCGATTGACTGGTTGATTTCGAGGAGTAAGAGTTTTGCATATGTAACAATGTTACAGTTTGATGGCACCCAATCTGCCTGAGTTTTTCTTCCTGTGCTTTTTCTGTCGTATCTCAGAGCCATTGCCGAGAGAAGGTCTCAAAGACGTAACCCAGGATTTCTCCTGAGAGTTTTATAGTGCATCGTTTTAACTTTTATGCTAAAATGCTTGATCCAGATAGAAGGATTGTTGTTGTTGTTGTTGTTGTTGTTGTTGTTGTTGTTGTGGATGTTGTCTTCTTATATGATGGGATGTAAAGATGCAACTTCATTCTTTTGAAAGTGGATTTCTAGGTGTGTCAGCACTAGTTATGGAAAAGACTCTTGCATTGATTGTTTTGGAACTCTGGGTGAAACTCAGTGGAACATAACTTCAAGGGCTCATCTTCATACTGTCCATTCTATTGCACCGATCTGTGAGTCTATCCTTCTGGCAGCACCACACTGCTTCCATTGCTGTAGCCGTGCAGCACCCATTGCCATTGGGATGTGTGAGTCCCCCACCGCTGAGTTTCTTTGGCAAGATTGTTTTCGTTACCCGACGTCCCTTTCATTCATTGCCGCATTCATCGTCATAGGAAAGTTAGGGTCAGATGATCCATTTCTGCGAAAAGCAACATTGGATTTTGATAGGGGTTGCATTCAATCTGCAGATCATGTTTTGCAGTGTTGTCATTTTCACCATATTCTGTTTTCTGATCCATGAACGTTGGATGCCTTTGTATTTAAGGTACTCTTCTATACCTCCTTTCAGTGCTGTTTTGCAGTCTTCAGGGTGTCAGTCTTGCACATTTTTTGTTCCGTTCATTCTTTTTTCTTAAAGTGTAATTATTAAATTATTTAGAGTGAGACAGAGAGAGAGAGAGAGAGAGAGAGAGAGAGAGAGAGAGAGAATCGCATGCAGGCTCGATACTTTCAGCATGGAGCCCGAATGGAGGATCCAACTCACAACTTGAGCGTCACAAGTTGAGCGAAAATCAAGAGCGGGACGCTAGACTGACTGAGGCCCCCAGGTGCCCCTTGAAGTATATTCTTAAGTATTTGTTCTTTTTGAGGACATTGTTTTCTGAATTTCAATGATGATTCTTCATTGCTCGTGTCTAGAAATACAGCTGATTGTTGTATATTGCGGATGGATCCTGCAACCTACTGAGTTGATTTATTATTGTGGTTTGTGTGTGTGTGTGTGTGCGCGCGCGCGCATGTGCGTGCATGTCTTTGGTTCTTTTGTTTGTGCAAGATTATGTGTTCTGTGAAGAGACATACTTTTCCTTCTTCGTTTCCCACATGGATGCCTTTTACTTCCTTGTCTTGCCTCATTGCCCTGGGTAGACCTTGCGTGCGATGTGGAGTAGATGTGGTGAATGTGGACATCCTTTCCTGTCCCTGACCTTCAAAGGAAATCCCAGGCTTTCAGTGGGACGTGTGGTGGCAGCTGTGGCTGTTTGGTAGATCCTTTGATCGGGTCGAGGACATCGCCTTCTGTTCCTTCCTGTGTGGAACCAACGGTGTGATGTCTGTGAGCCCAGAGATGGAAAGAGTGCTCGTCAGTCTGTGCCGAGACACACTGCCTCTGGCCTCTGAAAACGACACCATTTCTCCTTTTGTCATCCGGAACACCTGAGGAACACAGCCCATTTTGAAGTCACTGCCCTCTCTCTAGGCTTGGCTCCTGCTCTGCGGCCTGGATGGGCGCAGACACCACTCATGGGATGCCTTGCGAAGCAGATCATGGCATGGGGAAGGAGCAGCCTCCACGATTCCAACAAAGTCTGAATCCCATGGAGGCTCAGCCGTCTGGGCTCCCTTAAGCCTGATAAGGACGACTCTTTTAGATTCAGTCGTCTCTTCCTTACTTATTGACTCATTCCTCCATGCGTGTCGTGAGTCGTTCCTGATTTAATTCCACAAACGTATGTGCAGTGAGCAGTGAGCCAACAGTGGAGTGACAGCAGTGAAGATCTGGGGAGCAGTGGTCCCTTAAGAAGTGAGGTGAGGGACACACGGTGTGTTTTGCAAGTGAGACCGCGGATGGAAGGAAACCGCCACAGGAAGACCAAGACGTATGGGGGGAGAGTTTATTGACCACGTATGGGGGTGGTGCACCAAGACCCATCGGATCTTAACACACCTGTGTTAGTGAGGCAGCTTCCGGGAGACATTGCGATGCCAATGCCATCAAGGTCCTAGCAAGCAGAGGAGAGCAAGGATGTGGTGCTTTGACACAGAGAATGATGAGAGAGGGGGATGTGGGCCACGTCCTGGCGCTGTGGGCCTTTTCCAGGTAGTGTGGCTCAGGCATGAAGGCATGGCAGTAGGAGAGGCCAAAGGGCCTGCAGGATGGGATCGCCTTTGTAGGGAATGTGTATGGGAGTAGTCCATTGCTTTGCCACAAGGGCTGGGGGCAAAGTCTAAGCCAAGACACTGGAGGGATCCAGCAAGCGGAGAGGAAGTGTTTGGGGGGCGGGCTTTGTGTGTTTTTTTGGGGGGGGGTGTAACCAGGATGTACCTATAGTCACTTGAGGGGAAGCACAGGTCTTTCGGAGCTCCCTGAGGCCATAAGCCAGAGCCTCAGACCTTGCACTGGCAGCAAACGGGGACACAGCAGCTGGATTGGCTGCAGGAGGACCCACAGCCGGAAGAGCAGCAGCAGGGCTTGCAGCAGCAGGACTGGCAGCAGCAGGGCTTGCAGCAGCAGGACTGGCAGCAGCAGGGCTTGCAGCAGCTGGACTGGCAGCAACAGGGCTTGCAGCAGCTGGACTGGCAGCAGCCACAGGAGCCACAGGAGCCACAGCCCCCCTTGGAGCCCCCACAGGAGCCACAGCCCCCCTTGGAGCCCCCACAGGAGCCACAGCCCCCCTTGGAGCCCCCACAGGAGCCACAGCCCCCCTTGGAGCCCCCACAGGAGCCACAGCCTCCCTTGGAGCCCCCACACGAGCCGCCGCTGGAACAGGCACAGGCGGGCACACAGCAGCACACGGGCTTGCAGCAGCACACGGGCACACAGCAGCTGGAGCCGCAGCCCCCACAGCTGGAGCCACAGCCCCCACAGCTGGAGCCGCAGCCCCCACAGCTGGAGCCACAGCCTCCAGAACAGCCACAGCAGCCCATGGTTCTGGTGGGTTTGGGGCGGAGTCGGTCAGAGATGCAGGTGCAGAGGGGAGGTGTTCAGGTGTGGAGCCTCCTGGGCCAGGGGCCCTGTATATAGCTGCCAGGGTCAGGTGAGAGGCTGACACACTGTCACTTCCTGGTTCCTGTTTGTGCCACTTTGCAGCGGACAAAGGATGAGTGTTTTTCAGAATTTCATCATGACCATGTGATTGTATTGACCAGAACGTCTTTGGTGGGTTTTGCCTTTTCCCCGGCGCCCGACTTGCATCACCTCACGGGCTTGTGTTTCAGAGTTTGCAGGGAGACGGAAGCAGCGCCTCGGAGCCCTGGTGCTCCCACCCTGACCCGATTCGTGACCCTCAACAGTCTTGGCACGATTCCAAAGAGCACATGACCGGTGGGCTCAGGGTGTGGAGAGTGTGGGAAGCAGAAAGCCACCTTGGCGGTGGGCAGTGGGAAGGGCCCTTCCTGTCCATCCCCAGGCAGGAGGTGCTTATGGGCATTCGGAGCAGGTGGCGCCCACGGTTCTGGGCTGGGACCCTGATGGCGGAGCCTGGGCTACTCAGGGTCCTCCTTGAATTGCCTCGTGGGAGTTGTGCTTTGACTGAAATCGCGGGGCAGGCTGGTGCTGAGAGATGCCTTGAGCCAGCTCCTGTGCTCCCGAGGTGCCCTGCCTTCCTTCTGTGGATCGGAGCCACCCGATTGCACTGTGGGCATCAGGATCCATCCGTGCTATCAGTACGACGCCCCTTGTTTGCCTGTAGACCCCGAGGCACGAGGAGCCCAAAGTGGCCGGGTGGCCGCCTCAACTCCAGTCCAGCGGAATGGTTGTGTGTCCGTGCTGGAAGCCTTTCTCCCTCCGCAACCAAGAGCTTCAGGCCAGCGGCGCATGAGGTCCCGGCGACTGGAGAGAACCATTTAGCTAGCGGGTCAGCAGGGAAAAGAGTGAGGAGGATGTGGTAGGAATCACCAGCCGTGCGTCTTTCAGGTCCTTGAGGCCGATGCTCTCCGTAGAGTCCCTCAGGAGTGTAGCGCGACCCACCGTTCCTAGCCTGGCCTGTCCCCTTGGGGTCTGGTGGCTCGCCCTGGCCTCGCCCGCCATTACAGCCCTCAACGCGTGGACCAGGGAGCCACGCGTGAGAACAATGGTTTCTGCCCCGGAAGATTTGCATTGCTTGCGGGTTTGATATCAATATTCCATTTGCTCGCGTGACAGTTTACAACACTTGGCTGTACATCGTTCCAAGGGCGACTTACACATATGTAGCATAAACGTGTCTTGTGGAGGCTGCTAGCCCCCTCTTCGGAAAGATAAAATCAAAAGAATACGACAAAGCTAAGACTCCCTGCCAAAGGGACGCAGGGCTCAAGTCTGAGCAACTCGAAGAGAAATGCCCTGCAGGCTCTTAGGCTGAACGATCTATGCCACCGCCTTTATTAGTTTGACAAATTCCCTTCAAATTTTAAACCACGCGTGCAAAGTCGATAGCTTTGGTTTCTCTTTTGCGTGTCTCCGTCTCGGTCGGGCGTGTTCCTTTCCTTCCCCACCCCCTCCCGCCATCCACCCCCCCCCCAGGCATTTTTCTGTCCTTCCGGCTTGGGAAGTTTCCATTGACCTGCCTGAGTTCACGGAGTGTGTGCACACCGTGTCCGGTCAGCTGATGGGTCCATCAAAGCCTTTCTTCGCCTTTGTCACCGTGCCTTTGATCTCTAGCCCTTCCTGGGAATCTTTGGTAGGATTTCCTGTCACTGCTTCCATCACCCATTTCCTCTCGGAGGTGTCCTGAGAGGCTCAGCGTGTCAATCATATTTATTTTAACTTCCTGGTCTGATCATTTCAAAGTCCCTGGCGTGCCTGGGTCTGGCTGTGATGCTCGCTCTGTGTCTTCCAGCTGAGCTCTCTGTCTTTGAGTATGCCTTGTAGTTTGATGTCGAAAGCTGGGCGTGATGCACCGGGGAAGAGGAATGGTGGTACATAGGCCTGGAGGGGTGTGTTAATAAGGGGTGGGTGGGAGGGGATGTTCTTCGTCTTTTAGTGACCTGGCCTGCAACCTTTACTAGGCGGCCTCAGTCCGTCCCCACCACGCCCCCGCCGCCAGCCGGGCCGCCACCCTGCCGCCAGGTGGTCATGAATCAGCGTGGGACTGGAGCTGAGTATTTCCTCCCCTCCAGGTCACTGGGCTCTGATAAAACCCCAGCAACGTTGGGCTTGGTCAAATCACGTATCCTGAGGGCAGACCTCACGAAGGTGGGGACGTGCTCTGGCATAATTCTACATGTCTCCTTCCATGCTCCCTCTGGCCCAAAGCATGAGGGGAGTTTTGGAGTGTGTCCCCCCTGGAGATGTTAGCTCTCGGGCATGTCTGCACTGAGGTTGGCTTACCCTCTGTTTCTGTAAGTCGTGATTCTCTGTCTCTGCCCCTCTGTCTCTCCAACACAGGGCGGGGCGTGGGGGGGGCATGCAGCAGGGTGCCCTGTGGCCTCGGTGCTTTGGTGGATCTGACAAGGGCTGCTGGTCTTTTCAGTTGAGCCTTTTCTTGGTGGGTGGAGGGGCGTGGCCACCTCCAAGCTCCTCCCATGCTCTGCAGGCATGGTTTCCCTCCTGAAGACGCTTTCACA
This sequence comes from Neofelis nebulosa, assembly GCF_028018385.1. Lineage (NCBI taxonomy): Eukaryota > Metazoa > Chordata > Mammalia > Carnivora > Felidae > Neofelis > Neofelis nebulosa. The sequence goes on along the minus strand of NC_080791.1, from coordinate 114,396,024 downwards.
TCCTATCCCAATGAAACCCTCTTGTAGCATGTCATGTCCATGGACCAAAGAAATACAGCCGTAGAATAGATTAAATGTCCGCTTCTGGGAAATACTTTGGTGCCGTCTTGAATATTCCTTAGGGTGGTTCATGACGTTTGCCTTGAAATGGGAATCTGCAGTCCATGACTAAAAGGCGCACCTTCGATGGAAATCCCAAGGTGGTTTGGGAAGATTCTTAACCGTGGACGAGTTTCTTCCCCATAGAAGAGGATGCCAAAACAACGTCACGTAACATGAATTTGAGAATGGAGACCTACTCCGTATGTGATAAAATTCAGCCTTTGACGTGTGCAATCGAGTGGTTTGGTCGATTTGCAAAGTGATACAAGCATCACTTCTGACTCGTTCCAGAACATGTTCATGGGCCCCCAAACACAACTCCATAACGTGAGCACGTGGTATCCATTCGTCCCTTCCCACCCAGTCCCCAGAATATACTGATCTATAATGATTCTTCATTGCTAGTGTAGATGGCTTTGTGGACACTGTCATAGAAATGGGGTCGTATAGTATGTGGCCTTTTGTGTGTGTCTCCTTTCACTTAGCATACCGTTTTCAACGTTTTTGTTTGTTTCTTTGTTTGAGTAGCATGTATCAGAGCTTTATACCTTTCGAAAACGAGCTAAGCAAGATCCCATCCCATGGATAGATCAGTTTGTTTACCCACGCATCAGTTGACGGACATTTGGTTATTTCCCCGTGGCGGCCTTTGTGAAGAATGCTACTACGCAACTTAGCACACGAATTTTTGCGTGATGTACGTTTTCTCTTCTCTTGGGGATATATCTAGCAGTGCAATTTCTGAGTCGCATGGAATCTCTACTTAACACGTGGGGAGCTGTCAACCTCTTTTGCAAAGCAGTTGCCTCAATTTTTTTTTCAACGTTTTTTTTTTTATTTATTTTTGGGACAGAGAGAGACAGAGCATGAACGGGGGAGGGGCAGAGAGAGAGGGAGACAAAGAATCGGAAACAGGCTCCAGGCTCCGAGCCATCAGCCCAGAGCCTGACGCGGGGCTCGAACTCACGGACCGCGAGATCGTGACCTGGCTGAAGTCGGACGCTTAACCGACTGCGCCACCCAGGCGCCCCGCAGTTGCCTCAATTTGAGTCCCATCGGCAACGCGCGGGGCTCTGGTTTCTCCACACCTTCCCCAGCACGTCTTATTGTCCGTCTTTTGGATCCTAGCCATCCTAGGCACTGGGATCTCCTTGTGGTTCTGATCTGCATTTCCCTGATTCCTAATAACGTTGAGCATCTTGTCATTGGCTTATTCGCCAACCGTGTACCTTCTTGGACCAATGTCCATGCAGATCCATTGCTCAATCGTTTTTTCTTTGGGGGGAGTGGGGTTCATTCTTATTCATTGATTGGTTGCTCGATTGACTGTTTGATTTCGAGGAGTAAGAGTTTTGCATATGTAACAATGTTACAGTTTGATGGCACCCAATCTGCCTGAGTTTTTCTTCCTGTGCTTTTCTGTCGTATCTCAGAGCCATTGCCGAGAGAAGGTCTCAAAGACGTAACCCAGGATTTCTCCTGAGAGTTTTATAGTGCATCGTTTTAACTTTTATGCTAAAATGCTTGATCCAGATAGAAGGATTGTTGTTGTTGTTGTTGTTGTTGTTTTTGTTGATGTTGTCTTCTTATATGATGGGATGTAAAGATGCAACTTCATTCTTTTGAAAGTGGATTTCTAGGTGTGTCAGCACTAGTTATGGAAAAGACTCTTGCATTGATTGTTTTGGAACTCTGGGTGAAACTCAGTGGAACATAACTTCAAGGGCTCATCTTCATACTGTCCATTCTATTGCACCGATCTGTGAGTCTATCCTTCTGGCAGCACCACACTGCTTCCATTGCTGTAGCCGTGCAGCACCCATTGCCATTGGGATGTGTGAGTCCCCCACCGCTGAGTTTCTTTGGCAAGATTGTTTTCGTTACCCGACGTCCCTTTCATTCATTGCCGCATTCATCGTCATAGGAAAGTTAGGGTCAGATGATCCATTTCTGCGAAAAGCAACATTGGATTTTGATAGGGGTTGCATTCAATCTGCAGATCATGTTTTGCAGTGTTGTCATTTTCACCATATTCTGTTTTCTGATCCATGAACGTTGGATGCCTTTGTATTTAAGGTACTCTTCTATACCTCCTTTCAGTGCTGTTTTGCAGTCTTCAGGGTGTCAGTCTTGCACATTTTTTGTTCCGTTCATTCTTTTTTCTTAAAGTGTAATTATTAAATTATTTAGAGTGAGACAGAGAGAGAGAGAGAGAGAGAGAGAGAGAGAGAGAATCGCATGCAGGCTCGATACTTTCAGCATGGAGCCCGAATGGAGGATCCAACTCACAACTTGAGCGTCACAAGTTGAGCGAAAATCAAGAGCGGGACGCTAGACTGACTGAGGCCCCCAGGTGCCCCTTGAAGTATATTCTTAAGTATTTGTTCTTTTTGAGGACATTGTTTTCTGAATTTCAATGATGATTCTTCATTGCTCGTGTCTAGAAATACAGCTGATTGTTGTATATTGCGGATGGATCCTGCAACCTACTGAGTTGATTTATTATTGTGGTTTGTGTGTGTGTGTGTGTGCGCGCGCGCGCATGTGCGTGCATGTCTTTGGTTCTTTTGTTTGTGCAAGATTATGTGTTCTGTGAAGAGACATACTTTTCCTTCTTCGTTTCCCACATGGATGCCTTTTACTTCCTTGTCTTGCCTCATTGCCCTGGGTAGACCTTGCGTGCGATGTGGAGTAGATGTGGTGAATGTGGACATCCTTTCCTGTCCCTGACCTTCAAAGGAAATCCCAGGCTTTCAGTGGGACGTGTGGTGGCAGCTGTGGCTGTTTGGTAGATCCTTTGATCGGGTCGAGGACATCGCCTTCTGTTCCTTCCTGTGTGGAACCAACGGTGTGATGTCTGTGAGCCCAGAGATGGAAAGAGTGCTCGTCAGTCTGTGCCGAGACACACTGCCTCTGGCCTCTGAAAACGACACCATTTCTCCTTTTGTCATCCGGAACACCTGAGGAACACAGCCCATTTTGAAGTCACTGCCCTCTCTCTAGGCTTGGCTCCTGCTCTGCGGCCTGGATGGGCGCAGACACCACTCATGGGATGCCTTGCGAAGCAGATCATGGCATGGGGAAGGAGCAGCCTCCACGATTCCAACAAAGTCTGAATCCCATGGAGGCTCAGCCGTCTGGGCTCCCTTAAGCCTGATAAGGACGACTCTTTTAGATTCAGTCGTCTCTTCCTTACTTATTGACTCATTCCTCCATGCGTGTCGTGAGTCGTTCCTGATTTAATTCCACAAACGTATGTGCAGTGAGCAGTGAGCCAACAGTGGAGTGACAGCAGTGAAGATCTGGGGAGCAGTGGTCCCTTAAGAAGTGAGGTGAGGGACACACGGTGTGTTTTGCAAGTGAGACCGCGGATGGAAGGAAACCGCCACAGGAAGACCAAGACGTATGGGGGGAGAGTTTATTGACCACGTATGGGGGTGGTGCACCAAGACCCATCGGATCTTAACACACCTGTGTTAGTGAGGCAGCTTCCGGGAGACATTGCGATGCCAATGCCATCAAGGTCCTAGCAAGCAGAGGAGAGCAAGGATGTGGTGCTTTGACACAGAGAATGATGAGAGAGGGGGATGTGGGCCACGTCCTGGCGCCGTGGGCCTTTTCCAGGTAGTGTGGCTCAGGCATGAAGGCATGGCAGTAGGAGAGGCCAAAGGGCCTGCAGGATGGGATCGCCTTTGTAGGGAATGTGTATGGGAGTAGTCCATTGCTTTGCCACAAGGGCTGGGGGCAAAGTCTAAGCCAAGACACTGGAGGGATCCAGCAAGCGGAGAGGAAGTGTTTGGGGGGCGGGCTTTGTGTGTTTTTTTGGGGGGGGGTGTAACCAGGATGTACCTATAGTCACTTGAGGGGAAGCACAGGTCTTTCGGAGCTCCCTGAGGCCATAAGCCAGAGCCTCAGACCTTGCACTGGCAGCAAACGGGGACACAGCAGCTGGATTGGCTGCAGGAGGACCCACAGCCGGAAGAGCAGCAGCAGGGCTTGCAGCAGCAGGACTGGCAGCAGCAGGGCTTGCAGCAGCAGGACTGGCAGCAGCAGGGCTTGCAGCAGCTGGACTGGCAGCAACAGGGCTTGCAGCAGCTGGACTGGCAGCAGCCACAGGAGCCACAGGAGCCACAGCCCCCCTTGGAGCCCCCACAGGAGCCACAGCCCCCCTTGGAGCCCCCACAGGAGCCACAGCCCCCCTTGGAGCCCCCACAGGAGCCACAGCCCCCCTTGGAGCCCCCACAGGAGCCACAGCCTCCCTTGGAGCCCCCACACGAGCCGCCGCTGGAACAGGCACAGGCGGGCACACAGCAGCACACGGGCTTGCAGCAGCACACGGGCACACAGCAGCTGGAGCCACAGCCCCCACAGCTGGAGCCACAGCCCCCACAGCTGGAGCCGCAGCCCCCACAGCTGGAGCCACAGCCTCCAGAACAGCCACAGCAGCCCATGGTTCTGGTGGGTTTGGGGCGGAGTCGGTCAGAGATGCAGGTGCAGAGGGGAGGTGTTCAGGTGTGGAGCCTCCTGGGCCAGGGGCCCTGTATATAGCTGCCAGGGTCAGGTGAGAGGCTGACACACTGTCACTTCCTGGTTCCTGTTTGTGCCACTTTGCAGCGGACAAAGGATGAGTGTTTTTCAGAATTTCATCATGACCATGTGATTGTATTGACCAGAACGTCTTTGGTGGGTTTTGCCTTTTCCCCGGCGCCCGACTTGCATCACCTCACGGGCTTGTGTTTCAGAGTTTGCAGGGAGACGGAAGCAGCGCCTCGGAGCCCTGGTGCTCCCACCCTGACCCGATTCGTGACCCTCAACAGTCTTGGCACGATTCCAAAGAGCACATGACCGGTGGGCTCAGGGTGTGGAGAGTGTGGGAAGCAGAAAGCCACCTTGGCGGTGGGCAGTGGGAAGGGCCCTTCCTGTCCATCCCCAGGCAGGAGGTGCTTATGGGCATTCGGAGCAGGTGGCGCCCACGGTTCTGGGCTGGGACCCTGATGGCGGAGCCTGGGCTACTCAGGGTCCTCCTTGAATTGCCTCGTGGGAGTTGTGCTTTGACTGAAATCGCGGGGCAGGCTGGTGCTGAGAGATGCCTTGAGCCAGCTCCTGTGCTCCCGAGGTGCCCTGCCTTCCTTCTGTGGATCGGAGCCACCCGATTGCACTGTGGGCATCAGGATCCATCCGTGCTATCAGTACGACGCCCCTTGTTTGCCTGTAGACCCCGAGGCACGAGGAGCCCAAAGTGGCCGGGTGGCCGCCTCAACTCCAGTCCAGCGGAATGGTTGTGTGTCCGTGCTGGAAGCCTTTCTCCCTCCGCAACCAAGAGCTTCAGGCCAGCGGCGCATGAGGTCCCGGCGACTGGAGAGAACCATTTAGCTAGCGGGTCAGCAGGGAAAAGAGTGAGGAGGATGTGGTAGGAATCACCAGCCGTGCGTCTTTCAGGTCCTTGAGGCCGATGCTCTCCGTAGAGTCCCTCAGGAGTGTAGCGCGACCCACCGTTCCTAGCCTGGCCTGTCCCCTTGGGGTCTGGTGGCTCGCCCTGGCCTCGCCCGCCATTACAGCCCTCAACGCGTGGACCAGGGAGCCACGCGTGAGAACAATGGTTTCTGCCCCGGAAGATTTGCATTGCTTGCGGGTTTGATATCAATATTCCATTTGCTCGCGTGACAGTTTACAACACTTGGCTGTACATCGTTCCAAGGGCGACTTACACATATGTAGCATAAACGTGTCTTGTGGAGGCTGCTAGCCCCCTCTTCGGAAAGATAAAATCAAAAGAATACGACAAAGCTAAGACTCCCTGCCAAAGGGACGCAGGGCTCAAGTCTGAGCAACTCGAAGAGAAATGCCCTGCAGGCTCTTAGGCTGAACGATCTATGCCACCGCCTTTATTAGTTTGACAAATTCCCTTCAAATTTTAAACCACGCGTGCAAAGTCGATAGCTTTGGTTTCTCTTTTGCGTGTCTCCGTCTCGGTCGGGCGTGTTCCTTTCCTTCCCCACCCCCTCCCGCCATCCACCCCCCCCCCCCCCAGGCATTTTTCTGTCCTTCCGGCTTGGGAAGTTTCCATTGACCTGCCTGAGTTCACGGAGTGTGTGCACACCGTGTCCGGTCAGCTGATGGGTCCATCAAAGCCTTTCTTCGCCTTTGTCACCGTGCCTTTGATCTCTAGCCCTTCCTGGGAATCTTTGGTAGGATTTCCTGTCACTGCTTCCATCACCCATTTCCTCTCGGAGGTGTCCTGAGAGGCTCAGCGTGTCAATCATATTTATTTTAACTTCCTGGTCTGATCATTTCAAAGTCCCTGGCGTGCCTGGGTCTGGCTGTGATGCTCGCTCTGTGTCTTCCAGCTGAGCTCTCTGTCTTTGAGTATGCCTTGTAGTTTGATGTCGAAAGCTGGGCGTGATGCACCGGGGAAGAGGAATGGTGGTACATAGGCCTGGAGGGGTGTGTTAATAAGGGGTGGGTGGGAGGGGATGTTCTTCGTCTTTTAGTGACCTGGCCTGCAACCTTTACTAGGCGGCCTCAGTCCGTCCCCACCACGCCCCCGCCGCCAGCCGGGCCGCCACCCTGCCGCCAGGTGGTCATGAATCAGCGTGGGACTGGAGCTGAGTATTTCCTCCCCTCCAGGTCACTGGGCTCTGATAAAACCCCAGCAACGTTGGGCTTGGTCAAATCACGTATCCTGAGGGCAGACCTCACGAAGGTGGGGACGTGCTCTGGCATAATTCTACATGTCTCCTTCCATGCTCCCTCTGGCCCAAAGCATGAGGGGAGTTTTGGAGTGTGTCCCCCCTGGAGATGTTAGCTCTCGGGCATGTCTGCACTGAGGTTGGCTTACCCTCTGTTTCTGTAAGTCGTGATTCTCTGTCTCTGCCCCTCTGTCTCTCCAACACAGGGCGGGGCGTGGGGGGGGCATGCAGCAGGGTGCCCTGTGGCCTCGGTGCTTTGGTGGATCTGACAAGGGCTGCTGGTCTTTTCAGTTGAGCCTTTTCTTGGTGGGTGGAGGGGCGTGGCCACCTCCAAGCTCCTCCCATGCTCTGCAGGCATGGTTTCCCTCCTGAAGACGCTTTCACATCCTATCCCAATGAAACCCTCTTGTAGCATGTCATGTCCATGGACCAAAGAAATACAGCCGTAGAATAGATTAAATGTCCGCTTCTGGGAAATACTTTGGTGCCGTCTTGAATATTCCTTAGGGTGGTTCATGACGTTTGCCTTGAAATGGGAATCTGCAGTCCATGACTAAAAGGCGCACCTTCGATGGAAATCCCAAGGTGGTTTGGGAAGATTCTTAACCGTGGACGAGTTTCTTCCCCATAGAAGAGGATGCCAAAACAACGTCACGTAACATGAATTTGAGAATGGAGACCTACTCCGTATGTGATAAAATTCAGCCTTTGACGTGTGCAATCGAGTGGTTTGGTCGATTTGCAAAGTGATACAAGCATCACTTCTGACTCGTTCCAGAACATGTTCATGGGCCCCCAAACACAACTCCATAACGTGAGCACGTGGTATCCATTCGTCCCTTCCCACCCAGTCCCCAGAATATACTGATCTATAATGATTCTTCATTGCTAGTGTAGATGGCTTTGTGGACACTGTCATAGAAATGGGGTCGTATAGTATGTGGCCTTTTGTGTGTGTCTCCTTTCACTTAGCATACCGTTTTCAACGTTTTTGTTTGTTTCTTTGTTTGAGTAGCATGTATCAGAGCTTTATACCTTTCGAAAACGAGCTAAGCAAGATCCCATCCCATGGATAGATCAGTTTGTTTACCCACGCATCAGTTGACGGACATTTGGTTATTTCCCCGTGGCGGCCTTTGTGAAGAATGCTACTACGCAACTTAGCACACGAATTTTTGCGTGATGTACGTTTTCTCTTCTCTTGGGGATATATCTAGCAGTGCAATTTCTGAGTCGCATGGAATCTCTACTTAACACGTGGGGAGCTGTCAACCTCTTTTGCAAAGCAGTTGCCTCAATTTTTTTTTCAACGTTTTTTTTTTTATTTATTTTTGGGACAGAGAGAGACAGAGCATGAACGGGGGAGGGGCAGAGAGAGAGGGAGACAAAGAATCGGAAACAGGCTCCAGGCTCCGAGCCATCAGCCCAGAGCCTGACGCGGGGCTCGAACTCACGGACCGCGAGATCGTGACCTGGCTGAAGTCGGACGCTTAACCGACTGCGCCACCCAGGCGCCCCGCAGTTGCCTCAATTTGAGTCCCATCGGCAACGCGCGGGGCTCTGGTTTCTCCACACCTTCCCCAGCACGTCTTATTGTCCGTCTTTTGGATCCTAGCCATCCTAGGCACTGGGATCTCCTTGTGGTTCTGATCTGCATTTCCCTGATTCCTAATAACGTTGAGCATCTTGTCATTGGCTTATTCGCCAACCGTGTACCTTCTTGGACCAATGTCCATGCAGATCCATTGCTCAATCGTTTTTTCTTTGGGGGGAGTGGGGTTCATTCTTATTCATTGATTGGTTGCTCGATTGACTGTTTGATTTCGAGGAGTAAGAGTTTTGCATATGTAACAATGTTACAGTTTGATGGCACCCAATCTGCCTGAGTTTTTCTTCCTGTGCTTTTCTGTCGTATCTCAGAGCCATTGCCGAGAGAAGGTCTCAAAGACGTAACCCAGGATTTCTCCTGAGAGTTTTATAGTGCATCGTTTTAACTTTTATGCTAAAATGCTTGATCCAGATAGAAGGATTGTTGTTGTTGTTGTTGTTGTTGTTGTTTTTGTTGATGTTGTCTTCTTATATGATGGGATGTAAAGATGCAACTTCATTCTTTTGAAAGTGGATTTCTAGGTGTGTCAGCACTAGTTATGGAAAAGACTCTTGCATTGATTGTTTTGGAACTCTGGGTGAAACTCAGTGGAACATAACTTCAAGGGCTCATCTTCATACTGTCCATTCTATTGCACCGATCTGTGAGTCTATCCTTCTGGCAGCACCACACTGCTTCCATTGCTGTAGCCGTGCAGCACCCATTGCCATTGGGATGTGTGAGTCCCCCACCGCTGAGTTTCTTTGGCAAGATTGTTTTCGTTACCCGACGTCCCTTTCATTCATTGCCGCATTCATCGTCATAGGAAAGTTAGGGTCAGATGATCCATTTCTGCGAAAAGCAACATTGGATTTTGATAGGGGTTGCATTCAATCTGCAGATCATGTTTTGCAGTGTTGTCATTTTCACCATATTCTGTTTTCTGATCCATGAACGTTGGATGCCTTTGTATTTAAGGTACTCTTCTATACCTCCTTTCAGTGCTGTTTTGCAGTCTTCAGGGTGTCAGTCTTGCACATTTTTTGTTCCGTTCATTCTTTTTTCTTAAAGTGTAATTATTAAATTATTTAGAGTGAGACAGAGAGAGAGAGAGAGAGAGAGAGAGAGAGAGAGAGAATCGCATGCAGGCTCGATACTTTCAGCATGGAGCCCGAATGGAGGATCCAACTCACAACTTGAGCGTCACAAGTTGAGCGAAAATCAAGAGCGGGACGCTAGACTGACTGAGGCCCCCAGGTGCCCCTTGAAGTATATTCTTAAGTATTTGTTCTTTTTGAGGACATTGTTTTCTGAATTTCAATGATGATTCTTCATTGCTCGTGTCTAGAAATACAGCTGATTGTTGTATATTGCGGATGGATCCTGCAACCTACTGAGTTGATTTATTATTGTGGTTTGTGTGTGTGTGTGTGTGCGCGCGCGCGCATGTGCGTGCATGTCTTTGGTTCTTTTGTTTGTGCAAGATTATGTGTTCTGTGAAGAGACATACTTTTCCTTCTTCGTTTCCCACATGGATGCCTTTTACTTCCTTGTCTTGCCTCATTGCCCTGGGTAGACCTTGCGTGCGATGTGGAGTAGATGTGGTGAATGTGGACATCCTTTCCTGTCCCTGACCTTCAAAGGAAATCCCAGGCTTTCAGTGGGACGTGTGGTGGCAGCTGTGGCTGTTTGGTAGATCCTTTGATCGGGTCGAGGACATCGCCTTCTGTTCCTTCCTGTGTGGAACCAACGGTGTGATGTCTGTGAGCCCAGAGATGGAAAGAGTGCTCGTCAGTCTGTGCCGAGACACACTGCCTCTGGCCTCTGAAAACGACACCATTTCTCCTTTTGTCATCCGGAACACCTGAGGAACACAGCCCATTTTGAAGTCACTGCCCTCTCTCTAGGCTTGGCTCCTGCTCTGCGGCCTGGATGGGCGCAGACACCACTCATGGGATGCCTTGCGAAGCAGATCATGGCATGGGGAAGGAGCAGCCTCCACGATTCCAACAAAGTCTGAATCCCATGGAGGCTCAGCCGTCTGGGCTCCCTTAAGCCTGATAAGGACGACTCTTTTAGATTCAGTCGTCTCTTCCTTACTTATTGACTCATTCCTCCATGCGTGTCGTGAGTCGTTCCTGATTTAATTCCACAAACGTATGTGCAGTGAGCAGTGAGCCAACAGTGGAGTGACAGCAGTGAAGATCTGGGGAGCAGTGGTCCCTTAAGAAGTGAGGTGAGGGACACACGGTGTGTTTTGCAAGTGAGACCGCGGATGGAAGGAAACCGCCACAGGAAGACCAAGACGTATGGGGGGAGAGTTTATTGACCACGTATGGGGGTGGTGCACCAAGACCCATCGGATCTTAACACACCTGTGTTAGTGAGGCAGCTTCCGGGAGACATTGCGATGCCAATGCCATCAAGGTCCTAGCAAGCAGAGGAGAGCAAGGATGTGGTGCTTTGACACAGAGAATGATGAGAGAGGGGGATGTGGGCCACGTCCTGGCGCTGTGGGCCTTTTCCAGGTAGTGTGGCTCAGGCATGAAGGCATGGCAGTAGGAGAGGCCAAAGGGCCTGCAGGATGGGATCGCCTTTGTAGGGAATGTGTATGGGAGTAGTCCATTGCTTTGCCACAAGGGCTGGGGGCAAAGTCTAAGCCAAGACACTGGAGGGATCCAGCAAGCGGAGAGGAAGTGTTTGGGGGGCGGGCTTTGTGTGTTTTTTTTGGGGGGGGTGTAACCAGGATGTACCTATAGTCACTTGAGGGGAAGCACAGGTCTTTCGGAGCTCCCTGAGGCCATAAGCCAGAGCCTCAGACCTTGCACTGGCAGCAAACGGGGACACAGCAGCTGGATTGGCTGCAGGAGGACCCACAGCCGGAAGAGCAGCAGCAGGGCTTGCAGCAGCAGGACTGGCAGCAGCAGGGCTTGCAGCAGCAGGACTGGCAGCAGCAGGGCTTGCAGCAGCTGGACTGGCAGCAACAGGGCTTGCAGCAGCTGGACTGGCAGCAGCCACAGGAGCCACAGGAGCCACAGCCCCCCTTGGAGCCCCCACAGGAGCCACAGCCCCCCTTGGAGCCCCCACAGGAGCCACAGCCCCCCTTGGAGCCCCCACAGGAGCCACAGCCCCCCTTGGAGCCCCCACAGGAGCCACAGCCTCCCTTGGAGCCCCCACACGAGCCGCCGCTGGAACAGGCACAGGCGGGCACACAGCAGCACACGGGCTTGCAGCAGCACACGGGCACACAGCAGCTGGAGCCGCAGCCCCCACAGCTGGAGCCGCAGCCCCCACAGCTGGAGCCGCAGCCCCCACAGCTGGAGCCACAGCCTCCAGAACAGCCACAGCAGCCCATGGTTCTGGTGGGTTTGGGGCGGAGTCGGTCAGAGATGCAGGTGCAGAGGGGAGGTGTTCAGGTGTGGAGCCTCCTGGGCCAGGGGCCCTGTATATAGCTGCCAGGGTCAGGTGAGAGGCTGACACACTGTCACTTCCTGGTTCCTGTTTGTGCCACTTTGCAGCGGACAAAGGATGAGTGTTTTTCAGAATTTCATCATGACCATGTGATTGTATTGACCAGAACGTCTTTGGTGGGTTTTGCCTTTTCCCCGGCGCCCGACTTGCATCACCTCACGGGCTTGTGTTTCAGAGTTTGCAGGGAGACGGAAGCAGCGCCTCGGAGCCCTGGTGCTCCCACCCTGACCCGATTCGTGACCCTCAACAGTCTTGGCACGATTCCAAAGAGCACATGACCGGTGGGCTCAGGGTGTGGAGAGTGTGGGAAGCAGAAAGCCACCTTGGCGGTGGGCAGTGGGAAGGGCCCTTCCTGTCCATCTCCAGGCAGGAGGTGCTTATGGGCATTCGGAGCAGGTGGCGCCCACGGTTCTGGGCTGGGACCCTGATGGCGGAGCCTGGGCTACTCAGGGTCCTCCTTGAATTGCCTCGTGGGAGTTGTGCTTTGACTGAAATCGCGGGGCAGGCTGGTGCTGAGAGATGCCTTGAGCCAGCTCCTGTGCTCCCGAGGTGCCCTGCCTTCCTTCTGTGGATCGGAGCCGCCCGATTGCACTGTGGGCATCAGGATCCATCCGTGCTATCAGTACGACGCCCCTTGTTTGCCTGTAGACCCCGAGGCACGAGGAGCCCAAAGTGGCCGGGTGGCCGCCTCAACTCCAGTCCAGCGGAATGGTTGTGTGTCCGTGCTGGAAGCCTTTCTCCCTCCGCAACCAAGAGCTTCAGGCCAGCGGCGCATGAGGTCCCGGCGACTGGAGAGAACCATTTAGCTAGCGGGTCAGCAGGGAAAAGAGTGAGGAGGATGTGGTAGGAATCACCAGCCGTGCGTCTTTCAGGTCCTTGAGGCCGATGCTCTCCGTAGAGTCCCTCAGGAGTGTAGCGCGACCCACCGTTCCTAGCCTGGCCTGTCCCCTTGGGGTCTGGTGGCTCGCCCTGGCCTCGCCCGCCATTACAGCCCTCAACGCGTGGACCAGGGAGCCACGCGTGAGAACAATGGTTTCTGCCCCGGAAGATTTGCATTGCTTGCGGGTTTGATATCAATATTCCATTTGCTCGCGTGACAGTTTACAACACTTGGCTGTACATCGTTCCAAGGGCGACTTACACATATGTAGCATAAACGTGTCTTGTGGAGGCTGCTAGCCCCCTCTTCGGAAAGATAAAATCAAAAGAATACGACAAAGCTAAGACTCCCTGCCAAAGGGACGCAGGGCTCAAGTCTGAGCAACTCGAAGAGAAATGCCCTGCAGGCTCTTAGGCTGAACGATCTATGCCACCGCCTTTATTAGTTTGACAAATTCCCTTCAAATTTTAAACCACGCGTGCAAAGTCGATAGCTTTGGTTTCTCTTTTGCGTGTCTCCGTCTCGGTCGGGCGTGTTCCTTTCCTTCCCCACCCCCTCCCGCCATCCACCCCCCCCCCCCAGGCATTTTTCTGTCCTTCCGGCTTGGGAAGTTTCCATTGACCTGCCTGAGTTCACGGAGTGTGTGCACACCGTGTCCGGTCAGCTGATGGGTCCATCAAAGCCTTTCTTCGCCTTTGTCACCGTGCCTTTGATCTCTAGCCCTTCCTGGGAATCTTTGGTAGGATTTCCTGTCACTGCTTCCATCACCCATTTCCTCTCGGAGGTGTCCTGAGAGGCTCAGCGTGTCAATCATATTTATTTTAACTTCCTGGTCTGATCATTTCAAAGTCCCTGGCGTGCCTGGGTCTGGCTGTGATGCTCGCTCTGTGTCTTCCAGCTGAGCTCTCTGTCTTTGAGTATGCCTTGTAGTTTGATGTCGAAAGCTGGGCGTGATGCACCGGGGAAGAGGAATGGTGGTACATAGGCCTGGAGGGGTGTGTTAATAAGGGGTGGGTGGGAGGGGATGTTCTTCGTCTTTTAGTGACCTGGCCTGCAACCTTTACTAGGCGGCCTCAGTCCGTCCCCACCACGCCCCCGCCGCCAGCCGGGCCGCCACCCTGCCGCCAGGTGGTCATGAATCAGCGTGGGACTGGAGCTGAGTATTTCCTCCCCTCCAGGTCACTGGGCTCTGATAAAACCCCAGCAACGTTGGGCTTGGTCAAATCACGTATCCTGAGGGCAGACCTCACGAAGGTGGGGACGTGCTCTGGCATAATTCTACATGTCTCCTTCCATGCTCCCTCTGGCCCAAAGCATGAGGGGAGTTTTGGAGTGTGTCCCCCCTGGAGATGTTAGCTCTCGGGCATGTCTGCACTGAGGTTGGCTTACCCTCTGTTTCTGTAAGTCGTGATTCTCTGTCTCTGCCCCTCTGTCTCTCCAACACAGGGCGGGGCGTGGGGGGGGCATGCAGCAGGGTGCCCTGTGGCCTCGGTGCTTTGGTGGATCTGACAAGGGCTGCTGGTCTTTTCAGTTGAGCCTTTTCTTGGTGGGTGGAGGGGCGTGGCCACCTCCAAGCTCCTCCCATGCTCTGCAGGCATGGTTTCCCTCCTGAAGACGCTTTCACATCCTATCCCAATGAAACCCTCTTGTAGCATGTCATGTCCATGGACCAAAGAAATACAGCCGTAGAATAGATTAAATGTCCGCTTCTGGGAAATACTTTGGTGCCGTCTTGAATATTCCTTAGGGTGGTTCATGACGTTTGCCTTGAAATGGGAATCTGCAGTCCATGACTAAAAGGCGCACCTTCGATGGAAATCCCAAGGTGGTTTGGGAAGATTCTTAACCGTGGACGAGTTTCTTCCCCATAGAAGAGGATGCCAAAACAACGTCACGTAACATGAATTTGAGAATGGAGACCTACTCCGTATGTGATAAAATTCAGCCTTTGACGTGTGCAATCGAGTGGTTTGGTCGATTTGCAAAGTGATACAAGCATCACTTCTGACTCGTTCCAGAACATGTTCATGGGCCCCCAAACACAACTCCATAACGTGAGCACGTGGTATCCATTCGTCCCTTCCCACCCAGTCCCCAGAATATACTGATCTATAATGATTCTTCATTGCTAGTGTAGATGGCTTTGTGGACACTGTCATAGAAATGGGGTCGTATAGTATGTGGCCTTTTGTGTGTGTCTCCTTTCACTTAGCATACCGTTTTCAACGTTTTTGTTTGTTTCTTTGTTTGAGTAGCATGTATCAGAGCTTTATACGTTTCGAAAACGAGCTAAGCAAGATCCCATCCCATGGATAGATCAGTTTGTTTACCCACGCATCAGTTGACGGACATTTGGTTATTTCCCCGTGGCGGCCTTTGTGAAGAATGCTACTACGCAACTTAGCACACGAATTTTTGCGTGATGTACGTTTTCTCTTCTCTTGGGGATATATCTAGCAGTGCAATTTCTGAGTCGCATGGAATCTCTACTTAACACGTGGGGAGCTGTCAACCTCTTTTGCAAAGCAGTTGCCTCAATTTTTTTTTCAACGTTTTTTTTTTTTATTTATTTTTGGGACAGAGAGAGACAGAGCATGAACGGGGGAGGGGCAGAGAGAGAGGGAGACAAAGAATCGGAAACAGGCTCCAGGCTCCGAGCCATCAGCCCAGAGCCTGACGCGGGGCTCGAACTCACGGACCGCGAGATCGTGACCTGGCTGAAGTCGGACGCTTAACCGACTGCGCCACCCAGGCGCCCCGCAGTTGCCTCAATTTGAGTCCCATCGGCAACGCGCGGGGCTCTGGTTTCTCCACACCTTCCCCAGCACGTCTTATTGTCCGTCTTTTGGATCCTAGCCATCCTAGGCACTGGGATCTCCTTGTGGTTCTGATCTGCATTTCCCTGATTCCTAATAACGTTGAGCATCTTGTCATTGGCTTATTCGCCAACCGTGTACCTTCTTGGACCAATGTCCATGCAGATCCATTGCTCAATCGTTTTTTCTTTGGGGGGGGGTGGGGTTCATTCTTATTCATTGATTGGTTGCTCGATTGACTGGTTGATTTCGAGGAGTAAGAGTTTTGCATATGTAACAATGTTACAGTTTGATGGCACCCAATCTGCCTGAGTTTTTCTTCCTGTGCTTTTTCTGTCGTATCTCAGAGCCATTGCCGAGAGAAGGTCTCAAAGACGTAACCCAGGATTTCTCCTGAGAGTTTTATAGTGCATCGTTTTAACTTTTATGCTAAAATGCTTGATCCAGATAGAAGGATTGTTGTTGTTGTTGTTGTTGTTGTTGTTGTTGTTGTTGTTGTTGTTGTGGATGTTGTCTTCTTATATGATGGGATGTAAAGATGCAACTTCATTCTTTTGAAAGTGGATTTCTAGGTGTGTCAGCACTAGTTATGGAAAAGACTCTTGCATTGATTGTTTTGGAACTCTGGGTGAAACTCAGTGGAACATAACTTCAAGGGCTCATCTTCATACTGTCCATTCTATTGCACCGATCTGTGAGTCTATCCTTCTGGCAGCACCACACTGCTTCCATTGCTGTAGCCGTGCAGCACCCATTGCCATTGGGATGTGTGAGTCCCCCACCGCTGAGTTTCTTTGGCAAGATTGTTTTCGTTACCCGACGTCCCTTTCATTCATTGCCGCATTCATCGTCATAGGAAAGTTAGGGTCAGATGATCCATTTCTGCGAAAAGCAACATTGGATTTTGATAGGGGTTGCATTCAATCTGCAGATCATGTTTTGCAGTGTTGTCATTTTCACCATATTCTGTTTTCTGATCCATGAACGTTGGATGCCTTTGTATTTAAGGTACTCTTCTATACCTCCTTTCAGTGCTGTTTTGCAGTCTTCAGGGTGTCAGTCTTGCACATTTTTTGTTCCGTTCATTCTTTTTTCTTAAAGTGTAATTATTAAATTATTTAGAGTGAGACAGAGAGAGAGAGAGAGAGAGAGAGAGAGAGAGAGAGAGAGAGAGAGAATCGCATGCAGGCTCGATACTTTCAGCATGGAGCCCGAATGGAGGATCCAACTCACAACTTGAGCGTCACAAGTTGAGCGAAAATCAAGAGCGGGACGCTAGACTGACTGAGGCCCCCAGGTGCCCCTTGAAGTATATTCTTAAGTATTTGTTCTTTTTGAGGACATTGTTTTCTGAATTTCAATGATGATTCTTCATTGCTCGTGTCTAGAAATACAGCTGATTGTTGTATATTGCGGATGGATCCTGCAACCTACTGAGTTGATTTATTATTGTGGTTTGTGTGTGTGTGTGTGTGCGCGCGCGCGCATGTGCGTGCATGTCTTTGGTTCTTTTGTTTGTGCAAGATTATGTGTTCTGTGAAGAGACATACTTTTCCTTCTTCGTTTCCCACATGGATGCCTTTTACTTCCTTGTCTTGCCTCATTGCCCTGGGTAGACCTTGCGTGCGATGTGGAGTAGATGTGGTGAATGTGGACATCCTTTCCTGTCCCTGACCTTCAAAGGAAATCCCAGGCTTTCAGTGGGACGTGTGGTGGCAGCTGTGGCTGTTTGGTAGATCCTTTGATCGGGTCGAGGACATCGCCTTCTGTTCCTTCCTGTGTGGAACCAACGGTGTGATGTCTGTGAGCCCAGAGATGGAAAGAGTGCTCGTCAGTCTGTGCCGAGACACACTGCCTCTGGCCTCTGAAAACGACACCATTTCTCCTTTTGTCATCCGGAACACCTGAGGAACACAGCCCATTTTGAAGTCACTGCCCTCTCTCTAGGCTTGGCTCCTGCTCTGCGGCCTGGATGGGCGCAGACACCACTCATGGGATGCCTTGCGAAGCAGATCATGGCATGGGGAAGGAGCAGCCTCCACGATTCCAACAAAGTCTGAATCCCATGGAGGCTCAGCCGTCTGGGCTCCCTTAAGCCTGATAAGGACGACTCTTTTAGATTCAGTCGTCTCTTCCTTACTTATTGACTCATTCCTCCATGCGTGTCGTGAGTCGTTCCTGATTTAATTCCACAAACGTATGTGCAGTGAGCAGTGAGCCAACAGTGGAGTGACAGCAGTGAAGATCTGGGGAGCAGTGGTCCCTTAAGAAGTGAGGTGAGGGACACACGGTGTGTTTTGCAAGTGAGACCGCGGATGGAAGGAAACCGCCACAGGAAGACCAAGACGTATGGGGGGAGAGTTTATTGACCACGTATGGGGGTGGTGCACCAAGACCCATCGGATCTTAACACACCTGTGTTAGTGAGGCAGCTTCCGGGAGACATTGCGATGCCAATGCCATCAAGGTCCTAGCAAGCAGAGGAGAGCAAGGATGTGGTGCTTTGACACAGAGAATGATGAGAGAGGGGGATGTGGGCCACGTCCTGGCGCTGTGGGCCTTTTCCAGGTAGTGTGGCTCAGGCATGAAGGCATGGCAGTAGGAGAGGCCAAAGGGCCTGCAGGATGGGATCGCCTTTGTAGGGAATGTGTATGGGAGTAGTCCATTGCTTTGCCACAAGGGCTGGGGGCAAAGTCTAAGCCAAGACACTGGAGGGATCCAGCAAGCGGAGAGGAAGTGTTTGGGGGGCGGGCTTTGTGTGTTTTTTTTGGGGGGGGTGTAACCAGGATGTACCTATAGTCACTTGAGGGGAAGCACAGGTCTTTCGGAGCTCCCTGAGGCCATAAGCCAGAGCCTCAGACCTTGCACTGGCAGCAAACGGGGACACAGCAGCTGGATTGGCTGCAGGAGGACCCACAGCCGGAAGAGCAGCAGCAGGGCTTGCAGCAGCAGGACTGGCAGCAGCAGGGCTTGCAGCAGCAGGACTGGCAGCAGCAGGGCTTGCAGCAGCTGGACTGGCAGCAACAGGGCTTGCAGCAGCTGGACTGGCAGCAGCCACAGGAGCCACAGGAGCCACAGCCCCCCTTGGAGCCCCCACAGGAGCCACAGCCCCCCTTGGAGCCCCCACAGGAGCCACAGCCCCCCTTGGAGCCCCCACAGGAGCCACAGCCCCCCTTGGAGCCCCCACAGGAGCCACAGCCCCCCTTGGAGCCCCCACACGAGCCGCCGCTGGAACAGGCACAGGCGGGCACACAGCAGCACACGGGCTTGCAGCAGCACACGGGCACACAGCAGCTGGAGCCGCAGCCCCCACAGCTGGAGCCGCAGCCCCCACAGCTGGAGCCGCAGCCCCCACAGCTGGAGCCACAGCCTCCAGAACAGCCACAGCAGCCCATGGTTCTGGTGGGTTTGGGGCGGAGTCGGTCAGAGATGCAGGTGCAGAGGGGAGGTGTTCAGGTGTGGAGCCTCCTGGGCCAGGGGCCCTGTATATAGCTGCCAGGGTCAGGTGAGAGGCTGACACACTGTCACTTCCTGGTTCCTGTTTGTGCCACTTTGCAGCGGACAAAGGATGAGTGTTTTTCAGAATTTCATCATGACCATGTGATTGTATTGACCAGAACGTCTTTGGTGGGTTTTGCCTTTTCCCCGGCGCCCGACTTGCATCACCTCACGGGCTTGTGTTTCAGAGTTTGCAGGGAGACGGAAGCAGCGCCTCGGAGCCCTGGTGCTCCCACCCTGACCCGATTCGTGACCCTCAACAGTCTTGGCACGATTCCAAAGAGCACATGACCGGTGGGCTCAGGGTGTGGAGAGTGTGGGAAGCAGAAAGCCACCTTGGCGGTGGGCAGTGGGAAGGGCCCTTCCTGTCCATCTCCAGGCAGGAGGTGCTTATGGGCATTCGGAGCAGGTGGCGCCCACGGTTCTGGGCTGGGACCCTGATGGCGGAGCCTGGGCTACTCAGGGTCCTCCTTGAATTGCCTCGTGGGAGTTGTGCTTTGACTGAAATCGCGGGGCAGGCTGGTGCTGAGAGATGCCTTGAGCCAGCTCCTGTGCTCCCGAGGTGCCCTGCCTTCCTTCTGTGGATCGGAGCCGCCCGATTGCACTGTGGGCATCAGGATCCATCCGTGCTATCAGTACGACGCCCCTTGTTTGCCTGTAGACCCCGAGGCACGAGGAGCCCAAAGTGGCCGGGTGGCCGCCTCAACTCCAGTCCAGCGGAATGGTTGTGTGTCCGTGCTGGAAGCCTTTCTCCCTCCGCAACCAAGAGCTTCAGGCCAGCGGCGCATGAGGTCCCGGCGACTGGAGAGAACCATTTAGCTAGCGGGTCAGCAGGGAAAAGAGTGAGGAGGATGTGGTAGGAATCACCAGCCGTGCGTCTTTCAGGTCCTTGAGGCCGATGCTCTCCGTAGAGTCCCTCAGGAGTGTAGCGCGACCCACCGTTCCTAGCCTGGCCTGTCCCCTTGGGGTCTGGTGGCTCGCCCTGGCCTCGCCCGCCATTACAGCCCTCAACGCGTGGACCAGGGAGCCACGCGTGAGAACAATGGTTTCTGCCCCGGAAGATTTGCATTGCTTGCGGGTTTGATATCAATATTCCATTTGCTCGCGTGACAGTTTACAACACTTGGCTGTACATCGTTCCAAGGGCGACTTACACATATGTAGCATAAACGTGTCTTGTGGAGGCTGCTAGCCCCCTCTTCGGAAAGATAAAATCAAAAGAATACGACAAAGCTAAGACTCCCTGCCAAAGGGACGCAGGGCTCAAGTCTGAGCAACTCGAAGAGAAATGCCCTGCAGGCTCTTAGGCTGAACGATCTATGCCACCGCCTTTATTAGTTTGACAAATTCCCTTCAAATTTTAAACCACGCGTGCAAAGTCGATAGCTTTGGTTTCTCTTTTGCGTGTCTCCGTCTCGGTCGGGCGTGTTCCTTTCCTTCCCCACCCCCTCCCGCCATCCACCCCCCCCCCCCAGGCATTTTTCTGTCCTTCCGGCTTGGGAAGTTTCCATTGACCTGCCTGAGTTCACGGAGTGTGTGCACACCGTGTCCGGTCAGCTGATGGGTCCATCAAAGCCTTTCTTCGCCTTTGTCACCGTGCCTTTGATCTCTAGCCCTTCCTGGGAATCTTTGGTAGGATTTCCTGTCACTGCTTCCATCACCCATTTCCTCTCGGAGGTGTCCTGAGAGGCTCAGCGTGTCAATCATATTTATTTTAACTTCCTGGTCTGATCATTTCAAAGTCCCTGGCGTGCCTGGGTCTGGCTGTGATGCTCGCTCTGTGTCTTCCAGCTGAGCTCTCTGTCTTTGAGTATGCCTTGTAGTTTGATGTCGAAAGCTGGGCGTGATGCACCGGGGAAGAGGAATGGTGGTACATAGGCCTGGAGGGGTGTGTTAATAAGGGGTGGGTGGGAGGGGATGTTCTTCGTCTTTTAGTGACCTGGCCTGCAACCTTTACTAGGCGGCCTCAGTCCGTCCCCACCACGCCCCCGCCGCCAGCCGGGCCGCCACCCTGCCGCCAGGTGGTCATGAATCAGCGTGGGACTGGAGCTGAGTATTTCCTCCCCTCCAGGTCACTGGGCTCTGATAAAACCCCAGCAACGTTGGGCTTGGTCAAATCACGTATCCTGAGGGCAGACCTCACGAAGGTGGGGACGTGCTCTGGCATAATTCTACATGTCTCCTTCCATGCTCCCTCTGGCCCAAAGCATGAGGGGAGTTTTGGAGTGTGTCCCCCCTGGAGATGTTAGCTCTCGGGCATGTCTGCACTGAGGTTGGCTTACCCTCTGTTTCTGTAAGTCGTGATTCTCTGTCTCTGCCCCTCTGTCTCTCCAACACAGGGCGGGGCGTGGGGGGGGCATGCAGCAGGGTGCCCTGTGGCCTCGGTGCTTTGGTGGATCTGACAAGGGCTGCTGGTCTTTTCAGTTGAGCCTTTTCTTGGTGGGTGGAGGGGCGTGGCCACCTCCAAGCTCCTCCCATGCTCTGCAGGCATGGTTTCCCTCCTGAAGACGCTTTCACATCCTATCCCAATGAAACCCTCTTGTAGCATGTCATGTCCATGGACCAAAGAAATACAGCCGTAGAATAGATTAAATGTCCGCTTCTGGGAAATACTTTGGTGCCGTCTTGAATATTCCTTAGGGTGGTTCATGACGTTTGCCTTGAAATGGGAATTTGCAGTCCATGACTAAAAGGCGCACCTTCGATGGAAATCCCAAGGTGGTTTGGGAAGATTCTTAACCGTGGACGAGTTTCTTCCCCATAGAAGAGGATGCCAAAACAACGTCACGTAACATGAATTTGAGAATGGAGACCTACTCCGTATGTGATAAAATTCAGCCTTTGACGTGTGCAATCGAGTGGTTTGGTCGATTTGCAAAGTGATACAAGCATCACTTCTGACTCGTTCCAGAACATGTTCATGGGCCCCCAAACACAACTCCATAACGTGAGCACGTGGTATCCATTCGTCCCTTCCCACCCAGTCCCCAGAATATACTGATCTATAATGATTCTTCATTGCTAGTGTAGATGGCTTTGTGGACACTGTCATAGAAATGGGGTCGTATAGTATGTGGCCTTTTGTGTGTGTCTCCTTTCACTTAGCATACCGTTTTCAACGTTTTTGTTTGTTTCTTTGTTTGAGTAGCATGTATCAGAGCTTTATACGTTTCGAAAACGAGCTAAGCAAGATCCCATCCCATGGATAGATCAGTTTGTTTACCCACGCATCAGTTGACGGACATTTGGTTATTTCCCCGTGGCGGCCTTTGTGAAGAATGCTACTACGCAACTTAGCACACGAATTTTTGCGTGATGTACGTTTTCTCTTCTCTTGGGGATATATCTAGCAGTGCAATTTCTGAGTCGCATGGAATCTCTACTTAACACGTGGGGAGCTGTCAACCTCTTTTGCAAAGCAGTTGCCTCAATTTTTTTTTCAACGTTTTTTTTTTTTTATTTATTTTTGGGACAGAGAGAGACAGAGCATGAACGGGGGAGGGGCAGAGAGAGAGGGAGACAAAGAATCGGAAACAGGCTCCAGGCTCCGAGCCATCAGCCCAGAGCCTGACGCGGGGCTCGAACTCACGGACCGCGAGATCGTGACCTGGCTGAAGTCGGACGCTTAACCGACTGCGCCACCCAGGCGCCCCGCAGTTGCCTCAATTTGAGTCCCATCGGCAACGCGCGGGGCTCTGGTTTCTCCACACCTTCCCCAGCACGTCTTATTGTCCGTCTTTTGGATCCTAGCCATCCTAGGCACTGGGATCTCCTTGTGGTTCTGATCTGCATTTCCCTGATTCCTAATAACGTTGAGCATCTTGTCATTGGCTTATTCGCCAACCGTGTACCTTCTTGGACCAATGTCCATGCAGATCCATTGCTCAATCGTTTTTTCTTTGGGGGGGGGTGGGGTTCATTCTTATTCATTGATTGGTTGCTCGATTGACTGGTTGATTTCGAGGAGTAAGAGTTTTGCATATGTAACAATGTTACAGTTTGATGGCACCCAATCTGCCTGAGTTTTTCTTCCTGTGCTTTTTCTGTCGTATCTCAGAGCCATTGCCGAGAGAAGGTCTCAAAGACGTAACCCAGGATTTCTCCTGAGAGTTTTATAGTGCATCGTTTTAACTTTTATGCTAAAATGCTTGATCCAGATAGAAGGATTGTTGTTGTTGTTGTTGTTGTTGTTGTTGTTGTTGTTGTTGTTGTGGATGTTGTCTTCTTATATGATGGGATGTAAAGATGCAACTTCATTCTTTTGAAAGTGGATTTCTAGGTGTGTCAGCACTAGTTATGGAAAAGACTCTTGCATTGATTGTTTTGGAACTCTGGGTGAAACTCAGTGGAACATAACTTCAAGGGCTCATCTTCATACTGTCCATTCTATTGCACCGATCTGTGAGTCTATCCTTCTGGCAGCACCACACTGCTTCCATTGCTGTAGCCGTGCAGCACCCATTGCCATTGGGATGTGTGAGTCCCCCACCGCTGAGTTTCTTTGGCAAGATTGTTTTCGTTACCCGACGTCCCTTTCATTCATTGCCGCATTCATCGTCATAGGAAAGTTAGGGTCAGATGATCCATTTCTGCGAAAAGCAACATTGGATTTTGATAGGGGTTGCATTCAATCTGCAGATCATGTTTTGCAGTGTTGTCATTTTCACCATATTCTGTTTTCTGATCCATGAACGTTGGATGCCTTTGTATTTAAGGTACTCTTCTATACCTCCTTTCAGTGCTGTTTTGCAGTCTTCAGGGTGTCAGTCTTGCACATTTTTTGTTCCGTTCATTCTTTTTTCTTAAAGTGTAATTATTAAATTATTTAGAGTGAGACAGAGAGAGAGAGAGAGAGAGAGAGAGAGAGAGAGAGAGAATCGCATGCAGGCTCGATACTTTCAGCATGGAGCCCGAATGGAGGATCCAACTCACAACTTGAGCGTCACAAGTTGAGCGAAAATCAAGAGCGGGACGCTAGACTGACTGAGGCCCCCAGGTGCCCCTTGAAGTATATTCTTAAGTATTTGTTCTTTTTGAGGACATTGTTTTCTGAATTTCAATGATGATTCTTCATTGCTCGTGTCTAGAAATACAGCTGATTGTTGTATATTGCGGATGGATCCTGCAACCTACTGAGTTGATTTATTATTGTGGTTTGTGTGTGTGTGTGTGTGCGCGCGCGCGCATGTGCGTGCATGTCTTTGGTTCTTTTGTTTGTGCAAGATTATGTGTTCTGTGAAGAGACATACTTTTCCTTCTTCGTTTCCCACATGGATGCCTTTTACTTCCTTGTCTTGCCTCATTGCCCTGGGTAGACCTTGCGTGCGATGTGGAGTAGATGTGGTGAATGTGGACATCCTTTCCTGTCCCTGACCTTCAAAGGAAATCCCAGGCTTTCAGTGGGACGTGTGGTGGCAGCTGTGGCTGTTTGGTAGATCCTTTGATCGGGTCGAGGACATCGCCTTCTGTTCCTTCCTGTGTGGAACCAACGGTGTGATGTCTGTGAGCCCAGAGATGGAAAGAGTGCTCGTCAGTCTGTGCCGAGACACACTGCCTCTGGCCTCTGAAAACGACACCATTTCTCCTTTTGTCATCCGGAACACCTGAGGAACACAGCCCATTTTGAAGTCACTGCCCTCTCTCTAGGCTTGGCTCCTGCTCTGCGGCCTGGATGGGCGCAGACACCACTCATGGGATGCCTTGCGAAGCAGATCATGGCATGGGGAAGGAGCAGCCTCCACGATTCCAACAAAGTCTGAATCCCATGGAGGCTCAGCCGTCTGGGCTCCCTTAAGCCTGATAAGGACGACTCTTTTAGATTCAGTCGTCTCTTCCTTACTTATTGACTCATTCCTCCATGCGTGTCGTGAGTCGTTCCTGATTTAATTCCACAAACGTATGTGCAGTGAGCAGTGAGCCAACAGTGGAGTGACAGCAGTGAAGATCTGGGGAGCAGTGGTCCCTTAAGAAGTGAGGTGAGGGACACACGGTGTGTTTTGCAAGTGAGACCGCGGATGGAAGGAAACCGCCACAGGAAGACCAAGACGTATGGGGGGAGAGTTTATTGACCACGTATGGGGGTGGTGCACCAAGACCCATCGGATCTTAACACACCTGTGTTAGTGAGGCAGCTTCCGGGAGACATTGCGATGCCAATGCCATCAAGGTCCTAGCAAGCAGAGGAGAGCAAGGATGTGGTGCTTTGACACAGAGAATGATGAGAGAGGGGGATGTGGGCCACGTCCTGGCGCTGTGGGCCTTTTCCAGGTAGTGTGGCTCAGGCATGAAGGCATGGCAGTAGGAGAGGCCAAAGGGCCTGCAGGATGGGATCGCCTTTGTAGGGAATGTGTATGGGAGTAGTCCATTGCTTTGCCACAAGGGCTGGGGGCAAAGTCTAAGCCAAGACACTGGAGGGATCCAGCAAGCGGAGAGGAAGTGTTTGGGGGGCGGGCTTTGTGTGTTTTTTTTTGGGGGGGGTGTAACCAGGATGTACCTATAGTCACTTGAGGGGAAGCACAGGTCTTTCGGAGCTCCCTGAGGCCATAAGCCAGAGCCTCAGACCTTGCACTGGCAGCAAACGGGGACACAGCAGCTGGATTGGCTGCAGGAGGACCCACAGCCGGAAGAGCAGCAGCAGGGCTTGCAGCAGCAGGACTGGCAGCAGCAGGGCTTGCAGCAGCAGGACTGGCAGCAGCAGGGCTTGCAGCAGCTGGACTGGCAGCAACAGGGCTTGCAGCAGCTGGACTGGCAGCAGCCACAGGAGCCACAGGAGCCACAGCCCCCCTTGGAGCCCCCACAGGAGCCACAGCCCCCCTTGGAGCCCCCACAGGAGCCACAGCCCCCCTTGGAGCCCCCACAGGAGCCACAGCCCCCCTTGGAGCCCCCACAGGAGCCACAGCCTCCCTTGGAGCCCCCACACGAGCCGCCGCTGGAACAGGCACAGGCGGGCACACAGCAGCACACGGGCTTGCAGCAGCACACGGGCACACAGCAGCTGGAGCCGCAGCCCCCACAGCTGGAGCCGCAGCCCCCACAGCTGGAGCCGCAGCCCCCACAGCTGGAGCCACAGCCTCCAGAACAGCCACAGCAGCCCATGGTTCTGGTGGGTTTGGGGCGGAGTCGGTCAGAGATGCAGGTGCAGAGGGGAGGTGTTCAGGTGTGGAGCCTCCTGGGCCAGGGGCCCTGTATATAGCTGCCAGGGTCAGGTGAGAGGCTGACACACTGTCACTTCCTGGTTCCTGTTTGTGCCACTTTGCAGCGGACAAAGGATGAGTGTTTTTCAGAATTTCATCATGACCATGTGATTGTATTGACCAGAACGTCTTTGGTGGGTTTTGCCTTTTCCCCGGCGCCCGACTTGCATCACCTGACGGGCTTGTGTTTCAGAGTTTGCAGGGAGACGGAAGCAGCGCCTCGGAGCCCTGGTGCTCCCACCCTGACCCGATTCGTGACCCTCAACAGTCTTGGCACGATTCCAAAGAGCACATGACCGGTGGGCTCAGGGTGTGGAGAGTGTGGGAAGCAGAAAGCCACCTTGGCGGTGGGCAGTGGGAAGGGCCCTTCCTGTCCATCTCCAGGCAGGAGGTGCTTATGGGCATTCGGAGCAGGTGGCGCCCACGGTTCTGGGCTGGGACCCTGATGGCGGAGCCTGGGCTACTCAGGGTCCTCCTTGAATTGCCTCGTGGGAGTTGTGCTTTGACTGAAATCGCGGGGCAGGCTGGTGCTGAGAGATGCCTTGAGCCAGCTCCTGTGCTCCCGAGGTGCCCTGCCTTCCTTCTGTGGATCGGAGCCGCCCGATTGCACTGTGGGCATCAGGATCCATCCGTGCTATCAGTACGACGCCCCTTGTTTGCCTGTAGACCCCGAGGCACGAGGAGCCCAAAGTGGCCGGGTGGCCGCCTCAACTCCAGTCCAGCGGAATGGTTGTGTGTCCGTGCTGGAAGCCTTTCTCCCTCCGCAACCAAGAGCTTCAGGCCAGCGGCGCATGAGGTCCCGGCGACTGGAGAGAACCATTTAGCTAGCGGGTCAGCAGGGAAAAGAGTGAGGAGGATGTGGTAGGAATCACCAGCCGTGCGTCTTTCAGGTCCTTGAGGCCGATGCTCTCCGTAGAGTCCCTCAGGAGTGTAGCGCGACCCACCGTTCCTAGCCTGGCCTGTCCCCTTGGGGTCTGGTGGCTCGCCCTGGCCTCGCCCGCCATTACAGCCCTCAACGCGTGGACCAGGGAGCCACGCGTGAGAACAATGGTTTCTGCCCCGGAAGATTTGCATTGCTTGCGGGTTTGATATCAATATTCCATTTGCTCGCGTGACAGTTTACAACACTTGGCTGTACATCGTTCCAAGGGCGACTTACACATATGTAGCATAAACGTGTCTTGTGGAGGCTGCTAGCCCCCTCTTCGGAAAGATAAAATCAAAAGAATACGACAAAGCTAAGACTCCCTGCCAAAGGGACGCAGGGCTCAAGTCTGAGCAACTCGAAGAGAAATGCCCTGCAGGCTCTTAGGCTGAACGATCTATGCCACCGCCTTTATTAGTTTGACAAATTCCCTTCAAATTTTAAACCACGCGTGCAAAGTCGATAGCTTTGGTTTCTCTTTTGCGTGTCTCCGTCTCGGTCGGGCGTGTTCCTTTCCTTCCCCACCCCCTCCCGCCATCCACCCCCCCCCCCAGGCATTTTTCTGTCCTTCCGGCTTGGGAAGTTTCCATTGACCTGCCTGAGTTCACGGAGTGTGTGCACACCGTGTCCGGTCAGCTGATGGGTCCATCAAAGCCTTTCTTCGCCTTTGTCACCGTGCCTTTGATCTCTAGCCCTTCCTGGGAATCTTTGGTAGGATTTCCTGTCACTGCTTCCATCACCCATTTCCTCTCGGAGGTGTCCTGAGAGGCTCAGCGTGTCAATCATATTTATTTTAACTTCCTGGTCTGATCATTTCAAAGTCCCTGGCGTGCCTGGGTCTGGCTGTGATGCTCGCTCTGTGTCTTCCAGCTGAGCTCTCTGTCTTTGAGTATGCCTTGTAGTTTGATGTCGAAAGCTGGGCGTGATGCACCGGGGAAGAGGAATGGTGGTACATAGGCCTGGAGGGGTGTGTTAATAAGGGGTGGGTGGGAGAGGATGTTCTTCGTCTTTTAGTGACCTGGCCTGCAACCTTTACTAGGCGGCCTCAGTCCGTCCCCACCACGCCCCCGCCGCCAGCCGGGCCGCCACCCTGCCGCCAGGTGGTCATGAATCAGCGTGGGACTGGAGCTGAGTATTTCCTCCCCTCCAGGTCACTGGGCTCTGATAAAACCCCAGCAACGTTGGGCTTGGTCAAATCACGTATCCTGAGGGCAGACCTCACGAAGGTGGGGACGTGCTCTGGCATAATTCTACATGTCTCCTTCCATGCTCCCTCTGGCCCAAAGCATGAGGGGAGTTTTGGAGTGTGTCCCCCCTGGAGATGTTAGCTCTCGGGCATGTCTGCACTGAGGTTGGCTTACCCTCTGTTTCTGTAAGTCGTGATTCTCTGTCTCTGCCCCTCTGTCTCTCCAACACAGGGCGGGGCGTGGGGGGGGGCATGCAGCAGGGTGCCCTGTGGCCTCGGTGCTTTGGTGGATCTGACAAGGGCTGCTGGTCTTTTCAGTTGAGCCTTTTCTTGGTGGGTGGAGGGGCGTGGCCACCTCCAAGCTCCTCCCATGCTCTGCAGGCATGGTTTCCCTCCTGAAGACGCTTTCACATCCTATCCCAATGAAACCCTCTTGTAGCATGTCATGTCCATGGACCAAAGAAATACAGCCGTAGAATAGATTAAATGTCCGCTTCTGGGAAATACTTTGGTGCCGTCTTGAATATTCCTTAGGGTGGTTCATGACGTTTGCCTTGAAATGGGAATCTGCAGTCCATGACTAAAAGGCGCACCTTCGATGGAAATCCCAAGGTGGTTTGGGAAGATTCTTAACCGTGGACGAGTTTCTTCCCCATAGAAGAGGATGCCAAAACAACGTCACGTAACATGAATTTGAGAATGGAGACCTACTCCGTATGTGATAAAATTCAGCCTTTGACGTGTGCAATCGAGTGGTTTGGTCGATTTGCAAAGTGATACAAGCATCACTTCTGACTCGTTCCAGAACATGTTCATGGGCCCCCAAACACAACTCCATAACGTGAGCACGTGGTATCCATTCGTCCCTTCCCACCCAGTCCCCAGAATATACTGATCTATAATGATTCTTCATTGCTAGTGTAGATGGCTTTGTGGACACTGTCATAGAAATGGGGTCGTATAGTATGTGGCCTTTTGTGTGTGTCTCCTTTCACTTAGCATACCGTTTTCAACGTTTTTGTTTGTTTCTTTGTTTGAGTAGCATGTATCAGAGCTTTATACGTTTCGAAAACGAGCTAAGCAAGATCCCATCCCATGGATAGATCAGTTTGTTTACCCACGCATCAGTTGACGGACATTTGGTTATTTCCCCGTGGCGGCCTTTGTGAAGAATGCTACTACGCAACTTAGCACACGAATTTTTGCGTGATGTACGTTTTCTCTTCTCTTGGGGATATATCTAGCAGTGCAATTTCTGAGTCGCATGGAATCTCTACTTAACACGTGGGGAGCTGTCAACCTCTTTTGCAAAGCAGTTGCCTCAATTTTTTTTTCAACGTTTTTTTTTTTATTTATTTTTGGGACAGAGAGAGACAGAGCATGAACGGGGGAGGGGCAGAGAGAGAGGGAGACAAAGAATCGGAAACAGGCTCCAGGCTCCGAGCCATCAGCCCAGAGCCTGACGCGGGGCTCGAACTCACGGACCGCGAGATCGTGACCTGGCTGAAGTCGGACGCTTAACCGACTGCGCCACCCAGGCGCCCCGCAGTTGCCTCAATTTGAGTCCCATCGGCAACGCGCGGGCCTCTGGTTTCTCCACACCTTCCCCAGCACGTCTTATTGTCCGTCTTTTGGATCCTAGCCATCCTAGGCACTGGGATCTCCTTGTGGTTCTGATCTGCATTTCCCTGATTCCTAATAACGTTGAGCATCTTGTCATTGGCTTACTCGCCAACCGTGTACCTTCTTGGACCAATGTCCATGCAGATCCATTGCTCAATCGTTTTTTCTTTGGGGGGGGTGGGGTTCATTCTTATTCATTGATTGGTTGCTCGATTGACTGGTTGATTTCGAGGAGTAAGAGTTTTGCATATGTAACAATGTTACAGTTTGATGGCACCCAATCTGCCTGAGTTTTTCTTCCTGTGCTTTTTCTGTCGTATCTCAGAGCCATTGCCGAGAGAAGGTCTCAAAGACGTAACCCAGGATTTCTCCTGAGAGTTTTATAGTGCATCGTTTTAACTTTTATGCTAAAATGCTTGATCCAGATAGAAGGATTGTTGTTGTTGTTGTTGTTGTTGTTGTTGTTGTTGTTGTTGATGTTGTCTTCTTATATGATGGGATGTAAAGATGCAACTTCATTCTTTTGAAAGTGGATTTCTAGGTGTGTCAGCACTAGTTATGGAAAAGACTCTTGCATTGATTGTTTTGGAACTCTGGGTGAAACTCAGTGGAACATAACTTCAAGGGCTCATCTTCATACTGTCCATTCTATTGCACCGATCTGTGAGTCTATCCTTCTGGCAGCACCACACTGCTTCCATTGCTGTAGCCGTGCAGCACCCATTGCCATTGGGATGTGTGAGTCCCCCACCGCTGAGTTTCTTTGGCAAGATTGTTTTCGTTACCCGACGTCCCTTTCATTCATTGCCGCATTCATCGTCATAGGAAAGTTAGGGTCAGATGATCCATTTCTGCGAAAAGCAACATTGGATTTTGATAGGGGTTGCATTCAATCTGCAGATCATGTTTTGCAGTGTTGTCATTTTCACCATATTCTGTTTTCTGATCCATGAACGTTGGATGCCTTTGTATTTAAGGTACTCTTCTATACCTCCTTTCAGTGCTGTTTTGCAGTCTTCAGGGTGTCAGTCTTGCACATTTTTTGTTCCGTTCATTCTTTTTTCTTAAAGTGTAATTATTAAATTATTTAGAGTGAGACAGAGAGAGAGAGAGAGAGAGAGAGAGAGAGAGAGAATCGCATGCAGGCTCGATACTTTCAGCATGGAGCCCGAATGGAGGATCCAACTCACAACTTGAGCGTCACAAGTTGAGCGAAAATCAAGAGCGGGACGCTAGACTGACTGAGGCCCCCAGGTGCCCCTTGAAGTATATTCTTAAGTATTTGTTCTTTTTGAGGACATTGTTTTCTGAATTTCAATGATGATTCTTCATTGCTCGTGTCTAGAAATACAGCTGATTGTTGTATATTGCGGATGGATCCTGCAACCTACTGAGTTGATTTATTATTGTGGTTTGTGTGTGTGTGTGTGTGTGCGCGCGCGCATGTGCGTGCATGTCTTTGGTTCTTTTGTTTGTGCAAGATTATGTGTTCTGTGAAGAGACATACTTTTCCTTCTTCGTTTCCCACATGGATGCCTTTTACTTCCTTGTCTTGCCTCATTGCCCTGGGTAGACCTTGCGTGCGATGTGGAGTAGATGTGGTGAATGTGGACATCCTTTCCTGTCCCTGACCTTCAAAGGAAATCCCAGGCTTTCAGTGGGACGTGTGGTGGCAGCTGTGGCTGTTTGGTAGATCCTTTGATCGGGTCGAGGACATCGCCTTCTGTTCCTTCCTGTGTGGAACCAACGGTGTGATGTCTGTGAGCCCAGAGATGGAAAGAGTGCTCGTCAGTCTGTGCCGAGACACACTGCCTCTGGCCTCTGAAAACGACACCATTTCTCCTTTTGTCATCCGGAACACCTGAGGAACACAGCCCATTTTGAAGTCACTGCCCTCTCTCTAGGCTTGGCTCCTGCTCTGCGGCCTGGATGGGCGCAGACACCACTCATGGGATGCCTTGCGAAGCAGATCATGGCATGGGGAAGGAGCAGCCTGCACGATTCCAACAAAGTCTGAATCCCATGGAGGCTCAGCCGTCTGGGCTCCCTTAAGCCTGATAAGGACGACTCTTTTAGATTCAGTCGTCTCTTCCTTACTTATTGACTCATTCCTCCATGCGTGTCGTGAGTCGTTCCTGATTTAATTCCACAAACGTATGTGCAGTGAGCAGTGAGCCAACAGTGGAGTGACAGCAGTGAAGATCTGGGGAGCAGTGGTCCCTTAAGAAGTGAGGTGAGGGACACACGGTGTGTTTTGCAAGTGAGACCGCGGATGGAAGGAAACCGCCACAGGAAGACCAAGACGTATGGGGGGAGAGTTTATTGACCACGTATGGGGGTGGTGCACCAAGACCCATCGGATCTTAACACACCTGTGTTAGTGAGGCAGCTTCCGGGAGACATTGCGATGCCAATGCCATCAAGGTCCTAGCAAGCAGAGGAGAGCAAGGATGTGGTGCTTTGACACAGAGAATGATGAGAGAGGGGGATGTGGGCCACGTCCTGGCGCTGTGGGCCTTTTCCAGGTAGTGTGGCTCAGGCATGAAGGCATGGCAGTAGGAGAGGCCAAAGGGCCTGCAGGATGGGATCGCCTTTGTAGGGAATGTGTATGGGAGTAGTCCATTGCTTTGCCACAAGGGCTGGGGGCAAAGTCTAAGCCAAGACACTGGAGGGATCCAGCAAGCGGAGAGGAAGTGTTTGGGGGGTGGGCTTTGTGTGTTTTTTTTGGGGGGGGTGTAACCAGGATGTACCTATAGTCACTTGAGGGGAAGCACAGGTCTTTCGGAGCTCCCTGAGGCCATAAGCCAGAGCCTCAGACCTTGCACTGGCAGCAAACGGGGACACAGCAGCTGGATTGGCTGCAGGAGGACCCACAGCCGGAAGAGCAGCAGCAGGGCTTGCAGCAGCAGGACTGGCAGCAACAGGGCTTGCAGCAGCAGGACTGGCAGCAGCAGGGCTTGCAGCAGCAGGACTGGCAGCAGCAGGGCTTGCAGCAGCTGGACTGGCAGCAACAGGGCTTGCAGCAGCTGGACTGGCAGCAGCCACAGGAGCCACAGGAGCCACAGCCCCCCTTGGAGCCCCCACAGGAGCCACAGCCCCCCTTGGAGCCCCCACAGGAGCCACAGCCCCCCTTGGAGCCCCCACAGGAGCCACAGCCCCCCTTGGAGCCCCCACAGGAGCCACAGCCTCCCTTGGAGCCCCCACACGAGCCGCCGCTGGAACAGGCACAGGCGGGCACACAGCAGCACACGGGCTTGCAGCAGCACACGGGCACACAGCAGCTGGAGCCGCAGCCCCCACAGCTGGAGCCGCAGCCCCCACAGCTGGAGCCACAGCCTCCAGAACAGCCACAGCAGCCCATGGTTCTGGTGGGTTTGGGGCGGAGTCGGTCAGAGATGCAGGTGCAGAGGGGAGGTGTTCAGGTGTGGAGCCTCCTGGGCCAGGGGCCCTGTATATAGCTGCCAGGGTCAGGTGAGAGGCTGACACACTGTCACTTCCTGGTTCCTGTTTGTGCCACTTTGCAGCGGACAAAGGATGAGTGTTTTTCAGAATTTCATCATGACCATGTGATTGTATTGACCAGAACGTCTTTGGTGGGTTTTGCCTTTTCCCCGGCGCCCGACTTGCATCACCTCACGGGCTTGTGTTTCAGAGTTTGCAGGGAGACGGAAGCAGCGCCTCGGAGCCCTGGTGCTCCCACCCTGACCCGATTCGTGACCCTCAACAGTCTTGGCACGATTCCAAAGAGCACATGACCGGTGGGCTCAGGGTGTGGAGAGTGTGGGAAGCAGAAAGCCACCTTGGCGGTGGGCAGTGGGAAGGGCCCTTCCTGTCCATCTCCAGGCAGGAGGTGCTTATGGGCATTCGGAGCAGGTGGCGCCCACGGTTCTGGGCTGGGACCCTGATGGCGGAGCCTGGGCTACTCAGGGTCCTCCTTGAATTGCCTCGTGGGAGTTGTGCTTTGACTGAAATCGCGGGGCAGGCTGGTGCTGAGAGATGCCTTGAGCCAGCTCCTGTGCTCCCGAGGTGCCCTGCCTTCCTTCTGTGGATCGGAGCCGCCCGATTGCACTGTGGGCATCAGGATCCATCCGTGCTATCAGTACGACGCCCCTTGTTTGCCTGTAGACCCCGAGGCACGAGGAGCCCAAAGTGGCCGGGTGGCCGCCTCAACTCCAGTCCAGCGGAATGGTTGTGTGTCCGTGCTGGAAGCCTTTCTCCCTCCGCAACCAAGAGCTTCAGGCCAGCGGCGCATGAGGTCCCGGCGACTGGAGAGAACCATTTAGCTAGCGGGTCAGCAGGGAAAAGAGTGAGGAGGATGTGGTAGGAATCACCAGCCGTGCGTCTTTCAGGTCCTTGAGGCCGATGCTCTCCGTAGAGTCCCTCAGGAGTGTAGCGCGACCCACCGTTCCTAGCCTGGCCTGTCCCCTTGGGGTCTGGTGGCTCGCCCTGGCCTCGCCCGCCATTACAGCCCTCAACGCGTGGACCAGGGAGCCACGCGTGAGAACAATGGTTTCTGCCCCGGAAGATTTGCATTGCTTGCGGGTTTGATATCAATATTCCATTTGCTCGCGTGACAGTTTACAACACTTGGCTGTACATCGTTCCAAGGGCGACTTACACATATGTAGCATAAACGTGTCTTGTGGAGGCTGCTAGCCCCCTCTTCGGAAAGATAAAATCAAAAGAATACGACAAAGCTAAGACTCCCTGCCAAAGGGACGCAGGGCTCAAGTCTGAGCAACTCGAAGAGAAATGCCCTGCAGGCTCTTAGGCTGAACGATCTATGCCACCGCCTTTATTAGTTTGACAAATTCCCTTGAAATTTTAAACCACGCGTGCAAAGTCGATAGCTTTGGTTTCTCTTTTGCGTGTCTCCGTCTCGGTCGGGCGTGTTCCTTTCCTTCCCCACCCCCTCCCGCCATCCACCCCCCCCCCCAGGCATTTTTCTGTCCTTCCGGCTTGGGAAGTTTCCATTGACCTGCCTGAGTTCACGGAGTGTGTGCACACCGTGTCCGGTCAGCTGATGGGTCCATCAAAGCCTTTCTTCGCCTTTGTCACCGTGCCTTTGATCTCTAGCCCTTCCTGGGAATCTTTGGTAGGATTTCCTGTCACTGCTTCCATCACCCATTTCCTCTCGGAGGTGTCCTGAGAGGCTCAGCGTGTCAATCATATTTATTTTAACTTCCTGGTCTGATCATTTCAAAGTCCCTGGCGTGCCTGGGTCTGGCTGTGATGCTCGCTCTGTGTCTTCCAGCTGAGCTCTCTGTCTTTGAGTATGCCTTGTAGTTTGATGTCGAAAGCTGGGCGTGATGCACCGGGGAAGAGGAATGGTGGTACATAGGCCTGGAGGGGTGTGTTAATAAGGGGTGGGTGGGAGGGGATGTTCTTCGTCTTTTAGTGACCTGGCCTGCAACCTTTACTAGGCGGCCTCAGTCCGTCCCCACCACGCCCCCGCCGCCAGCCGGGCCGCCACCCTGCCGCCAGGTGGTCATGAATCAGCGTGGGACTGGAGCTGAGTATTTCCTCCCCTCCAGGTCACTGGGCTCTGATAAAACCCCAGCAACGTTGGGCTTGGTCAAATCACGTATCCTGAGGGCAGACCTCACGAAGGTGGGGACGTGCTCTGGCATAATTCTACATGTCTCCTTCCATGCTCCCTCTGGCCCAAAGCATGAGGGGAGTTTTGGAGTGTGTCCCCCCTGGAGATGTTAGCTCTCGGGCATGTCTGCACTGAGGTTGGCTTACCCTCTGTTTCTGTAAGTCGTGATTCTCTGTCTCTGCCCCTCTGTCTCTCCAACACAGGGCGGGGCGTGGGGGGGGCATGCAGCAGGGTGCCCTGTGGCCTCGGTGCTTTGGTGGATCTGACAAGGGCTGCTGGTCTTTTCAGTTGAGCCTTTTCTTGGTGGGTGGAGGGGCGTGGCCACCTCCAAGCTCCTCCCATGCTCTGCAGGCATGGTTTCCCTCCTGAAGACGCTTTCACATCCTATCCCAATGAAACCCTCTTGTAGCATGTCATGTCCATGGACCAAAGAAATACAGCCGTAGAATAGATTAAATGTCCGCTTCTGGGAAATACTTTGGTGCCGTCTTGAATATTCCTTAGGGTGGTTCATGACGTTTGCCTTGAAATGGGAATCTGCAGTCCATGACTAAAAGGCGCACCTTCGATGGAAATCCCAAGGTGGTTTGGGAAGATTCTTAACCGTGGACGAGTTTCTTCCCCATAGAAGAGGATGCCAAAACAACGTCACGTAACATGAATTTGAGAATGGAGACCTACTCCGTATGTGATAAAATTCAGCCTTTGACGTGTGCAATCGAGTGGTTTGGTCGATTTGCAAAGTGATACAAGCATCACTTCTGACTCGTTCCAGAACATGTTCATGGGCCCCCAAACACAACTCCATAACGTGAGCACGTGGTATCCATTCGTCCCTTCCCACCCAGTCCCCAGAATATACTGATCTATAATGATTCTTCATTGCTAGTGTAGATGGCTTTGTGGACACTGTCATAGAAATGGGGTCGTATAGTATGTGGCCTTTTGTGTGTGTCTCCTTTCACTTAGCATACCGTTTTCAACGTTTTTGTTTGTTTCTTTGTTTGAGTAGCATGTATCAGAGCTTTATACGTTTCGAAAACGAGCTAAGCAAGATCCCATCCCATGGATAGATCAGTTTGTTTACCCACGCATCAGTTGACGGACATTTGGTTATTTCCCCGTGGCGGCCTTTGTGAAGAATGCTACTACGCAACTTAGCACACGAATTTTTGCGTGATGTACGTTTTCTCTTCTCTTGGGGATATATCTAGCAGTGCAATTTCTGAGTCGCATGGAATCTCTACTTAACACGTGGGGAGCTGTCAACCTCTTTTGCAAAGCAGTTGCCTCAATTTTTTTTTCAACGTTTTTTTTTTTATTTATTTTTGGGACAGAGAGAGACAGAGCATGAACGGGGGAGGGGCAGAGAGAGAGGGAGACAAAGAATCGGAAACAGGCTCCAGGCTCCGAGCCATCAGCCCAGAGCCTGACGCGGGGCTCGAACTCACGGACCGCGAGATCGTGACCTGGCTGAAGTCGGACGCTTAACCGACTGCGCCACCCAGGCGCCCCGCAGTTGCCTCAATTTGAGTCCCATCGGCAACGCGCGGGGCTCTGGTTTCTCCACACCTTCCCCAGCACGTCTTATTGTCCGTCTTTTGGATCCTAGCCATCCTAGGCACTGGGATCTCCTTGTGGTTCTGATCTGCATTTCCCTGATTCCTAATAACGTTGAGCATCTTGTCATTGGCTTATTCGCCAACCGTGTACCTTCTTGGACCAATGTCCATGCAGATCCATTGCTCAATCGTTTTTTCTTTGGGGGGGGTGGGGTTCATTCTTATTCATTGATTGGTTGCTCGATTGACTGGTTGATTTCGAGGAGTAAGAGTTTTGCATATGTAACAATGTTACAGTTTGATGGCACCCAATCTGCCTGAGTTTTTCTTCCTGTGCTTTTTCTGTCGTATCTCAGAGCCATTGCCGAGAGAAGGTCTCAAAGACGTAACCCAGGATTTCTCCTGAGAGTTTTATAGTGCATCGTTTTAACTTTTATGCTAAAATGCTTGATCCAGATAGAAGGATTGTTGTTGTTGTTGTTGTTGTTGTTGTTGTTGTTGTTGTGGATGTTGTCTTCTTATATGATGGGATGTAAAGATGCAACTTCATTCTTTTGAAAGTGGATTTCTAGGTGTGTCAGCACTAGTTATGGAAAAGACTCTTGCATTGATTGTTTTGGAACTCTGGGTGAAACTCAGTGGAACATAACTTCAAGGGCTCATCTTCATACTGTCCATTCTATTGCACCGATCTGTGAGTCTATCCTTCTGGCAGCACCACACTGCTTCCATTGCTGTAGCCGTGCAGCACCCATTGCCATTCGGATGTGTGAGTCCCCCACCGTTGAGTTTCTTTGGCAAGATTGTTTTCGTTACCCGACGTCCCTTTCATTCATTGCCGCATTCATCGTCATAGGAAAGTTAGGGTCAGATGATCCATTTCTGCGAAAAGCAACATTGGATTTTGATAGGGGTTGCATTCAATCTGCAGATCATGTTTTGCAGTGTTGTCATTTTCACCATATTCTGTTTTCTGATCCATGAACGTTGGATGCCTTTGTATTTAAGGTACTCTTCTATACCTCCTTTCAGTGCTGTTTTGCAGTCTTCAGGGTGTCAGTCTTGCACATTTTTGTTCTGTTCATTCTTTTTTCTTAAAGTGTAATTATTAAATTATTTAGAGTGAGACAGAGAGAGAGAGAGAGAGAGAGAGAGAGAGAGAGAGAGAGAATCGCATGCAGGCTCGATACTTTCAGCATGGAGCCCGAATGGAGGATCCAACTCACAACTTGAGCGTCACAAGTTGAGCGAAAATCAAGAGCGGGACGCTAGACTGACTGAGGCCCCCAGGTGCCCCTTGAAGTATATTCTTAAGTATTTGTTCTTTTTGAGGACATTGTTTTCTGAATTTCAATGATGATTCTTCATTGCTCGTGTCTAGAAATACAGCTGATTGTTGTATATTGCGGATGGATCCTGCAACCTACTGAGTTGATTTATTATTGTGGTTTGTGTGTGTGTGTGTGTGCGCGCGCGCGCATGTGCGTGCATGTCTTTGGTTCTTTTGTTTGTGCAAGATTATGTGTTCTGTGAAGAGACATACTTTTCCTTCTTCGTTTCCCACATGGATGCCTTTTACTTCCTTGTCTTGCCTCATTGCCCTGGGTAGACCTTGCGTGCGATGTGGAGTAGATGTGTTGAATGTGGACATCCTTTCCTGTCCCTGACCTTCAAAGGAAATCCCAGGCTTTCAGTGGGACGTGTGGTGGCAGCTGTGGCTGTTTGGTAGATCCTTTGATCGGGTCGAGGACATCGCCTTCTGTTCCTTCCTTTGTGGAACCAACGGTGTGATGTCTGTGAGCCCAGAGATGGAAAGAGTGCTCGTCAGTCTGTGCCGAGACACACTGCCTCTGGCCTCTGAAAACGACACCATTTCTCCTTTTGTCATCCGGAACACCTGAGGAACACAGCCCATTTTGAAGTCACTGCCCTCTCTCTAGGCTTGGCTCCTGCTCTGCGGCCTGGATGGGCGCAGACACCACTCATGGGATGCCTTGCGAAGCAGATCATGGCATGGGGAAGGAGCAGCCTCCACGATTCCAACAAAGTCTGAATCCCATGGAGGCTCAGCCGTCTGGGCTCCCTTAAGCCTGATAAGGACGACTCTTTTAGATTCAGTCGTCTCTTCCTTACTTATTGACTCATTCCTCCATGCGTGTCGTGAGTCGTTCCTGATTTAATTCCACAAACGTATGTGCAGTGAGCAGTGAGCCAACAGTGGAGTGACAGCAGTGAAGATCTGGGGAGCAGTGGTCCCTTAAGAAGTGAGGTGAGGGACACACGGTGTGTTTTGCAAGTGAGACCGCGGATGGAAGGAAACCGCCACAGGAAGACCAAGACGTATGGGGGGAGAGTTTATTGACCACGTATGGGGGTGGTGCACCAAGACCCATCGGATCTTAACACACCTGTGTTAGTGAGGCAGCTTCCGGGAGACATTGCGATGCCAATGCCATCAAGGTCCTAGCAAGCAGAGGAGAGCAAGGATGTGGTGCTTTGACACAGAGAATGATGAGAGAGGGGGATGTGGGCCACGTCCTGGCGCTGTGGGCCTTTTCCAGGTAGTGTGGCTCAGGCATGAAGGCATGGCAGTAGGAGAGGCCAAAGGGCCTGCAGGATGGGATCGCCTTTGTAGGGAATGTGTATGGGAGTAGTCCATTGCTTTGCCACAAGGGCTGGGGGCAAAGTCTAAGCCAAGACACTGGAGGGATCCAGCAAGCGGAGAGGAAGTGTTTGGGGGGCGGGCTTTGTGTGTTTTCTTTGGGGGGGGTGTAACCAGGATGTACCTATAGTCACTTGAGGGGAAGCACAGGTCTTTCGGAGCTCCCTGAGGCCATAAGCCAGAGCCTCAGACCTTGCACTGGCAGCAAACGGGGACACAGCAGCTGGATTGGCTGCAGGAGGACCCACAGCCGGAAGAGCAGCAGCAGGGCTTGCAGCAGCAGGACTGGCAGCAACAGGGCTTGCAGCAGCAGGACTGGCAGCAGCAGGGCTTGCAGCAGCAGGACTGGCAGCAGCAGGGCTTGCAGCAGCTGGACTGGCAGCAACAGGGCTTGCAGCAGCTGGACTGGCAGCAGCCACAGGAGCCACAGGAGCCACAGCCCCCCTTGGAGCCCCCACAGGAGCCACAGCCCCCCTTGGAGCCCCCACAGGAGCCACAGCCCCCCTTGGAGCCCCCACAGGAGCCACAGCCCCCCTTGGAGCCCCCACAGGAGCCACAGCCTCCCTTGGAGCCCCCACACGAGCCGCCGCTGGAACAGGCACAGGCGGGCACACAGCAGCACACGGGCTTGCAGCAGCACACGGGCACACAGCAGCTGGAGCCGCAGCCCCCACAGCTGGAGCCGCAGCCCCCACAGCTGGAGCCGCAGCCCCCACAGCTGGAGCCACAGCCTCCAGAACAGCCACAGCAGCCCATGGTTCTGGTGGGTTTGGGGCGGAGTCGGTCAGAGATGCAGGTGCAGAGGGGAGGTGTTCAGGTGTGGAGCCTCCTGGGCCAGGGGCCCTGTATATAGCTGCCAGGGTCAGGTGAGAGGCTGACACACTGTCACTTCCTGGTTCCTGTTTGTGCCACTTTGCAGCGGACAAAGGATGAGTGTTTTTCAGAATTTCATCATGACCATGTGATTGTATTGACCAGAACGTCTTTGGTGGGTTTTGCCTTTTCCCCGGCGCCCGACTTGCATCACCTGACGGGCTTGTGTTTCAGAGTTTGCAGGGAG
This sequence comes from Neofelis nebulosa, assembly GCF_028018385.1. Lineage (NCBI taxonomy): Eukaryota > Metazoa > Chordata > Mammalia > Carnivora > Felidae > Neofelis > Neofelis nebulosa. The sequence continues at coordinate 114,355,170 of NC_080791.1, read as the reverse complement.
ACGGAAGCAGCGCCTCGGAGCCCTGGTGCTCCCACCCTGACCCGATTCGTGACCCTCAACAGTCTTGGCACGATTCCAAAGAGCACATGACCGGTGGGCTCAGGGTGTGGAGAGTGTGGGAAGCAGAAAGCCACCTTGGCGGTGGGCAGTGGGAAGGGCCCTTCCTGTCCATCCCCAGGCAGGAGGTGCTTATGGGCATTCGGAGCAGGTGGCGCCCACGGTTCTGGGCTGGGACCCTGATGGCGGAGCCTGGGCTACTCAGGGTCCTCCTTGAATTGCCTCGTGGGAGTTGTGCTTTGACTGAAATCGCGGGGCAGGCTGGTGCTGAGAGATGCCTTGAGCCAGCTCCTGTGCTCCCGAGGTGCCCTGCCTTCCTTCTGTGGATCGGAGCCGCCCGATTGCACTGTGGGCATCAGGATCCATCCGTGCTATCAGTACGACGCCCCTTGTTTGCCTGTAGACCCCGAGGCACGAGGAGCCCAAAGTGGCCGGGTGGCCGCCTCAACTCCAGTCCAGCGGAATGGTTGTGTGTCCGTGCTGGAAGCCTTTCTCCCTCCGCAACCAAGAGCTTCAGGCCAGCGGCGCATGAGGTCCCGGCGACTGGAGAGAACCATTTAGCTAGCGGGTCAGCAGGGAAAAGAGTGAGGAGGATGTGGTAGGAATCACCAGCCGTGCGTCTTTCAGGTCCTTGAGGCCGATGCTCTCCGTAGAGTCCCTCAGGAGTGTAGCGCGACCCACCGTTCCTAGCCTGGCCTGTCCCCTTGGGGTCTGGTGGCTCGCCCTGGCCTCGCCCGCCATTACAGCCCTCAACGCGTGGACCAGGGAGCCACGCGTGAGAACAATGGTTTCTGCCCCGGAAGATTTGCATTGCTTGCGGGTTTGATATCAATATTCCATTTGCTCGCGTGACAGTTTACAACACTTGGCTGTACATCGTTCCAAGGGCGACTTACACATATGTAGCATAAACGTGTCTTGTGGAGGCTGCTAGCCCCCTCTTCGGAAAGATAAAATCAAAAGAATACGACAAAGCTAAGACTCCCTGCCAAAGGGACGCAGGGCTCAAGTCTGAGCAACTCGAAGAGAAATGCCCTGCAGGCTCTTAGGCTGAACGATCTATGCCACCGCCTTTATTAGTTTGACAAATTCCCTTCAAATTTTAAACCACGCGTGCAAAGTCGATAGCTTTGGTTTCTCTTTTGCGTGTCTCCGTCTCGGTCGGGCGTGTTCCTTTCCTTCCCCACCCCCTCCCGCCATCCACCCCCCCCCCCCCAGGCATTTTTCTGTCCTTCCGGCTTGGGAAGTTTCCATTGACCTGCCTGAGTTCACGGAGTGTGTGCACACCGTGTCCGGTCAGCTGATGGGTCCATCAAAGCCTTTCTTCGCCTTTGTCACCGTGCCTTTGATCTCTAGCCCTTCCTGGGAATCTTTGGTAGGATTTCCTGTCACTGCTTCCATCACCCATTTCCTCTCGGAGGTGTCCTGAGAGGCTCAGCGTGTCAATCATATTTATTTTAACTTCCTGGTCTGATCATTTCAAAGTCCCTGGCGTGCCTGGGTCTGGCTGTGATGCTCGCTCTGTGTCTTCCAGCTGAGCTCTCTGTCTTTGAGTATGCCTTGTAGTTTGATGTCGAAAGCTGGGCGTGATGCACCGGGGAAGAGGAATGGTGGTACATAGGCCTGGAGGGGTGTGTTAATAAGGGGTGGGTGGGAGGGGATGTTCTTCGTCTTTTAGTGACCTGGCCTGCAACCTTTACTAGGCGGCCTCAGTCCGTCCCCACCACGCCCCCGCCGCCAGCCGGGCCGCCACCCTGCCGCCAGGTGGTCATGAATCAGCGTGGGACTGGAGCTGAGTATTTCCTCCCCTCCAGGTCACTGGGCTCTGATAAAACCCCAGCAACGTTGGGCTTGGTCAAATCACGTATCCTGAGGGCAGACCTCACGAAGGTGGGGACGTGCTCTGGCATAATTCTACATGTCTCCTTCCATGCTCCCTCTGGCCCAAAGCATGAGGGGAGTTTTGGAGTGTGTCCCCCCTGGAGATGTTAGCTCTCGGGCATGTCTGCACTGAGGTTGGCTTACCCTCTGTTTCTGTAAGTCGTGATTCTCTGTCTCTGCCCCTCTGTCTCTCCAACACAGGGCGGGGCGTGGGGGGGGGGGCATGCAGCAGGGTGCCCTGTGGCCTCGGTGCTTTGGTGGATCTGACAAGGGCTGCTGGTCTTTTCAGTTGAGCCTTTTCTTGGTGGGTGGAGGGGCGTGGCCACCTCCAAGCTCCTCCCATGCTCTGCAGGCATGGTTTCCCTCCTGAAGACGCTTTCACATCCTATCCCAATGAAACCCTCTTCTAGCATGTCATGTCCATGGACCAAAGAAATACAGCCGTAGAATAGATTAAATGTCCGCTTCTGGGAAATACTTTGGTGCCGTCTTGAATATTCCTTAGGGTGGTTCATGACGTTTGCCTTGAAATGGGAATCTGCAGTCCATGACTAAAAGGCGCACCTTCGATGGAAATCCCAAGGTGGTTTGGGAAGATTCTTAACCGTGGATGAGTTTCTTCCCCATAGAAGAGGATGCCAAAACAACGTCACGTAACATGAATTTGAGAATGGAGACCTACTCCGTATGTGATAAAATTCAGCCTTTGACGTGTGCAATCGAGTGGTTTGGTCGATTTGCAAAGTGATACAAGCATCACTTCTGACTCGTTCCAGAACATGTTCATGGGCCCCCAAACACAACTCCATAACGTGAGCACGTGGTATCCATTCGTCCCTTCCCACCCAGTCCCCAGAATATACTGATCTATAATGATTCTTCATTGCTAGTGTAGATGGCTTTGTGGACACTGTCATAGAAATGGGGTCGTATAGTATGTGGCCTTTTGTGTGTGTCTCCTTTCACTTAGCATACCGTTTTCAACGTTTTTGTTTGTTTCTTTGTTTGAGTAGCATGTATCAGAGCTTTATACGTTTCGAAAACGAGCTAAGCAAGATCCCATCCCATGGATAGATCAGTTTGTTTACCCACGCATCAGTTGACGGACATTTGGTTATTTCCCCGTGGCGGCCTTTGTGAAGAATGCTACTACGCAACTTAGCACACGAATTTTTGCGTGATGTACGTTTTCTCTTCTCTTGGGGATATATCTAGCAGTGCAATTTCTGAGTCGCATGGAATCTCTACTTAACACGTGGGGAGCTGTCAACCTCTTTTGCAAAGCAGTTGCCTCAATTTTTTTTTCAACGTTTTTTTTTTTTATTTATTTTTGGGACAGAGAGAGACAGAGCATGAACGGGGGAGGGGCAGAGAGAGAGGGAGACAAAGAATCGGAAACAGGCTCCAGGCTCCGAGCCATCAGCCCAGAGCCTGACGCGGGGCTCGAACTCACGGACCGCGAGATCGTGACCTGGCTGAAGTCGGACGCTTAACCGACTGCGCCACCCAGGCGCCCCGCAGTTGCCTCAATTTGAGTCCCATCGGCAACGCGCGGGGCTCTGGTTTCTCCACACCTTCCCCAGCACGTCTTATTGTCTGTCTTTTGGATCCTAGCCATCCTAGGCACTGGGATCTCCTTGTGGTTCTGATCTGCATTTCCCTGATTCCTAATAACGTTGAGCATCTTGTCATTGGCTTATTCGCCAACCGTGTACCTTCTTGGACCAATGTCCATGCAGATCCATTGCTCAATCGTTTTTTCTTTGGGGGGGGGGTGGGGTTCATTCTTATTCATTGATTGGTTGCTCGATTGACTGGTTGATTTCGAGGAGTAAGAGTTTTGCATATGTAACAATGTTACAGTTTGATGGCACCCAATCTGCCTGAGTTTTTCTTCCTGTGCTTTTTCTGTCGTATCTCAGAGCCATTGCCGAGAGAAGGTCTCAAAGACGTAACCCAGGATTTCTCCTGAGAGTTTTATAGTGCATCGTTTTAACTTTTATGCTAAAATGCTTGATCCAGATAGAAGGATTGTTGTTGTTGTTGTTGTTGTTGTGGATGTTGTCTTCTTATATGATGGGATGTAAAGATGCAACTTCATTCTTTTGAAAGTGGATTTCTAGGTGTGTCAGCACTAGTTATGGAAAAGACTCTTGCATTGATTGTTTTGGAACTCTGGGTGAAACTCAGTGGAACATAACTTCAAGGGCTCATCTTCATACTGTCCATTCTATTGCACCGATCTGTGAGTCTATCCTTCTGGCAGCACCACACTGCTTCCATTGCTGTAGCCGTGCAGCACCCATTGCCATTGGGATGTGTGAGTCCCCCACCGCTGAGTTTCTTTGGCAAGATTGTTTTCGTTACCCGACGTCCCTTTCATTCATTGCCGCATTCATCGTCATAGGAAAGTTAGGGTCAGATGATCCATTTCTGCGAAAAGCAACATTGGATTTTGATAGGGGTTGCATTCAATCTGCAGATCATGTTTTGCAGTGTTGTCATTTTCACCATATTCTGTTTTCTGATCCATGAACGTTGGATGCCTTTGTATTTAAGGTACTCTTCTATACCTCCTTTCAGTGCTGTTTTGCAGTCTTCAGGGTGTCAGTCTTGCACATTTTTTGTTCCGTTCATTCTTTTTTCTTAAAGTGTAATTATTAAATTATTTAGAGTGAGACAGAGAGAGAGAGAGAGAGAGAGAGAGAGAGAGAGAGAGAGAATCGCATGCAGGCTCGATACTTTCAGCATGGAGCCCGAATGGAGGATCCAACTCACAACTTGAGCGTCACAAGTTGAGCGAAAATCAAGAGCGGGACGCTAGACTGACTGAGGCCCCCAGGTGCCCCTTGAAGTATATTCTTAAGTATTTGTTCTTTTTGAGGACATTGTTTTCTGAATTTCAATGATGATTCTTCATTGCTCGTGTCTAGAAATACAGCTGATTGTTGTATATTGCGGATGGATCCTGCAACCTACTGAGTTGATTTATTATTGTGGTTTGTGTGTGTGTGTGTGTGCGCGCGCGCGCATGTGCGTGCATGTCTTTGGTTCTTTTGTTTGTGCAAGATTATGTGTTCTGTGAAGAGACATACTTTTCCTTCTTCGTTTCCCACATGGATGCCTTTTACTTCCTTGTCTTGCCTCATTGCCCTGGGTAGACCTTGCGTGCGATGTGGAGTAGATGTGTTGAATGTGGACATCCTTTCCTGTCCCTGACCTTCAAAGGAAATCCCAGGCTTTCAGTGGGACGTGTGGTGGCAGCTGTGGCTGTTTGGTAGATCCTTTGATCGGGTCGAGGACATCGCCTTCTGTTCCTTCCTGTGTGGAACCAACGGTGTGATGTCTGTGAGCCCAGAGATGGAAAGAGTGCTCGTCAGTCTGTGCCGAGACACACTGCCTCTGGCCTCTGAAAACGACACCATTTCTCCTTTTGTCATCCGGAACACCTGAGGAACACAGCCCATTTTGAAGTCACTGCCCTCTCTCTAGGCTTGGCTCCTGCTCTGCGGCCTGGATGGGCGCAGACACCACTCATGGGATGCCTTGCGAAGCAGATCATGGCATGGGGAAGGAGCAGCCTCCACGATTCCAACAAAGTCTGAATCCCATGGAGGCTCAGCCGTCTGGGCTCCCTTAAGCCTGATAAGGACGACTCTTTTAGATTCAGTCGTCTCTTCCTTACTTATTGACTCATTCCTCCATGCGTGTCGTGAGTCGTTCCTGATTTAATTCCACAAACGTATGTGCAGTGAGCAGTGAGCCAACAGTGGAGTGACAGCAGTGAAGATCTGGGGAGCAGTGGTCCCTTAAGAAGTGAGGTGAGGGACACACGGTGTGTTTTGCAAGTGAGACCGCGGATGGAAGGAAACCGCCACAGGAAGACCAAGACGTATGGGGGGAGAGTTTATTGACCATGTATGGGGGTGGTGCACCAAGACCCATCGGATCTTAACACACCTGTGTTAGTGAGGCAGCTTCCGGGAGACATTGCGATGCCAATGCCATCAAGGTCCTAGCAAGCAGAGGAGAGCAAGGATGTGGTGCTTTGACACAGAGAATGATGAGAGAGGGGGATGTGGGCCACGTCCTGGCGCTGTGGGCCTTTTCCAGGTAGTGTGGCTCAGGCATGAAGGCATGGCAGTAGGAGAGGCCAAAGGGCCTGCAGGATGGGATCGCCTTTGTAGGGAATGTGTATGGGAGTAGTCCATTGCTTTGCCACAAGGGCTGGGGGCAAAGTCTAAGCCAAGACACTGGAGGGATCCAGCAAGCGGAGAGGAAGTGTTTGGGGGGTGGGCTTTGTGTGTTTTTTTTGGGGGGGGTGTAACCAGGATGTACCTATAGTCACTTGAGGGGAAGCACAGGTCTTTCGGAGCTCCCTGAGGCCATAAGCCAGAGCCTCAGACCTTGCACTGGCAGCAAACGGGGACACAGCAGCTGGATTGGCTGCAGGAGGACCCACAGCCGGAAGAGCAGCAGCAGGGCTTGCAGCAGCAGGACTGGCAGCAACAGGGCTTGCAGCAGCAGGACTGGCAGCAGCAGGGCTTGCAGCAGCAGGACTGGCATCAACAGGGCTTGCAGCAGCTGGACTGGCAGCAACAGGGCTTGCAGCAGCTGGACTGGCAGCAGCCACAGGAGCCACAGGAGCCACAGCCCCCCTTGGAGCCCCCACAGGAGCCACAGCCCCCCTTGGAGCCCCCACAGGAGCCACAGCCTCCCTTGGAGCCCCCACACGAGCCGCCGCTGGAACAGGCACAGGCGGGCACACAGCAGCACACGGGCTTGCAGCAGCACACGGGCACACAGCAGCTGGAGCCGCAGCCCCCACAGCTGGAGCCGCAGCCCCCACAGCTGGAGCCACAGCCTCCAGAACAGCCACAGCAGCCCATGGTTCTGGTGGGTTTGGGGCGGAGTCGGTCAGAGATGCAGGTGCAGAGGGGAGGTGTTCAGGTGTGGAGCCTCCTGGGCCAGGGGCCCTGTATATAGCTGCCAGGGTCAGGTGAGAGGCTGACACACTGTCACTTCCTGGTTCCTGTTTGTGCCACTTTGCAGCGGACAAAGGATGAGTGTTTTTCAGAATTTCATCATGACCATGTGATTGTATTGACCAGAACGTCTTTGGTGGGTTTTGCCTTTTCCCCGGCGCCCGACTTGCATCACCTGACGGGCTTGTGTTTCAGAGTTTGCAGGGAGACGGAAGCAGCGCCTCGGAGCCCTGGTGCTCCCACCCTGACCCGATTCGTGACCCTCAACAGTCTTGGCATGATTCCAAAGAGCACATGACCGGTGGGCTCAGGGTGTGGAGAGTGTGGGAAGCAGAAAGCCACCTTGGCGGTGGGCAGTGGGAAGGGCCCTTCCTGTCCATCCCCAGGCAGGAGGTGCTTATGGGCATTCGGAGCAGGTGGCGCCCACGGTTCTGGGCTGGGACCCTGATGGCGGAGCCTGGGCTACTCAGGGTCCTCCTTGAATTGCCTCGTGGGAGTTGTGCTTTGACTGAAATCGCGGGGCAGGCTGGTGCTGAGAGATGCCTTGAGCCAGCTCCTGTGCTCCCGAGGTGCCCTGCCTTCCTTCTGTGGATCGGAGCCGCCCGATTGCACTGTGGGCATCAGGATCCATCCGTGCTATCAGTACGACGCCCCTTGTTTGCCTGTAGACCCCGAGGCACGAGGAGCCCAAAGTGGCCGGGTGGCCGCCTCAACTCCAGTCCAGCGGAATGGTTGTGTGTCCGTGCTGGAAGCCTTTCTCCCTCCGCAACCAAGAGCTTCAGGCCAGCGGCGCATGAGGTCCCGGCGACTGGAGAGAACCATTTAGCTAGCGGGTCAGCAGGGAAAAGAGTGAGGAGGATGTGGTAGGAATCACCAGCCGTGCGTCTTTCAGGTCCTTGAGGCCGATGCTCTCCGTAGAGTCCCTCAGGAGTGTAGCGCGACCCACCGTTCCTAGCCTGGCCTGTCCCCTTGGGGTCTGGTGGCTCGCCCTGGCCTCGCCCGCCATTACAGCCCTCAACGCGTGGACCAGGGAGCCACGCGTGAGAACAATGGTTTCTGCCCCGGAAGATTTGCATTGCTTGCGGGTTTGATATCAATATTCCATTTGCTCGCGTGACAGTTTACAACACTTGGCTGTACATCGTTCCAAGGGCGACTTACACATATGTAGCATAAACGTGTCTTGTGGAGGCTGCTAGCCCCCTCTTCGGAAAGATAAAATCAAAAGAATACGACAAAGCTAAGACTCCCTGCCAAAGGGACGCAGGGCTCAAGTCTGAGCAACTCGAAGAGAAATGCCCTGCAGGCTCTTAGGCTGAACGATCTATGCCACCGCCTTTATTAGTTTGACAAATTCCCTTCAAATTTTAAACCACGCGTGCAAAGTCGATAGCTTTGGTTTCTCTTTTGCGTGTCTCCGTCTCGGTCGGGCGTGTTCCTTTCCTTCCCCACCCCCTCCCGCCATCCACCCCCCCCCCCCAGGCATTTTTCTGTCCTTCCGGCTTGGGAAGTTTCCATTGACCTGCCTGAGTTCACGGAGTGTGTGCACACCGTGTCCGGTCAGCTGATGGGTCCATCAAAGCCTTTCTTCGCCTTTGTCACCGTGCCTTTGATCTCTAGCCCTTCCTGGGAATCTTTGGTAGGATTTCCTGTCACTGCTTCCATCACCCATTTCCTCTCGGAGGTGTCCTGAGAGGCTCAGCGTGTCAATCATATTTATTTTAACTTCCTGGTCTGATCATTTCAAAGTCCCTGGCGTGCCTGGGTCTGGCTGTGATGCTCGCTCTGTGTCTTCCAGCTGAGCTCTCTGTCTTTGAGTATGCCTTGTAGTTTGATGTCGAAAGCTGGGCGTGATGCACCGGGGAAGAGGAATGGTGGTACATAGGCCTGGAGGGGTGTGTTAATAAGGGGTGGGTGGGAGGGGATGTTCTTCGTCTTTTAGTGACCTGGCCTGCAACCTTTACTAGGCGGCCTCAGTCCGTCCCCACCACGCCCCCGCCGCCAGCCGGGCCGCCACCCTGCCGCCAGGTGGTCATGAATCAGCGTGGGACTGGAGCTGAGTATTTCCTCCCCTCCAGGTCACTGGGCTCTGATAAAACCCCAGCAACGTTGGGCTTGGTCAAATCACGTATCCTGAGGGCAGACCTCACGAAGGTGGGGACGTGCTCTGGCATAATTCTACATGTCTCCTTCCATGCTCCCTCTGGCCCAAAGCATGAGGGGAGTTTTGGAGTGTGTCCCCCCTGGAGATGTTAGCTCTCGGGCATGTCTGCACTGAGGTTGGCTTACCCTCTGTTTCTGTAAGTCGTGATTCTCTGTCTCTGCCCCTCTGTCTCTCCAACACAGGGCGGGGCGTGGGGGGGGGCATGCAGCAGGGTGCCCTGTGGCCTCGGTGCTTTGGTGGATCTGACAAGGGCTGCTGGTCTTTTCAGTTGAGCCTTTTCTTGGTGGGTGGAGGGGCGTGGCCACCTCCAAGCTCCTCCCATGCTCTGCAGGCATGGTTTCCCTCCTGAAGACGCTTTCACATCCTATCCCAATGAAACCCTCTTCTAGCATGTCATGTCCATGGACCAAAGAAATACAGCCGTAGAATAGATTAAATGTCCGCTTCTGGGAAATACTTTGGTGCCGTCTTGAATATTCCTTAGGGTGGTTCATGACGTTTGCCTTGAAATGGGAATCTGCAGTCCATGACTAAAAGGCGCACCTTCGATGGAAATCCCAAGGTGGTTTGGGAAGATTCTTAACCGTGGACGAGTTTCTTCCCCATAGAAGAGGATGCCAAAACAACGTCACGTAACATGAATTTGAGAATGGAGACCTACTCCGTATGTGATAAAATTCAGCCTTTGACGTGTGCAATCGAGTGGTTTGGTCGATTTGCAAAGTGATACAAGCATCACTTCTGACTCGTTCCAGAACATGTTCATGGGCCCCCAAACACAACTCCATAACGTGAGCACGTGGTATCCATTCGTCCCTTCCCACCCAGTCCCCAGAATATACTGATCTATAATGATTCTTCATTGCTAGTGTAGATGGCTTTGTGGACACTGTCATAGAAATGGGGTCGTATAGTATGTGGCCTTTTGTGTGTGTCTCCTTTCACTTAGCATACCGTTTTCAACGTTTTTGTTTGTTTCTTTGTTTGAGTAGCATGTATCAGAGCTTTATACGTTTCGAAAACGAGCTAAGCAAGATCCCATCCCATGGATAGATCAGTTTGTTTACCCACGCATCAGTTGACGGACATTTGGTTATTTCCCCGTGGCGGCCTTTGTGAAGAATGCTACTACGCAACTTAGCACACGAATTTTTGCGTGATGTACGTTTTCTCTTCTCTTGGGGATATATCTAGCAGTGCAATTTCTGAGTCGCATGGAATCTCTACTTAACACGTGGGGAGCTGTCAACCTCTTTTGCAAAGCAGTTGCCTCAATTTTTTTTTCAACGTTTTTTTTTTATTTATTTTTGGGACAGAGAGAGACAGAGCATGAACGGGGGAGGGGCAGAGAGAGAGGGAGACAAAGAATCGGAAACAGGCTCCAGGCTCCGAGCCATCAGCCCAGAGCCTGACGCGGGGCTCGAACTCACGGACCGCGAGATCGTGACCTGGCTGAAGTCGGACGCTTAACCGACTGCGCCACCCAGGCGCCCCGCAGTTGCCTCAATTTGAGTCCCATCGGCAACGCGCGGGGCTCTGGTTTCTCCACACCTTCCCCAGCACGTCTTATTGTCTGTCTTTTGGATCCTAGCCATCCTAGGCACTGGGATCTCCTTGTGGTTCTGATCTGCATTTCCCTGATTCCTAATAACGTTGAGCATCTTGTCATTGGCTTATTCGCCAACCGTGTACCTTCTTGGACCAATGTCCATGCAGATCCATTGCTCAATCGTTTTCTCTTTGGGGGGGGTGGGGTTCATTCTTATTCATTGATTGGTTGCTCGATTGACTGGTTGATTTCGAGGAGTAAGAGTTTTGCATATGTAACAATGTTACAGTTTGATGGCACCCAATCTGCCTGAGTTTTTCTTCCTGTGCTTTTTCTGTCGTATCTCAGAGCCATTGCCGAGAGAAGGTCTCAAAGACATAACCCAGGATTTCTCCTGAGAGTTTTATAGTGCATCGTTTTAACTTTTATGCTAAAATGCTTGATCCAGATAGAAGGATTGTTGTTGTTGTTGTTGTTGTTGTTGATGTTGTCTTCTTATATGATGGGATGTAAAGATGCAACTTCATTCTTTTGAAAGTGGATTTCTAGGTGTGTCAGCACTAGTTATGGAAAAGACTCTTGCATTGATTGTTTTGGAACTCTGGGTGAAACTCAGTGGAACATATCTTCAAGGGCTCATCTTCATACTGTCCATTCTATTGCACCGATCTGTGAGTCTATCCTTCTGGCAGCACCACACTGCTTCCATTGCTGTAGCCGTGCAGCACCCATTGCCATTGGGATGTGTGAGTCCCCCACCGTTGAGTTTCTTTGGCAAGATTGTTTTCGTTACCCGACGTCCCTTTCATTCATTGCCGCATTCATCGTCATAGGAAAGTTAGGGTCAGATGATCCATTTCTGCGAAAAGCAACATTGGATTTTGATAGGGGTTGCATTCAATCTGCAGATCATGTTTTGCAGTGTTGTCATTTTCACCATATTCTGTTTTCTGATCCATGAACGTTGGATGCCTTTGTATTTAAGGTACTCTTCTATACCTCCTTTCAGTGCTGTTTTGCAGTCTTCAGGGTGTCAGTCTTGCACATTTTTTGTTCCGTTCATTCTTTTTTCTTAAAGTGTAATTATTAAATTATTTAGAGTGAGACAGAGAGAGAGAGAAAGAGAGAGAGAGAGAGAGAGAGAGAGAGAGAATCGCATGCAGGCTCGATACTTTCAGCATGGAGCCCGAATGGAGGATCCAACTCACAACTTGAGCGTCACAAGTTGAGCGAAAATCAAGAGCGGGACGCTAGACTGACTGAGGCCCCCAGGTGCCCCTTGAAGTATATTCTTAAGTATTTGTTCTTTTTGAGGACATTGTTTTCTGAATTTCAATGATGATTCTTCATTGCTCGTGTCTAGAAATACAGCTGATTGTTGTATATTGCGGATGGATCCTGCAACCTACTGAGTTGATTTATTATTGTGGTTTGTGTGTGTGTGTGTGTGCGCGCGCGCGCATGTGCGTGCATGTCTTTGGTTCTTTTGTTTGTGCAAGATTATGTGTTCTGTGAAGAGACATACTTTTCCTTCTTCGTTTCCCACATGGATGCCTTTTACTTCCTTGTCTTGCCTCATTGCCCTGGGTAGACCTTGCGTGCGATGTGGAGTAGATGTGGTGAATGTGGACATCCTTTCCTGTCCCTGACCTTCAAAGGAAATCCCAGGCTTTCAGTGGGACGTGTGGTGGCAGCTGTGGCTGTTTGGTAGATCCTTTGATCGGGTCGAGGACATCGCCTTCTGTTCCTTCCTGTGTGGAACCAACGGTGTGATGTCTGTGAGCCCAGAGATGGAAAGAGTGCTCGTCAGTCTGTGCCGAGACACACTGCCTCTGGCCTCTGAAAACGACACCATTTCTCCTTTTGTCATCCGGAACACCTGAGGAACACAGCCCATTTTGAAGTCACTGCCCTCTCTCTAGGCTTGGCTCCTGCTCTGCGGCCTGGATGGGCGCAGACACCACTCATGGGATGCCTTGCGAAGCAGATCATGGCATGGGGAAGGAGCAGCCTCCACGATTCCAACAAAGTCTGAATCCCATGGAGGCTCAGCCGTCTGGGCTCCCTTAAGCCTGATAAGGACGACTCTTTTAGATTCAGTCGTCTCTTCCTTACTTATTGACTCATTCCTCCATGCGTGTCGTGAGTCGTTCCTGATTTAATTCCACAAACGTATGTGCAGTGAGCAGTGAGCCAACAGTGGAGTGACAGCAGTGAAGATCTGGGGAGCAGTGGTCCCTTAAGAAGTGAGGTGAGGGACACACGGTGTGTTTTGCAAGTGAGACCGCGGATGGAAGGAAACCGCCACAGGAAGACCAAGACGTATGGGGGGAGAGTTTATTGACCACGTATGGGGGTGGTGCACCAAGACCCATCGGATCTTAACACACCTGTGTTAGTGAGGCAGCTTCCGGGAGACATTGCGATGCCAATGCCATCAAGGTCCTAGCAAGCAGAGGAGAGCAAGGATGTGGTGCTTTGACACAGAGAATGATGAGAGAGGGGGATGTGGGCCACGTCCTGGCGCCGTGGGCCTTTTCCAGGTAGTGTGGCTCAGGCATGAAGGCATGGCAGTAGGAGAGGCCAAAGGGCCTGCAGGATGGGATCGCCTTTGTAGGGAATGTGTATGGGAGTAGTCCATTGCTTTGCCACAAGGGCTGGGGGCAAAGTCTAAGCCAAGACACTGGAGGGATCCAGCAAGCGGAGAGGAAGTGTTTGGGGGGCGGGCTTTGTGTGTTTTTTTGGGGGGGGGGTGTAACCAGGATGTACCTATAGTCACTTGAGGGGAAGCACAGGTCTTTCGGAGCTCCCTGAGGCCATAAGCCAGAGCCTCAGACCTTGCACTGGCAGCAAACGGGGACACAGCAGCTGGATTGGCTGCAGGAGGACCCACAGCCGGAAGAGCAGCAGCAGGGCTTGCAGCAGCAGGACTGGCAGCAACAGGGCTTGCAGCAGCAGGACTGGCAGCAGCAGGGCTTGCAGCAGCAGGACTGGCAGCAGCAGGGCTTGCAGCAGCTGGACTGGCAGCAACAGGGCTTGCAGCAGCTGGACTGGCAGCAGCCACAGGAGCCACAGGAGCCACAGCCCCCCTTGGAGCCCCCACAGGAGCCACAGCCCCCCTTGGAGCCCCCACAGGAGCCACAGCCCCCCTTGGAGCCCCCACAGGAGCCACAGCCCCCCTTGGAGCCCCCACAGGAGCCACAGCCTCCCTTGGAGCCCCCACACGAGCCGCCGCTGGAACAGGCACAGGCGGGCACACAGCAGCACACGGGCTTGCAGCAGCACACGGGCACACAGCAGCTGGAGCCGCAGCCCCCACAGCTGGAGCCACAGCCCCCACAGCTGGAGCCACAGCCTCCAGAACAGCCACAGCAGCCCATGGTTCTGGTGGGTTTGGGGCGGAGTCGGTCAGAGATGCAGGTGCAGAGGGGAGGTGTTCAGGTGTGGAGCCTCCTGGGCCAGGGGCCCTGTATATAGCTGCCAGGGTCAGGTGAGAGGCTGACACACTGTCACTTCCTGGTTCCTGTTTGTGCCACTTTGCAGCGGACAAAGGATGAGTGTTTTTCAGAATTTCATCATGACCATGTGATTGTATTGACCAGAACGTCTTTGGTGGGTTTTGCCTTTTCCCCGGCGCCCGACTTGCATCACCTGACGGGCTTGTGTTTCAGAGTTTGCAGGGAGACGGAAGCAGCGCCTCGGAGCCCTGGTGCTCCCACCCTGACCCGATTCGTGACCCTCAACAGTCTTGGCACGATTCCAAAGAGCACATGACCGGTGGGCTCAGGGTGTGGAGAGTGTGGGAAGCAGAAAGCCACCTTGGCGGTGGGCAGTGGGAAGGGCCCTTCCTGTCCATCCCCAGGCAGGAGGTGCTTATGGGCATTCGGAGCAGGTGGCGCCCACGGTTCTGGGCTGGGACCCTGATGGCGGAGCCTGGGCTACTCAGGGTCCTCCTTGAATTGCCTCGTGGGAGTTGTGCTTTGACTGAAATCGCGGGGCAGGCTGGTGCTGAGAGATGCCTTGAGCCAGCTCCTGTGCTCCCGAGGTGCCCTGCCTTCCTTCTGTGGATCGGAGCCGCCCGATTGCACTGTGGGCATCAGGATCCATCCGTGCTATCAGTACGACGCCCCTTGTTTGCCTGTAGACCCCGAGGCACGAGGAGCCCAAAGTGGCCGGGTGGCCGCCTCAACTCCAGTCCAGCGGAATGGTTGTGTGTCCGTGCTGGAAGCCTTTCTCCCTCCGCAACCAAGAGCTTCAGGCCAGCGGCGCATGAGGTCCCGGCGACTGGAGAGAACCATTTAGCTAGCGGGTCAGCAGGGAAAAGAGTGAGGAGGATGTGGTAGGAATCACCAGCCGTGCGTCTTTCAGGTCCTTGAGGCCGATGCTCTCCGTAGAGTCCCTCAGGAGTGTAGCGCGACCCACCGTTCCTAGCCTGGCCTGTCCCCTTGGGGTCTGGTGGCTCGCCCTGGCCTCGCCCGCCATTACAGCCCTCAACGCGTGGACCAGGGAGCCACGCGTGAGAACAATGGTTTCTGCCCCGGAAGATTTGCATTGCTTGCGGGTTTGATATCAATATTCCATTTGCTCGCGTGACAGTTTACAACACTTGGCTGTACATCGTTCCAAGGGCGACTTACACATATGTAGCATAAACGTGTCTTGTGGAGGCTGCTAGCCCCCTCTTCGGAAAGATAAAATCAAAAGAATACGACAAAGCTAAGACTCCCTGCCAAAGGGACGCAGGGCTCAAGTCTGAGCAACTCGAAGAGAAATGCCCTGCAGGCTCTTAGGCTGAACGATCTATGCCACCGCCTTTATTAGTTTGACAAATTCCCTTCAAATTTTAAACCACGCGTGCAAAGTCGATAGCTTTGGTTTCTCTTTTGCGTGTCTCCGTCTCGGTCGGGCGTGTTCCTTTCCTTCCCCACCCCCTCCCGCCATCCACCCCCCCCCCCCCCCCAGGCATTTTTCTGTCCTTCCGGCTTGGGAAGTTTCCATTGACCTGCCTGAGTTCACGGAGTGTGTGCACACCGTGTCCGGTCAGCTGATGGGTCCATCAAAGCCTTTCTTCGCCTTTGTCACCGTGCCTTTGATCTCTAGCCCTTCCTGGGAATCTTTGGTAGGATTTCCTGTCACTGCTTCCATCACCCATTTCCTCTCGGAGGTGTCCTGAGAGGCTCAGCGTGTCAATCATATTTATTTTAACTTCCTGGTCTGATCATTTCAAAGTCCCTGGCGTGCCTGGGTCTGGCTGTGATGCTCGCTCTGTGTCTTCCAGCTGAGCTCTCTGTCTTTGAGTATGCCTTGTAGTTTGATGTCGAAAGCCGGGCGTGATGCACCGGGGAAGAGGAATGGTGGTACATAGGCCTGGAGGGGTGTGTTAATAAGGGGTGGGTGGGAGGGGATGTTCTTCGTCTTTTAGTGACCTGGCCTGCAACCTTTACTAGGCGGCCTCAGTCCGTCCCCACCACGCCCCCGCCGCCAGCCGGGCCGCCACCCTGCCGCCAGGTGGTCATGAATCAGCGTGGGACTGGAGCTGAGTATTTCCTCCCCTCCAGGTCACTGGGCTCTGATAAAACCCCAGCAACGTTGGGCTTGGTCAAATCACGTATCCTGAGGGCAGACCTCACGAAGGTGGGGACGTGCTCTGGCATAATTCTACATGTCTCCTTCCATGCTCCCTCTGGCCCAAAGCATGAGGGGAGTTTTGGAGTGTGTCCCCCCTGGAGATGTTAGCTCTCGGGCATGTCTGCACTGAGGTTGGCTTACCCTCTGTTTCTGTAAGTCATGATTCTCTGTCTCTGCCCCTCTGTCTCTCCAACACAGGGCGGGGCGTGGGGGGGGCATGCAGCAGGGTGCCCTGTGGCCTCGGTGCTTTGGTGGATCTGACAAGGGCTGCTGGTCTTTTCAGTTGAGCCTTTTCTTGGTGGGTGGAGGGGCGTGGCCACCTCCAAGCTCCTCCCATGCTCTGCAGGCATGGTTTCCCTCCTGAAGACGCTTTCACATCCTATCCCAATGAAACCCTCTTGTAGCATGTCATGTCCATGGACCAAAGAAATACAGCCGTAGAATAGATTAAATGTCCGCTTCTGGGAAATACTTTGGTGCCGTCTTGAATATTCCTTAGGGTGGTTCATGACGTTTGCCTTGAAATGGGAATCTGCAGTCCATGACTAAAAGGCGCACCTTCGATGGAAATCCCAAGGTGGTTTGGGAAGATTCTTAACCGTGGACGAGTTTCTTCCCCATAGAAGAGGATGCCAAAACAACGTCACGTAACATGAATTTGAGAATGGAGACCTACTCCGTATGTGATAAAATTCAGCCTTTGACGTGTGCAATCGAGTGGTTTGGTCGATTTGCAAAGTGATACAAGCATCACTTCTGACTCGTTCCAGAACATGTTCATGGGCCCCCAAACACAACTCCATAACGTGAGCACGTGGTATCCATTCGTCCCTTCCCACCCAGTCCCCAGAATATACTGATCTATAATGATTCTTCATTGCTAGTGTAGATGGCTTTGTGGACACTGTCATAGAAATGGGGTCGTATAGTATGTGGCCTTTTGTGTGTGTCTCCTTTCACTTAGCATACCGTTTTCAACGTTTTTGTTTGTTTCTTTGTTTGAGTAGCATGTATCAGAGCTTTATACCTTTCGAAAACGAGCTAAGCAAGATCCCATCCCATGGATAGATCAGTTTGTTTACCCACGCATCAGTTGACGGACATTTGGTTATTTCCCCGTGGCGGCCTTTGTGAAGAATGCTACTACGCAACTTAGCACACGAATTTTTGCGTGATGTACGTTTTCTCTTCTCTTGGGGATATATCTAGCAGTGCAATTTCTGAGTCGCATGGAATCTCTACTTAACACGTGGGGAGCTGTCAACCTCTTTTGCAAAGCAGTTGCCTCAATTTTTTTTTCAACGTTTTTTTTTTTTATTTATTTTTGGGACAGAGAGAGACAGAGCATGAACGGGGGAGGGGCAGAGAGAGAGGGAGACAAAGAATCGGAAACAGGCTCCAGGCTCCGAGCCATCAGCCCAGAGCCTGACGCGGGGCTCGAACTCACGGACCGCGAGATCGTGACCTGGCTGAAGTCGGACGCTTAACCGACTGCGCCACCCAGGCGCCCCGCAGTTGCCTCAATTTGAGTCCCATCGGCAACGCGCGGGGCTCTGGTTTCTCCACACCTTCCCCAGCACGTCTTATTGTCTGTCTTTTGGATCCTAGCCATCCTAGGCACTGGGATCTCCTTGTGGTTCTGATCTGCATTTCCCTGATTCCTAATAACGTTGAGCATCTTGTCATTGGCTTATTCGCCAACCGTGTACCTTCTTGGACCAATGTCCATGCAGATCCATTGCTCAATCGTTTTTTCTTTGGGGGGGGGTGGGGTTCATTCTTATTCATTGATTGGTTGCTCGATTGACTGGTTGATTTCGAGGAGTAAGAGTTTTGCATATGTAACAATGTTACAGTTTGATGGCACCCAATCTGCCTGAGTTTTTCTTCCTGTGCTTTTTCTGTCGTATCTCAGAGCCATTGCCGAGAGAAGGTCTCAAAGACGTAACCCAGGATTTCTCCTGAGAGTTTTATAGTGCATCGTTTTAACTTTTATGCTAAAATGCTTGATCCAGATAGAAGGATTGTTGTTGTTGTTGTTGTTGTTGTTGTTGTTGTTGTTGTTGTTGTGGATGTTGTCTTCTTATATGATGGGATGTAAAGATGCAACTTCATTCTTTTGAAAGTGGATTTCTAGGTGTGTCAGCACTAGTTATGGAAAAGACTCTTGCATTGATTGTTTTGGAACTCTGGGTGAAACTCAGTGGAACATAACTTCAAGGGCTCATCTTCATACTGTCCATTCTATTGCACCGATCTGTGAGTCTATCCTTCTGGCAGCACCACACTGCTTCCATTGCTGTAGCCGTGCAGCACCCATTGCCATTGGGATGTGTGAGTCCCCCACCGCTGAGTTTCTTTGGCAAGATTGTTTTCGTTACCCGACGTCCCTTTCATTCATTGCCGCATTCATCGTCATAGGAAAGTTAGGGTCAGATGATCCATTTCTGCGAAAAGCAACATTGGATTTTGATAGGGGTTGCATTCAATCTGCAGATCATGTTTTGCAGTGTTGTCATTTTCACCATATTCTGTTTTCTGATCCATGAACGTTGGATGCCTTTGTATTTAAGGTACTCTTCTATACCTCCTTTCAGTGCTGTTTTGCAGTCTTCAGGGTGTCAGTCTTGCACATTTTTTGTTCCGTTCATTCTTTTTTCTTAAAGTGTAATTATTAAATTATTTAGAGTGAGACAGAGAGAGAGAGAGAGAGAGAGAGAGAGAGAGAGAGAGAGAGGGAGAGGGAGAGGGAGAGAGAGAGAGAGAGAGAGAGAGAATCGCATGCAGGCTCGATACTTTCAGCATGGAGCCCGAATGGAGGATCCAACTCACAACTTGAGCGTCACAAGTTGAGCGAAAATCAAGAGCGGGATGCTAGACTGACTGAGGCCCCCAGGTGCCCCTTGAAGTATATTCTTAAGTATTTGTTCTTTTTGAGGACATTGTTTTCTGAATTTCAATGATGATTCTTCATTGCTCGTGTCTAGAAATACAGCTGATTGTTGTATATTGCGGATGGATCCTGCAACCTACTGAGTTGATTTATTATTGTGGTTTGTGTGTGTGTGTGTGTGTGTGTGTGTGTGTGTGTGCGTGCGCCCATGTGCGTGCATGTCTTTGGTTCTTTTGTTTGTGCAAGATTATGTGTTCTGTGAAGAGACATACTTTTCCTTCTTCGTTTCCCACATGGATGCCTTTTACTTCCTTGTCTTGCCTCATTGCCCTGGGTAGACCTTGCGTGCGATGTGGAGTAGATGTGGTGAATGTGGACATCCTTTCCTGTCCCTGACCTTCAAAGGAAATCCCAGGCTCTCAGTGGGACGTGTGGTGGCAGCTGTGGCTGTTTGGTAGTTCCTTTGATCGGGTCGAGGACATCGCCTTCTGTTCCTTCCTGTGTGGAACCAACGGTGTGATGTCTGTGAGCCCAGAGATGGAAAGAGTGCTCGTCAGTCTGTGCCGAGACACACTGCCTCTGGCCTCTGAAAACGACACCATTTCTCCTTTTGTCATCCGGAACACCTGAGGAACACAGCCCATTTTGAAGTCACTGCCCTCTCTCTAGGCTTGGCTCCTGCTCTGCGGCCTGGATGGGCGCAGACACCACTCATGGGATGCCTTGCGAAGCAGATCATGGCATGGGGAAGGAGCAGCCTCCACGATTCCAACAAAGTCTGAATCCCATGGAGGCTCAGCCGTCTGGGCTCCCTTAAGCCTGATAAGGACGACTCTTTTAGATTCAGTCGTCTCTTCCTTACTTATTGACTCATTCCTCCATGCGTGTCGTGAGTCGTTCCTGATTTAATTCCACAAACGTATGTGCAGTGAGCAGTGAGCCAACAGTGGAGTGACAGCAGTGAAGATCTGGGGAGCAGTGGTCCCTTAAGAAGTGAGGTGAGGGACACACGGTGTGTTTTGCAAGTGAGACCGCGGATGGAAGGAAACCGCCACAGGAAGACCAAGACGTATGGGGGGAGAGTTTATTGACCACGTATGGGGGTGGTGCACCAAGACCCATCGGATCTTAACACACCTGTGTTAGTGAGGCAGCTTCCGGGAGACATTGCGATGCCAATGCCATCAAGGTCCTAGCAAGCAGAGGAGAGCAAGGATGTGGTGCTTTGACACAGAGAATGATGAGAGAGGGGGATGTGGGCCACGTCCTGGCGCCGTGGGCCTTTTCCAGGTAGTGTGGCTCAGGCATGAAGGCATGGCAGTAGGAGAGGCCAAAGGGCCTGCAGGATGGGATCGCCTTTGTAGGGAATGTGTATGGGAGTAGTCCATTGCTTTGCCACAAGGGCTGGGGGCAAAGTCTAAGCCAAGACACTGGAGGGATCCAGCAAGCGGAGAGGAAGTGTTTGGGGGGCGGGCTTTGTGTGTTTTTTTTGGGGGGGTGTAACCAGGATGTACCTATAGTCACTTGAGGGGAAGCACAGGTCTTTCGGAGCTCCCTGAGGCCATAAGCCAGAGCCTCAGACCTTGCACTGACAGCAAACGGGGACACAGCAGCTGGATTGGCTGCAGGAGGACCCACAGCCGGAAGAGCAGCAGCAGGGCTTGCAGCAGCAGGACTGGCAGCAGTTGGCCTGGCAGCAGCCACAGGAGTCAGAGCCCCATTGGAGACCCCAGAAGAGCCAAATCCTCCCTTTGATACCCCACAGCCAGATCATCAGCCCACGCATTTTGAGTTGCTGTCCCTAGCCCACCACAGGTACCCGTGTTTCTGGATAGTTTTTTTGGTGTTTTGCAGAAATGTAGGTGCAGATGGGAGGTGTTCAGGTGTGAGTTTCGTGGGCCTGGATCCCTCTCTGTACCTGAGCATGTATTCACTTTCCTTTTTTTGTTTCTTTTCTCTGGCAGGGTACATCTTTGGCCATTTTCTAATAGTAGATATTAGAAAGTGTATAATTGTGTCACACTTTTTCCTGTTTAGTATTTTACTGATTGGTTTCAACAATTTTGTGTCATGTGTGTTGACTGAAGTTATACATTGAACGTGGGCTCTGATCCACCGTCGGATTCTCTTGGCTTTTTTAGATTTCACACCCCTGAACTTCGTGTTCTGTTCTTTCGAGTTCTGTCTATCCATGTGGCCCCACTGAGCTTGCAGCCTTACATCATGTCTCCGTGTCCATCAGCCTTCCTGTGCCCACGGCTTCCTCCCTCCTTCCTTCTTTTCTTTTGATTTTCTTTTTTTCTAAGTGGTATGAGGATACTGTTGGAATCCAACAAACGCAGACATTAAGAAACAGCATTCTGTGGTTCTGACAGTCTCAAATGTTTTAGCTGTTAGTACCTCAACCATTGTTCTTGAAAAACATGACTGTTTTTACATCTATTGGTATTCCTTTTTAAGTGGTGTCTGTGGGTTCTGGACAATGACATGAGGGTCTTGCTTTCCTTAAACTCCCCTGTTGCCCTCCTGGCCAGTGGTCTCCTGGCCCAGTGTACATATTCTTATCCGTCAACCCTCTTCTGGCTCTCTGGGCATCCCCTGATTTCTGCTGTGTTTCCCGGGTATGATGCCTGGGGATGGTCCTCCTACTTCTGGAGATTCCCTCTGCACTCAAGACACTCCATCTCCTGCTGCTTGGATCACATGGATTTATTTTCATTTAAATTCTTGTCTCCGTGGTGCCCATCCCCCAGCAGTTTCTTGAGGAAGAAAGCAATCTGTGTGACATCTTTTGAAAATTTAGATTTCTTAAAGAGAATCAGAATTCTCACTTTAAACCTGATTGGTAGTTTGGCTAGATATACAATTCTGGATTAGAAAATTTCCCCCCAAATATGGATGAAATTGCTGTATTTCTGTCTGGCTCTTAGAGAGACTGTTGAGAATTTGTATACTCATTCTCACGTATGTGTGTGTAATCTGTGTTTTCTCCTCTCTGGAAGCTTTAGATCTTTATTCTGAAATCTCACCTTGTGTGCCCAGGCTCTGGGCCTTTTTTTCTTTTCTCCCACCTGTTGCGCTGATAGTGTGGTGCTCCTCCTGGGTGTGGAAACAGAGGCCTTTCAATACCAGAATGTTCCCAAATGAGATCTTTGTTAACATGCTGTTCTGCGTCTCCACATCTCCTTGCTTTGTCTGGTTGTGTTTCCTTGTCTGAGGCCTCCTCAGTGGGGGCTCCAACCCCCTATCTTATTCTTCCACGATTCATCTCTGCCTCTTGGTTCTGTTTTCTGGAATTTCTATTCAAGACTAGCTCTCAGTCTCTCCTGAGTCATTTTTCTTGCTGTTGGACTTTAAATTTGTGAGAATTCTCTTTCAGTCTTTGTGTTTCCCTTTTGGGTAGCTCACTGTTGTTCAGTGCCTCAGGTCTATTCGAAATATCATCTTATCTACTTGAAGATACTCTTCATACAATTTTGAATTCTTCTTTTACTCCTTGAATAATTTTCTCCTCCCCCCACCCCTTTTTCCAGTTTGTGTATTTGAGAATTCCAAGAGTCTGTGTGAAGAAGCTACATAGTCCCGAAGCAGTGGCTGACCATACTTGTCACATGTCCACAGATTCTGTGGGACCTACCAGCGGATGGTGAGCCCACCTGAGGCTGCTCCATCCCAAAGAGTCAGCTCTAGAGGGAGGATGTGCCCAAGAAGCTCTGGGCAGGGGAGGAGGCAGCCCATGTCTGGCTGGCACCAATTACTGCAGGGTAGGGAGGGGGCAGGAGGGACACTGCATGTGACCTATCAGCAAGGGGTCATCCTGCTGTGCCATATGGAGATGTGCCAGGTTCCCCATGTGCCCTGGGGTGCCTTGCTCCTCCAGTCTGGTGATCCTTGGCTTTGCCTCTTGACCTTTGGGAGAACATTTCCCCCAACATGTCTCCCTACCTTGGGCAACTCTGTTTTTCTGTAGAGGATTCACTCACTGTCTTGCCTGGAAGCTGTGACCAGCCCCCGGGGTCCTCAGAAGTGAGTAGGGAAGAGGCTGGAGTCTCAGATTTGTGTCCGTACTTCCCTCTATCCCCACGACCTCAGTGTGGCACTCTTGGACTCAGCCTGCGCCCTGTCCCATGGTTTCCCTACCTCGGTTTCCCTATGAGTTGGAAGATGATCTAAACATCTAACTCCTTCCTGTATAGATTTTCAACCAATCTGCCTGGTTTTAGTCACACCTGCCCCTGTTCCCAGCCTCAGAGGTCCCCGTGATTGAGTCCCTACATGCCTTTGGCCCCAGTGACGATTCTTCCTTTCAGCTTTGGATCCTCTGGGGCTTCAGCTGTAGCTCCCCCTTAACTGTGAAGTGAGTCTGTAATAGTCTCTCTGCTCTCCAGTTTCCAATACGTCCTGACTGTTGTGTTGTCTTTCCTTCTCTTAGCTGAGGAGTTCTGCCTACTCATTATTATATGCCAGAAGGCATTCAGGACAGAACGTAAGTGGATGTATATTCTGTCCCCCGTGACTGAATATCAACCACCACTGATTTCCCCCCCCCCCCACCTCACACACATAAATTTTACAGTCAGTTGGGTTCATTGCAAAAAAGAATCCTGTTGGGGCTTTTATTTGGATTGAAGTAAATGTAAAGATTAATTTAGGAATAATTGATATCTTTTTGCTGGAAAATCTTCCTATGCAAGGAGATGATGGTAAGTATTTACTTTTGTTCAAATCTTTCCTTATTTCCTCATGGAGGGGTTTCCTCTCTCCTTATTTATTTATTTATTTATTTATTTATTTATTTATTTATTAAGTCATCTTCTCTGGACATTTTGCATCAGTGGAATCCTATGTGGTCTCTGTGTCTGGCTTCTTTCACTGAGTGGAATATTGAGCTGCATCTGTAGCTGTGTTATCAATACCCCACTTATTTTCCTTGATGAAGAGTATTCCTTTGTGGATTGCCATATTTTGTTGATTCATCACTGGTTGGTGAACATTTGAGTTGTTTCCACTTTTCAGCTATTGTGGATAAAGCTGCCTTGAACATTTCTGTGCAGGTCTTTGCAGGGCTGTGTGTTTTCATCTCTTCCGAGTAGATACTTAGGACTGGAATCGATGGGTCTTATGGTAAAGGTATGCTTACCTGTTCCATAACTTACAGAAATCACTTTCCCAATCAGCTATGCCGTACCGTATTCCCACCAGCAACGCGTGAGGCTTGTGTTGTTCGGCATCCTCGCTGACACTTCCTACTGCCTTTCTTCTGGATTACAGCCACTCTCGTGGGTGGAGATGCTGTCTGGTCTTAATTTTCATTTCTGAAATGACCAGCGATGGTGAACATCTCTTCTGTGGTATTATCCATTCTGCATCCTCTTTGGGAAAATATCCATGTATATGTATTGTCCATTCTAAGTTGGGTTGTTTGTGGTCTTATGATTGAGTTGAGGACTTCTTTGTTTGTTCTAGATGTTTCTTCAGGCCCTTCCTCTTCTCCATTCTCTGTCTCCTTTTGCAACTCTGATTACACATGTATCAGACCATCTCACCCCATCATTATTCTCACTTGTTCTGTCTTCTCTCTGTGTGCTGCTTTCCGGGCTTACAAAACCTAAGTTTATTTGAGTCCAAACAGCCCTTTAATGTATACACTGGTATTTTAAGAATCAGTTTCTCTTTATTTTTAAACTTTGTTTACTTATTTATTTATTTATCTATTTATTTAGAGAGAGCAGGGGAGGGGCAGAGAGAGAGGGAGAGAGAGGATCCCAAGCAGGCTCCATGCTGTCAGCACAGAGTCCGATGCAGGGCTTGAATCCACAAACCATGAGATCATGACCTGAGCTGAAATCAAGAGTCAGACGCTCACCCTACTGGACCACCCAGGTGCCCCAGGATCAGGTTCTTTTTAGAGGCATATGTCCTGGACCAGGATGAAGAGTCGCCCTGCTGCAGAAGGAGTGGTCCAACCTCTGATAATGGTTAGCAAGAGGCTACATCTTGTCTTTGCTACATGTCCACAGGGTGTTGGCAATTTGCTTTTTCTTTTAGTAAACATTATGTTTTTCATAGTCTTTTCTTTTTGATGTGTGTATTCCTTTTCTCATTTGTAATCTAACTTCTGCTGTGTGAGAGAGAGAGATGGTGGCAGCTCCACTCTCATTCTGAGGGAGAACAGCCCAAGAGAACATCGCTCTCCTCGATTGAAATGAGTCAAACTACAAAAGCTCATTGTTGTAAAACCCACTGGAAAGTCAGGATCATAAAGAAAGGTAAACTCACCAAACTCCAGGGGAGAAGAGCACCCCCGCAGGCGTGCTCATGCCCGTTGGATGGACAGAGAATGGAGAGGCCAGCTGACTGGCTAAGAGGTTGTTAAGGGGTGCAAGCAAGCTATTGAACAGACCAGACGCCTGCAGGGCCCCCAGATTCAGGGCCCTCAACCACATGCCAACTCTTCCCATGGATCTTCGAGTTCTCAGGAGCAGCATGCCAAATGCCAGGGTGGGAACACCCTGGGAAACACATCCTCGTGGGGCGGGGGGTCACCATGTACAGGGTGGCCAGAAAGTGGCTGGGTGCTGAGAGAGAGCCCCCTATCGATAATTCCTTAAGGAAGAAAACGTGGCCCCTCACACCCAGAAGGATGATGACTATCAGAGAAACAGAGAATGCCACCTGCTGGTGAGGGTGTGAACTCTGGGAATGAATGCTGGTGAGGGTGTGAACGCTGGGGATGAACATGGGTGTGGATGTGAATGCCAGTGAGGGTGAAAATGCTGGGAATGAATGCTGGTGAGGGTGTGAAAGCTGGAAATGAATGCTCGCGAGGGTGGGAATGCTGGGAATGAACACTGGTGAGAGTGTGAACTCTGGGAATGAATGTCGGCGAGGGTGTGAACACTGGGATGAACAGTGGCGAGGGTGTGAACGCTGGGACGAACACTGGCGAGGGTGTGAACGCTGGGATGAACAGTGGCAAGGGTGTGAACGCTGGGAATGAGTGCTGGCACAGCCGCATTGAGGACGGTGTGCCGGTTTCTGAAAAAGTTACACATAGAATCCCCACATGCCTCAGCAGCCCCATGTGTGGCCACATCCCCCCCCCCCAGAGAACTGAGATCAGGGTTTCAAAGAGATGTGCGTGTGAACATGCACCCATGTTCACAGCACCTAATGAATGGGTGGACACAAGTGTCCGTGGATGGATGAAAGGATGAGCAAACTGTGGCCCATCCACGCAGGGGACTGTCACTCAGCCACAAAGAGGAAGGAAATCCTGACCCCTGCTACAACATGGGTGAATCTCGGGGACCTGGTGCTGAGTGAACTAAGCCAGACACCAAAGGACAAATATTGTGTGATCCCCTCATATGAGGTCCCTGGAGGAGTCACATTCGTAGAGACAGACAGTAGATGGTGGACACTGGGGCTGGGGAGGGAAGGGGGTCAGTGTTTCATGGGGACAGAGTCTCGCTTTGTGAAACGAATTCTGAAGATGGATGTGGTGATGGTTGTACGTGGTATGGTGCCACTGAGCTGTGCACTTGAAAGTGGTGGAGACGGTTAACTTCCTGTTATGTGTGTTTTTCCACAGTAAAAATTTGGAGGAAAGGAAGGAAACTCTAGGACATGGGAGAAGAACTAAGGCAAGCCCCTGGGTCTTTAGGGCTCAGGACTGAGAGGGAGATCCATCCCTGGGCACAGGGAACAGGGGCAGCACAAGGAGGAAGGAGGTTCCCCAGGACCCCAAGAGCTGGCAAAGGGGCTGAGGACAGGGTCCTGATGGGGGGACACTGGAGGACAGTGAACCCCAAGAGGGGCCGAGGACAGGGCTCTGGGGGGGGAGATACGAGAGGACAGTGAACCCCAAGAGGGAATGAGGACAGGGCTCTGGAGGGGGGAGATACGAGAGGACAGTGAACCCCAAGAGGGAATGAGGACAGGGCTCTGGGGGGGTGAGACACTGAAGGACAGTGAACCCCAAGAGGGGCCGAGGACAGGGCCCTGCGTGTGGGAGACACTGGAGGACAGTGAACCCCAAGAGGGGCCGAGGACAGGGCCCTGTGGGGGGGAGACATTGGAGGACAGTGAGCCCCAAGAGGGGCTGAGGATAGGGCCCTGTGGGGGGCAACACTGGAGGATGGTGAACCCCAAGAGGAGCCGAGGACAGGGCTCTGGGGGGGAGATACGGGAGGACAGTGAACCCCAAGAGGGAATGAGGACAGGGCTCTGGGGGTGAGACACTGAAGGACAGTGAACCCCAAGAGGGGCCGAGGACAGGACCCGGTGGGGGGGAGACACTGGAGGACACTGAACCCCAAGAGGGGCCGAGGACAGGGCTCTGGTTGGGGGAGACACTGGAGGATGATGAACCCCAAGAGGGAACAAGGACAGGGCCCTGGGGAGGAGACACTGGAAGACAGTGAACCCCAAGAGGGAATGAGGACAGGGCTCTGGGGGTGAGACTCTAGAGGACAGTGAACCCCAAGAGGGGCTGAGGACAGGACCCGGTGGGGGGGAGACACTGGAGGACAGTGAACCCCAAGAGGGGCTGAGGACAGGGCCCTGCGTGTGGGAGACACTGGAGGACAGTGAACCCCAAGAGGGGCCGAGGACAGGGCCCTGTGGGGGAGAGACATTGGAGGACAGTGAGCCCCAAGAGGGGCTGAGGATAGGGCCCTGTGGGGGGCAACACTGGAGGATGGTGAACCCCAAGAGGGGCCAAGGACAGGGTTCTGGGCAGGGGGAGACACTGGAGGACAGTGAACCCCAAGAGGGGCCGAGGACAGGGCCCTGTGGGGGGAGACACTGGAGGACAGTGAACCCTCTGAAGGGAAGAAGCAGCACCTGTCACAAGGTCACAGACATGAGAGATGCTCCAGGGAGGCCCAGTGACCGGGAACCTGAGAAAGCCTTGGATTCCTGAACACTGGACAAGGGACAGAACAGAGAAGTGTCTCTGTAGCTTCTGCTCCCAGACAGACTGGAGAACACAGCCTTTGATCGTGCTTGAGTAGGATCAGGAACTGGGAGAGCCCAAGCTTTACAAAGGTCTCCATAAAACAAAGAAACCACTAAAAAACTCTACAGCGAGTCCTTCTGGAATAGAGACAGAAGACAAGGCAGGTGGGCAGGAGGAGACCAATCTGGCCTCATTCCCAAAGGATCTCAGGAGTGAAGCTGACTCTGACTTGAAGGTTTGGAGGGGGAACATTGCACCAGGAGGAAGTGTGTCACAGGCATAAAGCAATATTTGTGTTATTTTTAAATGACACACAGTTTCCCCAGGGAGAGAACATAAATGGAAATAAGGAAGTGACTGTCCAGCATCTCAGCTGACCCCGGCGGGTACGTAAAGCCCCCGGCCCAGGAAGCTCCACACCTGAACACCTCCCCTCTGCACCTGCGTCTCTGACCGACTCCGCCCCAAACCCACCAGAACCATGGGCTGCTGTGGCTGTTCCGGAGGCTGCGGCTCCAGCTGCTGTGTGCCCGTGTGCTGCTGCAAGCCCGTGTGCTGCTGTGTGCCCGCCTGTGCCTGTTCCAGCGGCGGCTCGTGTGGGGGCTCCAAGGGGGGCTGTAGCTCGTGTGGGGGCTCCAAGGGGGGCTGTGGCTCCTGTGGCTGCTGTCAGTCCAGCTGCTGTGTCCCTGTCTGCTGCTAGTGCAAGATCTGAGGCTCTGAGCCCAGACCTTGGGTTTCTCAATGTTTGGTGAAACCTGTCTTCTTGTTGTTTACCCGAATCAGCTCCTTTTCACACATCCTCTCCTGAAGCTCACTTCTGGAGCCTTTATCTTTTGGCCTGTGGGCTACAGGCTGACAAGGACCCAGTCCCACAGCCATAGAAGACAGACATCATTCAGTTGGTGGGATGAGGTCCCTCTTGCCTTTTCTCGGGGAACTGTATTTCTCCTTTGCCTTTGTCGGTCTGCAGTCTCCGCAGGGTCTTGACCCCTGCACCCCTGTGCTGGGCTCTGGCCTGACCTGGGCTCTTACAGATAGGACAAACTCCTGGCTTCAGTATCCTGAATTTACTCCACCCCCAAAACTTATCCTCTTGTCTGTCTGACCTCTGACTCCAGTGTGAGCGGCAGGGGAGTGGCAGACAGGGGTTCCCCTAAATCCTAGAGACCCTTTACCACCAAGAGTTGGGCCTTGCTCTATGGCATCTATGTTTGGCTGGCAACTGTTCCAGATCCCTCTGATTTGTGTATCAAGGGTCTCATGGCCTTTGGAAAATCTGCAATCTGAGGCAACAGACAGAAGCCAGAATGTCTGTTTCTTTAAATTACAGAGTCAAGAGGAATTCAAAGGACGTGCATGAGACCCCGGATACTTGACGTTGTTCCCCCCATCCTCAGATGGGTACGTTTGCCTGGCTCTGCGGCCTGTGTGGCCTGAGGACATCCCTGCAGACTCCAAACGTGGGATCCCCTCCCTGGATTCTGTGAAGCAAGTTATGCAGGAGGTAAGACCCATTGCTGGGGAGGGGACGTGTCAGCAGCTGAGGCCCGTTCTGAGCTGTCCTCTGGTAGCCACCTGCCATGTGGGGCTGCTTAATTCAAGCTGAGAGAAAATCCTATGAAGGAAAGGCTTCCGTTCCTATTGCAAGTATGCAGCGGCCTCTTGTGGTCAGTGGGTGCACAGCACACACACAGCACGTTTCCTGCCCAAAGCAGAGAGCTGTTTGGACAGCTCTGGGGGAAGAGGAGACAGCTCCACGCCTGGTGCTCCACCCAGACCTCCAGGCTGGGGCCCTGAGCCACGATGTCTCTGTGTGGGTGTTAGGCAAGTGGGTACGGCTGCTGTTACTAATCATAGTACACTGGTTGGTGTGAAACAAGAGAGCTCATTCTCTCTCACTTCTGGAGGCCAGATCCCAAATTGAGGCGTTAGGACCACAAGGGAGTCTCTAGGGGGAGAATCGGGAAAACCTTGTCCCACCTCTTGCCCATTTTCTAGTAGAGTATTTTTCCCGCTGTTACATTTGGAGAGTTCCTTGCGTATTTTGTAGCCAAACCGTTGGTTCCACTTGTGATTGCCAAATGTTTTCTCTGTGTGCTTGTTTTTCCCCCTCTCTTAGCAGGACTTCCACGAGCAGCACTTCTAACTTTGATGAAGTCTGATTCATCTGGTTTCTCTTTTGTGGACTGTGTCTTGGTGCTATATCTAAGAATGCCTTGTTGGTCAAACCCTAGGTCATGAGGATTTTTCTGTTTTCTTCTGGGCATTTTATAGCTTTATGGTTTACATGCTGTGATATGTTTTGAGTTAATATTTAGTAAAATATGAGGTTTAGGTCAAAATTCCTTTTCTCCTCTACAAATGTCCAATTATCCCAACGCTATTTTTGAAGCCTCCTACCATTGAATTCCTTTTGCATTTTGTCAAAAACCAGCTGGTCTTACTTGTATGGGTCTGTTTCTGGATTCTGGACTCCATTACCTTCTGTTCTCTATCTGTTACCTTCTGTTCTCTATCTGTTACATTCTGCTGTTACATTCTGTTCTGTTACCTTCTGTTTTCTATCTGTTACATTCTGTTCTCTGTTATATTCTGCTCTGTTACATTTGTTCTCTATCTGATACATTCTATTCTCTTATCCTCTATTTGTGACACCCTACTCTCTATTTTGTTACATTTAACTATGTGCCTTTCCTTTTTGGATGCCACACACTGTCTTGGTTTTTTGTAGCTATATAGTAAGTCTCCACATCAGGTAATGTTATTCATTTAACTATATTATTTTTCAAAATGGCTGTGACTATTTTAGTTTCTTTATCTTTCTATATAAATTTTACAATCAGTTTGTCTATATCTACAGAGAATCCTGCTTGGATTTTGTGGGAATTTCTTTCACTGTAGATCAATTTGGGAGAACTGACATGTTAGCTCTATTGAGTTTTTCAATCCATGAATATAGTGTATCCCTCTATTTATATAGATCTTCTTTGGTTTCCTTCATTAGCATTTTGCATTTTCAGCACACCGAGTCTAGATATTTTTGGCTACATTTATGCTTATGCATTTTATTTTTTAGAGCAACTGTAAATGATATTGTGCTTTAAATTTGGTTTCCAGTTGTTTGTTTCTATCATATAGACATTTTATTTTTGTGTGTTGACCTTGTGTCCTATGACCTTACTAAACTTGAAACTCATTGATTGACTCCAAGAGTTTTTGGTTTTGTTTGTAGCGTCCTTTAGGGTTATATACACGATCATGCCTTCCTGTGTGTAAAGTCCAGGAAAACTCAGCTCCCTGCAGGTTCCTGGATCACTGGGTTTCCTTGGAACTGTTCTCACCTCTGTGGCCTCCATTACAATTCCTTTTCTCCTACTCCTTCATTGTTCCCAGATGCTCATGCTCCCCAGGGCTCTGTCCTCGACTGCTCTTCTCTACACGCTATAATTGACCGTAAGGCTGACATTATCTGCCCTTGTTCATTCCTGGTTTTGTTGCCATGATCAGCGTTGATAGCTTCTGGATCTGCACCAAGAGCCTGAACTCCAGGATGGTCCATCTGACTGTACTTGCAACACCTCCATTTTGACATCTTGTGGATACTGTGGCTGTGACCTGTCCTCATCTCCCCAAACTTATCTTTCCTCTTGTGACAGGCAGAAGAATAAAATGACCCTTAATGACCCTCACCCTTCTATACGGTCATCTTGAGCATGGATGGAACCTGTAGTTCGGGTGAGATGTCACTGCTGTGGTTTTACTCTGCTGTGTGTGGTAAAAGGGACATCCGCAGATGTGATCAAGGCTCCTAATCAGCTGAGTTCATCCAACAGGAGACTCTGCTCGGTGGGCCTGCCCTAATTAGTGAGCTCTTACAAAGGGAGTCTAGTTTCTGGAGACAGAAGTCGAGAGACGCACTCCTGCTGGCCTGGAGGGAACCAAACAGCGACATTGTGAAGTCTATGGGGGTCAAGGGCAAGGAGCCACGGGTGGTCTCTGACAGCTGAGAATGGCCATGGGCTTGTGGCTCACAAGGAGGGGACCTCAACCCTGCAATTGCAACGAACACCCTGAGCAGGCTTGGGAGTTCCAGAAGAGAACCAAGTGCAGCTGATGCCCACACTGGCCTCATGACAGCCTGAGGAGAGGACCCAGCTTTGCTGTGCCTGGACTTCAGACCTTAGGGATGGAGATGATAAATGTGTGTTGTTTTAAGCCTCTGAGTTTGTGAGTTTGTTATACAGCCGTTGGAAACACATACACCTCCTCTTAGCACTGAGTCTCCTCTGCTCAATCCCCTGGAGCCCAGTCCTCACCCCCACACTGCCCTCATCTGACCAAATGCCAGTCCTGTAACGTCTCCTCATTATCTATTTGTTCCGCTGCTCTGCCCAGGAGTGTAGGCTTTCAGTGACCCCCGCCTACCCAACGAGCTTACAGAAATCCCAGACTCCCCCTGCAATCGCCTGCTGGCTCGTTAACTTCCAGTGGAAGGATCGAGCTCCTGTGTCAGGCCTCAGCACTCTCCCTTCTCCTGTCCGTGTCCCTCTGTGAGTGGGTGGGCCAGACGCTGTGCACTTGGCCTGGATTGGACACTCAGTCTTCACAACACTGTGACTCCCATTTTATAGATCAGGAAACTGAGGCACCAGGAGGACATGTTACTTACCAAAGGCCACACAGTACCTGGTGCTGACTACCGAGCCTGTGCCCTCGCCCTCAGTCCCACGTGCCATGGGGCATGAGCCTGCATCCTCGGACGTGATCTCCTGGAGCCCCGCATAACTTTACCAAAGTCTTTATCTGAGGAAACCCTCTGTCCCACCTCCCTGCCCTTTCCTTGGGGCCTCCTCTCCTCTCAGATGGCCAGGGCCACTCTCTGCTGAGTCCCCTCCCAGGGTCCTTTGCAGGGGGTCCTGCCCCCCCCCCCCCCCGTCCTCTGCAAGACTGAGCAGGCCAGAGCAAGATACTCGGGGGAGAGTTATCAGACTGGGGGCGAAGACAGGGCAGACAGTAGTCAGAGAGAACTTTCCCGTGAGGAGGTGTCTTGTGCAGGAGTGTGTTTATTGCAGGACCTCACAATGCCCAGTTTGGACCCAAATGTGCAAGAAAAACAGCAGAAGTGAGAGAGGACTAGCAGATGGTCAGGGAGGCCCCTCGCTTGAAGAGTCCCGGGGGGCTCGGGGCTCAGGCTACAAGACGCTGTGAAGTTAGGGAGGGAGGAACACGGAACTCACCTTCCCATGGTGCCAACTTTCCATTAGGAGGTGATGGGCACAAGGTTAATGCCCTCCCTCCCTGCCTCTGTAGGTAGCCGGACTGCTGAATGCCCGACTGTGGTGACTGAGCAAAGAATGCTCTGGAGGGTATGATGACATTATAGCTTTAGGGCTGTGGCATGCAGCCCAGGAGGCATCCTGAGAAATCTGAAATTGAGGGAATTACCTGAGCCTGTGGCCAACACCTTAGACCTTGCACTGGCAGTGGACGGGGACACAGCAGCTGGACTGGCAGAAGCCACAGGAGCCACAGCCCCCCTTGGAGCCCCCACAGGAGCCACAGATCCCCTTGGAGCCCCCGCAGGAGCCACAGCGCCCCTTGGAGCCTCCACAGAAGACAGAAACCCCCTTGGAGCCCCCACATGAGTCACAGCCCTCCTTGGAGCCCCCACACGAGCCACAGCTGGAACAGGCACAGGCTGGCACACAGCAGCACGTGGGCACACAGCAGCTGGAGCCGCAGCCCCCACGGCTGGAGCCGCAGCCTCCGGAACAGCCACAGCAGCCCATGGTTCTGGTGGGTTTGGGGCGGAGTCGGTCAGAGACGCAGGTGCAGAGGGGAGGTGTTCAGGTGTGGAGCCTCGTGGGCGGGGGGCCTTACGTACCCGCCTGCGTGTCATATGGCCGCTTCCCTGTTCCTCTGAATGTACTTTCTCTAGGCAAAGTCTGCTTTTTTCTTTTATGTTGAAACAACCACACAAACATTTGTTTACAAGCACTTTTTATTTACCCCCTTCATCCCTGTCACCTGACCCTGGCAACATCTAGAGCTGGTGTTTCCAGTTCCGAGGGCTCAGAAGTAGGAGGCGTGCGCCAGGCTTGCGTCCAGGCGGCGCCTCCCGTGGCCCAGTGAAGGTTCCCTTGGGTCCAGCACGGGGACGCACGCCCGGTCCCTGCCGCCCTGGCTCTGAGCTGTGGGCGTGGCCATTGCGCTGCGGGCGTGTCCCCGAGCTGTGGGCGTGGTCCCTGGGATGTGGGCGTGTCCCCGAGCTGTGGGCGTGTCCCTGGGCTGTGGGCGTGATCCCCGGGGCTGTGGGCGTGGCCCCTGTTCTTCTCTGGCTTCTTGTCCTGCCTGAGCTACCTGCTCCCTAGACCCGCCTTTCCCCTCCTAGACCTGAATGGGGGGACACTCTGTCCGCAGGGTGCAGAGACCAGGAACTGTGGGGGTACAGAAGCTTCCGGGTGGGTTAGGCTGGCATTCCAGGAAGCCAGTGTGCAGAGAGGAGGACGCAGGTGGTGTTGAGAAGGAGCCTCCCCCGCCTCTGAAGCCCCTGACACAGCCCCTCCCCGGAGAGGCCCCTCCAGCTGCCCGGTGCCCCGTCCGCTTGCTCCTCTCCTGGTTGTGGGAGTTCAGCCACACGGGTCAGCGGTCCCAGGAGGTGCCCAAGCACCTCCAGGGGCAGCCTGGGTCTTGGCTCTGGTGTGCATGTGTGTTTTGTCTCTAAAGCACTGTTTATCCCCACGTGGCCCCTACTAGGGTTTCCCTGGGTGACGTAGTGGCAGCGGTGGTCCAAGGTGTCAGTCTCACTGCTATTCTGTGGGAGAGGTGCCTGCCGGCTCCCCTCCTCCTGCTGAAATAGAGAACATTTCCACTCCAGACATCTCCTTGTCAAACGTCCTGGGGACCCACCATCGTCGTCGTGGGTGTGGCAGCGACAGAAACGGGGTGGGGAGGCTGGCGCCCCCTGCGGCCCACATGCAAGGCGGTTCGGACAACGGTGAAACTTCATTCACTCGGAGTTTGCTGGTGACAGACATCTGCACATACACGATCGCTTGCACACGTACGGACCAACAGCGCAGCCGTCGACAGCAGGAGCCACCCAGCCCGGGCTTCTGTCGGCCCGCCATCCCCACGGCACACCTTCCACACCCCAGACAGCGGGTCCCGGTCAGCAGCCACCTCCACCAGAGCTCCCCTCGGGGCACACACACCCCATGCACCCCACACGTGCACGCTCGGCCCCTCTCTCCCTCGGTGTCCGTCTATCCCTCTCTCTTTGTCTCTGTCCATCTCTCTGTCTTGCTCTCCGTTTCTCCATCTCTGACTCTCTCAATGTGGACTCTACTGTGTTGCTGCCCGTGTTTTATTCATTCATGGTGACGGGTTTGCAGGTGTTCTCGCATACAAGGGATGTCAGGCTAAGTTCTGTTGTGCACCTGACCTTCCCCCAGACCCTTGTCTGTCTGGTTCCCTTCACGTTGCTTCCCGATCTGGGCTCTGACATCCCCGAGGAGCTACTGTTTTGTGCCTTTGAACTATAATCGACTGTTCCAGACCCCAGAGCATGCACAGTTTGCAGGCTGCCCCCCCCCCCGCCCCAGAGCAGCCATGAGCTCAGGCTGCCCAAAGGCTAATAGGTCCACCGACCCCTGCTCCCCACCCACTCTCTGGTTTCTCACAGAGCAACCAGCGTTATGAAGTTATCTGTTGTTTCCTGTTTGTCTCTTCAACTGGGATGTAAAACCCACACGGGCTGGTCCTGGGGCAGGGGTGCGGGAGGGAGGGCAGCCCGTGGAGGGGGGTGCATCTCTGGGCACTCGGGGCCCCCACCCCCGACCTGGTTTCAGGTCTCTGTGATCTGGGAAAGTAAATAACACGGCTGGTTAGAGTTCTTAATAAGTGGTTACAGTGTAACCCAATAAGCTGTCATGGGATCGAGCCCCGGGTTAAATCGTGTCCCTTGGAATGGATGCTTATGACCTAACCCTGGTGCCTGGGAACGTGACCTTAGTTGCAGATAGGGTCTTTGCAGATACAATCTAAGGAAGATGAGGTTGCTAAGACCTAATCCAACAGGACCCGTGTCCTCACAGGAAGAAGAGAGACAGACACATGGGGGGTAGGAGACCGCAGGGCACAGGTGACATGGGCACAGGACTGATGCAGCCACCAGCGCAGGGACACCTGCAGCCCCAGGAGCTGGAAGAGACTGGAAGCGTCCTCTCCCAGAGCTTTCAGAGAGTGGCCCTGCCCACACCTTGATGTCGGGCTTTGGCCTCCTGACCGGGAGATATAACATTTCTGCCTTCTGCCAGCAGCACGTGGTGACCTGTGACAGCAGCCTCAGGAAGGGACATGCCGTGTTCACTGAATGTGTGACTGTCTTCGAGCTGCCAGAGCGTGCAGCCTGGTGTCGTGGCAGCCATGGGACGTGGGCACGGCATGCGGCCCAGTGTCGTGGCAGCCGTGGGGACGTGGGCACAGTGTGTGGCCTGGTTCTGTGGCAGCTGCGGGGACGTGGGCACGATGTGCAGCCCAGTGCCGTGGCAGCCATGGGGACGTGGGGACAGATTGCTTTCTCTCTACATTGTGATGGTGGATGGAAGGCAAGGAGGAGTCCGGAAGAAAACCATTTCCCAGGGCCTGTGGGACCAGCACAAAGAGGGAGGTGACAGATGGGCTCCCTGCAGAGGGAGGTGAGGAGGAGGACACGGAGGGCTCAGTGCCCCGGGCTCTGTCCTGGGCAGCACGTCAGTGGGGGGACCCGGTGGGAACCTGGGCCTCTGCCCTCCCCCACCGCCGAGGCCCCTCCGGGATCCTGGTTTGGGTGCGTGCGACCCACAGGACGTGTCCACCCTAATTCCGTAGCCGCCAGCCCCTCTTTATGGACGTGACTCTCTAAACTATGTCCGGAATGCGATTTTAAAGCTTCCTCCTAGCTAATGGGTTAACCATCTCAGTGTTGTTTTGTTCGCCCGGCCGGTCCCGCTGCTGCTTTTCCTGTTGTTCCGTGATCCCAAGCAAGCGGCTTGTCACGGCTGCAGGCTCTGGGTCGTCTTCTCCTTGACCCCGTAACCCTGGGGGAGGGGGGACGGGGTGGTGGTGAGGCCGTGATGGCTCCTGGTCTGCTGTGAAGAAACTGAAGCGCAGAGAGGTCGGGCTGTTTCCCGGGGGCCCATGGTGACCAGGTGGTGGACCTGACGCTTGACTCCGGGCCTCGTGTCCAGAACCCACTGTCTTCACCCTGGGGCCAGTGGTTCTCAAACTGGGATCCCCGACACCCCTTCGGGGTGTCAGGAAGTCCACATGAAGCCAACAGCATGGGTGGGGGGGACTCTGTTTCTGGGTCAAGAGATACAGACTGTCCTATTCCAGAAGACAGCAGACTAAGAGCCGTGCTGCAGGGGGTCTAGGGCTGGGCATGGTCATTGCCTGGGGAGTGCAGTGGATTTCCTGGCCACTTGAGGTCCATGGCCATTATTCAGATCTTTCACTGGTAGCAGAGAGGGACACAGCAGCTGGAGCCACAGCCTCCAGAACAGCCACAGCAGCCCATGGTTCTGGTGGGTTTTGGGCGGAGTCGGTCAGAGACGCAGGTGCAGAGGGGAGGTGTTCAGGTGTGGAGCCTCCTGGGCTGGGGGCTTTACGTACCCTCCGGGGTCAGGTGAGATGCTGGACAGACACTTCCTGGTTCCTGTTTGTGCCACTCCCCCAGGGAAATTTTGTTTTATTTGTTTTCTTAAACTTTAAAAACGCCCATTCTTCTTCTGCGTTGTTTTGCACTTTTTTCCAGAGTACTCTGCCTTGACCTGACTTGCTCGGGCCGGGTCCACGTGTCATGGGCGAGAAGCACCAGGGCCCTCGGGACTCAGCCGGAGGCCTGCATGGCTCCTGCCTGATCCAGACCAGGGTCGTAGTCCTGACCTGCCTCCAAGGCTGGACCTTGGATGGTCAGATGGGGACCATCTCAGGGGATCAGGAGCGAGATGGACCCTAGGGAACAGGAAGGCTGGATGGGTGGGGAGGGCGGGGAGGGCGGCTCGGCTGGGCCCCAGGCAGACGTGCTGAAGCACTAAACTCTGTGTAGCTGGAGCTGCAGCGGCAGGAGGGGTCGGGGCGACGAAGCCTGAGCATCCCCCCCACTCTGCCCACCCCCACCCCCAGGCCTTCGAGGGTCCTATTTGCACAGACATGAGTTGGCACTTAGTTGCTCCAAAGCATCAACTAGTGCACTGGCAGGACCCCATCATTCAAGGACGCAGTGCACAGCCCCCAGCAACCTGCACCCCCTGCCCGCTGCCCCTGCCCCCCACCCCCGGGAGGCGCCAGCCCTGGACCCAGAAGAACCCGGGCTGCTTTCCTTTGCTGGAGACCTTGCAGACAGGGGGTTTCCAGCCCCAAACCAGATGGCTCGGGGATCACTGTTGCAGGTTTGGTTTGCCCAGAGCTGGCACCCCAGCACCACCAAGGCCGGCCACCTGTAAGGAGATCTGCCGCGTGGCACTTTGCTGGGGTCTCATGCTCGGCCGGGTGGCCGCCTTCCTGCCAAGACCATGTTGACACCCAGCGGGCGGTCCCTGTGGGAGCAGTGCAGACCAGGGGGTGAGCAGACCCGGTCCTTTGCCATGTTCACGGAGCTCATCCCACAGCCCCCAGGGGTAGATGTCATCACGACCCCCATTTTACAGATAAGGACACCGAGGCACGGAGCCCAGGACCCACAGCCAGCAAGCAGAGGAGCCCCATTTCGGGGGCGGCTGGTCTGGTCTGCAGGCTGTGACCGGCGCCTGGGGCCACCTTGTGGTCAAAGCAAGAATTGCTCTTGTGTGTCCAGGTGGTCAGGGTGAGCCAGGCACCAGACCAGCGGCCCTTATGCACCCCCCTCCCCCGACCAATTCTCCCGGGGTCCTGAGCCTCAGTGAGGATTCTCTTTCCATCAGCCGCTGGTCTGGCCTGGTCTCTCTCTCTCTCTGGGACAATGAACAGCGTGTAGCCAGGGTGTTTCTCTCTTCGCCCTGATAGCCAGGAAGCTAGGGATGTTGTCGTGGGGAAAACAGTGAGTCTGAAACCATTCAGCTCTGGTTTTCAATCCCGGCCTGTCCTCAGACGAGCCAGTGTGGGGCTGTGCGGGGGTCCAGCCCGATGAGGCGACCCGAGGGCAGGGTCCGGGGACCCTTGCAAGAGGCGGGCTGGGAGGGCTGCGGGAGGGTGGGGACCAGGACCAAGATGCATTTCATGGCACGTGTGAAAGCGTCGGATGTGGGCCCAGGGGCCGAGGTCCTCACGGGGCAGCCCTGGGGGCACGGGTCTGAGCTGCGGTGAGGACAAGGCTCGATGGGGAGCCCTCTGCCGAGGGTGGTCTCAGGCTGGCGAGGACGTGGGCCAGGGTCCCGCTTGGCTGTTAGCCTGCATACGCGGCTACTTGCCCATGAGCTTGACTCTCTCCGGGTGACTGTGTGGTCCTCGTCTGGGACCGGCCGCACCCTGGAAATAGCCAAACCGTGCCTCTGTCTCTCAGAACTTGCTGTGACCAGAGGGTCGGCCTCCGGCACTGGCCTCGGGCGGAGACCCCCACCGTCGGGGGGGGGGGCGGGAAGGGAGGCTCGGCTGTGCCCTGAGGGGCTGCGGCGGCTGCCGGGAAGCCAGGGTGCCCCATGTGGCTGGCTTGGGCGCAGGACCACAGTTAAGGCGGGCGTCAGTCATGAGGCCCTGGCTCTTTGGGGCCAGGATTATAGGTTCGGCTTTCTGGACTTCTTGCCGGAGATCAGGGTCTGACTTCCCGCACGTCTGGCTTAGGCGGCCGGCTGGTTCCTGATAGTGACCGTGGGCGTGGGCGGCTTCCCGGGTGTCCGGCAGGGTGTGCCTGAGCCCTGGAGCTGCTCCTGGCCTGGACATCGTCTCTGTGGATGTTCCGTCCCCAGCACCGTATCGCTTTCACGTGTTATCAAAATCTTGCCATCCACGGCGACGTGGATGGCCCTTGAGGCTGCTCTGCCGGTGACATAAGCCAGAAGCGGAAGGACAAACACCACATGATTGCACTTATGTGTGGAATCTTAAATAAGAAATAAACACGCAGAAACAGAGAACAGATTGGTGGTTGCCAGAGGCGGGCTGGGGGCTCGGGGGGCGCGGTGAATGGAGGTGGTCAGAAGGCACACGTTTCCAGTTGTGAGGTAAATAAGGAGAAATATCTGTGCGCGTGTATGCAAAACGCCAACCAGGGCCAAAGGTTACAGTGAAAGTGGGCAAAGGCCTCCCTCTCCCTCAGCCCCAGGCCCCACCTGGGGATATCTCTCTGTCTCTTTCTCTGTCTCTGTCTCTCTCCCTCTGTCTGTCTCTGTCTCTCTGTCCCTCTGCCTCTGTCTCTCTCTGTCTTTCTCTCTCTGGCCCTGGCTCTGTCTCTGTCTCTCTGTTTATCTCGTATCTCTATCTCTGGCCCTAGATCTCTCTCTATGTCTGTCTGTCTCTCTGTCTCTGGCCCTGGCTCTGTCTCTGTCTCTATCTCTTTCTCTGTCTCTGTCTCTCTCCCTCTGTCTGTCTCTGGCTCTCTGGCTCTCTGTCCCTCTGCCTCTGTCTCTCTCTGTCTTTCTCTCTCTGGCCCTGTCTCTGTCTCTGTCTCTATCTCTTTCTCTGTCTCTGTCTCTCTCTGTCTTTCTCTGGCCCTGTCTCTGTCTCTGTCTCTATCTCTTTCTCTGTCTCTGTCTTTCTCCCTCTGTCTCTGTCTCTCTGGCTCTCTGTCCCTCTGCCTCTGTCTCTCTCTGTCTTTCTCTCTCTGGCCCTGGCTCTGTCTCTGTCTCTCTGTTTATCTCTGTATCTCTATCTCTGGCCCTAGCTCCATCTCTATGTCTGTCTGTCTCTCTGTCTCTGGCCCTGGCTCTGTCTCTGTCTCTATCTCTTTCTCTGCTTCTGTCTCTCTCCTGCTGTCTATCTATCTCTGTCTCTCTGTCTCTGGCTCTCTCTGGCTCTCTTTGGCTCTCTCTATCTCCATCTCTTTCTCTCTGTCTCTGTCTCTTGTCTTACCTGCCCTCCATCTGGACTGCCCTCTCTCGTCCTGTGCCCTCTACTGGTGAAGCAGTTTCACGTCTTGTGATGGTTCCCGTGGACGTCCACTTGCCACCCGAGACCCTCCCGTCACCTTCCAGAGACGCTGAGACCTTTGTGGTTCTCTGCATGTGGCACCTGGTTCACCTGAGTCTGCTTGGGCTGTGGTACACACATCACACACGGGGCTCCCACTGCAGAAGGTCACCGTCCCCCCGTCCCGGAGGCCGGAGCCTGAGGTCCAGGCGTGGGCAGGTCCAGGCCTCCCGAGGCCTCTCTCCTTGTGTGTGGACGGCCGTCCTCTCCCTGTGTCCTCACGGGGGTCATCCCTCCGTGCGTGTCTGTGTCCCGATCCCCTCTTCTTACAAGGACCCCGGTCACACGGGATCAGGACCCACCCTGGTGACCGAGTGTTACCTCGGTCACCTCTGTGAAGACCCGTCTCCAGATACGGTCACGTCCTGGGATGCTGGGTATTGGGGCTTCAACGTGAGTTTGGGGGACACAGTTCAGCCCGCAGCGGTGCTTTGAACATCCCTCTCTTGGGATGTCTTTTCTTCCTTGCTGACTGGGGAGCCCCCTGCCAGTGGAGAGCCTCGCGAGCAACAGCTGCAAAGGCCTCCAGGCCCTGCTTCCGTGTAAACCCTGCCCTGCTTCTTGCCGCCTCCCGGGAAGGTCTCTGCAAAGAGTCCCAGGGATGGGCCGGGATCCCCTAAGACAGGCCGAGTTACGCCTTGGCGAGCCCGGGGCCTGGCACCCTCCCGGCCACGGGGGGAGCAGGCGTGCACCTGCACGGCCCCCAGGTGGCCCGCCTGGGCATCAGGACGCAGGAAGTGGCACCGGAGGGCAGGCCCCGGGGCCAGTGACCAGAGCCACGGGGGACAGGATCCCCTGTCCTTGGCTGCGGGAGAAGCACCCGAGTGAGAGGTGGGGGTTAGGGTGGACAGTGTATTCATTTACAGGGGTCGTGGCATCCCGCTGGGGCCCTAACAGAATCAGGCCAAGTGCCGTGGGTCGCCCGTGGGAGAGGCCGGGCAGTTCCCCGTGGAGGTCCTGTGGCCCGGTGACCTCCTGGACTGCGGGGCCGGCCTCTGCCTTCCTGTGACGAAGGTCGGGCGGCGTGGGGAGGGGGTGGGGGTCAGGCTGCACGAGAGGCAGGGGGGCTGACGTCAGGCGGGACCGGCGGGGGGCGCTGGTGACGGCAGGGTCTCCGCGGGGCCAGGAGGGGTCGGCAGTTCCCATCGCTGCTTTCCGGGTGACCTCCGCCTGCACCCTCCACACCCTGCGAGAAGGCCCCTTGCCTTGAGTTTCATGTAAACACGTAGGGCCATAAATCCTCTCTATGTCTGTACCATTTCAAGCCTGTCAAGCTGGTTTTGATGTAAAATCTCTTCTAAATGCCTTATGGGGCGGCATGTTTTTAAAGTTCCAGAAATGTGGGGCTTTTACAGTTATCTTTGCGATAATGATTTTCAAAAGTCATTGAGTGCTTGGAGAACATTCCATTCAACTGGGCCGAGACCAGCCGTATAGTGCGTACGTGGACGGCCATACTGAGGTCTGATATGGGCTCACAAATGCCCACTCTTCGATCACTGGGTGTCAGAGGCTATACGTACCCAGTGGATTTAACCTACTCACCGTGCACTTCAAACTTGCTATGAACTTGCTGACCTTACTGACCATTGGATCCCACAGTAACTGAGAGGCGTGCTAAAATTTCCCACCTTGGGAGTGGATTTGCTGAATTCTCCCAAACACTCTCGGCATACCCTTGCCTTGGGGCCTTTGCACCGGCTGGCCGAGAGGGTGCTTCCCTGGGAGGCACATGGCTCGCTGCTTTGCTGAGTGTTTAAGGACGCGTTCCCGAGGAGGCCCGCCCGCCCTAACCATCCTTTAACATGGACCACCTTCCCTGTTTCACCTTCTTCCTTTGGAACACTCTGTAGTTTAGTGGCCCATTTTTGCTTTTTGTCGAGACCGAGATTTTGTTGCTTTTACGCTCCATCGCGTCCCTAGCGTCTGGATAGCTCCAGGCACAAAGAAGATGCCTGATGAGCGTTTGTTGGAAGGCTGACTTTTCCTGAGGCTCACTGTCCTGAGTGAGAATGTATGTGCTTCTGTTTATCTCATTTGGAACTCAGGAATCTATTAGCATTTTTCATAAATTCTCGAAAATTCTCCCACATTGTCTCTGAGTGTTGTCTCCCCCCTCATCACGTCCGTTACCTCCTCTGGGAGTCTGGCTGTTTGCGTGCTGGACTTTCTTGCTCAATCTTCCGTGCCTACTCGCAGATTCCCCGTGTGTTTGTGTCCACGCTGCGTTACAGATAACGTCTCCATGCTTATCTGCCCATTAATTTTCTTTTCATCTGGCCTCGCCAGACCCAATGAGTTTTGTTTTGTTTTTGATGTCATCAAAAATTAGCTTATTAAATTGAAAGTTAGGTCTTTTAATAGCCATACAAGTAAAAAAAATTAAGAGCTTTGTGAAGGTGTAATTGACACATAATAAACCACACATAATTCAGTTATTATGGTTTTCATTTACAGA
Source organism: Neofelis nebulosa (assembly GCF_028018385.1). Taxonomy (NCBI): domain Eukaryota; kingdom Metazoa; phylum Chordata; class Mammalia; order Carnivora; family Felidae; genus Neofelis; species Neofelis nebulosa. Next base: position 114,311,450 of record NC_080791.1, on the reverse strand, counting down.
ATTTCTGTGCTTACTGTTCCAATAGCTTGGTTGGGTTTAGGCTCACCTACCTCTCGCTCCTGTTTTCAGTCGGGTCTTTTATTTACTTTTTTAGTTCTTTCTAAAGTTCTTATTTTGTACTGTGTCTGATAACTTCAGTAACCAGAGCTCTCGCTTGACTGATTCTTCTGTTTGTAGCTGCAGCTGGCTCTGTCTCGTGTGGCCCGTGTGTGTGTGTGCTGTGATTTTCGGGTTCTGGCTCCTTGGAACTTCGTCTGGGGCATCTCCGACACTTGCTTAAGGGCGAGGGCAGACCAGGTCGGGCTGCAGGTGCTTGGGAGGATGGGCTTCCAAGTGTCGGGGAGGACGTTTTCTCGCCTCTACCCTGGGCCAACGGTGTCCCGATGACCTTCCTGGTGTCACTCGTGCCTGTTTCTGGCCTTCGTGGATTCAGAACTCCCTCAGTTGTTGGCTCTGAGGATTCTTTACTTTTTGAACAGCTCGGTGACCTTTAAAAAGTCATTTTGTAATCCGGCACCTTCAGGAGTTTTCATAGGAGGGCTGTGATTGGCGTCTGGTCAACCTTACTAAACAAACTTACTAAAACTGAAGCTCAGAAGAACGTCTAGAAATTTCCACGTTGTTGAGCTGACACGCTCTCATTGTGGTTCGGTCAGGCGCCCACTGCCCGGGGGTCTGTGAGGAGCTGCCCCGAGAGCTTCCAGGCCCGCGTAGCCCCCTCCCTGCTGCCTGCCTTGCCCACGAGCCCCAGTGTGTGTGAGCTCCACTGTTCTCTCACGGCCAAGTCCTGAGCCCAGGGCCTCGGAGCGGGGCCTCCCGTGGGAATGGGGCCGTTGCAGACACAATGAGTTAAGAGGAAGTCACGCTGCACTGGGAGACCCCAGATCCAACAAGACTGGGCTCCTTCCATAAAAGGGACATGTGGACACAGAGATGAGACACGCATGGGGGGATGACCCCGTGAGGACACAGGACACTGGGAGAGGACGGCCGTCCACACACAAGGAGAGAGGACTCGGGAGGACCCGGCCCTGCCCATGCCTGGACCTCGGGCTCCGGCCTCCAGGACCGGGGGACGGTGACCATCTGCGGTTGAAGCCACGGTCCGTGGTGCTTTGTTAAGGTGGCTCTAGCAAACTAATACCAGAGGGATCATGGCGGGGCTGGGGTGTTGGTCCCAAAAGCACAGGAGTGGGATTGTATAAATGTTATGCATGTTTGTAATCACATGGAAGCTGAAACACAGACTCAAGGGCAAATTTTCAGGAGGCACTGGATGTATTTATTTAGAAGATCTGGACTGCACGCTTACCAGACAATCCCAGCAATGAGCAAAGGACCTGAACCCTGGCCAAGAAGGAAGGGAAGGGCTTGGAGACCCCTTCCCTCAGGGAGGAGCCCGGCACCAATGCCTCTGTGTCCTGCAGCTAGAACTCAAGGGTGACCCCGGCTCGGGAAGCCCAAGTGGGGTGGAGAGGGAGGGACGCAGGCGCCGGGGGCAGGAGGGCTGGGGAGAGGGCCAGCAGGGGCCCTGGCCAGAGGGCATCTGACTCGCGATGCTCCCAGCCGGCTCACTGGAGGCACCCAGCGGCCCCGAGAGGTGTGGAGGTGAGATCATGAACGGTGCGGGAGGGGACAGGGTGCTGGGGGCCCTTGTGGCTGGAGGGCTGCAGAGCTGAGTGCTGAGGGCTGGCCACCAGGTGCCACAGTCCAGAGGACAACGACCCACGGGTGTGCTACAGAAGTTCGGGACACTGGCCATTGCTACAGAGCCTGCGGGTGCAGGGACCACCTGGACCAGTGGCCACACCTCAGACCTTGCACTGGCAGCAGATGGGGACACAGCAGCTGGACTGTTCACAGCCACAGGAGCCACAGGAGCCACCCCCCTTGGAGCCCCCACAGGAGCTATAGATACATGTAATTATTATGGACAGTGATATGTTGGGGTGCGGCCGGTGTAGTGGTAGAGCTGGGCTGTCAGGCGGGCGAGCTCATCCAGGGGGACGTGATGTTAGATGTGTCGGCGCCTCTGTGACTATTTTCAGGACATGACAGCCCTGCCTGGGCCCTGGGGACACGGGTGTGGGGTGCCAGGGTCACCAGGCACCAGCCTTGACTGGACCTGGAGACTGGGCCGGGCGCTGGCTTGGGCACTGAGGGAGGGTCTTGGTCCTGCATTTCCGAGCGGTCGAGGAGCCGCTCCCGAAACAAGGGGACGATGTAGGGGTGGAGCCAGGGCCACCGGGGCCCCACTTTTCTTTCCGTGCCACCAGCTGCCACCGGTCGTGCCTTTGAAACCCACGTGGATCTAAGCGGTACCAGGGTCACTGCCACCGCAGAACATCCACGGCACTTTCCACGTGCCGGGCCCTCTGCCGTGCTCCCGCAGTCACAGACTCCGAGTGTTAGCTTCTCCCTTGGGGGTCACTGCAAAGCCCCGGCCTGCACGTGTGGCCCACCCTGTGAGACCTCACTGAGGGGTACATTCGAGGTGGGTATTTTTTTTTAAGTTTATTTATGTTGAGAAACACAAGACAGTGTGAGTGGGGTAGGGGGGTAGGGGCAGAGAGAAAAGGAGAGAGAGAGAGAGAGAGAGAGAGAGAGAGAGAGAGAGAGAGACCCAGGCAGGCTCCATGCTGCCAGTGCAGAGCCAGACCCGGGGCTCGAACCCACGAAACCATGAGACCATGACCTGAGCTGAAACCAAGAGTTGGGCACTTAACCGACTGAGCCCCCAGGTGCCCTGACACGGGTTAGGTTTCAATTTGAGTTTTAACTCAGCAGCTGGGGCTGAGAAGTCTGAGGCTCTCACGTGTCTGGGCTCACTCCAGCCCTGGCCTCCTGGCTTTGTTCGAGTATCCTTGAGCTAACCTCTTGCTTACAGTGCTCTGCGAAGTGCGGCCACGATGACCCACGCAGAGCAGCACTGAGCTTGCAGGGTCTTTGCCCGGACACACGTGATCTGGAACAGTGACGCCAAGTCCACACTAACCATGCTTCCAGCCCCTGCAAACAATTTCCTCTCCGTCCCCACCTGGCCACTGAACCAAGGCCACAACGCTGTGCTCTCCTTATACTACGTTCCTGGGTCAGCCGGGACGGTCAGTCATGCTGCCAACTAGCCGCCCCCACAGTTCAGTGCTTATTTCTTGCTCGCGCTCCACGCCACCGCCCGCCGGTGGCCGGGTCACTGCACTTCCTCCCTCGGGGCTCGGGCTGGGGGAGCAGCCGCTCTGGGAACGCCAGCGGTTGCCCTGGAGGAAGGAACAGTGCACGTGGGAAATTGCACTTAAGTTTCTGCTCACGAGCTCACACAAATCACATGGCTGTGCCCAGCTGCAGGAAGACCTCGGGGGCCACCTGCCCCTTGCCCTCTGACCCTGTCCCCAGGAAAGGAGATCCAAGGGGTCTGTAAATAGCCTGAATTGAGCGTTCTGCACAGTAGCCCTGTCAGCAGTGTACGTGGTTTGAGCTAATGGCCTTAAGCGCCTACCTTTTTGACTCACGGATGCATTTATTTTTTTTTATTTATTTTTTTAACGTTTATTTATTTTTGAGACAGAGAGAGACAGAGCATGAACGGGGGAGGGTCAGAGAGAGGGACACACAGAATCTGAAACAGGTTCCAGGCTCTGAACTGTCAGCACAGAGCCCGACGTGGGGCTCGAACTCACGGACCGCGAGATCATGACCTGAGCTGAAGTCGGCTGCTTAACCGACTGAGCCACCCAGGCCCCCATCATGGATGCATTTAAAGCTAGAAGTTGTTTCTATACCTGATTGGGTCGTGGTCAATAGATTCGATACGTACAGTGTGGTCGCCAGAAGGTAGACTTTGTGTATCCGACAAAGCACATATTTTCCTTATTTCCTCATGTTCAGAATAACAGATTGATTCCCAACATCCTCCAAGGACACCTGAGGACCGTGCCTATCTTTTCCAACTTTAGGGAGGGGTGATTGATGAAGACGGCATGAATTTTGCTCATACCGTGTGACGTTTGGGTGCGCAAACACGTAGTGAGGTGGTTACCACTGCCCAGGCAACACCCGTCACCTCGCATACCTACCCTCCCGTGTTTTGCAGGGAGAACATTTAGGATCTTCTCTCTCGCAGCTCCCCAGAGCACAACGCAGCACCATCGACCGTAGTCACCGAGGCGTGCGTTAGGTCCCGCAAATGGAAGGTGGCGTCTTCTGACCAAAGTCTCCTCCTCTCCCTGCAGCCCGAGCCCAGGGCAGCCACTCTTCTATAATTTGTTACTGTGACTTCAATGTTGTTAGATGCCACATATGGGGGAATTGATGCAGTATTTGTCCTTCTGCGTCTGGCTCGTTTCACTGAGCAATGTCCTCCAGGCCCGTCCATGTGGTCGCAAATGTCAGGGTTTCCCTTTTTTTAAATATTGTATAATAGTTCACTGTGCTTGTAAACTATACCTTCTTTATGCATTCGTCTGTTGGCAGACACTGAGGATGCTTTCGTATCTTGATGAAGTGCTGCTTGAACGTGGCGGGCGGGGGGCTGTATCTCTTCAAGCTAGTGACTTCATTTCCTTTGACAAATACCCTGTAGTGGAATTGCTGGGTCGTAGGGTAGATCTATTTTTCACTTTTAAAAAAAAAATTTTTTTTTTTACGTTTATTTTTGAGACAGAGAGAGACAGAGCATGAACAGGGGAGGGGCAGACAGAGAGGGAGACACAGAACCGGAAGCAGGCTCCAGACTCTGAGCCATCAGCCCAGAGCCCGACGCGGGGCTCGAACTCACAGACTGCGAGATCGTGACCTGAGCCGATGTCAGTCACTTAACCGACTGAGCCACCCAGGCGCCCCTATTTTTCACTTTTTGAGGACACTCCACACTGTTTCCCACAGTGGCCGCACCAGTTTGCATTCCCACCAGCAGTGCACAGGAGTTCCCTTTTCTCCACATACTCGCCAACACTTTCGACTTCTTGCCTTTTTGATCCTAGCCTTTCTGACAGGTTTGAGGCGAGATTTCACTGTGGCTTTGACTTGCATTTCCCCAATGGTGACTGATGCGGAGTAACTTTTGCATGTACCTGTTGGCCATCGTGTGTGTTCTTTGGAAAAATGTCTGTTCAGGCCCTTTGCCCATTTTTGAATAGTTACTTGGGTTTTTGCTCTTGAGCTGTGTGAACTCCTTACATGTTTTGGATAGTAACCCCTTATCACAGATATGGTTTACAAATATTCTCTCCCATTCTGTAGGTTGTCTTTTCACTCTGTTGATTGTGCGTGTGTGTTTGTTTGTTTTTGCTGTGCAGAAACTTTTTAGTTTGAATTTTCATTTTTGCTTTCCCTTTTGAGCTCTCCTTTGACTCATTGGTGGTTCAGGAGTGTGCTGATTTCCACCTACGTGTGAATGTTTCCATTTTTTCCTGTTACTCATTTCTAGTTTCATGCCACTGCTGTTAGAGAAAATACTTGATATGATTTCTATCATTTTAAATTCAAGATTTGTTCCAAAGAGCCTGTGTGGCTCAGTTGGTTAAGCCTCTGACTCTTGATTTCGGCTCAGGTCTGATCTCCTTGTTCATTAGATTGAGCCCCGTGTCGTGCTCTGCGCTGACAGTGTGGAGCCTGCTTGGGATTCTCCCTCTCCCTCCCTGGGCCTGCCCACTCATGCTCTCTCTCTCTCTCAAAATAAATAAGTGAACTTTTTTTTTTTTAAAAAAAAGACTTGTTTTGTAGACTAATATGATCTACCCTGAAAAATGTTCCATGCCACTTAAGAAGAATGTGTATTCTGCTGTTCTGTCCCAGTCTGTTAGGTCCATTTGGTCTAACATAGAGTTCAAGTCCAATGTTTCCTCGTTGTTGTTCTGTGTTGAGTGATCTCCTGATTGATGAAAGGGGGTATTGAAGGGCCCTACTGTTATTGTGTCACCACCACCACTTCCAGATTCACTAGCATTTGTTCACTATACGCAGGTGTTCTGATGTTGGGTGGATAAATATTCACAATGTTCTATCCTCTGAGGAATTGACTCTTTGCGGTCATATAATGGCTTTCCTTGTCTCTTCTCACTGTTTTCACTTGAATCTAGTTTCTCTGATGGAAGTACAGTTGCCCCTGCTCTCTTTTCCTTTGTATTTGCAGGAAATACCTTTCTCCCTCCCTTCACTTTAAGCCTATGTATGATTTATTTATTTATTTATTTATGGGACAGAGAGAGACAGAGCATGAACGGGGGAGGGGCAGAGAGAGAGGGAGACACAGAATCGGAAACAGGCTCCAGGCTCCGAGCCATCAGCCCAGAGCCTGACGCGGGGCTCGAACTCACGGACTGCGAGATCGTGACCTGGCTGAAGTCGGACGCTTAACCGACTGCGCCACCCAGGCGCCCCAAGCCTATGTATGATTTTCAAGCTGAAGTGAGTTGCTTATAGGAGCAGAGAGTTGGGTCTTTTTCTTTTTTTTTTAATCCTTTCAGCCACTCTACCCTCTTTTGAAGAATTTAATCCATTTACATTTAAAGCATTATCGATAGGTAGGAACTGGTGTCATTGGGTTAATTACTTTCTGACTGTTTTATAGCTCCTTGGTTCCTTTCTCGGTCTCTTCCTTTGGGATTTGATAATTCTCTGTAATGAAATACTTTGAACCTGTCTCTATCTTTTGCGTATCTGCTGTAAGGTGTGTGTGTGTGTGTGTGTGTTTACCATGACGCTTACATAAAACATCTTATAGTTATGACACTATGCGTCTTGCATACTATCTGTATTACTATCTGCACATTACCATGTGCTCATAGATTTGAGCGTAATTGATGTGAATCAGTCCATTAAAAGTTGGTGTTCACATCACCCCGAATTTGTCTACTGGAGATCTCTTTGAGTTTGATGCCACGCTTCTTTCGACATGACCCGAGTAGTCTTTGTTACTTTGCTTTCTGGGATGATGAGATATTCCAGGTACATCTTGTTCATTTCCAACCCAATTTCTTTTTTTTTTTTTAATTTTTTTTTTCAAAATTTTTTATTTATTTTTGGGACAGAGAGAGACAGAGCATGAACGGGGGAGGGGCAGAGAGAGAGGGAGACACAGAATCGGAAACAGGCTCCAGGCTCTGAGCCATCAGCCCAGAGCCTGACGCGGGGCTCGAACTCACGGACCGCGAGATCGTGACCTGGCTGAAGTCGGACGCTTAACCGACTGCGCCACCCAGGCGCCCCTCCAATCCAATTTCTGCAGAGAAACCAGGTTCCGTGTAGATACAAGACATGGCCTGTGGCAACATCAGGCTCGGCACAGGGAATGCTTCTTGCTGCTGGGTTGGCCATGTTTCCAGGTCTTTCAAAGAGATAGGAAACTATTTTTTTTTAAGATGATATACACTATAATTTCATATTGACATCTTTAATTCAAATTCAGCACTGTGGGGTTTTTATTCAATTTTTCAGTCCCACACACACAACCTCAGTTTCTAGTCCCAACCTACTTGTGCCTTGGCTCCCCCATGAGGCCTTCACAACTGTCTCAGAGTAACCATACCAATGCTACCACCAACAAAATGGTTAGTGAAAACAGCTTAAGATTTCTATTTTTGTGTTTTTGTATGCTTGGGGCACAGCCCACCAGGAGATTACGGTGTTTCCAAATAACTTGGAATAACCCATCTTTATTAATACGCCTTTTAAGAATTTTGAAAGAATGTGGTTGGAGGTCTCAAAGTAATAAGGGAGGCCTCAGAGTGTGATTTCCCAGGGTGCTCGGTCTGGGACACAGCCACTGTTTTGCTTTTTCTTGACAATCCCCTATGTATTATGCAGATTGGGACAGACAGGTGCAGGGCAAGGACACAGATATGGAAGATGAACTCTCTTCCTCAGGCCAGTGTCCAAGTTTCCTGTGGCAAGAGGCTGGTTGCACCATAGCCCTACAGCCCCTGGCCACTTGATCAAGACCGAGGAATTCAGCTTTGCCTGCAGTTGGAAGAGAAGGAGGAGGGTGGCAGAGGCTAGAACTGCAGGACTTGGCCATAGCTGCTGGGTCCCCGTTGGCCTGGCCTTGGAGACTCTCCTGTCGCCATCACATCAGGGGCCGGGGAGATGTGAGGAAGTGAGCCTCCTGAGGAAAGAAGAGACAGACCACGGAGGAGGTGTGAGGCCACGGTGACTGCCAGCTGCATGCCGATGGTGGGTATTAGCACCCCCAACAGACCCACCAACCCCCTCAAGTCTGGAATAGAATGAGAACAACAGCAGTGACCGTAGAATAGGAACGGCCAATGACAGAAATGCACAAGCCATGGGTTACAATTTGTCAAGGTGATGTGTTTAATGATTTGCAACAGAGGGTTGAAGAGAAAGCAGAGGGTTTGACATGCGAGGCAGCTGCATGGAAGTCCTTGACCCACAGCCTGTTCCAAGTGGAACAGCGACTGGAGGAAAACAGGACTTCATTGGAGTACATGCCTCTCAGTGGACTGTCCAGCAGGAGGTCGGGGAGGGGGGAAGGGACGTGTAGCCAGGGAATGACGTGGGAAGGGATTTGTCAGGAGACATTGGATACTAGAGTGCCTTCTCCCAAGGAACTGGCAGCCAAATGTAGCTTCTTTCTACAAGGGTGATGGACCCTGAGGTGTGGTTTGGTACTTAGCATCAAAACATGGGTCATACTTGGGAAACCTGGATCAGCAGGAGGTACCTGAGACCTGAGATCAGAGCCTCAGACCTTGCACTGGCAGCAGATGGGGACACAGCAGCTGCACTGGCTGCAGGATGACCCACAGCTGGACTGGCAGCAGCCACAGGAGCCACAGGAGCCACAGGAGCCACAGCCCCCCTTGGAGCCCCCACAGGAGCCACAGCCCCCCTTGGAGCCCCCACACGAGCCGCCGCTGGAACAGGCACAGGCGGGCACACAGCAGCACACGGGCTTGCAGCAGCACACGGGCACACAGCAGCTGGAGCCGCAGCCTCCAGAACAGCCACAGCAGCCCATGGTTCTGGTGGGTTTGGGGCGGAGTCGGTCAGAGATGCAGGTGCAGAGGCGAGGTGTTCAGGTGTGGAGCCTCCTGGGCCGGGGGCCCTGTATATAGCTGCCAGGGTCAGGTGAGAGGCTGACACACTGTCACTTCCTGGTTCCTGTTTGTGCCACTTCCCCGGGGAAATCGTATCTGTTTGTTTGTCTAATCTTAAAATAACCTCGGTGCTGTCACAGTTTTGGCTCTTTCTTTAGTTCATGACTTCCCCTCACGTCCTCCCTGAACGAAGCCCTCCACGTTGCTGTCGGGTGAAGATGATGGGAACGGCGTCCTCGGTCTGAGGCCGTGTTCATCTCTGCTCTCTGTGTTAGTTTTCCGTGGCTGCCAGAACAGGTGACCCGGACTGGATGGCTCAAGACAGCAGACAGTTCTGCTCCCGCACTTCTGGAGGCTGGACCTCCAAGACGGTGTAGCCAGGGCCCTGTGCTCTCCCAAGGCTCTGCGGGAGGACCCTTCCTTCCCCTTTCAGCTCCTGGGGCTGCCGGTGTCCCTGCCACTCCCTGGCCCAAACTGGAGCCTAAGTCTGTCTTCACATGGCCTTTCTCCCTGTGTGTCTGCACCTCACTTCTCCTCTCTTCTCTCTTATAAGGACACCAGTCATTGGGTTAGGGCCTACCCTCATCCAGGACCACCTCATCTTGACTTGATTCCATCTGCAAACACCTGATTTCCAAATACAGTCGTATTCTGAGATTCTAGGAGGACACTGTTCAACCCACTGCACTGCCCCGTCATGTTCCTGATGCTGCCCTGGCTGTGAAAGCCCAGTGAGCGTCCATAGAAGGCACAGGGAGACAAAGTCCATGGAGACATCTGGAACAGTGAGTCTCCTCCTGCCCGTCATCTCTGGGAAGAATAGGACTCAGGGTCAGGACAGGACTCAGGACCAGGACAAGATTCAGGATCAGGATAGGATCCAGGATCAGAATTGGACTTTGGATTGGGTCATAACAGGACTCAGGATCAGAACAGGACTCAGGACCGGGACAGGACTCAGGACCGGGACAAGACCCAGGACCAGGACAGGATTCAGAATCAGGATAAGAGTCAGGATCAAGATAGGACCCAGGACCAGGACAGGACTCAGGATTAGAACAAGACTCAAGATCAGAATGAGACTCAGGATCCAGACAAGACTTCGGATAAGGACAGGACACAGGACAAGGACAGGATTCAGGATCAGGATAAGACCCAGGATCAGAACTGGACTCAGGATCAGAATAGGGTTCAGGCTCAGGACAGGACCCGGGATCAGGACAGGACCCAGGACCAGGACAGAATTAAGGATCAGAACAGGATTCAGGATCAGGACAGGACTCAGGTAATGAGCTAGGGTTCCCCTTCTGGACTTCTAGGATCCTAGGTGTCTGTGCTTGGGCATACATGTTAGGAAAGTCTCCTAAAATGTTCCAGCTCAACTATCAACACAGTAGTGGACTCTGACCTTTCTGGTAGAGAACTCATCAGTAAACAGCTTTTATTAAGCATCATGCATCCCTAAAATAGGTGTATTTCTATGATACATATGACCTATCCAGTCATATATTGCATACTAGCTAATTTTTTCACATATGAAACTGAAACATAAATATGTTTTAATATGCTTTTCTATGCTCCACACTGGGGACCACTCTTGTGGACCCATTCTTAAGTACTTTAGGTTCCTACACCCTTCTTTGAAATTCAAATGAGGTTCTCCTTAGACAAGTCTATACATATGCACATAAACATGGAATTTTGCACAAAATTTGCAAGAATCCCCATAGGACCTGGTGTCCATCCGTGGTCTGTAGCTCCAGACTAAAAACCCACTAGAAATGGCTTCACGTGAGAGGAGGCATTTCCCCCGAATAGTTACCGTGGGCTTCCCATGAAGATTGCAGGATTGATTGCATGGGTTTTCGCACTTCTATCACCTGAACCCACAATAAAAGGCAAGCAAAGGTGCCAGGGCCATATTGTTTTGGGTGGTAAAGTGCTGATTCAGCTGAGCAAGGAAAGGTAGTCTGAAGACCTGGGGACAGGACTGCAGGTGAGAATACTAGCATAGTGATTCACTTGGAATGAACTGGTGCTGTGTGATCTGGAGGGGAGGTCATAAGAGGCAGTGTAGTCTCTCTCTTGTCACTACCCCTGCTGGGTGGAGCACAGAGAGGCCCAGGTGGTGAAAACCTGAGGCCTCCAGCCAACAGCCACGGGGTGGGAGGGCAGAGGGGAGGGTGGAGGGCGCCATCTTGGAAATGGTTCCTCCAACCCCACGCAAGCCTTCAGATGATGCAGCCTGAGCCAACACCGTGCTGAGAACCTCAGGATGGACCCCGAGCCAGGACCACCCAGGAACATTTAGAGCTTGACAGAAGATATTTTGAAACAAGGCAACCATGCAAATAAAGATGTTAGAAAAAGCACAGGCTGAAACCAAAATAATAAGGAAGAAGCAGAATAAAAATAACAAATGAGTAACAAGGAAAGCTGTGTTTTTGAAAAAATCAATAAGAGAGACAAGTGTCTGAAAAGCTGAGCCACAGAAGAGGAGGCAAGATCCAGATAAATAAAATACAAACTGAGCAAGGTTAAATAGTCCACATATAATGGATTTTACCAAAATGAATTTGGGGAGCAAATTTCCTGGTAATTTGAAATCCAGAAGAAATGGATACATTTCTAGGGGGAGAACACGAAGTGGTAAAACTCACATGAAAAGGTATTTAAAACCTGAGGATCAATAACCATCAAAGACAACGGGATTATCACCAGAAATCGAAAGCCCCAGAACCAGACGGCTTTCCCAATGAGTTCTAACAGAGGCTCTACCCTCTCCTCAAATGCTGGGTGTAAAATGGGAGGGGAAGTGAGGAGAGCTCTCTCATGAAGCTGCGTAACTCTCACTTCAAAATCAGGCAAACACCGTAAAACAGAAGGAGAACGATAGGTCTGCTTCACTAGGAATGAAAACACACGATTTCTAAATCAAACATTTTAGCAATCAAGTAGGTTATTGAAAATAGCCAGTCACAGCCAAGCAGGGTTTATTCTAAGAGTATTAAGGAAGTTCACCACCAGAAGAAATACACCACTGTAACTCGTTACCAGGGAGAAAAGAATTTGCATGATCATCTCAGCAGGTGTAACAAAAAGGTTCTATGAATAACTTAGGACTTTGCTGCCCAGAGTGGAGAGACAGAACTATCTTCTTTAAGAACTTGATAAAATCTGCCTGTCCCATCCCTACAGCAGACGTGACGTTTAGAGAAGAAAGTTCAGACGCATTCTCTTCAAATTTATATAGAAGATGAAGATACTGACCATCACAACTGTGGGAAAAGACAAATCGGTGACTGGCAGATGACGTATCATATCCACCTTGAAAGAAAAGCCACCGGAATTTGACAGAGAGAAAATTGGAATAAGAGAGCTGGGCCAGGCTGCAGAATTCCTGCTCATCCCAAAGCAAGAGCATTCTTTATCAGGAGGTGGGAAGTGAGGGGACAGGAGGGCCACCTCCCCACCGAGGTGCCCTCAGCCTTGTGCACCTTCCGTGACAACAACGTAGCACGTAGCAATGAAGAGAGTCATTCTCCCCAAACTAACCTAGAAAGAGAACACAGTTCTAACAACCCCAGAAGGTTATGGGAGAAGCATCACCAACAATTCTGAAATAACACGGAAGAATCCGGTTTTACGGATCATGAGGAAGGGAGAGTCTGCCCACCGCCTTGGCGACAAGGTCAGGGCGGGACAGGCAAGGAGACCGGGGACGGCAGGCACTTGGCTCGCGACAGAGGGCATCCCAATCAGGGACAACGAGTGTAGGACGTCACGCACATACTTCCTGAGTGTCAGGGCAGCTACGTGGTGTCGCATTTAACCGTCCCAGAGAACCTCTGATGTTCGTCCCAGCATGGAGCCCCTTTCCAGGGGACTGAAGCCTGCCACACTCCGGAGCCATGGCCTCACAGGATGGTGCTCTCAGGGGCCAGTTTGTGGACAGGCGAGTTGGGAGCACTGATGGTGTCCAAAACTAAGAGAATACATAAAATGAGGCACATGCTTTTGTTGGTAAACCACGTACCAGAGAAGAGAGGAACTGTATTTCTATAAAGAAATGTGGCTTCATTTTCACAAACGCAAGACTCCGCGAGAGAAGGGACTGACACAAGATCTGTGGCCGACGTCCATGTCCGTTTAAAATAAAAACAAAAAGGCTATGCTATATTTTTTCCAGGATGTACCTACAGGCACGGATACATTGGAAGCGCACGAGTGGGTTCTTTTTTCAGGAGGACGAAGGGACAAGGGAAAATCACGGGGGCTTCAGCCCCACCTTATCAGAGAGGCAGGGTGACAGAACAAGAAACAATTTTCAAAGGGACTCATGCTGCCGGCGGATTCTAATCCCCTTGCCCACTTGGAAGAAAGAAAAAGAGCCAGAGCTGGGGAAGGAGGGTCCTGCAGTCCATAATTTCATCCTCAAGGATTACACTTAAATTCTCTGTGGCAGCCACAATTTGTACAATTGCTCTGCATTAATCCTCATTTTGTGGGACTCAGCACTCACTGCTGTTTTTGTCCGTGCCTATCTGTGCTGCCTTCCTCCCCTGGAGTCAGTCCCAAGGGGATGGCTTCCAGGACCGTTTGATCTAGGCGCCCAGAGGTATTGTCAGCTCAGACGTGTTTGGGACTGCCTGCCGCTTCTCTGTGGCTTAGATGGTGTTTTGGAGAGGCACACATTCTTGGGTCCTACTTTCATCAGGCTTTTGGAGAGATTTGCTCCAGTATCTTTGAGCTTGGGATGTTATGGCAGGACGTCTGGAACCAGTCAGATATCGGCACCCTCCCCGCCCCATGCTGCTGGGAATTTGCTGTTTGGGCAGCATTTTTGGGGGGCTCATCTCTGGAATTCTGGAACTTAATCACATGTCTTAGTCTGGGGCATTCTGTGTTCACTTTTCCCGGAACACGTCCCTCTTCCCGATTAAACCTGCAGACCTTCCTTCAGGCCATGGAGGGTTTCCCGTATTTTCCTGTGGCTGAGTGAGGTCCTCACCACTTTCCCTAAGGCTGGACATCATGCCTCCATGGCCGTCAACCCCTCTGTGGCTGGTGTCCCCTCTCTGTGTGTCTACCTGCGCTGGGAACATGTCAAGCCTTCCCGTTGTGTCGGCTCCTCGGTCTCCGGGCTCCCTGTGCTTTGGCCACTGGACCTGTGACGTCCTCTGGTGCTCAGTTACATCCTTAGTTCTCCACTCTTCCTTTTAAAACATGTTGTAGTTTCACTGTGTCATCTATGAGCCCTAAGAAAGTGATTATGCATATTTTAACTTGCTACAGAGCTCAACCATTTGTGGGAAATGCACTTTTCTTTCCTAGGTTAGGTTGAGACTGATTTATTTGTCTTTTCTTTCCTCCCTCCCTCTTCTTTTCTCTACGCTTTGTTTGCATGGCTATCAGGACATTTCTCTGCCTTTCTTGGGTTTGGGCAGTGCTGTGTAGACCCTGGACTTACATGGAAACAAATGGGAAGTTTCTGATTTCCTTTGGCCAGTGTCTGAGGGTAGGGCTGCACAGTGGTTTCCGGGCCCCCGGTGTGGCCCCGGGTGGCGTTGGTGAGGGGAGAGCTTTGTTAGAACACACAGGCTCTCCTTTCTTTGCGTGGTCCCTGGATGTCCACACCTGGGGCTCACGGCACCTGGCGGGAGGTATAAGCTGTATTCACACAGGCGCCCAGCTTCAGACCCAGCCGCCATGGAGGGGTGTGTTGGGGACGAGTGTCCTGACCGCACAGACGGAGCCGCTGTTTAAAAATATCCTAACCTTGGGGCGCCTCGATGGCTCGGCTTGTTGAACATCCAACTCTTGATTTTGGCTCAGGTCATGATCCCAGGGTGGTGGGATCGAACCCTGTGCTGGGCTCCTCGCTGAGTGTGGAGCCTGCCTGAGATTCTCTCTCCCTCTGCCCCTCCCCTGCTTGTGCTCTCTCTGTCTCTCTCTAAGAAAAAAAATACCTTAACCTAAACTCCCGCATAAACACCTGTGGAAAACAAACTATATTGTTTGAGGACTAGAAATTTATTTCCTCCATATATAAGTAATTTCTCAAAGCAGTAAAGAGCAAAGAAAATATAATTTATAGTAAAGTAAAAAAAAAAATCACCCTCACTAAAAAGAAATTAAAGCAATAATTGAAATGCCACTTACCAGTTGTGAAATTCAGAAAGACTAGAGAAATACACGATCATACTCACTGCTGTGTCTGCATAGTTATTAGCCAAGAGTTGTGAGCATCTCGATGCCCCGAAGAAGCCAGAAGGCCGAATTAGCCGTGCTCGCCTGTGCGTTATGACGGGGAAAGGCTATAAAATCTTCTCTTCAATTAAGCTTCCTTCACGACATGGAGAAAAGTTCAGCAAAAATACCCCAACACTGTGTTTACATAGAGATTATAATATAAAAGGAAGGGTAGCTATCTAAGGGGAGAGGTAAAATGGGGAGAAATTAATCAAAATGTTACCGTTGTGTGCTGGGATTATTGGTTATTTCTACATCTATCCTCATATTTCTGAGTTCCTTTTTTTTTTTTTTTTTTGCACAGCCATCTTGCACTTTCAGAGTTGGAGGTGATGTACAAATATAAGTGTTATTATTCATGTTTGAGAGACGGTGGCCAGGTCAGCGGAAGGTGTTTTTGTTGGGGGGACGGCGATCGTCTAAAAACCGGCACGTCAGCTGGGAAAGCAGAGAAGGCAGGTGGTCAGGAGGGGAAGTGGTCAATGAGAACCTGACATCCAGCAAACCAGCAGGCACATCCCAGGAAGTGATGAAAACAGCCACGAGGAAGCGGGTGTGTAGATTCCCCGGCCCAGGAGTCCACACCTGAACGCCTCCCCTCAGCACCCGCCTCTCTGGCCGACTCCGCCCCAAAGCCACCAGAACCATGGGCTGCTGTGGCTCCAGCTGCTGCATGCCAGCCTGTCCCTGCTCCAGCTGTGGCTCCTGTGGGGGCTCCAAGGGGGGCTGTGGCTCCTGCGGCTCCTGTGGCTGCTGCCCGTCCAGCTGCTGTGTCCCCATCTGCTGCCAGTGCAAGATCCGAGGCTCCTGCCACCAAGCTCAGGTGGCCTGTGTTGATGCAGGGGACTTGGCGGCCGAGCCCACTGCCCTGGGGCTCCATGCCTTTACTTTCCGCCCCATCTGCACACCCCAGCTTGTGCAGCGTGTTATCGGGGTGGACACGACGTGTCTGGGACCGTCTTGTCACCAAGTGCACCGTCCTTCCTTCTAGCTCTTCACCCACCCCCTCTGCTGGGCCTGGCCTCTCTGCCCCTCACCCGACCGAAGACCGGAGCCGGCCCCCAGAGGCAGCCCACACCCTGGGACCCTGAGAGCGGCCCCTCATCTCGGGACTTTGGGCAACCCTCAGATTTCTCTGGCTCCCCGTGCATCAAAACCTCATCCCGGGCCTTCCAAATAAAGGGTTGGCAATCGCCAAGCCCGTGCCCTGGGTCCCTTCCCTCCTCTCTGCAGTCCCCGAAGCGACCTTTCCCTGCCCCACCGCCGCCCCGCTCCCGCCTCTCCGGCCCGCACCTGTTTCACACACCACAACCGACACGCTGCGTCTCTGCCCTCTGTCCCCGCTGTGTTGGGCTCTGAGGGTAAAGAGCAGATCAAGGCCTCACAGGCTAGCGAGGCGGACGTGGGCAGAGGCACCAGAGGGACCTGCGAGGTGGCAGCCGCCCGTGGAAGGGGGGAGTCGTGGAGGCCGAGGTCCCTGGGCGGAGGGAGAAGAGTCTGGCGCGTTCGGAGCCGGGCGTCGGGGGGGAGCTGGATTCAAATCCGGAGGTGCTGAGGAGTCGGAGACGGACCGCACTGCCGCGGGGTGCCTGTGGAAGACCCGCCTGGAAGGACAGGACGTTAGCAAGCTTGTCTAAACCCTGATGTAAGTGACCGAAGCAGGGCTACGGGGTGAATTGTGCCCCCCATTCACATGTTGGGGTCCTGACCCCCACGACCTCGGAATGTGACCCGATTTGGAAGTCAGGTCATTGCAGAACAGGGTGGGGTGAGCCCCGATCCAGTACTAGGGAAAGGGGAAACTGAGGCAGAGGTCTCACCTGCAACCCGTCAGCAACTGGGGGGGGGGGGGGCGGCCGGGTCCCTGGCAGCCACAGAGGATCAGCCCCGCAGTGCCCCATCGCGGGCTCCCGGCGGCACTGTGAGCCGGGAGGGGTTTGCCGTGGGGACGTGCTCACTGGGGATGGCAGCTCCAGAGGCCACATGCCCGCCAGGAAGCACTCCCCGGAGTCCCTGGCGCTGGCCCCGGGGTCCTCTCCCTGTAGGGTGTCAGAATCCGGAGTGCCTGCCGTGACCGTGGCCCAGACACCGGAGCCACCGGGGAGGCTGACCTACCGGCCACAGCCACCTTGCAACGCCCATGGGTGGTGGCGGCACCGGGCGTGGTCTGTCCACGTGTCTCACGCCCCAGACGGCGGATGGGCAGGGACCGGCAGCCGCAAGGAGGCTAGCTGCAGCCGCGACGGGTCTCACGGAGGAAGAGAAAAGAACTCAGTGTCTGGATGAAGTGGGATTAGCTCTGGAGTTTCCCTAACAGGCGCGCACGACAGGGTCGAGCCATAGAGCACTCGGACGAAGAAGCCGCGGAGAGAGCCCGCTGGGGGAGCGCGAGCGGCCACGTGACCACGCGGACAGGTGTGACCTACAACACTGGTCTCTTCGAGAACTGGAGTTCACGAAACACGTGCACACGTCCTCATGCTTCCCGTGGGAATGCACGCCCGAGTCTGCAGCATCTTGCCTCTTCCCGCCCGGTGGCTCGGAGGGAGAGAGGTCTGTCCCCGGAGAGCGTGGCTTGTGATGCGGAGGGACGTCGGGGCTCTGCGACCAGCGCTCACCGGCTTCTCTCCCTGCCCCCCGGAGCCCTCTCCTCCTCTCGCCGAGCCTCCCCCAACCTGGGACCCAGGAGCTCTGCTTGGGCCAAACTTACCCAATCTGCTCCTTCCGGCGCTGAGAAGAGAGATAGATATCGGTAAATTCTGGTCAGGAAACAGAAATGCCAGCAATTGTCTTGTCTGACCAGGGTGTGGCTCCCTTAGCCCATGATTTCTGGTTCCTTTATTTGAAGGGCACCTGGTACAGATTCTCTGGGTGTCCACATTTTCTTTAAAAGTTTTTTAAATGTTTTTATTTATTTTTGAAGGACAGAGAGAGAGACAGAGCATGAGCGGGGG
Organism: Neofelis nebulosa; assembly: GCF_028018385.1. Lineage (NCBI taxonomy): Eukaryota > Metazoa > Chordata > Mammalia > Carnivora > Felidae > Neofelis > Neofelis nebulosa. The sequence goes on along the minus strand of NC_080791.1, from coordinate 114,293,188 downwards.
AGGAGCAGAGAGAGAGGGAGACACAGAATCCGAAGCAGGCTCCAGGCTCTGAGCCGTCAGCACAGAGCCTGACACGGGGCTCAGATGCACCAACCATGAGATCATGACCTGAGCCGAAGCTGGACGCTCAACCGACTGAGCCACCAGGCGCCCCTCGGTGTCCACATTTTCTTATAGACCGAAGAAACCTTAAGAAGAGGCTGCAAGTAAACGTACCTTTGCTTCCTCTTCTCTGCAAAGTTGTAATCGGAGTGCGCGTGCCATGGAACCCAGTCCATTCACTAGGCAAGGGAAAGAAATACCACTATCAATAGTGGGAAAGGGGAAATAAAATTGCCTAATCCAAAAATAACATAATTTTTAATGTATAAAGCTCAAATAAATCTGTTGTAACTAAAAAGCTAGTATAGCGAGATAGACGGATACAGGATCCACATGAAAATCGTGTTTTGAGGGCAGGCAATAATCCCATAAAGGTGAAATTTGGAAGTTAAAAAAATATATAGGGGCGCCTGGGTGGCTCAGTGGTTGGGCGTCCAACTTCGGCTCAGGTCACGATCTCGCAGTCTGTGAGTTCGAGCCCCGCGTCGGGCTCTGTGCTGACAGCTCAGAGCCTGGAGCCTGTTTCAGATTCTGTGTCTCCCTCTCTCTCTGACCTTCCCCCATTCATGCTCTGTCTCTCTCTGTCTCAAAAAATGAATAAACGTTAAAAAAAATTAAAAATATATATAAAAACCCAATTACCTGGGTATAAAATCCAAGTAGGAACTAACGAGAGTTGCGATGTATTTTTTAAGGAAATTAAAGATCTAAGCAAATAAGGCCAAATGCTGTATTTATGCATGAGTCACATTTCGAACGAGGTCAATTCTTCCAAGACTTCTATGTGGGATTCACATCATTTGTATCAAAATCCCGGAAAGTTAACTTTGCTTGTGCTGATAAGCTGATTCCAAAATTCATATGGAGGTGTGGGGGGTTGAGAAAAAATAAAATTTCTATGGGGACTCGAAGGACAGAGAAGAACCGTGGCAATTGCCTAAGCGTTGAACCAATCGGCCAACCACAAAAGAGTATATCCTGGGGTGACAGTTGCCTGTATGGCGACCCTTATGATTGCCAAAAAAGGACAACGTTAATCTATGGTGATGCAGGTGAGAAGGGCAGTTAGGTCTGAGGGGCTCGTGTGGGAGGAGACATGTGGGGGCCTTCGACACACATAGGTAATTTCAGCCGAGGTGTGCAAACTATACGAAAGAATAAAATCAAAATGCTGGAAATTGAAAACACAGAAATAAAAATGCCTCCAGAGGGCTCAAACTGAAATACAAAGAGAGAGAGAGAGAAAAAAGAAAAAGGAGTAAGAAAGAAAACCAGCACATCCGGGAGCTGCGTGACAATACCAAATAGCACAACAGATGTGGAATTAGAATCCCAGGTGTAGAAAAAGGAAAAGAAAAAGAGAAGGCAGTAGTAGCTGAAGAAATAATGGCCGAGAATTTTCCAAAACGAGTGATAAATACCAAACCACCGGTCTAAGAAAATCAGGGAACACTGATCAGGGTCAATCCCCCAATACACATACATCCAGACACAAACACACACTAGGGCAAATCATATTTAAATCACTGAAAGCCAGAGACAATGGGACAATCTTAAAGGCTGCCACAGTATAAGAACCACGTCACCTGCAGAACAACAAGAATGAAAATGACAGCAGGCTTCTCACCAGAAACCACGCGAGCAGGAAAACAGGGTGACATCTTTAAACTGTTAACAGAAAATAACAGTCAACCCAGAATCTATATCCAATAAATAAATCCTTCGAAAGTAAAGGAGGAGTAAAGACTTTTCTAAGCAGATAGAAACAGAGGGACTTTATTTCCAGCAGCTCCGACCTATAAGAAACATCTAAGGGTTTTTTCAGACAGAGGAAATGCGGTAGATCAGAGACTTGGATCTACAAAGAAAAGAATCTTAGAAATAGACAAAATGAAGGTAAAACATATTGTCTGTGTTTTTAATTGCTCTACAAGATAACTGTTTAAAACAATAGTAACAGTGAACTGGAGGACTCCATCTTTTTTTTATTTTTAATTTTTTCTTAATGTTTATTTATTTTTAAGACAATGCGAGAGACAGAGTACAAGCAGCGGAGGGGCAGACAGAGGGAGACACAGAATCCGAAGTGGGCTCCAGGCCCTGAGCTGTCAGTCCAGAGCCCGACGCGGGGCCCCAACTCACGAACCATGAGATCATGACCTGAGCCGAAGTCGGGCGCTTAACCGACAGAGCCACTCGGGCGCCCCTGGATGACTACATCTTACGCAGAAGTGGGAGTATGCTAACCACCACAGCAGGTATAGGAGGGAGGGTTTGGGAACATAGGGTCCCTACTGTGTACATGAAGCAGTAGAATATTATCTGTTGGTGGACTAAGTTATTTTAAAGTGCATGTTGTAAACCTTAGGGCAACCACTAAACAGTGTTTTTTAAGAAGAGATCTATGAATAAGAAAATAGAGGAGATAACATGGAATAATAAAAAAGGCTGAATCATACCCAAGAAGACAGAAGCAGAAAAAGGAAACAAAGAACAAACATGGCAAGTATAAACCAGCTACCAAGATAACAGAGTTTGATCTGACTGTGTCTATAATCACTGTAAATGGGAATGTTGTAAACACAATAGTTAAAGGCAGAGATTGTCAGATTAGATAAAGAAAAAATACCCAAGTGTACGTTCTCTGTAAGAAACCCAGTTTAATATCAAAACTTAGCTAGGTCAATGGAGAAAGATATGCCATAAAAACACTAAGGGGGATGTTACACAATGTTTCAATTCATCAAGAAGACAAAACGATCATAAACACCAAGCACATAATAACAGAGCTCCCAAACACAAGCAGCAAAGGCTGATCTGAGGGACACACCCTCAGTTACAGCCAGAGTGTTCCATGCCCCTGCCCGTCCTTGGCAGAGCAGGTGGGCAGAGGTCAGTGGCAACACGGAGGGCCTGACAGCGCTCTCGGGCAACTTGACCTTGATGGCATTTATAGAACATTCCCCCCCACAATAGAGAAACCTCATTCTTTTTCTGATGGTTTTTGAAAATGGAAGCATGGTTGACACAGTGTCGATACAGCTTCCGGTATACAGCGTGGTGATTCCCGGGCTCCCTGTGCTGGGCTTGCCACTGTGGCTGCACTGCCTGTACTCACCTCCATGACAATCCACAGCTGCGTTCCCTGTGCTCTGCCTGTCACTCTGCCCAGTGACTCATTCATCTCATCTCTGGGAACCTGTACCTCCTACTCCCCTTCACCCTTTTTTTCCCAACCTCCCCCCCTTCCCTCTGGCACCCACCGGTTTGTCTCTGTATTTGTGGGTCTGCTTTTGTTTGTTTGTTTGTTTGTTGGGAAAACTCATTCTTTTCAAGCACATACAGACCATTTGCCAAGAGAGATCATATTCTGGGCCCTGAACCAAACCTTAACAAATTTAAAAGAGTAGAAGTCATATGAAGTATGTGTCGAGCCAGGGGCACCTGCTCCCTGTCACCAGGAGTAGAAATCTGAGCGCTTCTGTCCTCTCCCTGTCTGCACTGGAGTCGCCAGGAGAAACACAGGCGGTCGTGTCGGATGGCACAGTGCCCGAGTCACGCGAAGAAGAGACAGAGGAGGTCAGTTTCAGCAGTGGGTGTTGTTCCCCCACGGCCAGCCGGTCCCTCCTGGCAGCTGACATGGAGCTGTTGGCCTGCCTCACCCCTCTTGCGCCACAGCAGAAGGACCCCGTCCCCTCCCTCAGGGGACAGATAAGACCAGAGGCTTTGGCCAGGCACCATCTGAAGCAGATCAAAGGCGCACGCAACGAGTCTGGAACAGGGAAAGACATCCCCACCCAAGATGACAAGGCCAGCGGCTCCTTATCTCCCGGCGAGGGAGTGCTCTGGGCCACCACCCCTCTTCATGTGGCCGAGGGGGGGTCTGAAGAATGCCTCCGCCAAACGTATGTTGCAAACCAAAGCAGAATTAACCTTAGAGTCAGTGACATGAAGATCTCCCCAGCTATTTGGAAATCAAACCACCCATCTCTAAATGGCCCAAGTGCCAGAGACAGTCTCAGTGGAAACTTGAAAATATTTTGAACTAAATGTAAAGAATATGCAACATTGCAAAATCTGTGGAATGCGGCAAGAGCAGAGCTCAGTGGGGAATTTATGGCCCTGGGGACATAGGTCAGGAAAGAAAGGCCCCTAATGAACAGGTATGCTTATACCCCAGGCAAGCAGAGAACCAGACCGCGCTCGATGAAAGCAAACGCAAGCACGAGGAAGAAAATCATGAAGATTGGAAAGCAGTAAAATAGAAAGGAGAAAATAGAGAATGTCAGTGAAACCCGAAGCTGACTCTGTGGGAGTCCAGCACAGGTGGAAACATCTAGCCAGGCCGACCGAGGGAAAACGACAGAAGACACAAATCCCAAGTGTCGGAATGAAAAAGGGGGCATTGATACTGACCCCACAGATATTACAAGGATAGTGGGGAGACCCCGGGGACAACTGTGGCCCACTGGAAATAGGCAGCATGGTTTAGTTTTAGCCCGGGGTTGGGGTGGGGGGCTCCTGGGGCGCCCAGGACGGCATGGGACTCTGCACTCCTGCTGACGTGTCCCAGGCGGCCCCGGGCTTCTGCCTGCGGCCCCTCAGTCCTGCCCAGGGTTGTCCGTCAGTCAGTCGGTGGAGCCAGCTGCTGTCAGGTGTGGTCTACGACTCACGGAAGACTGAGCCCACTCTGCAAGTTTCTGCAGCTCTTTTCCTGCTGGGGGCTTCCCTCGGGGTGGGGCTGGGGGCTCTGCCTCACCGTGGCCAGCTGCCCTGTGTGCCCGTGGGTCATGATGCTCTCGGCCGGGGGTGCCCGGGGCCCTCACCTGGCCCGCACTACTTGGTGGCCCCCACAGACCTTTCCCCCATGGGGCCAGGGTTGTGGCCGCACCGGCCCTGTGGTCCCTATGATGACCACAGGACACACAGCAGCAGCCATCGGGGCACTTGGAGGAACGCTTACCGCTCACAGGTCCTGGAGGGTGCATGAACACCTGGGGCCACACAGCAAGGTCACGGGGAGAGAGGGAGGCAGTGTGGACCTCTGTCTCTAACATTTTGGGGGTGGGCACCGGGGTCTCATGGATCTACTCTTTGTTGATGAACTTGGAGCATAAGAGCAGGATTAGGGCAGGGGAAGGAAAGCAAGATCAGCAGATCAGCCGCTATCTGTCTCCAGGGCTTTCTTGAGCAGAGCTTCATGGGTGGGGTAGCCTGACTCCTTATCTGGCCATGTGGCCATGTGGCGATTACTGGGGATGAATGTCTTTGAAGTGGGCGCCTCGGCTGGCAGAGCTGAGACTCAGGCACGGAGGCCACGAGTCCCCATCTCTGAGCCCCTCCCTCGGGGAGGCTGTTCGGGGGGCTCTCCCGGGCCTACTCCTGCCCGATGGCTCTGGCTCCAGAAGGAAGCTGGGACAACACAGGGCTGCCCGCCAGCAGCCCCGGGCCCTGCTCTGCCCGTTGGCCCTGCCCGGGCTGTCTCCACAGGCGTGGTCCCCTCCCTGCTGCCGCAGCACGGCCAGAAGTGGGGTCTGGGGACATCTATGCAGTCCTCGCTCTCACTGACGGCTGTTGCCAGGCTCTCTCCACTTGGAACCGTGCATTTCAGACTTTGCTCAGGGAGTTTCAAACGCTACGGATCCACTCATCACATCAAAGAGTCTTGTTAGCCTTGGCTGGTTTGATGTTCAGGAAAGTGGACAATTAGTCCAGCCATAGTGTCAGACGGTAGATGTTTGTCCTTAGTCACGCTTGACTAACTGATCGTTGACTTTGAGGCCATATTCCAGTATCGGCAAACGAAAGCCCAGAGTGGAGGTGTCAGGTCTGTGCATGGAGTGCCCTTCGATGCCATGTCAGTGGCAACGTCTCCCTGGTGCGTTCTCAACACACTTCACGATACGTTGCTTTAATGCGTTCCTCCCCACCATGTTCTGCTGTGGGATCCTTCTTCGAGCCCCCCTCAGTGGCCCCTGTGCCTAGGATCTGACAGCTGCTTCCGGGGAGCGTCGGCCTAACTTTTCAAGTGCCATCTGCACGGAGCCACAAAGGCCAAGAGCCCTCCGGCCAAAGTGACCTTGGGAGTTTTACAGGACTTTATCTTTGACACTCCGTGTCTTCAGACATGTCTGTCCTGCTTGGAAATCTGTCAAATCCAGCTCATGCTCCAAACCAGTCACAGCCCTGCTGCCTTCTTGAGGACCGGACCCGCTGTCCCGGGCCTGGTGCACGTGGACAGGCTGTCCCGGGTGCACAGAGGACAGTCACGGCAGCGGAAGGACGTGTCCTTTCTCGCGAGGAGTGGTAACTGTTTCAGATTCCTGATTTTTGAACATTAAAAGCACCGCAAATGATCATGTTTTAGCTCGAGGTTTCCCTGGTTTTGAAAGTGACATAAACAATCGTTTGAATTTTCCAGTCCCATTTAACGCACAGACATGGGCGATGAGGGCAGACACAGACAGGGAGGTGGAGGGAAACCCACGCTGGGCCAACAACTCCGACCGGTTGCAGACGAGCTGCGCTGGTTTGGGTGCCCGCCTGCCCTAAGCCCCCTGGGAGCCCACCTTGCGGGCTGGGACTGGGGCGCTGCGCCCTCTGGTGGACGAGAAGCCCAGTGTGGCCGCCCAGCCTCTGAATCTCATGGAGCACTGGCCCTGGCTTGGAGAAAGTTCCTTTTGGGGGAAAACAGCAGCTGCCTTGGTTTACAGCTGTAGTGAAGGACCTGGACAGGAGTGGGTGGGGAGAAAGGGGTGCGATTTTCTGCCCATCAGCCGATGCCCGAGGTTTATTTACTGTCGTGGCCAAACCCATTGGTGCCTGTTTCCTGTCCCCAGGGACGGTGTGGCTGGCTGTGGGGCCTCCCTGGCTGCTCCCCTCACTCTAGGGAGGAACCCGCATCCTGAGCTCTGTCCTCCCCTGGCCAACCTGCCAGGACCTGCAGGCCCAGGAGGGAGGAAAGACTGGAGACGCGTCTCTCCGGGGACAGAAGCTATCGGCTGCTCTGGGCAGGGCGTGGGCCTCACACTCCTTCTGCCTTCAGGATTATCAAGCCAGAGAGCCGAGGAGACAGCATGCCCGGTGGTACATTTTGTTAGTAACAAGTACAAGACCTCAAGCCGGTTCTGACATGTAAATACTCAGCAGGACCCTGGGAGGTGATGGAAAGAGGAAATAGAATCCGCGGGAGACCCTTGTAGAGTCAGACGCGTGGGTTCACAGACAGGCATGTGTCCTGCCGCCCGCTGGGCTTGCCTGCTGCAGGGTCAGGGGGAGGCATCCAGTGGCACTCAATAAATGTGTGTTGCCAGGCTCACTGACAGGTAACCCACTGAAGGAGTGTGTGCATTCGGGAATGTTTCCAAGTCCCAGGCTGCTGTGGCACCTACACTTCTCCCGACCAAACACGTCCTGCTTCCTTACCCTCAGGAGCTCCAGGCCCCTGTCACTCTCTGCTCTCGTCCTAGGTGGACTTTTTCATTGTTGTTTCCGAGTGTGTGTGAGTGTTGATCTGGGTTCTGCAGAGACACGGGGCCAACAGGGTGTGGGTGTCCCACTGGCCCGTGCACTCTCTCTCTCCTTCTGTCTACTTCAAGGCTTTAGCTCCCACGGTCGTGTGGGATCGAGGGAGCAAACCCAAAACCCAAAGGGGACATTGGATTTCTTGATCCCGGACCCAAGCTGCACCGGCAGCTGGAGGAAGAGACTCTGGCACCGACCAGGCAACAGTGGACACAAGGCACCCAGGACCCCTCTCTCCTCGCCAGACACCCTCTCCGGCGGCCGAGGACAGAACTGCCTCCTGAGAAGCCATTGGGGTGTTTCTGAATTCCCTGCTTGCCTGGGACGTGGTTCCCTTGACCTGGAGAGTGGGACGCCGTGGGTCAACAGCGTCACCATGACTGGCCTTTTAGCAGAACCTCGGAGGGTGGTGGCTTGAAGCACAGACTCTGTTGGCTGTTGAGACACTTGTGCACACGTAAGAAACTTCGTATGAGAACAGGTGCACCCCAGCCACGTTTGCGGAGTCCTCTGAGGGGCTTTGACCTCTTCCTGTTGGACTCGACGTGGGCACCTGAATTTGGCTCGGAGACGGAGAAAAACAAAACCACTTTGTACAGGGTCCTGCGTTCCGAAATTCCCTTTTCAGATGGGGAAAGGAATGGCGTCGGTGCAGAGCCAGCCACCAGATGGCACTGTTGTCCAGCAAAAGAAACAGGCGCAGGGCCGGCGGTGGCCGCAGGGGAGTGACTGCCTGGAGATGCCTGCCCAGCCCCCCCCCCCCCCCCCCCCCCCCCCCCGTGTAGTGGGGAGGGTCTGGTCAGAGTCCGGGGAGGGGGAGGGCAGTCAGGGGTGGGGGTGGGGGTCAGGGTTGCGGGAGACCGGGCATCGTGAACTCTGGTTTTCCTGTAAGACCCCAGGTCCCAGATGTCCCCTTTGAAGCCAGCAGACCAGAGGAATGCTTGGGCTTTCAGTGATACGTGGAATTTGAGAAACACAACAGATAAACACGGGGGGGGGGGGGCGGGGAGGGAAGGAAAAGTAAGATAACAGAGAGGGAGCAAACCATAGGAGACTCTTACATACAAAGAACAAACTGAGGGCTGATGGAGGAGGTGGGTTGGGGGGTGGGGGTGGGCTGGATGGGGGAGGGGCACCAAGGAGGGCGCTTGCTGGGACGAGCCCTGGGTGTTATATGTCGGGGGTGAATCACAGGATTCCACTGCTGAAACCATTATTACACTATATGTTAACTAACTTGGGTTTATACAGGTTTTAAAATTAAAAATAAATAAAACATAAAAAACCAAAGGGGCCAGGGGTCTCCTGGAGGTTCATCATTTGCATTCTGTCTCTAGCCCGCCCGCCCAGACCCTCCCTGCCCCCGAATGCCGAGCTGTGGGCTGTGCCAGGGTGTCCCCGCTCCCTTGCCCTGCTCCCCCTGCACTGTTCCTTTCCACCTGCTCTGTCTGCCCTCAGCTGTCAGCAGGGAGCCATTGTCCTGAACGCTGACCTCTGAGCACGTGACCACTGAGCACTTTGGCAAGATAAGCCTAAGTGTGGACGCCTGGGCCCGCACACCCCCACCTGCCCTGTCCGGAGGGCCGATGTGCAGGCATCTGGGCCAGAGGTCCCTAGGGGCTGTGATAGCCCTTATCTGCTCATCCGCTTGCCTGTCTTGAGTCAGGTGGCCTGGGACCCCGCGCGACACAGCTCGAATCTGGTCCCCAGCTCTGGCAAGAGGTTGGAACCAGATTCCGTCTTCCGTTGGCTCTTGTGACGCCGAAAAGGAGGCAAATGCGTGAAAATCAAATGCAGGGGCTCTTCTTCTGTGTCTCTGTCACACAACAGGACTCTGACGGCCAGGCCCTCCCCCCCACCCCCCCCACCCCCCCCCCCCCGCCCCAGGACAGCTCCGGGACTCCTGTCCTGCTGTGTGTCCAGGTACCTACGAGCCCAGGCGGCCAGGTGGGGCTCTAGCTTCGGATCCAGCACGTCCAGCCGGTCTCTGGTGGACCTTTCCTTGGCACCGAACCTCGAGCCCCACGTGGACCAAACCCCAGGGGAGGGAGTGAGCCGTGTCGGGACAAGCACCCACGGCCGGCCTCCGGTCACGGCCCTTGGCTGTTTACTTCTTCACTCCAGGCTGAGATCCCTTAGCTCAAAAGCCCACCGGTGCCAAACTCAAATTTTCATACCTTTGTGATTTTGCGAAACAGCCCAAACAAGCAGATTCTTCGCTCTTTTAGAGCCAGCCTGCTTTGCATAGCTTTACGCGCTCTGGGAAACCTCCCCTCGCAGCTGTTGCCCGTTTCGAACCCCTCCCGCCCTTTGGTCCGTGCTCTGTCTCCCTCCGTCTCTGTCTCTCTGTCTCTCGTATACAAATGGAAGTGATGGACTCCTGATGGCCAGGGCACGTGGAGGCAGGGGCTGAGCTCCTTGAGTCTCTGCCTGGAGGAGACCCTCCCAGCCAAGACATGAGCATGTGCTCGCAGCCCCTGCCCACACAGCCGACCCAGCCCGTGCCCCGTCCCAAGGTGCAGACCGGTGGCACAGCCAGGATCCCCGGTGTCATGGAAAGACAGCCTGCTTCTGACGACTGGTCTGTGTGATAGACACAAGCACCGGCCAGCCCTCAGCTCTGCCACGGGTGCCAGAGCCACAGTGACCGGCTCCAGGAGGGACATGGCCCTGGGACAGTGGCTGGTGGCAGAGGCCGACCTGACTGCACTGTCACTCTTGGCACCAGAGCTGGGACACTGCTGTCAGGGCCAGAGGGCTGAATGGAATGGCCTCAGTCCCTGGGGATGAGCTGGCTCCTGCAATTGCCTGGAAAGGGGGCATCATGCCCCACACGCTTCTCAGTAGGACAGAGGGCTACACCGGCCCCTCCTCTTGCTGGTGGCCCTGCAACTGAGGAAGGGACTGTGGGACCCAAGCTGGGCCTGCCCTGAGCCGGGTGTGGGTTGGCTCTGACCAGTGCGTGGCCCTGGTGTGCTTTGTCCCCGTGTCCCCAGCTGCCCACAGGAAGGATCTGGCTCCTTTGCCTTTAGTGGTGGGCAGAAACTATTGCCCCTCACAAACAGTACACGCCCGGGGGACTTCCCCCCAGAGGAACGAGGGAAAGACGGCTCGTTGCTGGAAAATCAAATGAAGTAACAAATACTCTCTACACACGCCCCAGAGGCACTTGATAAAACTCAGCAGCCACCTACAACAAACCCCAGTGTCAAACAAGGGTGGAAAGAAACTGCTTACACGTGGAAAATATTTTTCAAAAGCCAACGGGGACATAACTTAAAAATATGAAACTCCAAGCCATTGTCACGAGGTTGAGGATTAAGTTAGAGGTTCCCCTGTCACCACCTCTATTCATCATGGTGCGGATGCTGGTGGTGGTGATGGTGTGAAAGGAGGATGCAGCCTGCCCACGTTGCTATGACGACGTAGAGTGCATATGATGCTAAGTTCTTGTCTGCCGATGACAAACCACCGGATGGAGGTCGTAACTCACTCCAGCCATTTGGGTTGCCTGGTCTGCTACAGTCTGGCGGGTTTCTGGATGCAGGACTCTGTGTGCAAACGCCAGAGGAGCACCCGGCCACCTGGGACGCACTGGTCGCCCTCCTGGCCGTGACTGATGGGTCCCTGCCTGCGTCCCTGTCAACCCGGGATGAATGAGCTCATTCGCGGTCTCCCTTTGCATCTGTACGACCCTCCCGATTTCGTCCTATGCGCACCGGCCATCAATATTTCTCCTTACACGTGAATTTCCCATTTACATTATTTGTCCATATTTCTACTAGTCTTTTTGTTTTCATCTTTTTAATTTGAATTGCAGATATCCTGGGGCTCTCCGGCTCGTTCTGGATCTCAGTCGTAACTGAAGCGTGTCAGCATGAAGATATTCACAAACAAGGGTGTCTCTCGCTGCATTATGTGTCATGGAAACAGCAAAACAATACAAAACAGATGATCTGGAAATAACGTGATTTTCCACCGACGGGGTAACTGTTTAACGCACGGTAATACACCTACATGATGTGCATCTGGGGGGCAGAATGAACCACGTCTACACCCGTGACCCCAAAATACTCCCGTTTGGGAGAAAAACAAGGTACATGCATAATGTCCACGTTCGTGCACAGAGCTGGGTGAGGGTTCGTACCAAAGATGCACTAATATCGCTGTGCAAGGTTGGGCTTCAGGGAAGCTGGGAGAAGACCTCACTTCAAATCCATTCACCACCATATTGGTGGCCTTGGACTGCGACTGGGGAGTCCCTCTATAAGGAGCGCAGGGAACACTGCAAGGGCATCTTGTCAGGCTGTGTCTCGTTTAGTTACACGCCATCCACGGAGGAACTAGAGACAAAGTTTCTGACTTCATAAAATGAAAAAGGAAAAAGAAGGGAGACGGAGCGAGGCGTAAATGAAAGGAAAAGAAAAGAAAGAGAAAAGCCCAGCAGACCTGACCGAACTGAGAGCTGGTGTTTGCTCCTCAAGGTCGCGGCCCCTGCCTGGACACGGCCCTTTTCCACCTGGACCAGCATGTGGTTGACACGCGCCGTGGCAGCCGGGACAAGGAAAGTACACAGACCCCATGGTTGCACCTGACATCGCCAATGACACAGGTGGGCAGAGGATGGACGGATCAGAAATGTGCTACCCAAAAAACATGTCGATCCTCAGGCTGTAAGCTGATCACTGAATTAACTAACTTTACTTGCTACCATAATATCGGGAGGAGCACACAGCCCGCCACGAATCGTCCTGGGAGACGTGACATCTCGAGGCCGTCACCCCCGCCCCCTGCACGTAATCCCAGGCCCCGGAGGAGACCCACGTCACAGCAGCGGTTCTGACTCTGCAGATGCTTCTAGCTTTTACTCTAGGTAGCAGGAAGCCACTGAGGCTTTGAAGAGGGGAGGGCTGGGCGCTGGCTTGTGTTTGTAGAGGCCCCTGTGGCCGCCCTGCATAGACGGGCTGTCAGAGGAGGAAGAATGGGGGCCACGGGCCGAGTCCCCGGGCATCCTACAGGTGACGGTGGCCGTGACGGCCGGAGGGCCCGCCAGCCACGGCTCGGAGATGCGCAGTTCGGAGGGGGAATGACAGGGCCTGCTGACGGATGAGTTAGGAGCAGGCAGAGCCAGTCCCCAGCGGGACAGTGGGCAGGCTTCTCACCAGGGGCTGGTGGCACCAGCTCCCACATGGGGGGGGGGGGGCCGGAGTGCGTGTGGGGATGCAGGTGTCTGAGCGTGCCCTGAGAGCCAGGCACAGAGTGCGCTGTGAACAGGCTGGGGGCTGGGCAGGGGGCTGGGGTCTCCTGCATCCAATGGACAAAGACGGAGGAACAGGGCGAGGGCTGCGGTGGGGGCGGGGGGGGGGAGAAGAGGGATGGGGGGAGGAAGACGAGGAGGAGGAAGAGGGCAGAGGAGAGGCCATGAGGAACTCAGCACCTAACAGACCAGAAGGTGCTGAGAGACGACCAGCAGAGCTAGGGGTGTGGGGGAGCGTCGGCTGTGGATGCTGACAGAGAGGGGCTGAAAAGTATCTTCAGTGGTTTGGGGATGCTGACGGCTCACACCTGCGCCCGGATACCCCTCCCGCCCCCGACACACACACTCAGAGGCTGACAAGTAACCACACCCGCCAGCGCCCACAACCTCCCGCTGCCAGTGAAACTGTGTCCTGCGGCGTCCCCCCGAAGGGCTCCGCTCCGGGCGGGGCCCCGGGCACTGCCAGGTCGAAGGGCCCGGCACACTGGCACCCCTGCTCCTGGGTGCCCAGCAGGGATGGAGACACGACGACAACGGCCCGGATGATGAGTGCACAGCCAGCAGTAGGGTAGCAGGTAGCCAAAACTGGGGCTGAGCCCACGTCGTGCCATGTGTCCAGACCTGCAGGGGGACGCCAGGGTGCGGTGAGCAGGGATCCTGGGTTGAGTAGGGACCCTGCAGGGAAAGTGACCCTGGGGTGAGCAGTGACCTCTCAGTGAGAGTGACCCTGAGGTGAGCAGGGACCCCGCAGTGAGAGTGACCCCACGGTGAGCAGTGACCCAGGAGTCAGCAGTGACCCTGCAGTGAGCAGTGACCCAAGAGTCAGCAGTGACCCCACGGTGACAGTGACCCGCAGTGAGCAGTGACCCCACTGCGGGTGTGGGTGTCAGCGTGGACCGTGCAGCCGGCCCGACGTGCTGCCCCGACATGGCTCGTGCGGGCGCCCGACAGAGGACGTTCCTGCGGGGCAAGGGGTCCTTCAAGGATGATCACACGGAAGGGGGCTGCAGCTCAAACAGCCTCGGGGGGGGGGGGGTGTGCTGACTCGGTCCGGCCACATCTGGGTGCCACAGCCCGCGCTCAGGAGGACGGTGGGTCTGCAGCCAAGTTGGGGGTCACCCCTGGGTGCATGGGACCGTCTGGGGTGGCCAGCGGTCCAGGACAGAGACCCCGGGACGTCATGCTGGGCAGCGTGTGGGGTTGGAGGGCTCACTCGCCCCGGAGTGGGTGTTGGTGAGGGCTGCACGGGCTCCTGGGAGTTTGAGGAGGGCGCCGGCCTCCGTGAGCCCCAGGGTCCAGGCCCGTGCACTGGTGCTTCCTGGGGTCCAAGGGCGGGAGGGACCGGAGGCCCAGGGGACACGGCACAGCCGAGGGTCCCTGGCCAGGAAGGGGGAGAAGGAGGCCCGGGGGACACGACACAGCCGAGGGTCCCCGGCCAAGGAGGGGGGAGAAGGAGGCCCGGGGGACACGGCACAGCCGAGAGTCCCTGGCCAGGGAGGGGGAGAAGGTCCTGAGGACAACAGGACCAGCAAACCCGGGAGGGGCAGCTCTCCGGAATGATGGGAGGACATGGGCAGTTGCCACAAGGGGAAGGGACAGTGGCAGGACGCGGGACTGGACCTAGAGGCTCAGTCAAGCCCTGTGGAGAAGGAGGACCGAGGCCGGCCTCTGGGAAGGGGGCGCAGCCAGGCGATGGCCGGCCCGCGGTGGGCGACGGGGCCCTGGGGACGGCGGCAGGGGTTCTGTCACCGCACGGGCGGGGCCGTGGCCCCGGAGCAGCCCCGTAACCGTGGCTCCTGCGGCTTGAGGCCGGAGACGGGTCCAGGGGCCCCTCGTCCCCGCTGTGGTTGGGCTGTTCCAGGGCCCCGTGTGGGACCCCCCGCAGCTCCTCCCGTGCCGTCCTGACCCCCCCACACCCCTGCGGCCCCTCGAACGGGTGCGGACGCCGGGTCCCCCGGGCAGCGGGGCGTCTCTCGGGCTGTGGAGCGCCCCAGGTCCCGCTGCCCACTCACAGCCTCGGGGGGGCGCCGGCCATCCCGTGCACTGGCCTGCGGTGACCGGGGGTGTGGCGGAGGCCCCCCGTCCTGCACGTGGGGCGCCGCTGCCCAGGCTGACGTGGCTCGGCCCGCTCCCCGCCTGCGCTGCCTGCCCGGGCTCCGGCTGACCACGCGGGTGGCCGGGCCACGGGCCGACGCGTCCCCCGGGTGGGGCCGCCTGGACGTGGCGAGCCTGGCGCGATGGCGCAGACGGTCCCGGGGGACCCGAGAGACCTGCAGAACGTTACCGCCGCTGAAAGGGGGGCAGAGGGAGACACAGACGCGGCGTGCTGTAAACAGTCTGATTCCTCGATGTAAACCAGATTCTGCCCCGGGACGTCAGGTAAACATCTGTGCCGGAGCCCGGGCCCCCCACCTCCGGGGAGGCCCAGGGGTCTGCATCGCCTACTCTGGGACGCGTCAGAGGGACCGCCCAGACGTTCCGTAATTAGGCAAAATTGGCCTCGCGTTCCTTCGCTAAGTCCCCGAGATCTCTGCAATTTTAGGTCTTCTCAAAAACGAAAACACTTGGTAATTCAATGACACAGGCGAAAAAAGCCCGGGATGTTCTCTCAACTGGAAAATACCAATTAAGGCAGCGATTCTGGGTTTCCAGCCCGCTCGGGCTGAGCCGGGGGCTTATCTCCGGGGAGAGGAATCCGCCGGGACCGGGGCCCCGCGAGGGCCGAGGCCCGGGCTGCTTCCCGCAGCCTCGCCCGACGGCGCTGCCCCGGGGCCCGGCTCCGAGGGCCGGGGGCTGCCGCGGGGGTCCCGGGGCTGGGTGACCCTTGGGGACGGAGCCCCGGTCCTGCATCCAGCTGTGTGCCAGCACCAAGGACAGTGCCTGGACAGCTGGTGTCCCTGATGGGTTTCCCTGCAGGCGGCTGAGTCCCCCCACCTGGTGGTGGCTCCCGCCTGAACCTCGGGCCACGTTGTGGGGGGGTGGGGTTCGTGCCATCAGTGACGCCCCCACCTTCTGGCCTCAGGATCTTCCTCCCTCTGGTCACCCGGCTCAGCTCACGGTGGGTCCTGTCCAGTCTCCTCCCATGTCTCAGGTTTGCATGGAGCCTGTCCGGGTCAGCACTGCTAACTCAGGGTTTCCGAATCTCTCACTGCTGAGAAGCCAGTGGTCCTTGTCATTCCGTCTGCTGGAGAACCTCCCCCCACTGTCCAGGGACTCGTCTGCAGGGAAGGCGTCCCTCTGTGTCCCATGTGCCTCTGACCTCCAGGACTGGGTTTGAGGCCACATCCTGCTTCCCCTTGCCCCTGAACAGCCCACAAGCTCAGGATCATTTTTATATTTGAAATCACTGAGTGAAAACCAAAAGAAGAGTAGTACTTTGTGACACGTGACAATGGTTGAAGTTGCCATTTCTGTGCCCGTAAATAACGCTTTACTGAAGCAGAGCCCCCACCACGTCCAGACTGTTCGCGGCCACTTTCCTGCTATGAAGGCCAAGCTGAATTGTTGTCCCTGTTCATGCGAGATGAAAAAACCTTTCAGAATTTCTTTTTTTCAAAAAGGGAGAGAGTTTTATTCGAGCCCCAGTGAGGACCACCGGCCGGTTTACACAATCTGCACCAAGAAGCGAGAGGACTGGGGAAGGAGAAGCGTCACTCGGGGTCTGTGTGTTCTTTGTTACGGGAGCACTTAGGAGTCGTGGCGAGGGCAGCCCGGAAAATCACAGACTTTACCTTATGCTTCTCGTGTGCAAGGCCCCCGGCTCCGGAGGGGTGGGAACGGAACTCAGGGATATTTTTACTCTTATCTTTAGTTTGAAATGTTTCTTTCAGGCTATTTGCTGATGAAGCAGATGTCACGGTGTGTGATCGGGGCAGAAATAGAGCCCCTGCTATGGGGTCTGGTGAGGTCACTGTGACCTTGGTCCAAGTTAATGTATGGCATCCCTGGGGGCCTGGGAGCAGGGCCCACTCACATTCGAAGCTGAAAATTCCCTTCATCGCCCCAGAGACCATGTGGCCTGCAGAGCCTAAAATATCTCCTTCCGGCACTGCAGAGGCCTGAGCTAGGTCCACACGCAGAAGCTTCCCTGGTTCTGAACAGCCCTTGTGTCCACCTCCCGAAAGCCTCCGTCACATGTTTCCAGAACATCCACTCACGACGGGTTATCAGGTGGGCAGCCCAGGTGACTGTCATGTGGTCCTGGTGTTCAAGGGCATCCTGATCAACCCAGAGAGATACAGAAGTCAGGTCACACGGAGGCTGGTTTGAGCTGGACACTAGGCTGGGATGCCCGGAAGGGTCTAGAGCTCCAGGCCCCTCAGAGGAATGACCGCGAACACGTTTTCTAACCTCTCTGAGCGCCGGGTCCCATCTTTCAAATGATCTGATTACAAACCAATGGGCAGATGCGACAGATCTGCTGCTTTTTTTTTTTTTTAAGAGGTAATTGCTGGGTTCAGTGCAGTGGCTAGCACCGTGTGACAACCACTCACACACACACACACACACACACACACACACGGGTCTGGGCAGGGAAACACCGCTGCGTGGTGAGCAATGGCGTGCTTTTGTGTGACCATATGGCTGGGCCAGAAGTGGGGGTATGCTGTGGTCGCTCTCGGGAACCCCCAGGTCTACACTGCTGACGTCCCAGACGTCACAAGAAGGTAGGAGAGGACTGGCACTTGTGTCACGGGGCTTCTGGGGAGGGCAGGGTGGCTCTGGGAAGGGAGCTGGCGGGGGATCTAATTTGGGGTGGGGTCCCTTGCATGGGCAGAGGGCCGCAGCCTGTGTGTTCATCTGTACCGTCCCATGTAACCCTGGCTGCCCGAGCGGCCTCCCGACACAGGCGTCATCGCTGCCCGCGACCTCCGTGTGCCCGGCAGTCTTCGCGACGAGCCTGAGGCCCGCGTCCGCACCCCCTTCCCCGTTTCGCATCGGAGCTCCCAGAAATCAGTTCACCAGCCCCGGGTCACACACATTGAGGGGCCAAGGCCCAGCACCTCAAACAGCACAGCTCTGATAGCATCAGACTGTGTCCGAACATCAGTAACAGAGCGGAATGATGTCATATCCCCTCAGAGCCAAGTACATTTTCTTCTGGCAGCAGGAAGAGAACAACGGGTCACGGCGGTTCGGTCAAGGCCAGTGTGCTGCTCGCTCACTCCCCGTGTAGCCCCTTCCCAGGTCTCAGCTGACAGCCGGGGCCCCTCACGTTGGCTGGCCTTCCCGGCCGTCATTTGCTGAAATCTCTCCCTGGAAATCTGTTTCCTGCCTGGTTTCTCACGCCACGCATACACGGTTCATTGTCAGAAATCCCTCAAGGAATGTCACATATGTGGGCTCCCTTTTCCCTGGGAACGTGGTCCTCTGAGTCCCGCTTTCCTCGGGACTTGGGTTAGGCACACTTCTCCAGAGACACAGAGTCGAGAAACACCTATGCAAATATATACATGAAGTTACGGGTTATAAGGAGTTGCCTTATACGAAGGCTGTGAGTCCAGAATCTGCAGTGCAGGCTGAAGACCCGGGACCACTGAGGGTGCGGGAGGAGTCAGAAGGCCGCCTGCTGGGGTTTCCTCTTGCTTGGGGAGGTCAGCCTCTGGTTCTATCCACGCCTTCAACTGATTGGATGAGACCCACCCACGTTACAGAGGGCAACATGCTTCCTCAGAGTCCACCCCCTTGAGTGTTAATCTCACCCCCACCCGCCCTCCAAGCTGACACACACAATTAGCCATTGCAGAGCAGTTAACATGTATCTCGTGATGTTCAGAGTAAAGATTTTTCAACAAGACCCTTGGCTTGAAAGTCAGGCTGCGTGAGAGAGAGAAAGAATATCAGACTATCGAGAACCAGGCCTGGGAGACTTGGATCACATTCATCGGTTCTGGCGCAGACGGGCCCTGAGCATGTTTGGGAAGGAGGAGAATACAGCTCTGAAGACGGAAGGGAAGAGCCTCCCCGTGTGCCTGGCGGTAGGACCGGGAGCATCAGGGTGCGGGAGGCAGACGAGGCCTCTCCCGCGATTAGACTGGAGCGGGACAGGGGTGCGGCTGCAGGAGGCCGAGCTTCCAGCCGCTGCGCTGCGCACACACTCGGAAGAGGCTGGGAGAGTACGCATTGCTACGTGTATTTTAACACAATAAGAAAGCGTATCAGGAGAAGCTTTCCTGAGTCTGCACGGGTGTGATAAACTGCACACATCAAAAGTGTGTAATTTTATAAATGCTGACATGTACCCGCCCATGACACCGTCAGCACAACCAGGAAAGGAAGCGCCTTCACCCCGAAGGTCTGCCACACGCTCGGGGCCCCCTCCCTGCACCGCTGCGCCCGCCCGCCCCGCACCGCCGGGGACCTGCTGTCGTCATATGTTTTCTGAATGTTCCAGAGAATGTCTGGCCTTTGCACTCAGCACGGTCACCTCGAGACTCATCCAGGTCGTTGCTGTACCCCCGGACCACTCCTCGGTTGCCCCGCGGACCGTCTCAGGGAAACGGCACCGGGCGTGTGTCCCTGCACCTGTCGGGGGCCCCGGCGCTGTGTCGGGTTTGGGCCTCCGGGCACAGAGCACGCACGTGAGCCTCTGTGTGGTCGTACCCTCCGTTGTCCCCCGTAGGCACCGAGGGCCGGAAGTCTCCGTCCCACAGAAGGAGTCTGCTCGCCTGGTGACGAAACCGCCAACCCGTCCTCCAAAGCGGGGCCCCACCTGCTCGCCCCTCGCTGGAGCCCGCGGTGTAATTGCAGCCTTCTGTAGCCGAGTGATGAGGGCACCGCGGCTCTGACTCCCAGTGACTCACCATCTCCACGCGTTCGCTTCCCATCTGTGTATTTCGGGGAAGGGACTGTTCCATTTCTGCCCGCTTGTAAATTGGGATGCTTGTTTTCCCCTCACTGGAGATGTGGGAGTTATTTTTGTATTGGGGATGCGCGCCCCCTCTCAGGTGGTTTGCACACAGCCCCCCATCTGTGCGTGCCGTGTCCTTCTCCCGACTCGTCGCTCAAAGAGCTGAAGCAGCAGTTTTTAATCTTGGCGAAGTCTGATGGGGCAGCTTGTTCTCTTACAGACCGTGCCTCTGGCGCTGCACCTAGCGGTCTTTGACCAGCACGTGCACGGAGGCCCCTGCAGGAGCTTCTGGCGGCTTTATGCTCTCACCCCACTCTCGATTCGTGACACGCGTTCGTCTCTGTGGCAAATGAATATCGAGTTGTTGGGCCGCTGGGTGCCAGCCGGCATTGAACGCGCTGTCCTCCCCCCACCGGGCTGACGTGCAGCTTTGCTGAGCCCAGTTGTCCATAGTGGGGTCTATTCTGCGCCCCGCACTCGGCCTTCTGATCTGCTTTCCTCTCCCGTTGTCAGCACCGCACGGTCCGGGTTCCCGCAGTCGGTAACGAGTCTAGAGCTCACGTGGACTGGCCCCTCCGTCTTCTTTCTCCTTCTCCTTAGAGTTCTTTTGGTTTTTCCCACATCCTCTCGTTGCCACAATCAGCATGAATTTTGTAATCACCGCAATGAGTTCTATTAAGAGAAGGAGTTCCTGAGGTTTAGATCTGCTGGGCACTGCGTCCAGAGGCCAACTTAGGAAGAGCCGTCCGCTGACCGGCGTCGGGATCTCGACCCCTTGACAAGATACGCACCTCAGGGTGCCTGAGTGGCTCAGTCGGTTGAGCGTCTGACTTTGGCTCAGGTCATGATCTCACGGTTCGTGAGTTCAAGCCCCGCATTGGGCTCTGTGCTGACGGCTCAGAGCCTGGAGCCTGCTTCGGATTCTCTGTCTCCCTCTCTCTGCCCCTCCCTGACTAGTGCTCTGTCTCCCTCTGTCTCTCAAAAACAAATAAATGTAAAACAAAATAAAAAAAAAGATACGCACCTCAGTTTATTTGATTCGACTTTGCTTTCTATCAGCAGCACATTGTACTTCTAACTCTATGGGTCTTGCACACTTTTGTCTGATTTACTCCCAACTTTAAATGTTTTCTCCACTATCTCAGTTGTTAATGGCTGGGATATAGAAACAGCTCTGGTGACATACAATTCACACACCACACAATTCGGCCACTGGCCGCGTGCAATCCAATTGTTTCTTGTGTGTTCACAGGTGGTGCAACTATCCCCACCATCTAACCACACGCGATGCGATTCTAGAACATTCCCATCACCCCAGAAACAAGCCCCATACCCCTCAGTCATCACTACTCATTCCTCCCACCCCACGACGCCTCGGGCTCACGCGACCACAAACCTCCCATCCCCGCCCACTCCGGACACTGAGCGTGATGGGAACCTTGCACCGTGTGGACTTCTGTGCCCGGCGCCTGTCGCTGAGTGTGAGGACTTCAGGGTCCCTCACGTTGCCACACCAGGATCAGTGCTTTGCTCCCTTGATGGCTGAGGGACATTCCACGGGTGGACATTTGGGGTGTTTCGGTTTGGGGGCTGTTACGAACAATGCCGCGGTGAACGCTATGTGTGTGTGTCTGTGTCTCTGGGCTGTGCCTGACAGGCCACGTGTAGCATCTGGAGTAACTGCCAGGATGGTTTCCAAAGGGCCCGTAGCACTACGTTCCCGCCGACAACATCCGAGAGGTCCGGGTTTGCCACATACCTGGAGGCACTTACTGGACTCCCATCTGCTGAAACTTTGGTGTCTGTGTTTATGAGGAAGGCCGGCCCGTGGTTTTCCCGTGGTGTCTTCAGTGGTCTTGGGATGAGGGTGGCTCTGGCTCCAAGAACGAGTGGGGAAGCATCCCTGCTCTGGATTTTCCTGGGCTACATTGTAGAGAGGCCACACTGGTTCTCTGCTAAATGCTTCCTGGATCCACCTGCAAAGCTTGGTGGCCGGTAGTTTTCTTGGTCAGAAGCTTGTTGCTACAAACTTAATTTCCTTAACAGGTGTATCTATTTCTCTGGTGGTTTGTGTCTTTTGAGAAATGTCTCCATTACATCAAGTTGTCAAATTTACTGACACAAAGTTGTTCCTAAGATCCCCTTTCTCATCCCCTCCAGTGTCTGTAGGGTCTGTGCTGTCATCACTCGGTCCTGATTCACTCTGTCTCTCTTGCCTTTATCGATCAAACTGGGTAGAGATGCCTCAGTGTCAGAGGCTTCCTCACATTATGCCTTACAACAGGAGGGACCAACGCATCTCCGCCTCTCCGGCTCTGGACGCTGAACGAGACGGGGCTCGGAACCGGCAGCGACGGAGGGTGGATGCCATCCGGGGAAGGGCATCCTGTTGTTAGGCTCCCACCTCCACAGTGACAGCAGCTACTCTCACAAGGCGTCTGCGTGGCCAGCTGTCCGGCCCGGGCTGTGGCCTCTGATGGATGCCGCTGTTGACCCGAGTCTTGATCTGACGACACGGCCCCACGGGGCTTCTCAGGCCACATTCACCCAAGGACAGAACCGTGTGGTGCAATTCACCTCCACACGACCGTGTCTGGAGTCAGGATCCCCCTTCTCTGCAGATCTCCCAGGGAGGGCTGAGGCCCAGGAGGGACACAGGTGGAGGGAAAGCGAGGAGGTCCCTGGACCTGTGCCCTCTGCTGTGAAGCGTGTGTGACTTGAGCTCCATTACTTCCTAGGTTTACTTGACTAAAATACAAAACAGTAAACAGACACAGTGTGACCTAATTGTAGTGACTATGTCATTATTTTAAGACTAAAATAAACAAAACAAATTTCTCTGGGTAATGGTATAAATAGACAAAGAAAGTGACAGGGGCTAGGGACACCCTGGCCGGTACGTAAAGCCCCCGGCCCAGGAGGCTCCACACCTGAACACCTCGCCTCTGCACCTGCGTCTCTGACCGACTCCGCCCCAAACCCACCAGAACCATGGGCTGCTGTGGCTGTTCCGGAGGCTGCGGCTCCAGCTGCTGTGTGCCCACGTGCTGCTGTGTGCCAGCCTGTGCCTGTTCCAGCTGTGGCTCCTGTGGGGGCTCCAAGGGAGGCTGTGGCTCCTGTGGCTCCTGTGGCTGCTGCCAGTCCAGCTGCTGCAAGCCCTGTTGCTGCCAGTCCAGCTGCTGCAAGCCCTGCTGCTGCCAGTCCTGCTGCTGCAAGCCCTGCTGCTGCCAGTCCTGCTGCTGCAAGCCCTGCTGCTGCCAGTCCTGCTGCTGCAAGCCCTGCTGCTGCCAGTCCTGCTGCTGCAAGCCCTGCTGCTGCCAGTCCTGCTGCTGCAAGCCCTGCTGCTGCCAGTCCTGCTGCTGCAAGCCCTGCTGCTGCCAGTCCTGCTGCTGCAAGCCCTGTTGCTGCCAGTCCAGCTGCTGCAAGCCCTGCTGCTGCCAGTCCTGCTGCTGCAAGCCCTGCTGCTGCCAGTCCTGCTGCTGCAAGCCCTGCTGCTGCCAGTCCTGCTGCTGCAAGCCCTGTTGCTGCCAGTCCTGCTGCTGCAAGCCCTGCTGCTGCTCTTCCGGCTGTGGGTCCTCCTGCAGCCAATCCAGCTGCTGTGTCCCCGTTTGCTGCCAGTGCAAGGTCTGAGGCTCTGGCTTATGGCCTCAGGGAGCTCCGAAAGACCTGTGCTTCCCCTCAAGTGACTATAGGTACATCCTGGTTACACCCCCCCCAAAAAAAACACACAAAGCCCGCCCCCCAAACACTTCCTCTCCGCTTGCTGGATCCCTCCAGTGTCTTGGCTTAGACTTTGCCCCCAGCCCTTGTGGCAAAGCAATGGACTACTCCCATACACATTCCCTACAAAGGCGATCCCATCCTGCAGGCCCTTTGGCCTCTCCTACTGCCATGCCTTCATGCCTGAGCCACACTACCTGGAAAAGGCCCACGGCGCCAGGACGTGGCCCACATCCCCCTCTCTCATCATTCTCTGTGTCAAAGCACCACATCCTTGCTCTCCTCTGCTTGCTAGGACCTTGATGGCATTGGCATCGCAATGTCTCCCGGAAGCTGCCTCACTAACACAGGTGTGTTAAGATCCGATGGGTCTTGGTGCACCACCCCCATACGTGGTCAATAAACTCTCCCCCCATACGTCTTGGTCTTCCTGTGGCGGTTTCCTTCCATCCGCGGTCTCACTTGCAAAACACACCGTGTGTCCCTCACCTCACTTCTTAAGGGACCACTGCTCCCCAGATCTTCACTGCTGTCACTCCACTGTTGGCTCACTGCTCACTGCACATACGTTTGTGGAATTAAATCAGGAACGACTCACGACACGCATGGAGGAATGAGTCAATAAGTAAGGAAGAGACGACTGAATCTAAAAGAGTCGTCCTTATCAGGCTTAAGGGAGCCCAGACGGCTGAGCCTCCATGGGATTCAGACTTTGTTGGAATCGTGGAGGCTGCTCCTTCCCCATGCCATGATCTGCTTCGTAAGGCATCCCATGAGTGGTGTCTGCGCCCATCCAGGCCGCAGAGCAGGAGCCAAGCCTAGAGAGAGGGCAGTGACTTCAAAATGGGCTGTGTTCCTCAGGTGTTCCGGATGACAAAAGGAGAAATGGTGTCGTTTTCAGAGGCCAGAGGCAGTGTGTCTCGGCACAGACTGACGAGCACTCTTTCCATCTCTGGGCTCACAGACATCACACCGTTGGTTCCACACAGGAAGGAACAGAAGGCGATGTCCTCGACCCGATCAAAGGATCTACCAAACAGCCACAGCTGCCACCACACGTCCCACTGAAAGCCTGGGATTTCCTTTGAAGGTCAGGGACAGGAAAGGATGTCCACATTCACCACATCTACTCCACATCGCACGCAAGGTCTACCCAGGGCAATGAGGCAAGACAAGGAAGTAAAAGGCATCCATGTGGGAAACGAAGAAGGAAAAGTATGTCTCTTCACAGAACACATAATCTTGCACAAACAAAAGAACCAAAGACATGCACGCACATGTGCGCGCGCGCACACACACACACACACAAACCACAATAATAAATCAACTCAGTAGGTTGCAGGATCCATCCGCAATATACAACAATCAGCTGTATTTCTAGACACGAGCAATGAAGAATCATCATTGAAATTCAGAAAACAATGTCCTCAAAAAGAACAAATACTTAAGAATATACTTCAAGGGGCACCTGGGGGCCTCAGTCAGTCTAGCGTCCCGCTCTTGATTTTCGCTCATGTCGTGGTCGCGCATGGGCCCGTGACTTCGAGCCCCACATCAGGCTCCATGCTGACACCTTGGAGCCTTCTTGGGATTCTCTCTCTCTACCCCTCTCCTGCCCATGCACTTGTTCTCTCGCTCAAAATAAATAGTGAAACTTAAAAAAATTATTTTAAAAAAGGCACACTCAACAGAAAAGGGCATTTCCAGACAAAAGTGGTTGGAAATTGGAAAGGATGGTGTGAGGTTGTCAAGAAAGGTTCTCAGATAAACAAGGAGTTGAGAGAATTGTCCCACAAAACTTGCAGCAAAAAACACCAAATGATAAAGGAAAAATATCCAGTAGGCACCGGAAAAGGTATAATAAAACAGAATGATAAGATATTTTTTGATAAATTCATTATCTGTTACAAAAAGGCAAGAGCCAAATAAGAAAAATTATATTACTGCATTTTCTGTACAACAGTCATGTGTGGGAATAAACATGAGAGTTTGCAAAGGCACATGTTTCATTAACAAGGAAATATAGACATTGTTCAGTTTCAATTAAAAATTAAGTGTAATCACCAGAAGAATAAAAGCAGAATGTTTAGGGGAGCCTAGGTGGCTCAGTCAGTTAAGCGTCTGACTCTCGGTTTGGGCTCAGGTCATGATCTCACGGTTCGTGAGTTTGAGCCTCACGTCAGGTTCTGCACTGACAGCACGGAGCCTGCTTGGGATTCTCTCTCCCTCTCTCTGCCCCTCCCCCCTGGAGCTCGCTCTTTCTCTCTCAAAACAGACAAATAATAAATATATAATGGATAATTTTTAAACCAGGAGAAGAAACCTGATGTATACGATGGTGTGTGGTAACCACAGAACAAGAGAAGACAGCCTGGTGACAGACGTGACTTCGATGGCAGAAACAGGTCCTGGTCTGGCAAGGACATCGTGAGAGTGGTGGATTCCATCTCCCAACAGAGGCTAGGGATTAAATTAAAAATAAAAGACCCAACAGTCTGTGACCTACAGGACTCAGCGTAGCGGACGGTAGAAAGACGGGAAAGTCCGCACTGGGGCGCGTGCACCTGAGGATGGGGACAGCAATGGCGATGGTGAGCCATAGTGCAGCCTTCTGATGCTGAAAGGGCCAGCATGTGGAGCACGTGTTCTCCTATCCCAAGGCAACACGTGGAGCACGTGTTCTCCTATCCCAAGGCAAAAATATTAGAAATTAAGTCACAAAGGCAGTAGTTAAAATACTGTATGTTTGTAAATTCGGGACTAAAGAAGTAATCACAAGAGAAAATATGAAATACTTAATGGTAATGTTAATAAAAGCAGCACTTGTTGGAGTGACTGGAACACAAAATACAGAGGTTGTCCTGCTGGGAAATGTACGGTAAGAAAGAAATAAATGTGTCACAAATCATGAGATCGGTGAACTGTCTGCTCAAATCTTTTGCCCATTTCTAATTGGGTCTTTGTCTTACTGTTGTAACGGGTTGTGTGTGTGTGTAATACACATATACAATCTTCAGCACCTGGCACTCGGCAGAGCTTTTAAACACAATATCGAAAGCATGATCCATTCACATTTTTTTAATCAATGAATTAGACTTCGTCAGAATTAAAAACTTTTGCCCTACAAAAATAACGCTGTTTTTCACCATCCTGGAATGAAAATAAATAGCGAACTTGTCCCACACAAGCCGCTGCTGGGAACCGGAAAAAAAGAAGCTCCGGGCTGGGAGGAAATGTGTGCCAACCACACAGGTGACAACGGACTGGAACCCAGAACGTAGGGAGGACTGTGGGGCCTCAGCGGTCACGAGGCGGACAAAACGGGGAAAGGCACGAGGGACACCGAAGGGGGTGTGAGTGCAGAATACGCACCCAAGATGCCTGACGTGGCTCTCCAGTGGAGATGCCACCGGGTGCCCATCAGCCGCTGAAAGGAAATAACGACAGTGCCCAACGCCCGCAATGTTCGGAAAGGCGCGATCTCGGACACAGCTGCGGAAAGCGCGATGTGACAGCCACTCCGTGAAGCAGTTTGACAGGTTCTTAAAAGACGAAGCACCCTCTTACCACACGGCCCGGCGCTCCCACTGCTGGGCGTCAATCCAGAGAAGTGAGCACTCATGTACGCACACAAAAAACTACACGGATTGTTGGTCGGGGTTCTATTTGTTACAGCCGCAAGCGGGAACCAACCTGACTGTCCTTCGGAACAGATGGCTACACACTCAGGGAACACTGAGTCCATAAAGTCCATAAAGGGAACAGAGTAGGACACACACCACGACGGGCGAGGATGCCCAGGGCGTTCTGCTGAGTGACGTCACCCTGATCTCGAATGGTCACGTAGTGTGTGATTCCTTTTACCCCTCATTTTTCAGACGTACGAGGCAGGTCAACACAGGGAAGGCAAGGCGACCACCTGTGACTGAGAAGGCGCAGTGGGGACGTGGTGACGGGATGGACAGTTCTCTCACCAAGGTAGCATGTGCCAGATGCTATGGCAAGGTCAGCTCCCGCTCATGTGGCTGGCAGCTCGTGGGGATGTAACCACTGGAGTGCACAGGTTGAAGGGTACATGAGATCTCCCTGGACAATATTTTTTAACATTTATTTATTTTTTGAGAGACAGAGAGAGACAGAGTGAGAGCAGGGGAGGGGCAGAGAGAGAGAGTCACAGAATCCGAAGCAGGCTCCAGGCTCTGAGCTGTTAGCACAGAGCCTGCCTCGGGGCGTGAACTCATGAACCGTGAGATCGTGACCTGAGTCTCAGTCGGACGCTTAACCGACTGAGCCACCCAGGCACCCCTCCCTGGACAATTTTTGAAATGCCCTACGAATCTATAACTATTTCAAAATTAAAAGTATTTTCTTAGGGGCGCCTGGGGGGCTCAATGGGTTAAGCGTCTGACTTCGGCTCAGGTCATGATCTCACAGCTCGTGGGTTCAAGCCCCCTGTCGGGCTCTGTGCTGACAGCTCAGAGCCTAGAACCTGCTTCGGATTCTGTGTCTCCCTCTCTCTCTGCCCCTCCCCTGCTCATGCTCTCTTCCTCTCAAAAAAATAAACTTAAAAAATTTTTTTTAAGTTTTTTTAATGATGAGTGTGAAAAGAGCCTATAGTGCCCTCCTTTTGTGTGAGAAAGAGGGGAAGTAGGGACACAGGCATTGAGTGCTTCTTCCTGCAAGAAAACTTCAGGAAAGGTGAACAGCAAACAAGGGGAGGAGGTGACGACAGGATGTCAACTCCGGGAGGTTTTTCTCCACGTTCTCTATCGTCCAAAAATGAAATCCATAGGAATGCTCAGGAAGGAGGGCAACTGAGATGGAACAAGGTGAGAGGTCTGCAGTCATTTTCCTGGAATACTTGTGACCGCAGCCTGTACGTACCCCCCCCCCCGACCCCACCCATACATACACAACGTGGCCCGAGGTTCAGGCGGGAGCCACCACCAGGTGGGGGAACTCAGCCGCCTGCAGGGAAACCCATCAGGGACACCAGCTGTCCAGGCACTGTCCTTGGTGCTGGCACACAGCTGGATGCAGGACCGGGGCTCCGTCCCCAAGGGTCACCCAGCCCCGGGACCCCCGCGGCAGCCCCCGGCCCTCGGAGCCGGGCCCCGGGGCAGCGCCGTCGGGCGAGGCTGCGGGAAGCAGCCCGGGCCTCGGCCCTCGCGGGGCCCCGGTCCCGGCGGATTCCTCTCCCCGGAGATAAGCCCCCGGCTCAGCCCGAGCGGGCTGGAAACCCAGAATCGCTGCCTTAATTGGTATTTTCCAGTTGAGAGAACATCCCGGGCTTTTTTCGCCTGTGTCATTGAATTACCAAGTGTTTTCGTTTTTGAGAAGACCTAAAATTGCAGAGATCTCGGGGACTTAGCGAAGGAACGCGAGGCCAATTTTGCCTAATTACGGAACGTCTGGGCGGTCCCTCTGACGCGTCCCAGAGTAGGCGATGCAGACCCCTGGGCCTCCCCGGAGGTGGGGGGCCCGGGCTCCGGCACAGATGTTTACCTGACGTCCCGGGGCAGAATCTGGTTTACATCGAGGAATCAGACTGTTTACAGCACGCCGCGTCTGTGTCTCCCTCTGCCCCCCTTTCAGCGGCGGTAACGTTCTGCAGGTCTCTCGGGTCCCCCGGGACCGTCTGCGCCATCGCGCCAGGCTCGCCACGTCCAGGCGGCCCCACCCGGGGGACGCGTCGGCCCGTGGCCCGGCCACCCGCGTGGTCAGCCGGAGCCCGGGCAGGCAGCGCAGGCGGGGAGCGGGCCGAGCCACGTCAGCCTGGGCAGCGGCGCCCCACGTGCAGGACGGGGGGCCTCCGCCACACCCCCGGTCACCGCAGGCCAGTGCACGGGATGGCCGGCGCCCCCCCGAGGCTGTGAGTGGGCAGCGGGACCTGGGGCGCTCCACAGCCCGAGAGACGCCCCGCTGCCCGGGGGACCCGGCGTCCGCACCCGTTCGAGGGGCCGCAGGGGTGTGGGGGGGTCAGGACGGCACGGGAGGAGCTGCGGGGGGTCCCACACGGGGCCCTGGAACAGCCCAACCACAGCGGGGACGAGGGGCCCCTGGACCCGTCTCCGGCCTCAAGCCGCAGGAGCCACGGTTACGGGGCTGCTCCGGGGCCACGGCCCCGCCCGTGCGGTGACAGAACCCCTGCCGCCGTCCCCAGGGCCCCGTCGCCCACCGCGGGCCGGCCATCGCCTGGCTGCGCCCCCTTCCCAGAGGCCGGCCTCGGTCCTCCTTCTCCACAGGGCTTGACTGAGCCTCTAGGTCCAGTCCCGCGTCCTGCCACTGTCCCTTCCCCTTGTGGCAACTGCCCATGTCCTCCCATCATTCCGGAGAGCTGCCCCTCCCGGGTTTGCTGGTCCTGTTGTCCTCAGGACCTTCTCGCCCTTCCTGACCAGGAACCCTTGGCTGTGCCGTGTCCCCCGGGCCTCCTTCTCCCCCCTCCTTGGCCGGGGACCCTCGGCTGTGCCGTGTCCCCCGGGCCTCCTTCTCCCCCTTCCTGGCCGGGGACCCTCGGCTGTGCCGTGTCCCCCGGGCCTCCTTCTCCCCCTTCCTGGCCAGGGACCCTCGGCTGTGCCGTGTCCCCTGGGCCTCCTTCTCCCCCTTCCTGGCCGGGGACCCTCGGCTGTGCCGTGTCCCCCGGGCCTCCTTCTCCCCCCTCCTTGGCCGGGGACCCTCGGCTGTGTCGTGTCCCCTGGGCCTCCGTCTCCCCCCTCCTGTCCAGGGACCCTCGGCTGTGCCGTGTCCCCTGGGCCTCTGGTCCCTCCCGCCCTCGGACCCCAGGAAGCAGGAGTGCGCGGGCCTGGACCCCGGGGCTCATGGAGGCCGGTACCCTCCTCAAACTCCCGGGAGCCCATGCAGCCCCCACCAACACCCACTCCAGGGCGAGTGAGCCCTCCAACCCCACACGCTGCCCAGCATGACATCCCGGGGTCTCCGTCCTGGACCGCTGGCCACCCCAGACGGTCCCATGCACCCAGGGGTGACCCCCAACTTGGCTGCAGACCCACGGTCCTCCTGAGCGCCGGCTGTGGCACCCAGATGTGGCCGGACCGAGTCAGCACCCACCCCCCCCGAGCCTGTCTGAGCTGCAGCCCCCTTCCGTGTGATCATCCTTGAAGGACCCCTTGCCCCGCAGGGATGCCCTCTGTCGGGCGCCCCCACGAGCCATGTCGGGCAGCACGTCGGGCTGGCTGCACGGTCCACGCTGACACCCACACCCGCAGTGGGGTCACTGCTCACTGCGGGTCACTGTCACCGTGGGGTCACTGCTGACTCTTGGGTCACTGCTCACTGCAGGGTCACTGCTGACTCCTGGGTCACTGCTCACCGTGGGGTCACTCTCACTGTGGGGTCCCTGCTCACCGTGGGGTCACTCTCCCTGCAGGGTCCCTGCTCACCGTGGGGTCACTCTCACTGCGGGGTCCCTGCTCACCTCAGGGTCACTCTCACTGAGGGGTCACTGCTCACCCCAGGGTCACTTTCCCTGCAGGGTCCCTACTCAACCCAGGGTCCCTGCTCACTGCGGGGTCACTCTCCCTGCAGGGTCCCTGCTCACCGCACCCTGACGTCCCCCTGCAGGTCTGGACACAGGGCACGACGTGGGCTGAGCCCCAGTGTTTGCCACCTGCTATCGTACTGCTGGCTGTGCACTCATCATCCGGGCCGTTGTCGTCGTGTCCCCATCCCCGCTGGGCACCCGGGGGCAGGGGTGCCAGTGTGCCGGGCCCTTAGACCTGGCAGTGCCCGGAGCCCCGCCCGGAGTGGAGCCCTTCGGGGGGACGCCGCAGGACACAGTTTCACTGGCAGCGGGAGGTTGTGGGCGCTGGTGAGGTCTGGGGCTGTGGCTCCCTTGGGGGATCCCAGAGTTGGAGGGAGGAGGGGCTGCTGTAGAACATGCTTGGGGCTCAGGGAAGGTGGGAGCCTCCTCTCCCCGATGGCTCCGCGCTGGTCCTGGTGGCATTTCCTGCGGCGTCTGTACGCAGGTCAGCCACTCAGCATCGGCTGCTCAGAACCGGGGGCAGCTTCATCCCGAGAACGTCTGTCCTGCATCATCTGCCGGAAACCTGTCCCCAAGCTTGGCTGAGGCCAGCCGTGGCCTGTCCCTGAATTCCCTCCCTGCCAAGCCTCTGAGCACCCCCGGGGCCAACGCTTCCCCTGGGACACGTCCTCCCACATCCTAGCCCTTTGAAATCCTCCCCGGGGTGCTCCCCAGGGGACTGGAGGAAGTGCTGGCACTTAGGGCAGGGCCACGAGCTCCTTAGCTGTCCCTGAAATTCTTGCGCTGATTAGACGGAGAACGGATTGAAGGATTACTTCTTTAGTGAAAAACAGACGAACAGAATAAACAAAATAACTAATTTCCAACTTCCGGGACAAAGCGAACTCGTTGGCCTGGGCCTTTGGGACCTTGCCCTGCTCCCTCTAGGGTCAGCCCACCCCCGAGGGCCTGGGCCGGCCCCACACTCCTCTGCACACCCCAGGCCCCCTCAGCTGGTGTGGGTCCCCTGGGGAGGGCGCTGCCTTCCAGTTTCCCTTCCCGGGCTCTGCACACAGCTGGCGCCACATAAATGTTTCACGTAAGGAGTGGATGAGCAGCCGAGGGACAAAGGTGGATGAGACCTTGCCTCTCCTGCCAAGGCCAGGGGCCAAGGTGTCTGCACCACAGCGGGCCTGGGGGCCTGCACCCCGGGGCCTGATTCGTTGCTGGGGTTGGGGTCCGGGGAAGCTCCTTCAGACGCTGCCCAGGGTGGGCACACGTGGGGCCCGGGGACTGTGGGCACGGGAAGGGGGTGTCAGAGTTCCAGACACCTCCTGACTCTTAGCCGGCTCCTGGGTCAGGCCTAGAGCCGGGCGGGGGCCACCAAGGAGGGGGGACACCAGGCTAGCCCTTGGCGGTGGTCACGCCGTCCTGAGCTGATTGGGGGTGAGCTGCGGGCTGAGCTGTGTCCTCCCCCAAATGCACACGTTGAATCCCCAGTCACCCACGGGATGGTGGTGGGATGGAAAGTAGGGGCCTCTGGGAGGTGACTGGGGGAGATGACGTCATGAGCGGGGGCCCCCGAGGTGGGATTAGTGTCCTTACAGAAGCAGAGACAGCTGTCTCTCCTCCAGGTAGGAGCCTAGAGGGAGGAGAGCCCTCACCAGACCCCCCCACTACCCACTCCGACACCCTGACTCGGGCTTCCACCTCCAGGTCAGCTAGAAGTGAACGCCCGCTGGTTAACCCCCCGTCTGTGGCATCCGCTACAGCAGCAAGGGCGGACCAGGGCAGGGCTGCTGTTGGGGCAGGTGCTGTCTGGGGAAGGAGAGCAGCAGAGGGACTCGTGAGGGACTGAGGCCAAGGAAGCAGCGGTTCCAAGCGGCGGGCCGCCAGGGACAGCCACGCTGCGAAGGGCCAGGAAGCAGCAGGCATGAGCCTTCACGACTGTGAATCCTGCAGCGGCCCAGGGAGAAGGCGGGTAGCTTCACCCGGTTTGGGAACGCACCTCTCTCGACCCCTGGGTGCTGCCAGAACCTTCCAAGAGGACTGACTCAGTGGTCATTAGCCAGCAGGAAGAATAAAGTCTTTGGTGCATTGAAAAGTTCTGGACGGAGAGAGAAAATGGGGAGGGAGACCCCCCACTCTGCAGGAGCCTCTCCCCAAGTCGGCCATGGCCCACTAGGTGGGTGGTGGAGGGGTATTGGAGAGAAGGGGCACAGACACCCATGCATTCTGCATGCAGGGACGTAGCAGGGTGGTCCCGATGGCAGCCGGAAGCAGAAGACCCCCACTCGGGCAGGGTCCAGAGAAGACCCCCACTCTGGCAGGTCCGGGGCTGGACGTGCCCTCAAGGTTAAGATTTCAGCCAGCCCCACAGCATGTCCACCCCCAGGAGGCCACCCACCGCCCTTGGGGGTCCTCAGGCTTCCGGCCCCACCCCCGCCCATGTCCCCTGTGGCCGTGGGGCAGGCACTTCCCCAATCCTCCCTGACCTCAGCCAGACCTCTGGCTGCACCTGCTCAGCTGGTGACCCTAGAAAGAGGAGCCCACAGAAACCACATTTTAAGGATGTGTGATGTTATTTTTAAAAAAGCATCAAAAGCACTGTGATTGGGAAGGACAAACTTCAGAGGACACATGGGCTAGTTTTGGTTCCGCATCTTTTCCAGATGGGTCAGGAGAGGACAACCCAGGCGCTTTGGAGTCCGCAGGCGTTTCATCTGTCCCACCTGTCCAGCTGCGGACACGCTCCTTGAGAGGCCGGGGGACTCCTGCAGACCCCAGACCCCCAGGTCTGCGGGTCTGGTCACTCTCTCCCCCGCAGAGCCCTCTGGGAGAGGAGCCTCCCTTCCACCGCCCCCGCCCCGCCATGGGCACATGCTGCCACCAGGTGGCGCCCTCCGGAGAGCGCAGACCCTGCTGCACCTGGGGAGCCCCCCACCCCACCCCCCACCCCGACCGCCCACGGACTTTGCTCCTTAACGTGGGCGCGCCCGGCGATTCCTGCTGCGACTCTAGAGCGGAGAAAAGGAGGCGCAGAGAGCACGATTGACTTAGTGACAGTGCTGGTGGGGACCAGAGCCTACCGGGCACACAGCCCCTGAGAGATGGGGAGGGGTGCTCGGGCCCCTGGAAGAACGAGTGGGCGGGGACGGGGGGCCACGCGGAGTCCGACAGGCCAGGGCCCAGGGAGACAGGCGGAGCCGCGTTGGGACAGCGGGGTGTGCGGTGACCCAGAGGGCGGCAGACACGCCCGACCGCCCGGGGCACGCGCAGGAGGGGCTGGCTGCACGACCCGCACCTGCCTGGGGGAGCGGGGTCAGCCCGCGGAGAAGCTCAGAGAGGTCGGGGACCTCAATACCGGGCTCTGGTCCCCGCAGGAAAGGCACGGGACCCGGCCTGGCCACGCCAAGGTCCTCACCTGCGGAGCGGAGCCGGGTTCCAGGCTGTCCCGCCTCTGAGCCCCGGGGCAGGCCGGCTCCCTCCCTCGCGTCCCAGGCCAAGCTGACGCCAGGGGGCGAGCACGGCCCAGGCTTTCTGCTCCCACCTCTACTAACGCCAAGTGCTTGCGCCCCCAAGCCCCCCCACCCCGCCCTCAACCCTCAGGCCTGCCGTGGTGGGGGTGAGGGGGGTTGAGGGGAGGGGCGGGGGGGGGGCTATGTGAGGGGCGGTTGTACTGGGGGGTATGGGGCGGTGGGCTGAGGGGGAGGGGGAGGGAGGAGGGAGGAGGGAAGGGGTGGGCTGTGATGAGGGAGAGGGGGCCATGCCAGAACACTGACCCCAGAGTCCACAGAGAGCAAGGGTGACCTGATAACTGCTCCCCCTGGGAACCTGGAAAGACCTGGAACTTCACTGTCATTGTCATTTGCCTTCCTCTGCAAGCAGCCCTTCCTTCACTTTGAACCCCACTTTACAGAGGAAGAAACTGAGAACCAGAGAGGTTACAGGATTGCCTAGGGTCACATGACTGGAGGGGGAGGAGGCGGGGCTTGCACTCTGGTTGTACAAGAGACTGGAGGTCCCACCCCCAGGCCAATGGTCCCCACAAGCACGTCCTGCAGTCCCCATCTCACCCTGAGAGGCAGTGGACAGGGGTGAGGACAGGAGCAGGGCTTGTAGGCGGCTTTCACTGGGATGGGTGCGTGTGTGAGTGGATGGGTGGTGGGTGGTGGGTGGCCAGCAGGGCTGGGTCCTTGGCACGGTCTGCTTGTGACCGAGTCTGCTTGGAGGCACAGAATCTGGGGTGTGTCCTCCAAGGCCTGCTGGGTCTGGGGAAAATCAGATTCCTGGTGGCCTTTGGACCTGGCCCTGGGGTGCCCTGTGCATCTCTAGGTTGGCCACAGGCTTCCGTCCCTCTGCCCGGCGAGGCTCCCAAGGCTTCGTGGGTGCCACATGGCAAAAAAGGTTTGGGGTCCCCTTCTTGGCCACTTGCCCTATGGATATCAGGGGCTTGCAGGAGGCTCGGGACTGTGACTTGAGCCCTGCCAGAGGCACTGTCCTTCTAAGTCCACTATGAGGGGGTGCCAGAGGGGTCAGAGAGCTCTGAGCCCAGGTCCCCAAGCCCCACCTTCCTGCCCAGACTGCCCATCCCTCGCAGCCACCGAGAGTCTCTGCTCCCCCTTCAGGAGCCCCGCTTAGCTCTGGGGCCACCAGGAAGAAGCCCTGCCTAATGCTGGATCCCTCCCCATCCTGGGTTCTTGCTTCCCACCCCAGAGCCTGCAAAGGGTGGGCGGGGCTGGGGCAGTGCCCCCACAAGGCCTGGAGAGGACCTGGGCTGGGCAGGGGTGCTCTGTGACAGGCTTGGCCCCTGCCCCCAGTGTCAGGAGCATCAGAGAGGCGGCACCTTCCCGCCTGGCTGTCCTGGGCCAGGGGTGCTGTGTGGCCGGAGGGGTCCACCCCTTGTGGACCTAATCCAGCATTTCCCTTAGCATGAAAACGGGTCACAAAACACTCAGAGCTAATCTTTACTGGGTGTCACGCACCAGGCCCTGAGTTAGATGTTTTACGTGCTTCATCCCAAGTGCATAATTTAAAACGCAGAGGACCTGAACGTAAAGGAATTTTCCCCAAGCCATAAAGGCAGTAAGAGCAGAGCTGGGATCTAAAGCAATGGCCCTTTGTCCCCAAGGCCTGATGCCCCCCTGTCTTGCTTGGATTCCAGTTGACCCACCCAGAGGGTGTAGATTATCTCAGAACAAAAGCTCAGCAAGCATGTGATGGCCCAAAAGGAGAGAGAGAGTGGAGAACTCAGTGACATCGTGACATCCAGCTACACAGAAATGACAGCCAAAGAGCCCAGCTTTTGCTGTGAGCTCCCTAGCAGCCAGGACAAAAAGGGAAAGAGATGCCGCCTAGGCCTTATCACCTGGGAGAGGGAGCGGAGAGGTTCACAGAAGAATGACTTTCATCTCATTTCAGAGTGAAGAGTCATGTGGGGTCAGGCCCCAGAATAGAGGACGCCCTCCAGGGCAGAGGATCCCCAGTGCTGCCTTAGGGAGACACGAGGACCAATTCACAGGCCTGATTTGGAAGAGCGGCACTTTTGCAAGCCTAAAGCTTGATGAATTCGTGCACGGGGCAATGGATTTGAGGTTAATGTCCAGAGAAATCACGACCGATCCAACACAGAGCAAGGATGTGACCTGCGCATTCCCGACCGTGATGGTTAATCTTATGTGTCAACTTGGCTGGGCCGTGGTGCCCCGACAGTTGGCCAAACGCTATTCTGGATGTGTCTTCAGATGGGATTGATGTTTAGACCAGTGGACTCTGAGTAAAACAGCAGGCTGCCCACATTGTGGGTGGGCCTCATCCAATCAGTTGAAGGCCTGCGGAGCATAAAAGACCGACTTCCCCAAGCGAGAGGAAATTCCGCCAGCGGACAGCCTTTGGGCTACAACTGCGACTCTCACCGGGGTCTCCGGGGCTGGCCTCCCCGCTCGGATTTTGGGCTCACCGAGCCTCCGCGGTTCGTTAACGTAAGGACCATTCTCTGTCTTCACAGCCTGCTGGTTCTGTTGCTCTGGAGGACACTGCCCCACCCACTAACCGATGGTTGCAGGGACGCCACCCACAGACACCTCTGGCCCCCCTGAGCCTCTTCAGCGCGATGGCTCCTGGGACAGCGGAAGCCGGGGCTCAACTAAGCAGTGCTGGGAAAGATGCCTCCCCCTCAGGAAGACCGTAGCCCTTCACCTCAGCAGGTGCTCACGCGTGCGGAACCCACGGGCCTCCTGGGAGACACAGGCCCCGGGGCTGCGGGGGGTCGGAGGCTCGTGAACAGCAGGTCGCCCACGCCAAAGGCAGGCAGTCTCAACACCAAAGGCACGGCAGGGGTGTGGGAGAGGTCAGGCTGCCCGCGCTGGCAGGAGGGGGTGGTTCTCTGCTCCGTGCGATGGCTTCCGGTTCTAGAAACTCAAGAAGGCGCAGACCTGGAAAACCCTGCACCCTTAGAACCTTTGTAAAAATAATTGTGGGGTATGGTGAGCAAAATCCTTTTAAATCCTTCGCTGAGCTTACAGAAGCAGGGGCGGTCACGGTGGAGCAACAAAGGGGGGCTGGGGGCGAGCGACCGCGCGGTCCCGGGCCGCCCGCGCCCCTGGCAAAGGCCCCCCAAGATGTTGCTTCTTGTTTCTGGCGAACCGAATGGAAATGAAACCAGAGACAGGCGGACAAATCATGCAGGAGACCTCACCTGGTTTTCACAAGCCCCTGTGTACCCAGCCCTCAGATCGAGAACAGTCCGGCACCCCGGGAGACGCTGCCCTCACCCCAACTGACCGTCCCCTGACTCCCCCAGGTGAATGAGTCCCGCCTGTTGCTGGAGCCCACGTAAATGCAAACACACACTGCTGTCTCCTGACGCAGGTGCCCTCGGGGCTCCCCCCGCACGGCCGCAGGTGGCCACTGCTCTGGCCGAGGACACTCCCCTGTGGGGGCACCAGCACCCGCACGCCGAGACTTTGGAGGGAGGGCAGGAGACAGACGCGGGGCAGCATGGCAGGCGGTGGGGGCTGAGGGCTCTGCCTGCGGGGGACACTCCTGAGGCCCCCACCCTGGGCCCCGGGGGCAGGGTGGGCTAGAAGACTGCGTGGCATCCGAAGGAGAGGGCAGGAGACACCCCTGCTCGGAGTCTGAGGTCTGGAGAAGTGACATCTTCAACTCCCGAAGGTGGGGTCCTAGGGGCAGGAGGGTGCCCCCACCTGTCAGCCATACCCACTCAGAAGGCAGCCCCCCAAACAGGCGACTGGGGCAGGAGGAGGGAGGTGAGCAGGGCACCCCGTGTTCGCGGCTGCGCCATGTGGGAACCCAGTGGAACTGTGGCGGGAAGGACAGCACACGTCTTGGTTCAAATACCACAGACCCCCGGTTGGCATCGGCGTTTACTAGATTTCACTGAATAAATGCCTCTTTTTAAAAAAAAAAAATTAATAATGTTTTTATTTATTTTTGAGAGACGGAAACAGAGCACAAGTGGGGGAGGGGCAGAGAGAGAGGGGGACATGTGAAGCAGGCTCCAGGCTCCGAGCTGTCAGCACAGAGCCTGACACGGGGCTCGAACTCAACGAAATGTGAGATCATGACCTGTGCCAAAGTCGGCACTTAACCGACTGAGCCACCCAGGTGCCCCGAGTAAATGCTTCTTCGTTTGAAGTGACTGTAGGGCCATTGCCAGAGGCTAAGTGGCTGTTTTTGTTTTTGTTTTTTTTTTTAAGATTTTCTCTATTTCAGCCCTTCCTCGAAGATGGCACCAAAGGCAGAGAAGGAAGCCTTTCCTCAAGCCGAAGCCAAAACAAAGGCTTTGAAGGCCAGGAAAGCGGGGCTGAAAGGCATCCTCAGTCACAAAAACAGAAGGTCTGAATGTCACCTGCATTCCGATGGCCCAAGACACTGGGTCTCCGAAGGCAGCCCCAATATTGTCCAAAGAGCCCCCAGGAGAAACTGACTTGACTTCTAGGCCATCATCAAGGTCCCCCCGACCCCCGAGTCAGCCAGGAAGAAAGAAGGCACGACAGATGACACACGTGTGTTCATTGTGGATGTCACGGCCCAAACTCCAGATCAACAGCGCCATCAGGCCCGATGGAGAGAAGGCGTAGGTCCCCCGGCTCCTGACAAGGACGCCCTGCGTGTTGCCAGCAAAACTGGGGTCATCCAAACCAAGTCCAGCTGGCTAAATCTAAATATCAATGTTTTCATCAAAAAAAAAAACAAAACCGCAAAGAAACAAAACGATTTTCTCTATTTCACACGGGGGTGGACCGTGGAGCCCCCCTGACGTCACCCTGAAGGCAAAACCCCCGTAAGTGAAATTTTCCGATAACCATGAGCTCCCCCAAAGGCTTAAACGTTTGGTGAAGAAAACGAAGAAAGCAGCTGTCCCTTCCGAAGGGACGCTTGACGTGACGTCCCCAAGGCCAGCTTTCCCCTCCTTCCTTTGGGGAGAACAGTAAGGTTTTATTACCTTACCCCTTAGACTCAGAGCGGAATGAATTCCACTCAGTACTTTTGTTGCCTATATGCAAGAGTTCTCGTTACTCAAGGTCATAAAGACCTTCTCGGAGGCTTCCTTCTAAACGTTTGAGCGTTCTGGATTTTGCACGTACACCTGTGACTGACCGGGAGTTACTTTCGTGCAAAATTTGGGGTTTGGGCCTTTCTCATGTGCTCTAGCCCCAGTGGTGGAGCACTCAACCTTCCCCAGTCGGCTGTCCCCGCTGTGTCGGAACGCGGTGGCCTGCTGCTGTCACCCGCGTGCGGACCCGGTCCTTCCACGTCAAGGTGCGTGCGCCCCGGTCTGGACGGCCGCGGCTTTGCCGACACGTCGTAAAGGAGCAAATACGTTCCTCCTACTTTATTTCCGTTTTCAAAATTGTTTTGGCTTTTCGACTGTTTTTGCCTTTCTACCCTGGATTTCACAAACACACGAAACTTCATCTGGTCTGTTTCTAGAGGAGAATCCTGCTTTTTATTGGAATCCCGTTAAACTAGCAGGTCAGGGCTGGGAGCGTATCTTCCAACCCGTGAACACGTTCCCTGTGTTCACTCTGTTACGTCTTGTTCGATTTCTTTCACGGGTGTTTGTGCGGTGGTCAGTGGGCCGATGCTGGACAGGTTTTATTAGATTTACACCTAAATATTTCATCGGGGGGGGGCTATATTTTAAAAACTGATGTTATTTATTTATTATTTTTTTTAATATGAAATTTATTGCCAAATTGGTTTCCATACAACACCCAGTGCTCATCCCAACAGGTGCCCTCCTCAAGACCCATCACTCACCCTCCCCTCCCTCCCACCCCCCATCAACCCTCAGTTTGTTCTCAGTATTTAGGAGTCTCTTACGGTTTGCCTCCCTCTCTCTCTAACTTTTTTTTTTCTCCCTTCCCCTCCCCCATGGTCTTCCGTTAAGTTTCTCAGGGTTAAGAGTGAAAACATATGGTATCTGTCTTTCTCTGCCTGACTTATTTCACTTAGCATAACACTCTCCAGTTCCATCCACATTGCTACAAAAGGCCATATTTTATTCTTTCTCATTGCCACGTAGTACTCCATTGTGTATATAAACCACAGTTTCTTTATCCATTCATCAGTTGATGGACATTTAGGCTCTTTCCATAATTTGGCTATTGTCGAAAGTGCTGCTATAAACATTGGGGTACAAGTGCCCCTATGCATCGGCACCCCTGTATCCCTTGGGTAAATTCCTAGCAGTGCTGTTGCTGGGTCATAGGGTAGATCTATTTATTTTAAAATAGATTTTATTTTTGGGGGGGTGCCTGTGTGGCTCAGTCAGTTAAGCATCTGACTCTTGATTTCAGGTCATGATCTCACGGTTCGTGGGTTCGAGCCTCATACTGGGCTCTGTGCTCAGAGCACTGAGCCTGCTTTGGATCCTGTCTCCCTCTCTCTGCTCCTCCAG
Organism: Neofelis nebulosa; assembly: GCF_028018385.1. Taxonomy (NCBI): domain Eukaryota; kingdom Metazoa; phylum Chordata; class Mammalia; order Carnivora; family Felidae; genus Neofelis; species Neofelis nebulosa. Next base: position 114,252,330 of record NC_080791.1, on the reverse strand, counting down.
CACATGCACATTCTCTCTCTCTCTCTCTCTCTCTCAAAAACATATATAAACGCTAAAATAAAATAGGCTTCAGTTTTTAGAGCAGTTTTAGGTTCACAGCAAAACTGGGTGGTAAATAGGTTGATGAACGGCCCTGCCCCCGCACCCACGTGGGCTCCCACTATCGACACCCCCACCGGGTCGCTTGTCTGTACAGTCCGTGGACCTCCGTGGATATGTCATCATCAACCTGAGATGGACACTGGGACTCACTCTTCATGGTGTGTGCATTTTTTTCTGAAGAAAAAGAGACTCCAATTATAGATGTCACCGAGCAAACCACATCCAGGAGTGTCTCCAAACGACCAAAAGACAGAAACACGATGAAGTTCTCCCAGTGAAGAAACCCGGAACCTTCACTGGCCCAGTGCTTCTGAGGGTCAGGCCCGGAGCAGCCGCTTGCGAGGCTGGTTCTGTCATCACAAATCTCTCGTCCTGAGCGAAGGGTGGGGGTTAGTGGGGGCCCTGTCCCCCCATGACGCTGGGCGCTCTTAGGAAGTCACCGGTAGGGCAATTGTTACGGGCTGAGCTGTGTCCCCCCGAATTCATGTTGAAGCCCTGACCCCCAGCACCTCAGGACATGACCGTATCTGGAGAGGGGACTTACAGAGGTGATTGAGGTGACATGAGGTCGCCAGGGTGGGTCCTGATCCCGTGTGACCGGGGTCCTTGTAAGAAGAGGGGATCGGGACACAGACATGCACAGAGGGATGACCCCGTGAGGACACAGGGAGAGGACGGCCGTCCACACGCAAGGAGAGGAGCTTGGGAGGCCCGGCCCTGCCCACGCCTGGACCTTGGGCTCCAGCCCCCAGGACGGGGGGACAATGAGTCTCTCCGGTGTCAGCTGCCTCATGTGCAAACCCTCGTCACAGCGGCCGTGGCAGGTGACCCCAGCGGTGTCTGCAGACATTTCTGACTGTTACACCTGGCGGTGGGGGTGTCCAGGCATCTGGCCGGGGCTGGGCCGCTGCACAGAGTCTGCAGGGCACGGGTGGCCACACCGTGGAGAGCCGCCTGGCACCAAGGGTCAGCAGAGCTGAGGCCCAGACGCCACACGGCACATGAAGAAACCAGTAGAGGGTCTGGAGACAGACACGCTTACACGGACGGCTGACGGTCCTCTCGGCAGAAGGCGCCGGAACAATTGGAATTCTGCGTGAACAATGCGCTTGGAGTCGTAGTTCAGACCACACGCAAAAATCACTTCCGATGGGTCCCAGGTCGAAATGCAGAGTCTGGGAGAAAATCTTGGTGACTCTGGGGTTCAGCCGAATAGACGTGAAAGGAAAAAAAACGAGATACATTGGACCTCACCAAAACGGAGAGATTTTGCGTTCAGAAGGCACCGGGAAGAGAAGGGTGGGAAGAGGGCATTTGGAAACAAGCGTCATCGTGGTGAGCAATTCTCAACCACCAAGAAAAAGAAAACGGCGCAATATCGAGCCACGGGTCAAAGACATAGGGACCCCTCCCCCAAGGGGCACTCGGAACAGCCCATGGCGTGACCCAAAGGAAGCCACGGTGAGACAGCCCCATGCAGGCTGCACTTGGCGGGTCCTTCCAGAAGTGAGCACACGCACGTCGTATGACTCAGTCCTGCTGACAGACGCAGACTGAAGGGAAGGAGGAGAAAGCCTGTGTGCACACGTTGATCTGTGATCCCTGCCAGGAGAGGCGGTGTGGCCTGTCCCTCCCCCTGGGGGTGGACACACAGGGCAGCCACGTGGAGCGCCACCTCTTGGCGTGCAGAGTGAAAGACCGCGGCACCCGCCACGGTGGGAGAGGCTCAGGCTCGGTCTGAGGACGGAGCAGAGAGCTTGATAGGGTGGGTGCTGTGTGGTGCCATTTTGATGGCCTTCCGGAAAAAGCGACGTCTTAGGGACAGAAGAGACACCCATGGTTGCCGGGGCCTGGGGCGGGGAGGGGCCTTGACCACAGAATGGCACAGGGGAGTGTTTTGGTGACGTGGGAACTCTTCCGTTTCTTGGTTTTGGTGGAGGTTATGAGACCATGTATTTGTCCAAACACAAAGAACTGTGGATTTTACTGCGTGTCAATTAAACACTACTTTTTTTCATGGAGACAGAAGTCTAATCCCAGGAACATGTCGCTGGCTCCTGCCACTGTGCCCGCTTGTTCTGTGACTCTGGAGGGGCTTCGTCTGCAGCCTCGCCCATCTGTCCGTCCGGGAAGTGACAGCTCCGTCACGGGAGGGGGACCACCTCTGTCGGCTCAGAGTCCAGCTGGGTGTCCCCATCTCTGTCCTCAGGGTCCCTTACCTCCTGTCACAGCCATCGGTGTTTCTTTGTCCCTGGATGGGCATCGCTACAACTCTGCCCTAACCACCGTCTCTGCTGTCTCTCTGGGCCCCGTCCCTATGTGTCCCCCAAACACCTACATCGTCACACCCGCCCCAGGGCGCTCCTGCCCCGGGAAGGACTTCTCCTCATCGGCTGGGGTGAAATCTTTAACGAAACAACGGGGCTTCCAGGGTGTTCTAGGTGCCATCCGTGTCCCGTCCGACAACCAGATCAGGTGCCTCAGCCCCCAGCATCCCCTCCCCCTGCCGTCCTCTCGGACCCTCTCGGTGGTTCTCCTGAGGGTTAGGGTCTTCTAGGGAATGGACACCAAGACAGGACCCAAGCAGAGGACTTCACTGAGGAAAGGCTGTGAGAGAGAAGGTGGGAAGGAGCCGTGGCCCAGAGACGGTGTGAGGCCAGATGCACACCTGACCCCGACTCAAGGTTGGAGGGGGCGCGGGGGCAGGAAGCCTGTGAGACTGGGGTGCACACTCAGAAGGGCCTGGCAAGGCCTCAGAAGCAAGGCCTCCAGGTGCCGAGGCCTCAGGCTCCGACAGAGGAGGGCGGCCCGGGAAGGGGTGACTTCGGTGTGAGCGCCATGTGAGGTCTCGGGGCACAGCCCCAGGGCCCCTGGTCGACCGCTCCCCACTTTGCAAAGCCACCAGGCCTACAGAAGACTGAACACCACAAGGAATGCATTTTACCTAGAGGCCCCACAAAAAGCCCGACTCCAATGCTGTAACATAAGTACTTTCTTGAGGGACATTTGGACACAGATGGACCCTAAAATGAGTTTCGAAACATTTCAAAAGGTCGAAATCTTACAGAACGTATTCTGTGCCCACAATGCACTTGTGCTACAAGTCTGTGGAGAAACTGACTAGAACATTCACGTTTGGATATTGAGAGCCGTCCTTATGGACATGCTGGGGTTGATGAAAATATAATGTGATGGGCGAAATGTTTTTAGCAGCAACTAATAATGTTACACCCTCTCAGGCCGACTGGATGCAATTGTTAACACTTGACTCTTTTTACCTGTGAAAGCAGCCATTTCATTTTTTAGAAATTATTTAAAATGTTTATTTTTGAGAGAGAGAGAGAGAGAGAGAGTAGAGGGGCGGGGAGAGGGACACAGAATCCGAAGCAGGCTCCAGGCTCCGAGCTGTCAGCACAGAGCCCGACGCGGGGCTGGAACTCACGAGCTCTGAGATCACGACCTGAGCTGAAGCAGGTCGCTGAACTGACTGAGCCCCCAGGCATCCCTGAAAGTAGCCATTTCAAATGGTTCCATCAAATGTCATGAAAACACTGCACGTCAAAGCTAGGAGAATGACTTCAATGAACGAGAGAGAGAGAAAAAAAGGCATGGCTTAAATTAGAGCCTTTCTGATCCCATGATGATCTTATTTTTTCTCTGAAAACCCTGCCACTTGTGAGAAACCAGAGGCCAAAATAATATTTCCCTTCATTTTAATGTGACAAATTACGATGTGTTGTGTCACAACCCAAAATACCAAAAACTGCTTTAACAAACAGACGCTTGGTTCCATCAAACAATGAAAACAGTTGGAAATGACTGTAGTTTGTGCCTAAAATGTAATGTCAGGGGGCATCTGGGGGGCTCAGTCGGTTCAGTGTCCAACTTCAGCTCAGGTCACGACCTCGCGGTTCACGGGTTCGAGCCCCACGTCGGGCTCTGTGCTGACATTTCGGAGCCCGGAGCCTGCTTCGGATTCTGTGTCTCCCCCTCTCTCTGCCCCACCTCTGCTTGTGCTCTGTCTCTCAAAACTGAATAAACGTTAAAAAAATTTTTTTTGTAATCTATTTATACATTTAGGGGCGCCTGGATGGCTCAGTCAGTTAAGCGTCCGACTTCAGCTCAGGTCACGATCTCGCGGTTCGTGGGTTCGAGCCCCGCATCAGGCTCTGTGCTGACAGCTCAGAGCCTGGAACCTGCTTCCGATTCTGGGTCTCCCTCTCTCTCTGCCCCTCCCCTGTGCACGCTCTGTGTCTCAAAATTAAACATCACAAAAAAATTTTTAAGAGGAAAATTACATAACCAAACCAGAAGAGGCAGACAACGATTCCGTGGTATTCCGCATTAATTTAATAAGACCGAACCATCTCTGCCACGATGCGTGTTCACACATCGGCTCAAAAGCGATGTGTAAATACGGAGCTATGGGCACGGCACGCGAACTAGGCCCGTGCGGACACACTTCCCCCAGCGTGTCAATGGCTTTACATAACTGAGGTGGGCGTGTGCACAGTTCAAGAGAATCTCACGGACCCTGGGGAAAGCCCCGGAGCCCCGGGCGGGCTGCAGCAGTCCCACGTGGGTTAGTGGATCAAGAGAGGCCCAGGCACCGATCAGGACACTGGAAAGACACCCCCCCCTCGTGGGAAAGAAGGGCGGGACATGCCTATGCTCTGGGTCGGACGATGAAGTCGGCTGAGACCTGGAGTGAGCGCCCTTAAGGACCTCGTGGAAATTAAGGGTGGCAAGTGGCTGCAGCCAGCAGAGCGGGTGGGTTGCCTGGGGCGCTGGCTGCAAGCCCAGTCGGGCCGCTTTGAGCCGCTGCTGCTATTTGCTGGGTCGCAAAGGTCCCCGGGTCTCGCGCAGGTTGCCCCCGCGTCTTTTCCCGTTGGCTCTTTCGTTCACAGTCGCTAAGCTTCTCGTATCTGTGGCACTACAGCAAAAATGTCAATATTAGCATATTATGACTAACAGGGAAGTGCCTTAAGCTAATCGCGGAGGTCTCCAAATACCTAGAGCAAATATCATCCGACATCATGCAGCCTGGAAAGATTTATCTTGGAGATAAGGGTTACAAAAGAAAACCCCGCTGCCGCGACCTCTGTTTCCCAGTGTGATTGAAGTTCTAGCAAATGCATTGAGAAAAACAAGCATAAGGTACGTGGGTCAGAAAGGGAGAAAGGAAACTCTGACTTTGCACGTCGACATGCGCTGCGACCGAACACGTGGAAAATCCAGACGTCACGAAAAATATCATGAAAATAAAACTCCTCTTAGCGAGATGCCGAGTGCAGGACGGCTCCTCAGAAGTCAAATGCAACAGACACTCAGGAAAGAAAACATTTCACACTGTAACATTTACAATAGCACCAAAATCAAATATCTGCAAGTAAATCTCACGCGTCCTGTGCGAGACCTCGACGCGGGAAACTATAGTGCGTTTGGGGAGCGCTTTAAAGAGACTGAAGTGGGGCGTCTGGGTGGCGCAGTCGGTTAAGCGTCCGACTTCAGCCAGGTCACGATCTCGCGGTCCGTGAGTTCGAGCCCCGCGTCGGGCTCTGTGCTGACGGCTTGGAGCCTGGAGCCTGTTTCCGATTCTGTGTCTCCCTCTCTCTCTGCCCCTCCCCCGTTCATGCTCTGTCTCTCTCTGTCCCAAAAATAAATAAAAAACGTTGAAAAAAAAAAAATTAAAAAAAAAATAAAAAAAAAAATAAAGAGACTGAAGTAAATCAAAGCCTATGGCGCGCTTACAGATTTGAAAAACTCAGTCTTATAAAAATGTAAATTCCTCCCAAATGTATCTCTGTGGATTAAATCACAATCCTAGTCGTCTTTTCCCCCCCTGCTTGGTAAGTTCTCCAATTAAATGAATGCCGTAAGTGGAATGGCCAAGAAACTCCTGAAGACGACCAGTGAGGGGGGCCTCGAGATGTCTGGGCTCGCCGTAAAGCCACAGTGGTTCTGATTATGTGGTACCACGTCAAGGTCAGACAGTCCCTGCAGGAGCGGACACTTCCTGCACCGCAGAGATGTCCACGCCGAGCAATCAACCGAGGGCAGCTGTCTAAACCTTAGATTAGAGGAAGCAACCGACAGCGTGAGAGGCGTCCGGGCGACGTGAATCCTATCAGCAAAAACATTAATCATGCGAGAGGAAGCTTATGAATGAGACTTGATGACACGCAATCGCGTGGGTTTAGGGAACGACCGCGCAGGTGCGGATCCTGTCTGTGGTGACCAGCTCTGACCGGAGCGGTCCCCCTCTTCCTGTGGCTCCCGTGGCCGCGAGCCTTCTGCAGAGGGCAGGACCCTTCTATTTGGTTATCCCTCGCAAGGGGCTTGTCTGCTGCTTGCTTACGTATCTCTGGCGGTGTGTTAGTGAGCTCGGGCCACGTGAGATCGCAGGGAACATCTCTGTGGGTCCCTGGCCGGGCTCCCGACACTGACCTCCTAAAGCCCTTGGAATTTCCTGGGTGACGGGAGCATCCTTTGTTCTCCTGAGGTGACTGTGGGGTGGGGGTGGGGGGCCCGGGTGGGGGCGGCCACCAGAAAGACCGAGACCTCATGAGAACCTCTAGCACGTCGTGGAGTTGATGGTCAGTCAAGCCTACATGGGGAGGAGCCTCCAGGAACAGCCTGGAGACGTGGGGTCCGGCCGGCTTCCGGGCTGGGGAACACACGCAGGTTTGGGGCGAGGGCACGGGAGCCCCATGCCCTTCCCGCACGCCTCCCCCTGACCGTTCGTCTGCAACCCCCAGGCGCCCCTCCCTCGCACACACTGACGAGTGCAAGTGTGCGGCTCCGGGGTCCTGTGAACCGCCCTAGAAAATGGGGGGACGCCCAGGAGGGGAGGTGGGCACCTCTGGGGTACCGCCCGCTGGGTCTCCGTCTCCCTCTGCAGTCATGACTGTCCTCCAGGCTGGCCTCTCAGACTAGAGACCCCCTTGCTCACTGAGCCTCCAGTTTATTTATGAGTCTCCGTGTGGACTCATGGTTTCCTCTTTCATTCAGTGGATTTACCCTGAGGCCCAGTTGTCCCTGATTTGGCCGGAGTGGCCAAATTCGGAGTGGCCTGATTCGGACCTACCTCATCAGGTCTTTGCTTCCTGGTCCCAGGTGCCTCAGGTCGTCTTGTACGTCAGGGTCCAAGCCCCCCCAGGCACTGCCTGCAACCAGCCGTCCCCAGGGGGCCCGGTCCCTGCAGGGGGGCAGTGACCTTAAGAGCCAACATCTGGGTGCCAGTGAGCTTGCTGTTTTGGGGCTGTTGGGGGTCTTGCAGACCCTGCCAGTGGGGAGAGCTGGGGGTGCACAGGTTCCCCTAACCCCACCTTGGCTCCTCTCTGTCCCACCCCACTTTTGTCACAGACTCCCATCAGCCTTAATATATGTAATTATTGGCTGGGGGCGGGGGGAGGGGAGGCACCTGGGTGGCTCAGTCGGTTGGGCGTCCGACTTCAGCTCGGGTCATGATCTCACAGTTCGTGGGTTCCAGCCCCACGTCGGGCTCTGTGCTGACAGCTCGGAGCCTGGAGCCTGCTTCGGACTCTGTGTCTCCCTCTCTCTCTCCCCCTCCCCCAGTCACACTCTGTGTCTCTCAAAAACTAATAAACATTAAAAAATATATATATGTAATTATTTGGCCAAATCCTGTGCGTATCTGGCCTCCCGTTGTCTTTACTGACCCCACCCCATGCACCTGCCTTCTCCCCATAAACCTTGTTGGCTCCAGTCCCCCAGCGGTTCCCCTCTCTGGGGTGCGGCCACCGGCACCTGGGGCCCATCTTACTCTTGTCCGTGTGGTTTCTTCCAGAGACATTCTGTCCTATGCATCATGCTTATTTTGAATAAATAAAAGGCTAAGTTCCCAGGGACATTATAAACAAAGCTGTGCATTTATCAACTGGTTTTCGTCTGTATGTGAAAATAGACGTTAACGCACATGAGTTATTTCCCATCCGTGGCGTCTGTGAACATATTTGTGTAAGTGCGCGGATGTCGTGCAGAGGGCTACCATAAGGCATGACTATACAACATAACGACTTTAAAAAAATTTTTTTAATGTTTATTTTTGAGAGAGAGAGAGAGAGAGAGACAGTGTGAGCAGGGGAGGGGCAGACAGAGGGAGACACAGAATCCGAAACAGGCTCCAGGCTCTGAGCTGTCAGCCCAGAGCCCGACACGGGGCTCGAACCCACGGACCGTGAGATCGTGACCTGAGCCGAAGTCGGACGCTTAACCGACTGAGCCACCCAGGCGGCCCTATGACTTTTATGAAACAAACACTCACGTAACCACCACTGGGGTCCAGAAGTAGAACTTGATCAGTGCCTGATGTCACCCACGTGTGCCCTGATTTGGCAAACGTGTTGGTGTTTTTCTCTCCATGCACTCCTTTCCGTGTCCTGGGCGAAAAGCCTCAACTGACGAAGACAGTGGTACTTGTGACCGTATTGAAATCGGACACTTGTGTTTATTAGAACAGGCCAGGGAGAGAGGGCAGTGAGGGCCTCCGAGCGGGGCAGGGCTGTCAGGGACGGAGGGGGGACGTGGGCGGAGACACCCGGGTGCCACTAAGAAACCCACAGCCCAGTAGGAAGGATGTGCTCTAGGTAATAAGACAGGCGTTCAGCAAGAGGGCATCCAAACGGCAGTCCGCGTACGAGTCAGATGCGTCAGGAGTGTGAGGGGGGCATAAACTGCAGCCACAGGGAGCCCCCCACCTTCCCCCCTCCCCCCTCCCCCATGCCATGGCCGAAAGGAAGGGAGCCGGGCACCGGAGGCGAAAGTTCTCAACCGCTGCCCCTGCCGCGCTGCCCTTCAGCCCTGCTGGCTGGGCTCCAGGAGCCTCTTGTGTCCTTCAAACCACCCCTGAGCCACTGAGTCTTGGCCTCCGCAGCCCAGCAGGTGCCTCGGGTGGGGCAGGTGGGGGAAGGCATGGGGGCTCTTCCTATGGCCACCGCCTCCCAGACCCACCCCCGTGAAGTGGGACGGAGCAGATCTCAGGGGGGCCCTGCGGCCCGACGGGGCCAGGGACCTGTTCGTCTGCGTGCCCCCTGTCTGAGCCGGCGGTCGGGGGTCGCTATTCTGTGGGAGCAGGGGGCCTCCGGGGGTATCTCCACACCCAGGAGGGAAGCCGAGGGCACTCGATGAAGAAGGAATATTCTGCGCCTTTCCAGTGTGTGGACAGGGTCAGGCTGGAGCGGGGGCAGCGTTTTTGGCAAGCGGATGATGGGGACCTGGGACACCTGGGGCCACTGTGGCCAAGGCAGGACAAGCTGGGGACTAACCGCCCAGCAGCCCCTCATCGCACAGGTGCACACGGCCAGTGCCAGCCTCCAGACACTCTCTCCATGCTTGGTCCTTTTAAACTGGTCTGGGAGCTGGAGGTCACAAGGGCGGTGGCCAGGGCCAATCGGGGCAGCGTGGGGGAGGAGAGGGCGGGGAGAGTCCCCCCCGCAAAGATGCGTGAAGCCAGGGGCACGCAGAGAAGGGCAGGAAGAGAGCAAGCCGAGGCGGCCGGCTCATTCGTGCGAGTACCTACTGAGCGGCATTTTCCTGGCAGACACTGTGCAAACCAAATAAAAACAGGGAGGGGGTGGGGCAGGGAGGGTCGGAAGGTCAGGGCGGGGCCCAGAGAGGCAAAGACGCAGACCTGGAAGCCAGAGACCAAGACCAAGGCAGGACCCCGTGCCCGCCCGCCCACCTGCTGGGGTCTGGGCTACATGGCCGCAGACACCCCTCCCGGCAGGTGCCAGCACCCTCTCCTGAGCCCTAGGTGGTGGTGGGGGGGGTGGCTGGGGGTGGGGTGGGGGGGGTGGCGGGGGGGGAGGCAGCGCCTCAGCGGTGTGGCCCCCGCTCCCCAGGAATGGACACAAACGTCTGTGGGCTAAGCGTGCCTTCGGTGCCCGCAAGGCGGTCGTAACTTGTTTGCGACCGGAGCCCGAAAGCCTCAGCCGGGAGGGACAGGTTCCAGGGAGAGGCCAGGCCGAGGCCTCCTTCCTGAGGATGCGGTTCCCCCGGGTGACGTCCCAGGAGGTCAGCAGCTGCTGGCAGCAAAGGCTTAAGGAAAAGGAGAGAAGAAAACATTTTGCCTCCACTTTCCCAGCCCCGTCAGGGGTAATGAAGCCACCTGGACCCCAGGGTAGGGCCTGAGCTCATGACCTCCGGTCCCTGTCTCCCCAGATGCCCTCCCCGTGACCAACCCGGCCCTGACTCCTCCGGGAAGCCGATGGGCAGTGGTGGGAACCCACCTGGGCCTGATCTGGAAGCTCCGGAAGGATCCAGGACTGAGCTCGCTGCCCTCCAGCCCCTCCAACCGCCCTCCTGGGGGCCACCCGGAAGGCTCCCAGCTCCCCTCCATGGGTGGCCACAACATAACTCCGTGCAACCCTGCAGGGGTGCCAGCCCCCCTGCCGTCCTGCCACTGCCTGGGGTCAGGGGTCATGCCATGGTGTTCCGGCCCCTCTCCTGGGCTTCTGGGTGGGGCCGGGGGCTGGAGTCTGGCCCCCTCACTAGTGTGCCTTTCGCCACCCACCCCGGCCCCCTTTTGCTTGAAGCCCCCACCCCCAGCCTCTTAGCACACTCACCTGGGAAACACCTCTCCAGACCTGACCTGCTGCTCTCGGAAGCCCTGACCCTCTCACAGCAACGCTGCCCCACCCCCAGCGTCCCTCCGCACGGGGATTCAGGTCCCAGCAGCCCAGCTGGCTCCCGTCCATCCTCGGCAGACGCCCAGCCCCATGTCCCGCTCCCAAGTCCCCTCCACGCTTCTGTCGCCATGGCGCACCACGTGGGGAAACCACGGAGCCCCCAGCGTGTGCCCCCAGCTGACCACAGCCACACCGGTCCACTTGCCCAGGAAAGACCCCAAACACCTCACCCCTGCCCTGAGCCCTACCCCCCCCCCCCCGCGTGTCCCCCTCCCAGGGAGGTCGCAGGGGAACCCCAGTCCTCGGCCCCACGTCCACACACCCACCCCGTCATCAGCACCTGTGCCTCTGTCCTGCGTGAGGGAGGAGTCTCTCTCCTGCTGTCTGGACGCTGCCCATACAGGGCTCCGTCTGTGCTCTCCGCCCTTCTCTGACACCCATGCCTTGGTGACCCCTCGGTCACCTGGCCTCCTCCCTGTGGCTGTCCATCACTGCCGACCCTGAGCCCCGGGCTTGGCACCCTGCTCTGATGACATCCCCGGGACTCTTCTCCCTTGGCGGCCACCTCCCCGCCCCGCCAAGCACACCTTTCCGCCCCTTCCTTACCTCCTTCCTTCCTCCATCTCATTCCCAGAAACCCGATGGGCGCCTCTGGCTTCTCCCTCCTCTGCCCCCGACACTCTGGGTGCTGGGACACCCCCTCTTCCTGCCAGCCTTCCGGAGAGAGGTGGTGTTCCTTGGGCTCCATGTTGGCTGTCACTGCCGGGCCCCTCTGCTTCCACAGGGCTCCTCCCCAGGTCCCCATGTGAGGGCTTAGCCCCGGCCAGGTCGGACACGCAGGGACCCCCGGCTCCTCCCGCCCGCCTCGCAGCACATCCAGTCTGTCACCAAATTCTTTCATCCGCCCCAGCCCCAGCCTGCACGGTTCCCACTTCTGTGACAGCCTTGTCCCCCGCCTCCCCCCCACCGTCCTCGAAGCCCACAAAGCAAGCCCAGTCCCTCCCCTGCGAAGCCACCCCTGGGCCTGGGGGTGAGGTCAGCAGGCCTTCCTCCTTCGCTCCCTGCACCTGAGCTGCCCGGACGTCCTCTGGTTTCCCAGACAAGCTGCGACCCCGTGCCACGAGGGTTCTGCTCCCTCCCCGGGAACACGCTGGTTTTCTCCGCTCTAACTTACAGCTGGGCAGACAGCTCTGTTCGTGCTGCCTAATCCTCGAGAGGACTCGTGTTTGGGGCACCTTCTGCCAAAGTCCCCCTCGGTCCCCTTGCACCATGGGCAGAAGACCGCCAGGTCACGGAGCAAACCCTCCCCGGCGGTGTTGGCACGGGGGGGAGGGGGGTGCCTGGCCCGCCAGGCAGCGCCTGAGTGGGGCCCCCAAAGCTGCCAAATCCACCCACCCCCATGCCCTGCTCGGCCCTGGGACAGAGGCTGGGCTGGAGCCAGACAGGTATTTTATTGAAAGTTCACAGATACAAGAGCTCTGAGCAGGGTCACAGCTTGGAGGAGGTGGGGTCGGAGAGGAGAGAGTGAGTCCCCAGATGCTGGCAGCCCCCCCAAGCCGGGGAGCTCCCACAGAAGCCCTTCTTGCTGGGTGTCGGGCCAGAGGGGCCCCAGGAGCCTGGGTGGGGCACAGGAGGGCGGGGCGGGGGGCAGCCGCTGGAAGCCAGGGTGCGGCAACACAGGGAGAAACCCAGACCCCGGGAACGGGCAGAGGCAGAGAGGGTGGGCTGGCCCGAAGCTCGCTGCCCCCTTACTGTGCGGACCTTCTGGCGGCCTCGCTGCCCGCTTCACAGCTTCGGGGGGGTCCCAGGGCCCGCGCCCTGCTCCGCCCCACCCACACCGCATCCCGTATCGCGTCGGTCATGACAACGGATGTGTCTCGGGGCTTCGTCTCCACGGCCGGCGGCGCCCGCGGGGTCCTAGTAGTCGGTGAGCGGGTACCGCAGGAAAATGAAGACAAGGATGATACAAGAGGCCGCCAGGGCAGAGCTGGTGATGTTGAACAGCCGGGCGGTCTTGGCGTCTTCCACTGCTCCATTCAGGTCATTGAGAAGCTTCTTGTCTCGAACCTGCAGCCAGAGGGGGGAGGTGAGGCCCGAGGCCAGAGACCAGGGAAAGGCAAATACGGGTATGGGGCACCTCTGCGCGGAGGGCACCCGGGAATTCTTTGTAGTTCTTTTTGCAACTTTTCCATGTCTGAAATTATTTAAAATAAAACAGGACTGTTTAACAATATTGTACTATTCGATTGAAAGTTACTGAATCAAGGAGGCGGGGCGGCGGGGGGGGGTGACACCTGGGTGGCTCGGTCAATTAAGCATCCGACTCTGGATTTCGGCTCAGGTCATGATCTCACGGTTCATGGGTTCGAGCCCCGAATCGGGCTCTGCACTGTCAGCGCAGCAGCCTGGGATTCTCTCTCCGTCTCTCTCTGTCCTTCCCCTGCTTGAACTCTCTCTCTCTCTCTCTCTCTCTCTCTCTCACACACACACACACACACACACACATAAAATAAATAAATAAACATTAAAAAAAAGAAAGTTGGCGAGAGCAGATTGTAAGTGTTCCTACCACCAAAAACCCCACCAACCACAAAAACAATAATTATGTGAGCTGGCAGATGTGCTAACGAACCCTCTTGTTACGATCATCTTGCAGGATGTACGTGTATCGAATTGCAACGTTGTGCACGTTGGACTTCTCCAATGCTGTAGGTCAACTGTAGCTCAATAAAGCTGGGATTGACAAATGAATTCACAAGATAAAGGAGAAACTTGGTCTCAGAGAGTTATATGATCAGCCAATGGAGGTTGTAAGTGTGCCCTAGTCTGAGCGGCTCCTTAATCTAAAATTCACAGGGGTTACCTAAGAATAGGCACTAGACAGAACAGGCAGCGGGCCCCATGGTCTCTGGGAAGGGATGTTAAGATACAGGGAAGACAGTGGGCAGAGCTGGACCCATTTCCAAGATTCTCTGGTTGTGAAGAGGTGTTCCCAAGGAGGAAGCCACCCTCACGCAGGGTAAATCCTAGGATTTCCCTCTCTTCAGCACGTTCTCCCTCCACAAAGTCCAAAGAAGCGTAGTTGGATTCGTGGATGGATGAGAAGGGAGGGAAAATAGAAAAAAATGATAGTGCATGGGTCATATGGATGGATGAGATGACATAAGGGATAACAAGGTGAGAGTGAGCAAGGGTGAGTGTGAAGACAGGTACATGATGAATGGATGCACATGGCTCAGCTAGAGGAGCAGTGGAAAGAAGGGATGCTGTCAGCTTGAAGGATGAGTGGATTTATTGGTGTGCTGGGTCAGAGGATGGATGGCTGGCTGACATGTAGAGGTGGTAAGTAAAGCAGTGAAAGTTACTGGGGGGAAGTAAGTTTAGAAGAATAGTTAAGTGAACTGATGTACAAAATACATGGGGATGGGATGGGGCAGAGTACGAAGGGAGAAGGAAGCAAAATGAACATGTATAAACACAGATGAATAGAGGAGTGGGTGACTATTTGAATGGGTTGAAGGGAATAGAGGAGCAGGGATCAATGTATATGGGATGGTGAATGGATGGATGGATGGATGGATGGTGGACAGATGGATAGTTGGTTGGATGGATGGATGGATGGATGGATGGGTGGATGGATGGATGGATGTGTGCGTGGATAGATGGATGGTAGATGGATGGTTGGTTGGATGGGTGGACGGATGGTGGATAGACGGATGGATGGGCAGATTGATGGTTGGTTGGATGGATGGATGTGTGTGTGGATGGGTGGATGGGTGGATGGGTGGATGGATGGATGGGTGGATGGATGGTGGACAGATGGATGGTTGGTTGGATGGATGGATAGATGGATGGGTGGATGGATGTGTGTGTGGATAGATGGATGGTAGATGGATGGATGGTGGATGGATGGATGGGTGGTGGATAGACGGATGGATGGACAGATGCATGGATGGATGGATGGATGGATGGATGGATGGATGGTGGACAGATGGATAGTTGGTTGGATGGATGGATGGATGGATGGGTGGATGGATGGATGGATGTGTGCGTGGATAGATGGATGGTAGATGGATGGTTGGTTGGATGGGTGGACGGATGGTGGATAGACGGATGGATGGGCAGATTGATGGTTGGTTGGATGGATGGATGTGTGTGTGGATGGGTGGATGGGTGGATGGGTGGATGGATGGATGGGTGGATGGATGGTGGACAGATGGATGGTTGGTTGGATGGATGGATAGATGGATGGGTGGATGGATGTGTGTGTGGATAGATGGATGGTAGATGGATGGATGGTGGATGGATGGATGGGTGGTGGATAGACGGATGGATGGACAGATGCATGGATGGATGGATGGATGGATGGATGGATAGATGGATGGGTGGATGGATGGATGGTGGATGGATGGATGATGGATGGGTGGGTGGATGGATGAGTGGGTGGATGGATGGACAGATGGGTGGATGGATGGCTGGCTGGCTGGGTGGTGGATGGATGGATGGTGGATGGATGGATGGATGGATGGATGGATGGATGGGTGGATGGATAGATGATGGATGGGTGGGTGGATGGATGAGTGGGTGGATGGATGGACAGACGGGTGGATGGATGGATGGCTGGCTGGATGGTGGATGGATGGATGGATGGATGGGTGGATGGATAGATGGGTGGGTGGATAGATGGATGGTGGATGGATGGGTGGGTGGATGGTGGATAGACAGATGGATGGATGGACAGATTAATGGTTGGTTGGATGGATGGATGTGTGTGGATGGGTGGATGGGTGGATGGGTGGATGGGTGGATGGATGGATGGGTGGATGGATGGTGGACAGATGGATGGTTGGTTGGATGGATGGATAGATGGATGGGTGGATGGATGTGTGTGTGGATAGATGGATGGGTGGATGGATGGATGGTGGATGGATGGATGGGTGGTGGATAGACGGATGGTTGGACAGATGGATGGTTGGATGGATGGATGGATAGATGGGTGGATGAATGGATGGTGGATGGATGGATGGGTGGGTAGATGGGTGGATGCTGTTGACATTCAGAAAGCAGGTAGTGGGCAAATATGTATATACAAAACTGACACAATACCCGCCCCCCCAATCAATTTTTTTGACTTCCCTGTCACTGGGAAGTCCACAACCTCCTGGGCCCACATGGAACAACCACCATATCATTATATCTGCTCCTCGTCTCCTGCCCACCATCCCTGCCCTGGTTCAGGCCATGTGCCCCCTTTCCTGGACACCACACTGGGACCCTAGCTTTTCTCTGCCCTGGGGGTTCTCTCATCCTCTTCCTTCAAACCGGCTGCAGATTTCATAGCTCTGGTCATATCTTCCCTTCTGGGTCTTCCACATGATGACATCCAAACCCCTCACATATTTTTCCAAATCCTTCACTGCATGGCCTCAGTCTGGCTTTCCAGGACTGTCGTCTTGCCCCCAGAGAATATGGGGGCCTTGCAGTTCCCCCCAGATCACCCCACCCTCATGTCCTAGTTTATATCTGGAACACCTCACCTGCCCTTCAGAGCCCAGTGAAGATGATGCTTCCTCCCGGAAGTCTCCCACTCTGGACTCCAAACTCACCCCAAACCAGGAATGAAATATTCTTTTTCTGAAACACCATGACACTTATTCCACCTTGAAGGTGCCCTCTGTCCACCTACCCCCTCGTACAGCCCTGTCTGACCCCTACAGTGGCCGGCCCTGCCTCGGCACCAGTGACAGCAAGATGGAGGGATGGGTTTGGTTGGGTGGGCAACCATGCCTGGGGCAGGGGAGTGTCGCAGACCCAGCTGGCATCGAAGTGAACGCGCCCACGTGGGTGGAGACAGCGGACGGACAGGCGCCCGTGACAGGGACACAATGTCTGCTTCACACCCACCGAATGCCAGCCTCTGCCCCGCTCACGCGTGCTGACTTGGGCGTTGTTTTCATTTCTGTTTGTTTTGTGAGCAGACACAGGAACCAGCTCAGAGGAAGGTGGTTTGTGAAGAGCTCACCCCTCTTCAGGGACCAAGCTGGGACTTCAGCCGAGGCCTTCTGACCCCAAGTCCGTTAGGCGCCCTTGGAAGTGCCCATGACTGGCTGCAAATAGCGTCGGGTGCAGCAGGCCAGGAGACAGCTGGATGGACAGATGGACAAGCTCCCAGGTGCAGAAGCCCGAGCCCGCCGCTCCTGCACCCCCTCTGCCCAGGCCAGAGACGGCTCACCTTGCACACTCCTTCCCCAGAAGCCCCGGGCCTTTCTGCCCTGGCTGTCCCCCAGAAAGGACGTGGGGGAGCAGCCCCGGGGTGGAGGCAGCGTGATCTCCTTTCTGCCCCTCAGAAGGACCAATTCCTGCCCACCCCGTCAGAGCACAAATCCTGCACCATTCAGAAGTCTGTGACCTACCTACAACCTGCACCAGATGGGCCTGCCCTGTGCCAGCCGGCGCCCACAGCCGAGCCAAGGGGAAGGGGGGGACAGCTTCCGGACAGGAGCCCACGCGGCCAGACCCGTGTCCACAGGCCATCGTCAGGGCACGGCAAGAGGGCCCCAGGGGAAGCAGAGCGTCACCAGCTGCCCCCACCACGGTGCCCTCTGCCTGGTACTGTTCCGTTGGGGCCAGAGCTGGGGTTGGCCTGGGGGCCTTCACCCCTAATCCCCAGGGGCCCTTCCCGACGTGCTTTCACAGCACACACAGGCACACGCACGCACACATGCGCACAAAGTCACGTACCACTCACCCACACAGTCACAAATATATGCACACTCACGCACGCACACGCGATGCAATTAATTACATGCACACCCACACCTGTATACACTAGCACACATATGCACACCCATACACACGCACACTCACTTGTATACATGCACACACGCGAGTCCACACATAACACACTCACGTGCACAAATATACACACGCATTCACATCCACACACTCATGCACACATACAATTACACTTACACATCCACACCTGCACACCTATGCACACGCGCATTCACACCTACGTGAGCACACACGCTCGTGCATCCACGCACACTCACACACACTCACTCACACCACACAGGCCCCACATGGCAGAGGCCCAGAGCTCCGTGCACCAGCCTGGAGGCGAAGGTGTGCCTGGCGGTGGGGGACGCTGACGAAGAGTCAGGAGGTCGGGAGAGCCAGGCGGCTGGGGCATGTGATGCCAGGGGCAGGGGTGGGGCTCGAAGATGAGCAGCGGCAGAGCTGTGTTCAGGCTGCTGTCCTTCCCCCCTGCAGCCTCCCTGGCCCAGACCCTCCTCTCCCTGCAGCCCCCCATCCCACCGCTGCCCACCCCCCTGCCCCCACCTCACCGGGCGGCTGCAGTCGGTGATGTGCACCTGGCCTCGGACACGCGAATCCAGGGACAGTGACCTCTGACTCTACAGGAGCCAAACCCGTCCGGAGTGACAGGGAGGAGGGTCCTGCTGCTTGGGTTCCAACAGCCCTGGCTCTTTAGTTCTTACACACTTGCACGGGGCTCCTCACCTCAGATGTGAGTGGGTCACAGCCCCTTCCTGCAATCTGGGCCCATTTCTTTCCCCTCTGCCCCAGGGACGTGGGGTCCTGTCTGCCTGGCACCCTGCTCTGCTCCCAGCCGGCTCCTCTCCCAGCAGTCAGGGGCTTCCCAAAGTTGTACGCACTCAGGGTTTGGGGTCATGCCTCTCTCCCCCTGGACAGCGCCCCCTCCCCGGCCACCAGGACGGACGTCTAGAAAGAGTGTGGGAGAAGGAAGGCAGAAAGCAGTGACCTTGTCCACCGTGGTCGGAGACCCTGGCTACCGTGGCCTCCTTCTGAAGGTCTGCCTGGTTTCAGGTCCCCCTGTGAGGGGCCCGAGCCGTCCTCCTGCTGACACGGGAAGGGTGCTGAGGGTCTGCATCTGTGTGCTGGCTCCCCCCACTCCCCGAGGGCCCAGGGGCAGCTACATCTGAGTGTAATTCCCACGGCCCAGAGGACAGACCGAGCCCCGAGTCTGCACCTTGAGGACTAAGCTGGCTGTGTAGAGAACCCAGTCCTGCGGCCCCCGAGCCCTGTCAAGACGCCCTGGAAGCTTCCGCAGCCCAGGATGGGGAGGGCAGCCCCTCCCTGCGGGCTCAGAGCTGGCCAGCATCCACGTGTCTCCGGATCCCGCGAGGCGGCCCCCACCTGCCGGGACCCGCTCCTCTGCCCCCCGCGCCCCTGCCCGGCTCACTTTGAGGGAGTAGGCCAGTGCAATGAAGCCCAGGCAGCAGAAGTTGAGGTAGACGAAGTTGAAGATGGACCACAGGTAGTAGTCGTTGACCTCGGTGGTGTCCGGGTAGACCTCGATGACCGTCGTGGGGTTCGTCATGGTCTTCTTCTCGGCCAGGTGTTTGCAGGCCTGGGGGGCACCCGAAGCCCGCATGCTGTCCGTCTTGCTGCTCTTGGATTCCATGGGGAACAGGGTGGGCGCCATGGGGGGCGATGCCGAGGGCTCAGGGGCCGGGGCCGCTGGAGCCTGCAGAGCCGGGGGCTTGGACACGCAGGCAAAGCAACCCTTCGGGGAGCCTGCCGGGGGCCTCGGAATCCAGAAGGCCCCGTCCAGGGGGACTCGGGCTTCCTGGGCGCCGTCCGTGGTGCTGGCCGGGGCTCCCAGCGGGGCTGGGCACTGGCCTGGGCCCTGGGCCTGGAGGCGGGGGGAGAGGAGGAGGGAGCTGGGTCCCGCCCGCCCTGCAGGGCTCGCCCCGATGTCCTGCAGCATCTCCCCTGCAGACTCCCGAGCAGCCCCAGAGGAGCTGGAAATCCCCACCGAGGCCGCCAGCCTGCCACCTGCCTCCCCCACCCGCCCCAGGCACCCCGGTGCCACAGCCCTTCACAGCAGCCTTGGCAGGAACATCGGGGGCTTTTCATCACTTTGCCATCTGCGCACAAACATTCACCCACTGACACACAACAGCACCCCCCCCCCCACCCCGTACCCAGCAACGCCCCAACCAACACGCTGTTGCAATAAACACAGCACGCCAGCGTCCCAAACACCCCGGTACACGCACAGGGCACACAGACCCACAATGACGGTGTCTCGGCCACCATCTGGCAGAATGAGCAGAGCCCTCTGGGGCACCTGCACGCTGACGCCCCTAACACATCGGACACCAAAGTCTCCCCAGACCCTGGGCACGCTGTGCGCCGAGATGCCAGGGAAAAGCCCTGCCCTGTGACACGCAGCTTGTACACACACAGCCACACAGGATCCGACGCAATCGCCCAGGGATGGCAGCGGGGCGACTGCAGGGGCTCCAAACTCGCGCACGCCGTCCCCGCCCCCAACCCCGGCCCGGCCCGGCCCGGAGCGGCCCCGGGGCCCCCAGCACACGCTCCCAGGGAGCCACCCAGCCCGCGCCACAAACAGACGCGCAAGGACACTCTGCCAGACGAGCACCCCTCCGGCCAGGCACCGAGACGCTCGCGCCCTGCGCCCCCCCCCCCCCCGCCAACCCCCGCAGGGGTCTGTGGCCATCGCCCCGCCGCCCGGGGCCGCCGGGGTCTGAACGGCCGCGCGGACGGCGCGCCCTCACCTGCTGGCGACTCCTGGGCGGGCAGGCGGATCCCTGCACCGCGGTCCGCGCGTCCTTCCGCCGGCCCGCGGCTCGCTGTCTGCCCGGCCGCTCCGCGTCCCGGCGGCCCAGCCTCGGCGGGGGGAGCACGCGGGGCTGGCGGCGCCGCTGTCCCCGCTCCTGAGCTCCCTCCGCAGCGCCAGGCCGGCCGCGCGGCTGCAGCCCCAGCCTGACTCACGGCGCCGGCGGCGGCCGCAGCCACCTCCCCGCCTCCTCCCGCCCGCAGGGTGGGGGCCTCAGGCACCGGCCGGAAGCCGGACCCTGGGGAGGGGGCGCAGAGCCGGCGGGGTGAGGGTTGTGGGGGGCTTCGGGGCGGGTCCTCCCACAGGGCCACCCGGTGTCCTCTCCTTCTGTGTCTCCCTCGCCTCCCTCCCTGTCCCTCCCTCTTGCTGAGCCCCCAGGCCCACCCCTGTCTGTCTCTCCAGGAGGGAGCCCCTTCATCCTCCTGCTGTGCCCCTCTGCCCCACCGTGGCCACCGGCATGGCTGTCTGAGCCCTTCCCCTCCGCTGCCCCCTCTCTGACTGCTGTGTCCCTCCCCTCCCCACATGTCCATCCTTGCCCCTCCTGGAGTCCTGGCCTCACCAAGCACCCAGCCCACGCAGAGCCCCGGTACTCTGGCCCGTGCCCCTCACCCAGCCCAGCCCCCATCTGCTCTCCTGTTCTCGTGCACCCCTCGCCAAAACCAAGCCCCTCGAAGGCCCCAGGTCCCCAGCTGTAGCACCTGCCTGAGCAGGGTACACCTCACTGAGCCCCCATCCCGTTACCCACCTCTGCACAATCCTGCCACTAACCAGGTCCCCAGCCCCAGAGGCCACCAAGTCCAGGCCTTCCCTGAGCCGTGCTGGCTGGCCCCATTGTGGCCCTGTCCTTTCTGGGCCCACCCTCGTGGAAGCTCCAGACCCCCTTTCCCCAGGTCTGACCCACACAGCCCAGCCCAGAGCCCCGAGCCCCACCTCCTGAACCTGCATTCCTCATACAGTCCAGTCTCCAAGGCCGTGACCTCTCACCTGTGTGTCCCCTCTGCCCATGGGGCCAGATGTCCTTGTCCAAGCCCTTAATGATACTTATCTCCTTGGAGACAAGTCCACTCAGCTGCCCATGCCTCTCTGCCAGCCCTGCCTGACCCACCTGGGCCCCTTCCCCTGCAGATGCCCCTTCCCCTAATCAACACCGGCCCACCCAGCCCAGCCCCTTCTGGGAGCCTCCATTCATGCCACACTCTCTCATTCCTTCTCACACTTGTCCCCAGCTGACCTCCCCTTCCTGCAGAAGTCCCAGCGGGTCCGTCTGCAAGGGAGAAGCCGCGGCCCTCTTTGCCTCTCCCGGAGCCCCTCACCTCACCATGCAAGTGCCCTCCGAGTTGGGTTCTCTTTACCAACCCACCAGCCTCCACAGAATCCAAAGCCTCCAAAGCCCCCCAGAAGTTGTGTCTATGCACCGGGGCCCCAGGTTTCCTTCCCCAGCTCCCTCCAAGTCCCTGTCCTCCTCTGAGGCCCTGACTGCACCCAGAGCCTCTCCAGTCCTAAAGCCCCCTTTTCCTCCGACCAGCTCAATCTGGTCAATCCGCCGTCTCCACGACCCTCTCTCCTCTGAGCCTGGGCCTTTCCAGGGGCCCCTTCTCTCCTGGAGACCTTGCCCGCCTCTGGCCCAGTCCTCTGCCAACCCCCTGCTCTCCCCGAACCTCTGTGTGCTATGAGCCCTAGGCCCTCTCTGAACCCTGGACAGGCCCCACCCCCTCCGCAGCCCTCCCTTTTCCAGCCCCGCCCCCTGGCCTCCCGGGCCCAGCCTCATCCATGGCCTCAGGAACCCCCACAACCTCCAGGAGGCTGACAAAACCCTCTGTGAGTGGGAGGGGTCCCAAGCACCAGGGCCACCCTCCATCCTGGCCCACGCCCTGGGCACAGCTGGACCCAGACCAAGAGCCCCCAGGCATGAAGGTGACGGTGACTGTGGGGGGACCAGGATTCAGTTCTCCTTCACGCGACACCCACTGCCCCCTTGCCAAGGGCCCTCGCTTGGGGGCACCTGGACCCCCAGGCCTCAGGAGGCGCCTGACCTAAGGTGTGGCCCGCCCTCGGTCTGCAGCCACACTACCGGGTCCCCCGGGGCCCAGCACTGCCTCACCTGCCCCAGGCCCCGCCCCACGCCGCTCTAGGCAGGCAGGCTGCAGGCAGCGGCCAACAGAGCTGGTCTGCACAGGAGTCCTCCTCGCCCCCAGGGGGCCTGCTCCAGACTGCCTTGAGGCTGCCTCCTTCTGAGGACCCCAGAACCCAGGGCGCTTGGGGGAAGGGGGCTCCAGCCCCCACGGGCCTCTACCCAGTAGGCGAAGGAAGGGGCTCGATTTGGGTGGGGTGTCCTCCAGGCAAGGGCAAGAGGCAGGAAATGCCCACTGGAGCCTGCGGTGCTGATGCAGAGCCCAGCAAGCCCGCCAGGAAGAGTGCCAGGCGCTGAGCTGGGCACCCCGTGGGTCTCCGCCAGGCCCCTGGCGAGAAGTGCCCTGTTATCACCCATCTTCTAAAGACACACCAGAGGCTTAAGGTTGGTTGGACCGTAGAGGCTGGACCCGAGCCCGGAGTCAGACTCCGGAATCCGGAGGACGCCGACCAGCAGCCCGAGCCAGCCAGCCATACGGTCCTGGCTCTGGGCAGGGGCGTCAGCACCCCAACGGCCGGTAGGGGCTGGAGGCCCAGCCTGCGCTCATCGCCGTAGCGTCGGGGGAAGGGCCGGGGGCATCCAGCGGTGCTGGTCCCCAAGTCCCAGAGAGGGGATGCGGGTGGCGTCCCGGCCCAGGGCCAGAGCTGTGTGGCAAGCGGCACGGCGGGTGGTGGGAGACAGAGCCCAGGGCAGCCGGCAGGAGCCGGGCAGTGGTGCAGAGTGCGGCCTCCCTCCCGGCCCGCCCTGACGCCAGGCCTCTCGGCGCACAAGGGCTCGGATGAGGCGGCCTCCCCGGCAGCCTTGCCAGGCCCTGCGGCTCTGCGACTCCAGGCTCCCCACTCATGTTTCAGGTGTGTGTTACCAGCCTCCCTGCGATTCTAGCTGAATGTCTCTTAAAGGTGCCAGTGAGGGCTCAGTTCTGGGGTGCGGCCCCCTGACCCCCCTCAACAGCCACGTCCCTGAAGGCTGAGGGGGTACGGTGCCGCGTGAAACGTTTGCCGTTTCTTCACACCTGCAGGGGGTGGGCGTCCGGCAAGGGTCCAGAGCCACTGATCCCAGCTGCTCACAAACTCCTGTTCATCCCTTAAAACCTCCTGGCCGTGCAGCTGCATCTGGGTAGATACTCCCGAGGGCCCCTCAGGGAACGCCAACAGGCTGGACCACCAGGAAGGTCACGCCACCTGAGGGATTCCTAACTGGGACCCCCGAGCCGAGGTCTCAGGACCCCAGGCTGGCCTGCTCTGGTGCTGGCTTCGCACAGAGGCTGCGTTCAGGTGCTGGCTGGGAGCCCCAGGGGGAGGCGGGGTGCCCTTGCCATCAGCCCCACGCAGGCGCCTGTCCTAGACTCTAACGGGTGTGCAGGGGGACCAGGGAAGTCCAGGGCCCCGCTTCTGGCAGAAAGCGCGGCAGGTGCTCACCTGGACCACTCTGAAAGCCCCGTCCTGCGGTCTCCCGCCAAGGCCACATCCGGCTGGTCACAGCCCCGGGCCTCACTACCAGCCCGCTCCCTGCCAGTGGCATCTCAGCCTCGAGGCTGGGCGGCAAACCAAAGCCTCCAGGGTCCCTTGTGCAGGACAGGGGGGCTGGGGTCTGGGAGCCAGGGCACCCCCAAAGGCCCCCGCTCCGACCCCGCCCCAGCCCAGCTGTGAGTCAGCCCTCTGAAACAGCCTCACACTGGCCACACCAGCTCCTTCCCACGTCCGCATTCAGAACCTCCCTCCCACCAAACACGACACATGCCAACACAGAAAAAAGAGGCCCAAACAACTGTATTTTCACATCAACATTGGCTCCCAGCCGCCAGAGACGGTGGCACCAGCCCCCTTCCCCTTTTTCCCCAACCCTGAACCCATGAGCGCCCTCCTGGACGAGGTCAAGCCGCAGGATGACCCACACGTGTCACAAGGCTGGCTTTGGTCTCTGAGCCCCTACCCTTCCAACCCCTTCCTGCTTGTCCTCGGGCCTCGGCTGGCCCTTCCTCGACGGGCCCACGCAGAAGCACGGGTGGGGCTGCGGCCCCAGGCCGGGCAGAGGAGGAACCCAGAGAACAGCCTGGCACAGGGTGTGGGCTCAGTCCAGAGGCCCTGCCTGGGCAGCCATGCCCCCAGGGCTGGGGAGGCGGGGGACGACCCGGGGGACGGGTCCTGGGATACAAAGGGGCCGGCTGCAAAGCGGGGCCCGGTCTTCCGAGTTAGTGCAGTGGCTCCGTGCTGATCAGCCCACGGCTGCTGCCCGCACCCGGCCCTCTATCAGACAGACAGACAGACAGACGCACAGACGGGCGTGTGGGCGGGACTTCCACAACCAGGGCTGGGGAAAACCGCAGAAGAAATCAGCGGGCCAGAGCCGGGGTGTGAGTGTGAAAGTGTGTGGTGGGGCGGCCAGGAGGGCGGGGGCGGCCGGCCTCCTCCTCCTGGACTCCCTCCTCCGCGGCGGGCGCGGGGGCTACAGCCTGGTGGCCTCGGCCAGGCCCACCCGGTTCTCGTCCCGGTCGAACACGGTGTAGTAGCGGCCGATGAAGACGTCACCCAGGATCCAGAGTGGCCCACCGGGCGGGGGGATGTCCATACCCATGAAGCCGCTCAGGCATATGGTCCTCCCGCCCTGCGACACCTGGGACGGCCCTGGTGGTCAGCGCCCCGCCCACCTGCCCCTGCCCTGCCCCCCAGCCCCCGCTGACCTCGAGCGTGTAGGCCTTCGAGGACAGCTTGTGCCCTGTGCCCTGGTGGTCAGCGCCCCGCCCACCTGCCCCTACTGACCTTGAGCGTGTAGTCCTTCGAGGACAGCTTGTACCCTTTGCCCCCCAGCTTCAGAGTGACCTCGGGCAGGGTGGACACCTTCTCGCAGGGGATCATGTACTGAGGGAGGGAAGAGAGTTTAGGTGTGGCCGGCGGGGGGTGGGGGGGTGGGCGGCATCCTGCCCACACAGCCGGGCCCACTCACCTCGCCCTGGATCAGCGGCACAGCCCCAATGGCCTTCTGCAGCTCGCGCACCTCGTCCACGGGGCCCACCATGAGGGAGGTGCCCGTGTCCAGGATGGCCTCACAGCCCCCCTTGCACAGAGTCAGGCTGGTGCCCACGTCCACCCTGAGGGGGAGGAGGTATGAGGCCCCTGGCTGGGCTCAGGGTGGGGCCGGGGGGGTGGTCAGTCCTACCACCAGGGCCGCCTGGGACCCCCGCCTTTTCAGGACCCTCTCTTCGGCTGCGGGTGGAGGCGGGCTGGGGCCCAAAAGGCCAAGAGCACGTTAACAGCCAACCGCCTTTGACATCACGAGCAGGGCAGGGCCCGAGCCCAGGGGCCAGGGGCTCAGCTGGGTGCCAGGAGGTGGGACAGGCACCCAGGGCCAGGGGGGTCCAGGGCCCAGCACCCCCACCGCAGCCTCCCAGCCCCGAGAGCTGGAGCTGCTCAGAGGCCTGCTGCGGGGGGGCTGGGAGGGGCCCCACACTCACTGGTCCATGTGAACCTGCCAGTATGCCTTGCGGGTGACGTTCAGGTAGGACAGGGAGCCCTGGTAGTACTTGGAGTCCGTGCCACCCAGCATCAGCTCACCCCCGGGCTGCGCGTTAGGGTCCCTGGGAAGAGAGAAAAGAAGAAGTCGGCCGCCCTTGCCCCTCGAGCACGGGGGACCCCTGGAGCACGGGGGACCCCTGCCAGCCCCCACACCAAGCCTCCGGCCTGAGCGTCGGGTGCCACCGGCACCAGCTGGAGCCAAGTCAGAAGCAAAGGGTGAAGGGTGGAGGGGGGGGGGTGCTCTCCGAAGACCCACAAGGATGGAGGGATCCGGAAGGGAGGGGACTTCCTTCTCCCCAAGGGGAGGGGCTCCAATCCCACACCCCGTGTAGCCTGCAGGCCACGAGATGCCGCCCAGACCTCAGGCGCTCCTGGTCTGCCAGCGGAAATGGGCCAGGGTCAAGGCAGCGGGCAGACAGGGAAGTGAAAGCTAGGAGCCCAAGGAGGGGACCCTCCTCTGCGTGAAAACAACACAAACCAGGGAGGGCTTGCAGGAGGTGGCGCCGAAGTCAGCTCACTCCTGCCCTGGGGCCCGTGCACCTGCTGTTCCCAGGGACGCTCTCCGTCCACATCCTCACCCAACTGCCCCCTACCCCCACATCTCTGCTCAGCCTGCGCTGAGCACCCTCCCACCTCCAGACCCTTCTCCAGACTTCGTGTTTGAGCTCACGGTCTTCTTCCTGGCCGGTCCCCACACCCAGAAAGCACCAGGCCAAATGCGGCCCTCCCTCTACTACCTGTGGCCTCCAGCCCTCCCCCTTGGCCTTCACCTCCTATCACCTCCGAAATCCCAGACCACGGCCTCCTGCCTGCTCCCCACCCGCAGCCCTGCCCTACCTCCCTGCCCCTGTCCGCCCACCCAGGGGAGCCACAGCACCGCACTGTCCGTCCCTGGGCCTGGGACTGGCCAACCTCCTGGGTCCCCTCCCCCTGTCCACCCACCCTGGGCCCGAGGCTTCACAGGAAAAGACCAGCCTCCAGGGGTGGCTCTGCCCGGCCCGGCTGCTGGGTATTTACACCGACCAAGCTCTGATCAAGGGACAGAGCGCAGCACCCAGGCAGGGGCCAGGCTGAGGGCAGGGTTCGAGCTGGCATTCAGCCAGAAGGGCAAGTGGGCAGGCTCTGGAGGGTGAGGGCTCTGGGGGGGGGGTGGTGGCGGCACGGTGACCACCGGTGGTCGGCAGGGTTGCCCGCTCACATGCTGCCCACACGTCCAGGCCTGGCACACCCCCATCAGGGCCTCTGGCACCGCCCTGAGGGGAGAGACGAGGCCCCTGCATGTAGGTGACCCCACCCTCCGTGTGGGGCAAGGGCCACCGGGATGGGGGCCTTCTCTGCGGCCGGCACAGACACACTGGGGGCTGCTTCCAGATGGCGTGATGGAGGCCGCGCTCCACACCAACCTTGGCCCATGGCCGCCTCTAGCAGCATCTGGCACTCAAGGCCCAACTGGGGTCACCTCCCGTGGAAAGCCCCCAGAATCCTCATCTCCAGAGGCCCTGCTTCAGGTTGGGGCCCAGGGCTTTGTCCCCTCTAGGCCATCAGTGACCCAGGGGCCACGTCTTCCTCTCATCAGGCCCAGGGAAAGCCGGGCTGACGGACCCAGGAGGAGTTGTGGTGACTCCCGACCAGGGTCCGGTTCTCCCCAGGCGGCCCGCTGAGCAAGATGCTGGACCCGTAGCCCAAGCCGCTCCCGGTGGGAAGCCCGGGCTGTGCGGCTACCCGGGGGTCTGCAAGAGGGTGGCCACTCCCGCCTCCGGTCAGAGGTCAGAAGCTGCAGCCCGGCGCCTGGAGGGTGGCCAGGGAGGTGGTGGCCCGAGCCCCCTGCAGTCAGCCACACTGAGCTGGGAAGCGGGGTGAGGACTGGGGAAGAGAGGGGCCCGGCCCTCCCACCCCACCTGTTCAGGTAGAAGGAGAAGATGTTCTTCTCCACCAACTTCTGCTTCATCAGGTTATCGAAGACGGGGAGCACGTCGTCAACGGAGATACGGGGGTAGGCCATGCCAAGAATGCCGTCGAACTTGGCTGCGATGAAGGTGATGCCCGGCTGCTTGATGGCCTCACCGAAGATCTGCCTCTCCACCTTGACGCCAGCCACGGTCGGAGTCTGGCAGGGTACCTGCAGGCCGGAGGGGGGTGGTCAGCGGGCCGCAGGGGCCTGCGGGGCCCGCCCCCAGGTCCCGCGCGTCTGCTCACGGCCACAGCTCCAACACCCGCTCCGTCCCCACGGAGCGGCGGTGCTCGGCCCCCGCCCGCCACTGCACACCCAGGACCTGAGACGGGCAGAGGGCCCGGGAGAAAGGCTGGCGGCACTGGTGGGACAGGGACGTGGGGTCTGTGCTGGTCGGGGCACCGACTGAGTTGGGAGTCGGCTCAGAGGGCTGGGCTCCGTGCTCGGCTCTGGCCTCCTGGCCCCCTCCCCCCGCCGGCCCAGGCCTGCTCCTGCCCTTGGCCTGCTGGAACCCCATGACCCAACCCCATGACCCAACTCAGCAGACTTGAGGCCACACCGCCCCTCCCCCACCGCGGGCCAGGCAGCTGACAGAGAGGCAGAGCAGGATGTGGGAAGAAATGTCTGTTTGGGGTTGACACCCTGCGACACCGGGAACAGGGGAGCGTGGCGGGCGACATCCTGTTGTGGACCCACAGAGTCCAGGAGGAGGGGACCCTAACAGACAGTCCAGACAAGCAGGCCCTGGCGTGCCCTGCAGCCTCCTGGTCCGGCTGGGGCTTCGGGTGCCCAGACGGCCCTCCTGGCGTCCTCCACAGGGGCTCTGGCACACCTCAGCACCCCCCCGACCGGCTCCCCTGCCTGGCCGCCGGCCGCGAGGCTGGGAGGAGGCCGCACCGCCAATCACTCGCTCGCCTGCCGGGTCCCGGTTCCACACCCGCGCCCCGGCGGCTCCACGGGCGTCGAGACCCTGGCTGGCCCGCTCTCCCCGCTTCAACGCTCAGCGGCCCGGCCCTGCGGTGGGGCCGGGGTCACGGGGAGCATCCCAGGGCCCAGGAGCGGCCTCGCCACAGACTCACCGACACGGTGTCCTGGCTCAGGTACCCGGAGAGGCTGCCGGAGCCATAGTGGATGTCGAAGGACGTGCCATTCTTGACGTACGTGCTGGACTTGCCGCTGTTATACTTGTTGTGGAGCCCTGCGGGCAGAGCCACCGTCAGCCCGCTGCCCCCACCAGGCCCTGGGCGCCTGCCACAAAGCCCCCCCCACCCCCGCCCCCGCCAGCCTGGGCCTCGGCCAGCGGTGCTCTGGCCTGGCCTCCTCCATCCTTGGCCACCCCGGGGCCCCGCCCAGACACCTGGAAAGCGGGGTGCCCGGGGAGGGCAGAGGGGCCAAGCGCGTCTGGTGGGGCTGAGAGCTGGAAGCCGCACGTCGCCCAAGAGGGGCTGAGGCAGGGCCACCGAAGGCCCAAGGCCTGGCCTGCTGGCCCCCACGCACGGGGCTGCACCTGAGGTAGGGCGGCAGGGCCTGGAGCCCGGGGGAGAGTGTGCGGCCGGCGGGGGGGGGGTTGCATGCGTGTGAGGTGGCGGCCAGGCCACGTACCCACACCCTGGGGCCCTCCCCTCCCTGCCTGCTCCCTTCGGCCGCACGAGGCGGAGCTGTGACTCACAGCAGGCGATGTCCAGCAGCTTGCAGTGGATCGAGGGGACCCACAGGTTGGCGGAACCGGTGTCGAAGACGACCGTGAAGCACTGTGGGGGCGTCCCAATGCCGATCTCCCCGTAGTACTGGGCCTGGGCAGGGGAGGGGCGTGCCTCAGGGCCGCGGCGTGGTGGGGGGCATCCCGTGTTCCCGCTGGGCCACAGAGGGACCACTGGTTGCCTTGGGAGTCAGACTCTGGAAGGCCCAAGTCTGAGGAGACACGGGAGCCTACCCCCTCGCGCCCCCTCCCCCCCAGCCGCTGGTCCCCGTACCCTGGAAGACCCCTCTGCCTCACAGATCCAGGCCCAGAAGGGGAGACTTCTTCCCCAGGATGGGAGCCAAGTCACAACTCGCCTCTGGGACCTCAGTTCCCACCCTGCCCTTGCCCCACAGGGCCAAGCCTGGAGGACTTCTAGGTGGAGGCATGCGAACGGCCAAAGGGAGGAGGTGCACCCTGGAGACAGACAGTGTTGGCTCAGAGTCCCTCACTGCCTAGACTCCCTGCCTTCCCTGCTCTGAGCCTCAGTTTCCCCATCTGTACACAGTGGAGGAGGGCAGCCTGAGAAACCCAGGGTACTTGGCTCAAGGCTCAGGTGACCATGAAGGGGGCACACGCCCCCTGAGCCTCAAACCTCGTCGTCGATGCTCTCATAGGTCAGAGGACACGGGGGCTTGGATGTGAGATACGAGCTTGAGGCCCCCCGGGTCCTGCCGGCCTGGGCGCCCCCATCCCCTGAGAGGCGGCCTAGACCACAGGTCACCATGGGATTCCGGCTCTGGTCCCTGTGGGAGCCTCTCTGCTGCCACTTGGCTCCAGGGAAAACCCACAGCTGCTGCCTCATGACCAAGCAGAAGTGTCCAGATATGGGGGGCTGGGGGATGACTCAGCAAATGTGTGTGTGTGTGTGTGTGTGTGTGTGTGTGTGTGTGTGTGCCTGAATTGGGGGACCAGGAACCGGTCAGTCAGCACCCCCTCCCCCCCCCCCCCCCCGCCGAGTCCAGTCACATGCCTGTGAGGCCACAGCTTCCTGGCACTGCTGGGGCTCTGGCAAGAGAGGACAAAGGCTGCAGCCACCTGTCCCAGCCACAGGTGGGCCAGAGGTTGGATGGCAGCAAGGAGCGAGGTCCCCAAGACTCAGGGGCAGGAGAGACAGAAGGATGCCCACCCGGGCAGCCCCAGAACCTGACCCCAGAGGCGGGACCAGGCCGGGCCAGCTCTGGCATGCTATGTAGCTTATAAAACATCCCTCAAGGAGCACGGGGCAGGTGCAGGGCTGGCTGCTGGCCAGAGGAAAGAGGTAAGGAGGCGGAACTGGGTCGCGGGTGGCGCCAGGCCTCCCGGCGGGACAGGCACCCCCACAGAAGCTCCAGGGCAGTTAGTTATGCCTGGGCGGGCTGGCCCACATGACCCACGAGGACCCCACAGCCTCTCGGGGCCTGACGCAGGCTCCTCCGTGCCCAGCGGATGGCCCTGGGCCCAGCCCGGTGATTTGCAGAGGGTGGCCCTGTCCCACAATCCCACAGACCGGCCTCAAGAACAAGGTGGCTTCTGGGGGGCCTGGGTGGCTCAGTCAGTCGAGCGTCCGACTTCGGCTCGGGTCATGATCTCGCAGTTCATGGGTTCGAGCCCCGCATCCGGCTCTGTGCCGACAGCTCGGAGCCTGGAGCCTGCTTCGGATTCCGTGCCTCCCTCTCTCTGCCCCTCCCCTGCTCGCACTCTGTCTCTCTCTCAAAAATAAGTAAACGTTAAAAAAAAATTAAAAATAAGAAAAGAACAAGGTGGCTTCTGAGGTCGGTGATGGTCAGCGGGACGCAGAGGGAGAGGTCAGGGACGGGCCAAGGGCACCCCAACCCACCCTCACCCTACACAAGCAGGCCCTGCAGGGGAGCTGTGCAGACCCCCCAGGACACCGTGCGAGTCCTCCACCTGGCAGGGGTGACAGGAGGGGCACCGCAGGGGAGGATGTGGCTGAGCAGAAGCCCCCCCCCCCGCCCCTGCACCGAGCAGGGGGGTTCAGCAAAAGCGTTGCTTGCTAAAGAGTATCTCGTGCTGGCTTATCAGTTCCCGTCAAATCAGTGTTTGCCACCAACCGGGCCCCCGCCCCAAGTGGAGACCCCCATACTCACGTCCAGGTAGTTCTTCAATATCTCGGGAATGGGCCCCCCAGTCACAGTGGGCACTCCTTGGGCGTATTTCGAAATGGGGCCCTTGGCAATCAGATCTTCCACGGGGCCCCCCAACTCCGACATGGTTCGACGCACAGATGTGAACTTATGCAGCGGGATTCTGTCAAGAGGAGGGGGCCCGTCAGGGCTCGCCTCCCCCTCTGCACCCTCAGCCGCCAGGGGCTCCGAAAGCGCCCGCCCCATCCCCGTCCCCCGCTTTGTGTCTGCTCTGGTCTCTTCTGGGACAGTGGCCCATGGGGGTCTGTGAGGACATCGGCGTCACAGGTGACCCATCCGCCTGGCCCTCTCAATCTGTTCTCCACAGATGCCATGCAGAGAGGTCCCCACTTCCCCTGTGTGGCCTCTGGTTGGCCGTCTCCTGGCCACCAGATGGGACTCAAGACTGCCACCTCGGAGAAGCCCTCCTTGGCCATCCCTCATGTGACCCCGTTTCCCTCCGGGGCCCTCTCCAATGCTGTAGTGAATTTATTTACTGCTGGTCTGTGCTCTGTCCCCACCACGGTACAGACCCCAGGAGGGCAAGGACTGCACTGGAAGGCTAGGGGTCCGTGCTCCCGGGTCTGCCTTCCTCGGAGATGCCCCAGGGTACCCCCACGGGCAGCCCCTGGCTCCCAGCCTTGGCAGTCTGCCTGGGCAGAAAGAGCACGGGGTTGAGGTCAGGTGTCCCGGTTCCTGTGCCTGAGGTCCCTCCCCCACCCGGACCCTTGGCTCCTCCAGGCCTTAAGCTTGCACCCCTGCTTCCATGGTGCAGGGGTGGGGCAGGAGAGCAGACCTGAGAAAACTCACACACCTGGATGACAGGTCCTCCCAGCCCAGGGGATTTGGGAGTTCAAGGTCACGGCTGGCCCTTCCCAGCAAGCCAAGGGCTGCTTCAGAAGATGGGGCTCTTGCCTAAGACCAGATAGGCCGTAAAAGCCCAAGGTTCTTGCTTGGGGGGGAGAGGGGCACGCCCTCCAGTAACCCAGGAAACAGGTGCCAGGCAGTCCCAGAGGACGGGGAGGAGGTGTGAGGGGCTCTGGTTCAGCTGCCCAGCTCCAAGCAACCCAGGTTCAGTCCCCAACAGCCACGCATCCCTGGAGAGGAGGCCTGTGGGTGGTGTCAGGGGAGGGTCCATTCGGGGCCACATGCCCCCAGGCCACAGCCCATGGTGCAGCCCCTTGGCAAGGCTGAGTCCCACTGCCCCCGCCCCCCACCCCCCCCCCAGCTCCCACAGCCCTATGACCTCACCCACCTGCCCCTGGGCAAAAGGCCCGCCTTGGAGTTGGAAGGACGCCTTCCCAGGCCCTGGGGCAGGAGGAAGGGGGGCAAGGGTGGGTGCAGGAGCAGAGGGGCTGGCCCACCACACCCCTCCCCAAGCGGGGGGGGGGGGGGGAACTCAGGCTGCCTCGCGAGAGTGGGAGTGGGGGATGGAAGCACCCTCCTCGGCCTGGCTGGCCCACAAGGCCTAGGGTTGGTGGCCTCTCCTGGTACAGGGGGGGCAGGCCCTAGAGACCTGAAGAAGGTGTGGTCCTCACTAGAGCAGAGGGCACAGGTGGAGAACCCCGCAGGCCCGTGCCAGCTGCGCCCCTCACCCGGACCCTCTCCTTAGGCTAACTCCCTACTGTATCTGAGACCCCCGGGGGCCCCCAGCGCCCAGAAGGTCTCCCGAGTAAGAGCCCAAGACCCAAACCAAAGGCGACCATGCCCAATCCACAGCTGGCAAAGGGCAGGGGGAGAAGCGGGAAAATGACTTGCCCAGATACACCTGGGTGTCCAGACTTCCACACAGGTGGGCCTTGAGTACAGGTGCCGCAGCCCCACCTGTCCTGGGGAGGCTCGTCGGCCTGGGTCTCCGCCATCCTCCCTCCCGCCGCCTCCTGCCCCCCCCCCCAAGGCAGACTCCATGGTGGTAGAGAAGAGGGGTCCCCGGGCTGGCGGGGGACCCCGGGTGAGGCCCTGCAGGAGGCCGCGCGGCCGGTGCAGCCCGCATTCCAGAGCGCAGGGCGTACGGAGGGCACCGGGGGCGCGGGGTGCACGGGAGGGTGCACGAGGGAGGGGTACACGGGAGGGGCGGGTACACGGAGGGGTCGCGGGGTGCACGGGGTCGCAGGGCCTCACCTGATGAGCGCGGCGGTGGACGCGGCCAGCAGGCCGAGAACGAGCAGCAGCACGCTGGGGGGCTGCATGGTGGCGGCGGCCGGGTCGGACCGGAGCGCCCAGAGGTCGAGCGCTTATAGCCTGGATGACGGCGCACTTGGCAAAGTCAGCTGACCGGACTGTTTGCACCCGGACCGGTCACGCGGGCCTCGGCCGGCGTGCGCGGGGCGGGGTCTGGGCGGGGCGGCCCCGGCCGCGTTCCCGCCGGGCCCGCGCACGGCGCTCGGGGACGCGCACGCAGGCCTGCCGGCGCAGGGGGACGCGCGCGCGCGGGGCGGGAAGGTGGCTGCGAGCCCCAGCCGCGGGGACCGGGCGCTGGGGTTCTGGGCGCCGGCGGCCGGGGAGCCTCCGGAGCCTGGGGCTCCGTCGCCGCCATAGACACGCGGGCTGTGCGCCGCGTGGGGCCTCGCAGCCTTTCCGAGGCCCCCGCTCCACCTTCCTGCCCCCGCACTGCACCTGCTGCACCGCCCTCCTCCCCTCCCTCCCACCGTTCGCCCAAGCTTCTACCGCTCTCACTCTTCTCTCAACCCTGGGGTCGTCCGGACCTCATCGCCTCGCAAGTGTCCACCTGTCCTACCGGGGCCACCCTGCATCCTGCTTCCTCTGGGGGGGCCCACTGGCCCTTTCCAGGCCCCATCTCAAAGGACACCGCCCAGTGGGATCAGATGAGGAACAGGTCTCCCACCTTGAGCAGCTCAGGTGGTTTTCGCCAGCCTCGGAGGGCTGAGAGAGTGAGTCCCTCGCTGGGGCCACAGTGACCCGCTGACCTCCAGGGCCCCGCCAAATCACCCAGTCATGCCCAGCTTGCTGTCGGAGGGCAGGGCCACATCCCGCTTCTCCGCCCTCACTCCCAGCCAGAAGGAGGACCAGGCATGAAGGAGAAAAGGAGCTTGGATGGGTCATTTCAGAGAGGGTCCGTGTCAAGAAGGAAATAAATCAGAGGAATGCGCTAGAAAGTGACCATTGTTGAGAGCAGGCCTCTCTGGGATGGTGATATTTGAGCAGGATGGGAACAATGAGGAACTTTCACAAAGGGACTCCCCTAGGACACTCTTTCTTGAGTGCCCCGCTTACAGGGGGCAAACAGGTTCTGTGACCCCTGAATAAATCAGGACCCTGACCCCAGCCAACACCCTCCCACCCGGCTTGGCCTGATGGCCACAGATGAGTGCCCACTGCCCTGCCTCCATACTCAGCAATTATACACAGTTGACCTGGGCTCATCGTCTGGTGCGGTGCCGGATATGGGGACTCAAGCCAGGACCGAAGCAGGCAAACATCCTGCCCTCAGAGTCTGACCAAGGCGCGTGGGTCCAGGCCTTGCCCCATGCAGGCCCAAGCGGGACCCTTGCACTGGTCACTATCACCTCCCTCTCCACCCTCCCCCCCCTTCCCCCCCCCCCCCCCCCCCCGGCCGACCGCTGTCTTGGGAGGTCAGCTGGGCTCTGGATGGGCTGGACGCCGCCACAATCACTTGAAGGTGGTCCCAGCTGGTGTCCCCCTGGGTCCCAGTGCCCACTAGCGGACAAGACCGTGTGTGTCCCATGATGCTCAGACACAGATGTGTGAGAAAAGACACCTTCGCAGGGTCCCATCTTCTTTACCCACATTTACAAGGAGCATTTACAGAAGCATTTACAAGGCCGGTGAGGCCAGCAGCCGGTGTGGACAGGAGAGGCAGAGTGGCTGGTCAGAGACGTCAGGGCGTGACCAGTAGTCAGTTGTGCCGGCCTGAGACCCTTGGCTTTCCCCTGAGGACAGTGGGGAGCCGCCGGTGGCCCTGGGCGGAGAGACCGCGTGTCCATCCGTTCCATAGGCCACGAGGACGTTGTGTCTGTGGTGCTTGTTCCCACGATCCCCCAGCACCCAGAGCAGGGCCTGGCATGTGCCCACCAACAGGCGTTGGCCCTGAGTGGTGCTGGCTGGCTCCTGGCTGGTTTCTGTGCCCCTCCCCCACAAAGCTCTCCGCAATACCCTGCCTCCCTACCTCTCCAGCACCCTGGAGAGGCTCGGGGTGGAAAGGGAGCGGAAGAGGCTGCCCCCAGGCCCTGCGGCTGCTCCCCAGAGGGCAGTGTGGGGCTCCATCCCCCGGTGGGCGGTGCCACAGGACCGCGTGGGCTGGGATCTGGGCTGGGCTGGGATCCACGGCCGGCACCAGACGGAGCTGTGTCCCCACCTTACGCAGCTGCCCTGGCCCAGGGCCCTGTGTTCCCTAAAACCCTGTATAGCCTCAGCCAGGTGCAAGGGTCCCGAAGAGGGCCCCGTTCCCTGCCCCTGCCAAAGGCCGGGAGAGGCACTCCCCTGTTGGACCAAAGGCAGGGGGCCCAGCACAGAACTACAGGGCCTAGAGGCATTTGGTGCCCACTGACGGGGGGGTCCAAGGCAAACCTGGTGGGAACAGGTCTCCCAAGTCAGTCCAGCGGGTGTGTGTGTCCCAGAAAGCTGAACCCAGTGAAGAGTCCCGCGCGTGGTTCTGGTGTCTCTGGCTCCTAGTGGGTGGGGCCACGGTCTGGAGACTGTCCAGCCCGACGACCCTGGACTCTAGCAGGGAGAACCAAAGCCCCGACGGGTTGGGTGGGCCTGGGTGAGTCAGAGGGTGAGAGCGGTTGGAAGCCACTTCCCTTCTTTTTTTTTAAACTCAAAAAAAAAGTTTTTTTAAATGTTTATATTTAAGAGAGAGAGAACACACACACACACACACACACACGTGAGTGAGGGAGGGGCAGAGAGAGGGGGTGACAGAGAATCCCGCACAGGCTCTGAGCTCTCAGCACAAAGCCCGATGTGGGGCTCCAACCCGCCAACTGTGAGATCATGACCTGAGCTGATGGCTGACACTCAACCGACTGAGCCACCCGGCCTCCCAGAAGCCCCTCCCCTTGACCTCCTCTCCCAGGCCTCCCGGGTCAGCCCCTCCGGGACCTTAGGCACCTGTCTGTCTGTCCCCCTCACAGCTGTCCAGCACCTGCCACAGGCCAGGCACTGCTCTGGGTGCTGAGGAAATGTAGGGGACAGCACAGGGGACTCGGGACACAGGGAGGACTCAGCAGAAATGAGGAGGAGCGAAGGGAGGAGCTCCTGAGAGCAGACTAAGGAGGTGATGATGGGTCAACACACTGGGCAGGAGCAGGCTGAGCGCAGCGGGTGGGGACCGAGAGCGAGCGACGGTCCCGGGGCCAGAGAGGGGCTGCCCGGCCGGGTCACTCTGCTGTGCGGCCACCGGGAGGACCTTGTTTGTCTCTGAAGGAGGCTGAGCTGCAGGGAGCACGGTTGAGGGGCAGCAGCTGCTGGCGGAGGTTGGAGGCAGCCAGGGCTGAATGTAGACAGAGACTACGAGCCCCTCGACTCTGAGAGGCGAGGAGATCGAGAGGGAACGACAGCAAAGGAGACTGGGCAGGAGCGGCCGGAGACGGGAGAGACCAAGAAGGGACAGCCTGGAAGCCGGACGAAGACCAGCCAGAGGAGGTGGCGGCCGGCCGTGTCAGCCCCACCGCGGACCAGGTGCAGGTTGGGATTGCACGCCGACCACTGGATTTGGCAATCTGACCTTGAGGAGAGCAGTTTCGGGGAGGGGCTGGGGTGTAGTTGTAAAGATCCAGTGGTGAAGACAGAGGGGTGTTGACACAGAGAAGCCAAGTAGACGGCGGGGACAGCAGGGTCCCACACACTGAGAGGGACGGACGTCTCCGTAAATGGGCAGGTGGATGGGAGGATGTGGGTCTCCCCCTCACAGCATGCACAGCCATCCATTCCAGGGGGATTTAAAGACATAAACAGTCAAGGGGCAATCCCTGAGGGGGAGGAAGGCGGAGAAGAACATCTTCGTGATCTTGGAATCACGGGTTTCACCGACCGAGATGTGTTGTTTAAGTAGGAAATACAAAAAATGAGGCCAAACCTGCAAGAGACGTTATCGAGATAAGACGACAAACTGCACACGGAGGAACATGTTTGTAAAATACGCCCCTGGTAACGGACTGATGTCCAAAATGTGTGAAGAACTCCTTTTTTCTTGATATGTATTTCTTGGAGGGGGGAGCAGGGAGGGAGGGGCAGAGAGAGGGGGACATAGGATCCCAAGTGGGGCTCTGCACTGGCAGCAAAGAGCCAGACGTGGGGCCCAAAGTCGCAAAGCATGCGATCGGGACCTGAGCCGAAGCCGGACGCTCAACCGACTGAGCCCCCGCTCCAGGCACCCCAGACCGTTTAAAACTCAACAACAAGAAAATGAACAACCCGTTAAACAATGGGCAAAGACCCGAACAGGGACCTGGCGGAAGAAACAAGAGTGCAAATAAACCCATGAAAAGATGCTCACGTCAGGGGGGAAATGCACATCAAAACGACGAGATCCGACTCCACACTTGTTAGGATGGCCAAACCCCAGCCAGCGACAGCACAAAACCGAACTTACGCCGACGTTCCGTCAGCCATCACGCTCCTTGGCATCGATTTACCCAAAGGAATTGAAGAGGTATGTCCACATGAAAACCTGCATGTGGACGTTTATAGAAGCTGTGTTCTTAATTGCCACAACTTGGAAGCAACCACGATGTCCAAGTAGGTGGTGAATAAACCGTGGTCCGTTCAGCGTGGAAACAGAATGAGCTACGAACCGTGAAAAGACAAGGAGGCATCTTAAATGCACCTTACTCCGTGCAAGAAACCAATCGGGTGCCCCAGACTGTGTGAACCCCACGCTATGACGTTCTGGAAAAGGCAAAACCAAGACAATAAGAAGTCGTCCTAGGTCGGTGGCATCTCTTCAGGCCACATCCAACCGAAATGCACCCAGCCACCAAGTCGGGGACGAGGACGCCAAAGCCTGGAGAAGCTTGTCCCCAAGGCTGTGGAAAGGACGAACGATTTGTGACAAAGTCACACGATGGGGGCTCAGGTCCTCGAGAATGAACGAATTAGCATCACGTGCACCGCGAGGAACCCCTCAAACCCCACTGCACCCGTGGCCCTTCTCTCCCTCGCCCCCCACCCCTCAGTTAAAGGAGGAGGAGGGTGGGGCGCCTGGGAGGCTCAGTCGGTTGAGTGTCTGACTTCAGCTCAGGTCATGATCTCACAGTTTGTGAGTTCGAGCCCCACGTCGGGCTCTGTGCTGACAGCTCGGAGCTTCAGATTCTGTCTCCCTTTCTCTCTGACCCTCCCCTGCTTGTGCTCGGTTTCTCTCTCTTTCTCAAAAATAAATAAATATTAAAAAGTTTTTAAAAAAAAGGAGGAGAGTGGGGACTCCCCGCTGGCTCTTCTCTGCCTTGGTCTCCCTGCCCCAGGCCAGGGTCTCTCGGGGAGGCTCTGAGACCCCCCCAGCGGCTCCCCGTGCAAAGCAGGCTGGAAACTGCCAGGCCCTCCCTCCCACTAGAGTTCTGGGCTTGCACTTGCGGCTTCCTGGACCCCCCCCCCCCAACCCCGGCCCCGACGTAAAAGGAGGGTCTGCGGGTCCTGAGCTCAGCCCTGGAGCTGGGGGACTTGCCAAGGGGCAGAACCCCAGGGAGGGGATAATGGTTTTCATTAGGTCCCTCCTCCCACGGGGCTACAAGTGAGCCACTGAGATGCTGAGTCATGCCTACTCTGCTGTCTTCCCGTCCTCCATGCCCTGCCCTGCCCTCCTCCTGGGCCTGAGTCAGCCCACACTCAGCCCTCAGAGCCGGCTACACTGGCCCTTGGGAGGAAGGTGAGGGTGCAGCGCCCTGGGGCCCCAGCCACAGGCCCGTGCTCTTAGTTCTGGAAGGGCTGTGTGGGAGGCCGTGTGAGGGAATTAGCTTCAGATCAGCTGACCTTGGACAGCTTGTGGGGGAGGGTGGGAGTGGCTGACACAGTTAGGCGGGGGGAGGGGGTGCCCAGGCACAGGTGAAGAAGTGGGGGTGGGGTGCCCAGGCACAGGTGGAAGGAGGAGGGTGCCTGGCACCCCACCCCGACTTCTTCACCTGTGGCACAGTTAGGGTCCCAGTGGCTCACAAGTCCTCTGGAGTAGACCCTCCCAGCCCCAAGGGTTGAGCCCCGAGCCGTGGTCCTCCTCCATCATGGCTGCCCTGGGGAGGTGGGGTGAGGGGCTGGCGGCCACATGGGACCTTTGGGGGTCCCCAGCGGCCCAGGGGTCAGGGACCTGCCTCAGCAGCAACCCCAAACCTGGAATCACTGCGTGCAGACTCTCTGGTCCTGGAACTCGGTTGGGGACCCCTGTTTTTACTCTTTGTCAAAACCCACCGTACTGGAGGGTGCTGGCCACTGTGCGACATACACACTGGGGTGAGCAAGGCAGCTGCAGACCTGCCTTCCTGGGGCGGCTAGACCCGGACCAAGTCCTCAGCCAATAAATGGCCTAGTATGGGCCGAGGGACAGCTGAGGCTGCGGCTCTAAAGACGAGGGCGGGGCACCCAAACCCATAAAATATGCAGGAATAAACCCAACCAAAAAGTTAAAGGTCTGTACGCCGAAAACTACAGAAAGCTGATGAAACAAGCTGAAGAAGACCCCAAAAATGGGAAAAGATTCCATGCTCCTGGATAGGAAGAACAAACATTGTTTGAATGCCGATACTACCCAACGTAATCCGCACGTGCAATGCAATCCCTGTGAAAATACCAGCAGCATTCTTCACAGAGCTAGAACAAACAACCCTAAAATTTGCGTGGACCCAGAAGAGACCCCGAATAGCCAAAGCAATCTCGAAAAAGAAAACCAAAGCAGGAGGCATCACAACCACGGACTTCAAGCCGTATCACAAAGCTGTCATCATCAAGACCGTACGGCCCTGGCCCAAGAACAGACACCCAGATAATGGAACAGAATACAG
This sequence comes from Neofelis nebulosa, assembly GCF_028018385.1. Taxonomy (NCBI): domain Eukaryota; kingdom Metazoa; phylum Chordata; class Mammalia; order Carnivora; family Felidae; genus Neofelis; species Neofelis nebulosa. The sequence goes on along the minus strand of NC_080791.1, from coordinate 114,211,524 downwards.
AACCCAGAAATGGACCCACAGACGAATGGCCAACTGATCTTTGACAAAGCAGGAAAGAATATCCGATGGAATGAAGGCAGTGTCTTCAGCAAGGGGTGCTGGGAAAACTGCACGGCGACACGCAGAAGAATGAACCTGGACCGCTTTCTCACACCAGACACAAAAATAAACTCAAAATGGGTGAAAGACCTCAATGTAAGACAGGAAGCCATCAGAATCCTCGAGGAGAAAGCAGGCAAAAACCTCTTTGATCTCGGCCGCAGCAACTTCTTACTCAACACGTCTCCGGAGGCAAAGGAAACAAAAGCAAAAATGAACTATTGGGGGGCACCTGGGTGGCTCAGTCGGTTAAGCGTCTGACTTCAGCTCAGGTCATGATCTCACGGTTCGTGGGTGTGAGCCCCACATCGGGCTCTGTGCTGACAGCTCAGAGCCTGGGGCCTGCTTCGGATTCTGTGCCTCCCTCCCTCCCTCCTTCCCTCCCTCTCTCCCTCCTTCCTTCTCTCCCTCCTTCCCCCCCCTCTGCCCCTCCCCCGCTCACACTCTGTCTATTCTCTCTCTCTCCAAAATAAAAAAAAACATTAAAAAAATTGTTTAATGAGTTATTGGGACCTCATCAAGATAAAAAGCTACTGTACAGCGAAAGAAACAATCTGCAAAACTCAAAGGCAACCAGCAGAATGGGAGAAGATATTTCCAAATGCAACATTGGATAAAGGATATACAAAATCCATCAAGAACTTGTCACACTCAACACCCAAAAAACAAATAATCAAGGGAAGAAATAAGCAAAAGACAGTAAGAAATGGTCAGAAGACATCCAGATGGCCAACAGACACATGAAAAGACGCTCCACATCACTCATCATCAGGAAAATACACATCAAAACCACAATGAGATACCACCTGGCACCCGTCGGAACGGCTGACATTAACAACTCAGGCAACAACAGATGTTGGCGAGGATGCGGGGAAAGGGGAGCCCTTTGGCAAACTGGTGCAGCCACTCTGGAAAACAGTATGGAGGTTCCTCCAAAAACTAAAATAGAACTACCCTAGACCCGGCAATTTCGCTACTAGGTATTTATCCAAGGGATACAAGTATTTTGTTTCGAAGGGACACAGGCACCCGCAGCCCTATCGACAATAGCCAAAGGATGGAAAGAGCCCAAATGTCCATCGAAGGATGAATGGATCAAGAAAATGTGGTATATACATACAATGGAGTATTACTCGGCAACCGAAAAGAATGAAATCTTGCCAATTGCAACTATGTGGATGGAACTGGAGGGTATTATGCTAAGTGAAATTAGTCAGAGAAAGACAAATATCATATGACTCATATGAGGAATTTAAGATACAGAACAGATGAACATAAGGGAAGAGAAGCAAAACATAATATAAACACAGGGAGGGAGACAAACCCTAAGAGACTCTTAAATACAGGGAACACACTGAGGGTTGCTGGAGGGGCTTTGGGTGGGGAGATGGGTTAAATGGGTGACAGGCATTAGGAGGGCACTTGTTGGGATGAGCACTGGGTGTTATGAGTAAGTGATGAATCATTAAATTCTATCCATGAAATCATTATTACACTATACGGTAACTGGCTTGGATGTATATTTAAAACGATAAAAATTAAACACGAAAAGAAAGGTGAGGAGGGAGCTTGTCTTCAGGACAACGGCGAGGTGATGAACAGGGGCTGGCCTGGGAACAGCGCGGGGCTGGGGGGCTAGGGGGCGGGAAGGTAGGGAGAGGCTCTCAGGCTTGGGAAGAAAACTACAGAGACCCTAAGCCGGAACTGAGTCTGGTGGCTTCCAGGGGTGGAGAGAAGGCTCCCGGGGCTGGGAGAGGTGGGGAGCATGCACGAGGGGGGGTCAGAGGGAGGAAATTCTGTCCGCAGATGGGCCTTGAGGCCAGAGCAACATTCGCCCTTCCCTGGTGTCCAGCCTGCAGCCCCCCTGACGATGAGCCAATTCCTTGAAAGGAGTTTCTCTCTGTGCGATATTCACACCCTCTTGGTTTTAGTTTCTCTGGGGCACCGGGTTCAGGAAAACCTTCCTGGGGAGGGTGCCCCCGAGGTGGGTTGCGCACCACGCCAATCAATGGTGGTGACCGGGCCCCGCAGGGTGGGAGGTGACGGGGTCTGGTCTGCAGGCTCTGGGCAAGCGCCCGGTTAGAGTACCGACGACGCAGGATGAGTGACGTGGCCAGCCTGCCTTGTGGCAGGGTGGGGGGCGGGGAGGGCCCTGGGGGGGCGGGGAGGGGATGGGTCCGGGCCAAGCCCACTGTGTTAGGGATCACCTATCGGTGGCTTGAAATAATACCAAGTATTCTCCCAGTTCTGGAGGCGAGAAGTCCGAAACCAGCCTCACTGGGTTAAAACAGACATGTCACAGGTCTGGTTCCTTCTGGAGGCTCCGGGGAGGCGCCTGCATTCCTTAGCTCAGGGTCTCTTGCCCCATCCTCACAGCCAGCCACCTAGCATCCTCCCTCTCCGCTCTGACCCTCTGGCCTCGCTGGTACTTGGACATGAGGGGCGAAGTCAGAGCGAGGCCAGGGGAGGGACAGTTGTGGGAGCAGGCTGCCGGGGGGGTGCCAGGGGACACATACAGGAAAACTAGAGCAAAGGGACAGGTAAAGAAAGGAAGGGCATCTGAGTGGCCCATAATGGGGCCTGGGGCAAGTGCATACATAACCTGAGGGAGGCTGAGTTGAGGGGCCGGAGATGGGATGGGTGGGTGGCTGGACTTGAGAAAGCTGACTGGACTGTGAGAAGATAGGCCATGGGGGATGGACTCGGTAGGATGGGGTCCTAGGGGCTGGGTTGGATGGTGTGGGTCATGGGGGCTGGACTGGGTTGGATGGTGTAGGTCTTGGGGGCTGAGTTGGGTGGGTGAGATGGAGCCCTAGGGGCTGGGTTGGATGGTGTGGGTCATGGGGGCTGGACTGGGTTCGATGGTGTAGGTCTTGGGGGCTGAGTTGGGTGGGTGGGATGGAGCCCTGGGGGCTGGGTTGGATTGGATGGGATTGGTCATGAGGGCTAGGTTGGATGGAATGGGCCCTGGGGGCTAGGTTGGGGTCGTGGGGGCTGGGTTCTGTTGGATAGAATGGGTCATGGGTGCTGCGTTGGGTTGTATAGAATGGGTCATGGGGGCTGGGTTGAGTTGGATGGAATAGGTCATGGGGGCTGGGGTCGTGGGGGCTGGGTTCGGTTGGATAGAATGGGTCATGGGGTCTCAGTTGGGTTGGATGGAGTGGGCCCTGGGGGCTGGGTCATGGGGGCTGGGTTGGGTGGGTGAATTGGGTCATGGGGGCCAGGTTGGGTGGGAAGGGAAGGTTGGTTCAACTGGGGTGGCAGTGGTGGTTAGACTGTCTGTCCCAAGTCTGCTGGGCTGGATTGGGTGGGTTGTTTGTCAGTCCTGCTCTGTGTCAGGAAGAGCTGGGCAATGCCTGTGGCTTCCCCTAAGTACTCCAAGTGCCCCACAGAAGAAGGTGTGACTTGTGTCGCTCCCGGCAGGTGGAGGCTGATGCCAGGGAGGGGTGCTGCCCAAACACCTGCATTGGGCTCCACCCAGATGTGCAAGTGACCACCTTCCCGGCAGCTGGCAGCAGCTGACCCTTCCCCAGAAGCATCCCATTCTAAGGGGACCCGGCTTTGCCCCTGGAAAGGGGCCTGGGGCCATCTTGCCTCAGTCCACCAGAAGTGTCCTTGCAGGGGAAGGGGGTGTCCGCCTCAGTGCCCTGCAGGGGCAGGGCCATGCGAGCCCAGCACAGCCTCACATCGATGGGTGCACAGGTGGGTGCGGGCCAGATCCCAAATCATCTCCACTCCTGGGAGAACCTGCTTGGCCTCAGTGTGACCGGAACAGATGTTATCTCTCCTGCAGCCCTCCGCCCTCTGCCCACGGCCCGAAGGGCTGCCAGGCTTGTTCCCAGGGCTGGGCCGGTGGCCGGCGGTCAGTACCCACCTGCTCTGGGGAATGCCAGCTCCTCTGTGGCACCCAGCCCCTCCCAGGCAGCTGGACAAACGGGTCTGGGGCTGTAACGCCCCCTCTCTAGGGAGCAGTGACTCAGAAAGGCAGGGAGGGTGGGTGGGGGCAGTGGCCCCGTGTCCCGTGCACAATGCCCCGATTCTTCCTCCGTGACCCCAAGTGTTCCTGCGACTCTGGCTCAGACAGTCAGTGAGCAGAGGGACAGGGACGATGGGCCTGGGCCCTGCCCCCTGGAGGCCTCCACTTTCAGTCTGGAGGGACCCAGACCGTGGGTGCCAGTCCCCTGCCCTGCAGGTGACCCAGGGCTGTCCCTTGCACTTCCCACACTCGCTCTGGGGAAGCGTGGCTCTGGAGACACGCGGGTCCCCTGCTGCGAGACCCCAGGCAGGCCCTCAGAGGCTGCTCCTGGAGACTTGGCCTCTTGTCTGTAAAATGGGACTGTGATACAGAGCCTCTCCTGCAGGGAGGGCGCAGTGCCCGGTGCCTGAGGCATAGCCCACCCCCCTCTGTCTGAACGAGGACTTTGGCCACCTCTGTTCTGACCTTGTCTGTACCTTCTAACTGGTGAAGTTCTTTCCAGCTGGCCTCTCATCGGGCAGAAGCCCCCAGGGCAGCATCCCCTGATGGGGACGGAAACTATGTCTCCAGCACAAGCCTGCCGGGAGCCAGCGAGACTCCCTGACCGCCCCGAGATGGCAGATGGCACCCACCTGACCCTCGCCGCCCACCGGCACATGCCCACCCACTCGCCCCATCTCCCTACAGAAACCAGCCAGTCTCAGCACTGCGGAGACCGTTCTTGAGACGCAGGCCCGCCGTCCTCCCAGAGCTCGCCTCGCTGAAACAGCCTCTGTGTCACCACCACCACCCAGCCTCTGCCTTTGGATGTTGTGAGCGGCGAGCAGCCGAACCCGGTCTGTTCGGGACCCCTGAGCCAGGTGTCCTTGCCCCCCCGCGCCCCGGCCACATGACTCTCTGAACTTTGCCCCCTCTGGCCACATGCTGAAGGGAGGACCCGAGGAGGACCCCCCACTCACTGCTCTGCCGCGAGTTTGCAGGACGGGGCCCCTACCCTGGATGCTGGCAAAGGAGGGCAGGGGGAGGCCCAGGCCCTGCGCAGGGGGTGGGGTCTCGCAGGGCCCCCGGAGGGCACCTGGGGCTGTGCAGGCCTCCCCTCAGGAGTATGTTCGGGAAAACCTGGTACCACAGAGTGCCTGCAGGGGTGGCCTCGGGAGGAGCGGCCACAGCAGGGGGACATCCGTGCGGCACCCGTGGGGGCCCTGGGGACGCATGATGGGCAGAACCCACGCAAACCCTGCCCTCCGGGAGCTGGGGGCCTGGGCAAGTTATGGGGGATGGCAACTTCAGGAACGGTCGAGGGAGCAGGCACAGGGCACTGGCTGGGGGCACATCACAACTTACATGGGAGGTCAGGGTGATGACCTGGGGGGAAAGCGAGCCTCCTGACTACTGGGGCAAGCGTCCTGGCCAAGGGATGGGGCAGCAAGTGGGAAGGCCCCAAAGTGAGCACGGGAGGTGGGGTCGGCCAACAGGAAGGCGCCGGGGGCCCCAAACCGCTGAGCCTGGGAGCCGCCCTCAGAGGTGCTGGAGTGGCTGGTGCCTGTCGCTAACCCCGGGGAGCGTGGCAGGCCAGGGGCAGGACCGGCCCCGAGGGACGTGGCCAATGCGGCCAGAGGGACAGCTGGGGACAAGCCTCCCCAGGGAGAGCCCCCCAGGGGAGTCAGGGAGAAGGAGGCGGGTCGCCAAGATGACTGCGGGGTCCCGCCTGGCACAGGACAGCGGGGAGGCCCCAGGCCCTGCTGACCTCTGAGCACATGATGAGAGGCCTTCTTGTGGTCAGCAGGGCCTGGCCGGCCACTTCCTTCCCTTTCCCGAAGCGGCCTCTGCGCGCTGCGGGTGGGGGCGGTCGTGGGAGGCTGGGCTGCGCCCTGGGCCATCCTCTGCCTTGCGGCACCCCCTGGGGGAGGCGGCCCCTCTGCTCAGCCTCGGCCGGTCTCTGCCCACAGCCGCCTGTGCCTGGAGCGGGGACAGAGGCTCTCGAAGCCCCTTCAGAGCGGCCACAGCCCATTGGCCCTGCTGGTTTCTGCCATCTGGGTGGCCCTGCCTGTCCTTCCCCCTGCCCCCTGACCATGGAAGATCTCAGGACCTGCCCGGCGGCGAGTGGGGTCCAGGCCCCGTGCCCCCGTGGGGAACAGAGCACGAATGCCACTTCTCCCCGTCCCTGACCCTCAGTCCGCTCACCCTGCTCTGTCCCTTCCTGCCAACCGGTCCCCTTGTCCTTGTGCTGGGTTGAATAGCGCCCCCTCCCAACAAGAGATAGGCATACCTGTAAGGGTCAATTTTATGTGTCAACTGGGCTGGGCCATGGCAGGTGGGGGGGGGGGGGAGGGCTGACATTTGGTGGAAGTTGATTCTGAGTGTGTCTATGCACGTGTTTCTGGATGAGACTAACATGTGAATCGGTGGACTGAGTGAAGTTGGTTTTCCACAGGGTGGGTGGGCCTCGTCCAATCAGTTGAAGGTGTGACTAGAACAAAAGGCTGACCCTCCCCTGAGTGAGAGGGAACTCTTCCTGCCTGATGGCTTTTAGCCTGGGATGTCGGCTTTTTCCTGCCTTTTGGACTAGAACTGGAATGTCGGCTCTCCTGGGGCTGCAGCTTGCCACCTGGAGATCTCGGGACTTGCCAGCCTCCATAATCATGTGACCCGATTCCTTATAAAATAGACAGGTGGATAGATACGCAGATTGATTGATGATAGATGATTGACAGATGATAGACAGATAGACAGACAGACAGACAGACATCCTGTCCGCTCTCTGGAGAACCCTGACTAACACAGCATCCTAATCCCGAGAACCTGTGAGCACATGACCTCACACAGCAAAGGGACTTTGCAGATGGACTTGAGTGGACCACCCTGAGCTGGGGGGATTGCCCTGGGTGGTTTGGGTGGGCCCTAAAGGTAATCACAAGTGTCCCGATGACACGGAGGCAGGAGGGCCAGAGACAAGGAGAGTCTGGAAGTCACCAGCCGCTGCCCATGTGGTTGGGGGACGGGGCCACGGACTGGGATCCCCAGAAGCTAGACAAGGTCAGGAACGGATTTGCCGTGGAGACTCCGGAAGGAGCCAACCCCGGGGGACCCCTGGACTTGAGCCCAGTGACACCCATATTGGACTCCCAGCAGCTCCCAGACCATCGGGTGGTGGTGGGTGTGGCTTTGAGCCTTGATGTTGGCTGTGGGAAGGGGACACAGGCCTCCAGCCGGCCTGGGGAGATTGGGTCAGGCTCCTGGTCCCCCTCACGTGTGAGTCCCTGACTTGCCAAGGGGGGGCGACATTGTCCATGTGCCGACTCCTCAGAGCCAGGGGAGGGATGGAACAGGCTGCTCAAGCAGCTCTCCAGGGGGGCCTGAGCCCTGCCACCACCCCCAGGGGCACAGGGAGGAGTCTCCCCTCCAGACTGTGCCCCCGGAGCAGGGGTGCTTTCCCGGCCCCCGCCCCTTCCTGGGCCCCTGTGCTTCACCTCTCGTTGACCTTGCTGGGTCACCAAGCACAGCCCCCCGCTGAGACCCAGGAGCCCTCCGGGAGTGGGTGTCAGGAGCTGGGTCTGGTGGGGAAAGGGAGCCCCCAGTCACCGCCAGCGGCAGGCGCACCCCGGCAGGGCGGTGACAAGAGTCTGCTCGGCCCTCCTCCTGCCCTCCCCGCTCCCCTGTGGGCCGGGGACAGAGGACAGGGCCCTGTCACCTCCTGTACCGCCCTGGGAGCGGCCCCACAGGATCAGGGGCCTTCCCGCCCCTCACTCCCAAGGAGCGTTTTTTCTGTTGGTCACTTTTACGCTCTCGGCGGTGCAGGCAATTAGCTCCAAGAGGTGTATTCAGAAAAGCAGTGCACGCACGTGTTTAGAGCTGCGTTCACACCCCCCCACACACACACACACACGGGGCTCACACCACGTTCACACCCCACACACACACACACGGGGCGGCTCACACCGCAGACGGTCACCGGCCCCCGCCCTGGAGGCCGGAGCCCGAGGTCCAGGAGTGGGCGGGGCAGGGTCCCCCCGAGGCCCCTCTCCTGCGTGTGGATGCCCGTCCTCTCCCTGTGTCCTCACGGGGTCGTCCCTCCGTGCGTGTCTGGGTCCCGATCCCCTCTCCTTACAAGGACCCCGGCCACACGGGACCAGGGCCCACCCCGGTGACCCCGTGTCGCCTTAAACATTCACAGATGCCATCCCCGTGTGTGGTCACGTCCTGAAGTCCTGGGGCCAGAACTCCAACATGGATCTGGGGGCACAACTCAGCCGTCACGGCAGCAGCACCCCTGCCTCTTCCACGTCCTCACCCCCGCACACGCACATCCTTCCTGTGCGCACACGCACCTCCGTATTTCCAAGTCGCAGCCTGGAACCGCTGCCTGCTGACCTCCCGCTGTGCGCTACAGAGACGGGGCTCTCCCCGGTCAGGCCCCGGGTCCCCACGACCCCCTCCGCCGGCCCACCCGGGCCCACACTCCTCTGTTCTCTGCACCCTGGGGCCCGCAGACTCCTTTGCCCGCCCCCCCCCCCACAGCTCCCTTTCCGCTCCTCCGAACGCCTGCCGATGGTTCCTGGGGCACTTGGACACAGGACACAGGTCCACGTGGTTCTCCCCAGGCCCCCACGCTTCGTGCACTTCACCCCTGCTCAGCCCGGCTGCCGACTCGCCCCGCAGACCTTTCCCGAGCAGCCTCAAGAGTGCCGTCCCCGGTGCCTGCCTGCTCTGGGCCCCCATCCCCTCCTGTCCTGAGGTCCTGCCCCCAACCCGTGCAGAGGAGCCCCCCCCGGGCCCCGACAGGGGGCTCCCCAGCCCAAATCTGAACCACCTGGCACCATTTTCGCTGCACCTGCTCGGGTATTCAGATGCTGCAGCACCTGTCTTCCCGCTGCGTTTGCTGTCCCGGCGACCTGTGGTGTGAACCCGTCCTTAAAGTTAGTCTAGCCAATCTCGACATACGGCTGTCCCAAGGAACGCGGCTCTGCGGTTGAGGGGGGTGAGCACACTGGGGGGCCCCCTGGTGCCCTGTGACCCGCTCACCGACATCCGCCCTCCCGGCCCCTCCCTGCCCCCAACCCACCCAACAGCACCTGCCAGAGTTTGCACAGTCTGGACTTTGGTGTGGTCGTGGTCAGGTAGCAGTAGTGTCTCTCTCTCTCTCTCTCTCTCTCTCTCTCTCAATGTTTATTTATTTATTTTTGAGACGGAGAAAGAGGGAGGCGGAGGATCCGAAGCAGGCTCCGCACTGACAGCACAGAGCCCGACGGGGGGCTCGGACCCACAGACCATGAGATCACGACCCGAGCCAAAGTCAGACGCCCAACAGACTGAGCCACCCGGGCGCCCCTTCCTCTGGTCTCTTGCCCCTCAGTGTAATTATTCCGAGATGTGTCCTTGTCACTGCCTTTATCAATGTTGCTTTGCCGTTGCCCAGTAACACATGACCGTTCTCTCAGTGCCTCAAAACAACACGAATATATCATTTCACGATCCCGGACGTCAGAAACCTGAATGGGGTGCACTGGGCCAAAACCCAGGTGTCTCTGGGCCGTGCTCCCTCAGAGGCTCCAAGGACACCCCGGCTCCTTGTCCTTTCTGGCCGCTCGAGGCCCCACACTCCTCGGCTTGTGGCCGCCTTTCCATCTCCAGAGGCAGCCACGGCGGCCAGTCCCCTGTGGCCTCCCTCTGGCCCTCCTTCCGGGAAGTCACACGCCCCTCTCCCACCTTAAGCCCCCCCGTGATGACAGGGCTCCCTCAGCTAATCCGGGATGATCTCCCTCTTTCAAGGTCAGCTGCCTAGCAATCCTAACGCCGTCTGCAACCTCTCCTCCGGTGCCACCCGCCGTTCGAGGGTCGGGGCACGCCCGTCTTCCGGGACGTTGTTCTGCCTGCCACGATCGATATCACACTACTTTTCATCGATGAATAGTGTTCCAGAACATGCACGTGTCGCAACCTGTCCCTCCTTTTCAGCGCGGGTGCACATTTGGGCGGCTTCCGGTTTCTGGCTGTTCCAAACAAAGCTGCTAGAACATTCACGTACCCGTCTTCGCGGGGGCGTATGCCTGACTGTCCCGTGGAACAGATTGCTGCCTCGTGGGGAGGGGCGTGCGGGATGTTCAAAGGCCTGTCCAAACGGCCTCTGCAAAGTGCCTGTGTGGCTCTCCCCTCGCGCCAGCGCCGCGTGGGGGCCCCAGTGGCTCCAGTGCCCTCACCGGCACTTGGTAGGGTCCCTACTTCCCATCTTAGCCGCTCTACTAGGTGTTTCGTGGCCTCCCGCCGTGGGTTTCTTTGGCGCGTCCCGAATGACTTAGGAATCTGGGCATCTTTTCAGGCACTCATCGGCCACTTGTGAATCTTCGTAGAGCGTGCCTGCAGACCCTTCCCCATTTCTTTATCGGTCCACCCGTCTTATCGTTGGTGGGGAAAGTTCTTTATATATGCCAGCTACACATCCTTTGTCGTTTTGCAAAATATACGTGTTTTGCAAATATTCTCTCCTGGCTGGTGGTTTCTTCTCGCATCCTTTTGACAGTGTCTTTCGAAGAGAAGTTCAAAAATTTTTTTGGTGCATTCAAATTTATTGATTGTTTTCTTTTATACTGCTTTTTCTGTCAAGTATCATGTTTTTTTTTTTTTTTTTTTTTTTTTTAACGTTTATTTATTTTGAGACAGAGAGAGACAGAGCATGAACGGGGGAGGGGCAGAGAGAGAGGGAGACACAGAACCAGAAGCAGGCTCCAGGCTCTGAGCCATCAGCCCAGAGCCCGACGCGGGGCTCGAACTCACAGAACGTGAGATCGTGACCTGAGCTGAAGTCGGACGCTTAACCGACTGCGCCACCCGGGCGCCCCATGTCAAGTATCATGTTTAATAAATCTCTGCCGAGCTGAAGGTCAGTAAGATTTTCATCCCTGCTTTCTTCCACAATCTACACAGTCTGATCTCCGACATGAGGTATACCCTCCCTTTTGAATTAATTCTTGCAAAGGCAATCCTTTCTCCACGGGATTGCCTCGGCAACCTGGTTGAAAACTGGGCGACCTCACGCGTGGACGCTGCTCCGACCGGAGTCTCGGGGTCAGGTCACTGAGTCATTCACTGTTCCTCTGCATCAAAGTGAGTTCACCTCCCTTACATCCTTGCATTTTTACATAGTCTGGAATGAGCTTGTTAATTTGTAAAAAAACAAAAAACAAAAAAAACAAAGAAAAAAAAAGAAACTCCCGGGGTTTGATTCACACTGGGTTGAATCTATACAGCAGCTTGGGAATAGCAGGCACCCCGGTCACATGGAATTTTTTCCTGTCCGTGAACCCTCCCTCTGTCCATTAGTTCAGCTTCCTACCATCTCTCGGAGCATCTTAGTTTCCAGAGTGCGAGTCTTAGATGCCTTTTGTCAGATTTACCTACAAATATTTTCTATCTTTTTATTCTTTTTAAAACGGCATTTTGAAACCTCGATTTCCAAATGTTCGTTTCTAGTGTAAGAAATACAATAATAGGGGCGCCTGGGCGGCTCAGTCGGTTGAGCGTCCGACTTCGGCTCAGGTCACGATCTCGCGGTCCGTGAGTTCGAGCCCCGCGGCGGGCTCTGCGCTGACGGCTCGGAGCCTGGAGCCCGCTTCGGATTCTGTGTCTCCCTCTCTCTCTGCCCCTCCCCTGCTCATGCTCTCTCTCTCTCCCTCTATCTCTCTCTCTCTCTCTCGAAAATAAATAAACATTAAAAAGAAAGAAAGAAAGAAAGAAAGAAAGAAAGAAAGAAAGAAAGAAAGAAAGAAAGAAAGAAACACAACGGATTTTGTGGGGTCTCTAAGAAGACGATTGTGTCTTCCTCAAATAGAGCCAGTTTCTGCTCTGAATGCTTTGCTTTCCTTCCCTGCTTGTACTGGCAAGACCTCGAGCACGTCATCGGCCAGGAGGGGTGACGGCAGGCACCCTCCCTCTCTCCCGTCGGCGGGGAGAGTGCTCCGTCCTGCACCAGGAAGGGCCATGTCCGCCCTGGTGGTGTTATAGACGCCTGTCATCAGGCTGTGGGATTTCCCTTTTATTCCGTTTTCTGGGACCTTCTCTCAGGAATGGAGGGTAGGTTTTATAAAATGCGTCTTCTGCACATTTGAAGATGATCACACACTTTTGCTTCTTTTAGTCTGTTTGTTTATATGATGAACTAAAATTCATCAGTTTTCAAATGTCACAACCACCCGGCATGCCGGGAAGAAGCCCCACTTGGTTGCGTATTGTCTGTGTCATGTTAAGCTTTTGTTAAGAATGCTTGCATTTCTGTTCACGGCCTGTAGTTTTGTTTCTGATAACTCACACCTGTGCCTGGCTACGGGCACAGAGCAACGCTGGCCTCGGAGGAGCCCTGGGAACTGTTTCCTTCCCTTCAAATTTCTGGAATAGTTCACGTAGAATGAGCGTTATTTCCTTCTTGGGTGTTGGGTAGGATCCGTCATGAAGACGTCCGGTCCTGGGCGTCTCTAAGGCTTTAAAGCACAATTTCAATTTCTTGGTCGGTTTGAGGTCATCTGGCTCGCGCACGTCCTTCGGCAAAGCCGGGGCGTGTGGTCAGTTCGCCTCCGTGGATGAACTGGAAGAAGGGTGCTTGTCACAGTCCCTTCCTCTCCTTCACGCTTCTGCTGCATCTGTGATAACCACCAGGGTCTCTCTCCTGATACCGACAATCCGTGTCTGCTCTCATTGTCTGCATCAATCCGACGCGTAAAAGGTTGATTAAGTTGTTTAATCTGAAAAAAAAACCAGCTTTGGTTTCATTGATTTTCCGTTTCCAATTTCATAGATTTCTGCCCTCACGTCCATCGCTTCCTTTCTTCTGCTGACCTCAGATTTCATCTGTTTTCCTTCTCCGATCTCTTCAAGCGGAGGCTGAGGTCATAGATTTGAGACCTCTCCTCTTTTCTCATGCGACTTAAGCCAGATCCAATGAACTTGTTAAAAATTAATTTACTTCTTAAATCCCAGTGTGGCTAACGGACGCATTGTATTAGGTTCAGGTGCGCGGTATGGTGACTCAGCAGTCCTGCTCGGTCCTCCTCGGTGCCTGCCAGGAGCACACGCCTGAGTCCCCGCCCCTGTCACCACCCCGGCCTCCTCAGCCACCGGATATGCGTGCCCTCTGAAGTTCAGAGTCTGTTCCTTTGTCTCTCTTTCTCTGCTCCTTTGTTTTGTTTCTTAAACTCCACGTGCGTGGGAGTGAAATCACATGGTGTTTTTGCCTTTCCAACTCTTCCCACCCAGCCCTGTCCCCTCGAGGTCCATCCATGTTACGTCCAATCAATGGTGACGTCGTGTTTCCGTTTTCATTCTGTTTGAAATGCTTTCTGGTTTTCCTTCTTTGACGCATGTGTTATACTCAAGTGTTGTTGTTTGCTTTCTATATTGTATCAGTTTCCTGCCGCTGAATGACCGGTTATGCAAATAGAGGCTTCAAACAACACCCCCTTATTTTCACCCGGTCCCGGAGGCCAGGATGTGGCGGGACAGCATGGGTCCTCTCCTGCACGGACACCCGCCTGGCAGAACTCAGGCCCTTGCCGTCGGAGGACTGAAGTCCGGGCCTCCTGGTGGCCACCTGACTGCTGTTCTCAGCTCCCAGAGGCCCCTCTCAGGTCCTCCTCATGCCCCTCCACCGACCGAAGTGACAATGAACCTCTTCTCCCTCAAGCTTCAGATCTCGGACTTAGAACTCTCTGACTAGGTTGGGCCCATCCAGACAATCTCCCTGTCTTTTTTTTTTTTTTTTTTTTAATTTTTTTTTTTTTTCAACATTTTTTATTTATTTTTGGGACAGAGAGAGACAGAGCTTGAACGGGGGAGGGGCAGAGAGAGAGGGAGACGCAGAATCGGAAACAGGCTCCAGGCTCCGAGCCATCAGCCCAGAGCCTGACGCGGGGCTCAAACTCACGGACCGCGAGATCGTGACCTGGCTGAAGTCGGACGCTTAACCGACTGCGCCACCCAGGCGCCCCAACAATCTCCCTGTCTTAAAGTCAACTGAATAGTACCTTAATTACATATGCAAAAATCCCTTTGTTTAACAGAAAATTCACAGGAGTAACACCAACACCAGAGGGCACAGGTCACAAGTCCACCTTAGAATTCTGCCCACCCCACTCACACCACCCCCCCACCCCCCCGGGGATTTGGGGGTTTCCCACATACTGCCCTCTTTTACATTTAGAATTCGATTCTATGGTAGCCGCACTTGGTCTGATTTGAATCCTTTTAAGCTTATTTAAGAATTGTTTTACGGCCCGAAGTATGGTTTACCTTGGTAAATGTTTCATGGGTACCTGAAAAGAATGTGAATTCTGCTGTTTTCAGGGTGGAGTGTTTTATGAATGTCAATTATGTCCATTGGGTTGGCAGCGGGGATCGCGTTCACTTCCTTCCTGACTTTCTGCTTACTTGTTGCCGCGATTATTGACAGAGTTGTTGAACTCTCCTACTGTCGTTGTGGGTTTGTCTACTTCTCCTTTCAACGCCATTAACTTTTGCCTTATGTATTTTAAAGCACTGTTATCAGGTGCGTTAACGTGTAGGATTGTTACACCTCTTGATGAATGGACCCACTTACCACTATGAAATGACTTTTTTATGCCTGGTAATATTCTTTGCACAAAACGTACTTTGTCTTGTTGGGAAAATAAGTAAAGTTCTGCACCGTAAGATGGCTGATGGGACTAACATAACTCTAGTTCCTAGCTTAGAAACTCCTTCCAGGTTCTTCTTCCTGCCCTGCTTGCCGTGTGAGCCAGATTAGTACCAGCGCGGGACGCAGAAGTAACGCATTATGAGAAATTGTCCCCCTTGCTTGTGCGCAAGACTCAGACATCTGGAGAAGGATCTCCTCTGAGCCCGCCGGTGTAAAATAAAACTCCGATCCACCAAGATCTCCGAGTGCTGCTTGGTTTTTCCGCCAGTGATCCAGCCTGGTTCCGTAAGAGTCTGAAGTTAATATATGCCACTCTCTTCTCTGATGATGAGGGTTACCGTGGTGTATCTATTTCTGTCTATTTACTTTTAACCTATTGGTGTTTTGTGTCTTCACGTTTATTTTTATTTTTATCACATGCCTTTTAAAAATATTTATTTATTTTGGAGAGAGAAGAGAGTGTGAGTGTGACAGGGGCAGAGAGGGCGACAGAGGATCTGAGGCAGGCTCTGTGATAACAGCAGTGAGCCCGATGTAGGGCTCAGACTCATGAACCGTGAGATCATGACCTGAACTGATGTGGGACGCTCAACCGACTGAGCAGAACTAACCTCGTCACAGTGACCCTCCTGTCTCTGGAATGTCATTCCGTATGGACACTAGGCTTACACACAAAATGGAACAAGGGCACCAACGTGACCTGCCATGAGCTGGTGACCCCAATGTCTACCTAGACCCCGCTGAGTGGTCTGGAGGGAAATAACAGAACGCACAGCTCCCAATAGCTGTTTCGATGTATTTTGTGTGTTTTGAGCGAGAACTTGGCTGATAGATGTGGAGTGGGGTATGAGAGAAGGAGGCTGCACGGCCTGAGGGAAGAGAGCCTCCCTTTGCAGAGCTGGGGACATCAGAGGAAGGAGAAGGCTTGGAGGGGACATACTTGCGGTGCAGCCATGGGTCGGATTCTGGAGTCGAGTTCAGGCAAGAGGTCTGGGCTGAGGGTCAGTGGATACGTGGAGTTGAAGGCCACAGGCATCACTGACCGAGCTCCCTGGGGACGGGGCACACCCAAAGCAGTGACAGGGCGGAGGCTGAGGTCATGAGGCATTTCAAACGGGAGGAAGATGGAGGGTTGGAAAAGGTGGTGATGCGATCGTTATTTCACGGCCGGGAGGACATGCCTCCCGCTCCGTGGAAACCAGTCCCAGGTGTACAGATGATCTAACAGTAAAAGGTGGAACTGTTGAAGGAACGCAGCAAGCAATGGACAGCAGTGGAGCGGAGGTGACGAGACTCTCTGGAGGTGGCGGGTCTGGATTCCAATCCCGACGGGGCCAGGCGTGACCTCCGTGAGCTTGTGAAGGTCACCAGCCCCCGTGCCTCTCATTCCTCATCTGTACGATGTAATAATGGCCGAGTTCCCTCTTGGACCAAACGGCCTGGCCCAGATGACCCGCTAGACGTGAGTTAGCCCTCATCATCATCGTTAGTGGTCTTTCTTCTGGTTTTTACTTGCGTCGCTTTCGTGCCTCAGAGCCGGGACGGCCTTTCCAAGTGCGACACTGAACCCAGAGGCCAAGCACCTGAAAGACTGACGAATTTGGTTACGTACACTTTTTTCTTTTACGTTTGATTAAGTTGAAAATTTTTTAAGCGTTTAATTAGGTAAAACCCTAAGTAGGCCAGGTCAAAAGGCCACTGACCAACTCGGAATGAATGGCAATCACAGAAGGGGTTGCGTTTCCCTAATATATGGGGAGCTCCTGTAAATAATCTTCTTAACAAGGACCAGTGGAAACACTGACAACCGAGATAAGCAAGCATTCAGAGGAAAGGAAGTATAACCGGCCTAACTATATGAAGACGTGTTCAAAGCCCCTCGTAATAAAAGAAATGTGGATGAGAACAGAGATACCATCAGTTTCTCATCAGATGAGAAAAACAGAACAAAACAAAGCCTTTAACATGCACACAGGTTTGTGAAACAAGAGAATGGGGCAACAAGTCTCGCGTGCTTTGCTGGAGGAAATATAAATCAGACCAACTTCTGGGAAAGGGAATTTGATAAAATGCATTGAGTTTCAAGTGTACGTAACCTTTGACCCACCAGTTCTCATTCCAGGATTTGTCGTGCAGACACCTTCGTGCGTGTGCAGACGGAACGTGTGCGGTGCCGTCACCACAGCCCCGCGCACGCTAGCGGGGGTCCGCCAGACCTAGACGTCCGTCCCGAGAGGGCTGGCTAGGTACATGTGGAATGCTAGGTACAATGGAGCACTGGAGGGCTACGCTAGAAATGAGAATAAGGAGGGTCCCTGTACACACTCCAGGGAATGATCTCGGAGACATTTGTTAAGCCGAAACAAAAACAAAAGAAAAAAACATGGCCCAGAATAATTAGTATGATATACACAGGAAAGAGGAATTCAAATAATGTATTTTAATCTCCCTTTTTTCTACAGGATATCTCAGGATGGACACAAATGAACCTGGGGACCCAGGAGTCTTCTGGGAGGAAGGGGGGTGGGGGGTGGAGAGGGAAAACCGTCCATCGAGAGCTTTGACTGCACACCCCTTTTCATTTAGAGCCATGTGAACATATTAGTCAAAAACAATAAATCGAATTCTAAGTTGTTTTGGATGTTTATTTTTGAGAGAGAGACAGAGAGCAAGCAAGGTAGGGCCAGAGAGAGGGAGGGAGACGCAGAATCCGAAGCAGGTTCCAGGCTCCGAGCAGTCGGCACAGAGCCCGACGCGGGGCTCCAACTCACCAACCGAGAGATGGTGACCTGAGCCGAAGTTGGACACTCAACCGACTGAGCCACCCAGGCACCCCAACAATAAATTGAATTCTAAACATGTTTCGAGAAAATCCATTGAGAGGAAAAAGAAGAAAAACCGTATGTTCGTCTTGTAAGCTGTGGAAATTTTCCTCCTGAAATTCAACGTCTATTCATTATTTTTTTTTATAACGAGTATCATAACCAATTAGAAACCGAAGGGAAGTTCTTTAGCTTGATAAGTTAGCTACCAGAAATCTATGGCAAATACTATATTGGATGGTAAAATATTAAAAGCATCCCTCCCGGATCAAGAATATAACAAGAATGCCTACTGTCACCATTTTTTCTTAGACATTGGCAGGAAGCCTCGCCAGTCTACAGACCAACCAGATCGATAGGGGAGGGAGAAAAAGGACCGGGATATGAAAGGAAGAAAGTTCTTAGCATTCTCAGGCGATGTCACTGCGAAAACCTAGAGAATCTCCAGAAAAAAAATTGATACGAGAATGTAGCAAGGCTCCTGGATAAAAGATTAATATACAACAACCACAAAAATGAAATGCCTTTCTCCAAACTAGGAGCAACAGACAATACGCTTCAGAATTACATGTATCAATTACGACAGTAACAAAAAAGGTAACTAACAAACATGTTTATGACCAACAGTAACAAAAAAGGTAACTAACAAACATGTTTATGACCTTTGTGGAGACAGAGAATTACAAACAACGTGTCAAAGGATTAAAAGCAAACTAAATTAATGGAGAGACAGACAGACAGGACAGAGTTTCCCAGGGGACTAGACAAGCTGATTCTAAAATTAATATAAAAGAGCAGTGTTGTCAAGAATGTCCTTGTATTTAGTAACTGGAAAGAGAGGAAGAGAGACACAGAGAGACAGAGACGGAGAGAGAACAGGCTTCCGTCCCATCACTAGCAAGCATCACTCTGAAACAGTGGCTGTTAAGACGCAAGGGCCCTGGCAAAGGTAGGGGCCGTGTAACAGTGTAGTGCGTTTTACTTGTACTCAAAGCAGGTGTCTTTGTCCTTGCTCATTCCATTCCTGTTGTTCCCCACCCCACCCCCCCGCCCCCGCCCTGCCCCGGAACGGAAGCTCCCTGGCTTTGCTCGCTGCTGATTCCGGGGGGCCTCTGACCGGTCGGCCAAAAGATGCTCCCGTCACCCCGAATGAGGCATCGTCCTGAACTCCCCCTCAGACGTGGCCTTACATGAATGCAGTTTTCAACGTTAAGCCATTTTACGCTCCTGGAACAAACCCACATTGGTTTGGGAGGGTTTGTTACACGGTTCGGGACACGACCTGCTGACATTTCGTTTAGGATTTTTGCATTTAAAATAGGATCACCTTGGACGTCTTCTTTCTTGACTGTTCTTGTCTGCTTCTGGTAGTGAAGTCATACCAGCCTCGTAAAAGGCATTTGGTAAAACCCACTTATGTTTATATTCAGCAGAGCACCTGTGTGAGATCGGAACTCCTGTGCTTTGATTTTCTTTCCTCCTTGTGGAGTGTTCTACCTCTGATCTCGTGTCTTCCAAGGGGCAGATACCTTTGGGTTTTATTGTTCTTGAGTCGGTTCAATGTTATCTTTTTCTGTGAGGTCGTTTATCCCAAAAACAATTCAAATTGCTTTGTATAAAGCTGTTTATAGCAATTCTCTCGTTATTGTGCAAAGTTTCGGATGCATCTGCGTTTGTCTCCTTTTCGCTGTTGGTGTTGTGGGTGGTTTCCCCCCACACCCCCTTGGGTCTTGGGAGCACTTGTGATACGTCTTTGTTTTCAATGTCATCAATTCCTACTGCATTTTAAAAACGCGTTTCCCTCAAATTCTGGAGGGCGGTTATTTGCCCTGTCTTCTCCTTCATACGCAAGGTGACCGCCCCGCTGACCTCAGCCCGGCTTCCTTTCCAGCGGAGAGCTTCCGGTTTTCCCAAGCACGGCGTCAGCCGCATTCCCGAGACTCTGCTCCACAGTATTTCCTGTTTTCATCATCGCCTTGTGCCAAGCTGTATCTGACCCCCATTATGAGTTATTCTTTGCCCTCCGGCTAGTTTAGAACGTCTTTTTTTTTTTTTTTTTTTTTTTTTTTCCAGGCTCAGGATGCATTTTACAGGTTCTTGTTATTTTGTTTTCCTAACTCTCTTGTATGATCAGAGATGGGGGGTCGGTATGGGGCACATTCACGAAAGTACACGAGACTAAGGCGGTGGGCTTAGGTCATCGGTTAGCGCAAATGTGAGCCTGAGGAGAACGGTGACTCTGTCGGGGACAGAGAACTGCATGGGTCCTGCTAGATGGGGCTTGTTACCGTGCGGTTAAATCCTCCGTGCAGGCTGCGTTCCAGAAATTGCAGGCAGCTTGTGTCAGACTAGCCCTCCGCAGACAAAATATACACATTCTTGACTCCTTAAAAGGACTTGGCAGAAGCTTGATGAGCTTCGACGTGAGGGCGAGCCCCGGGGGCTCTGGTCCCGAGGGTCTCCGGCCCGCGCAGCAGGGCGGCCCCGGCGCAAGCAGCAATCTCAACCTTGGTGAACTCGGAGGTCAGAGGGCAGGGCCTGGGGTGACAGAGGACACCCCAGGTAGGAGGGAGCCACAGAGAGGGGACCCTTCATTTGCACGTAACTCCCTCCAAATCCAGGGCCCCCGACCCCTGAACCAAGCATATGCAGGGGGAGATCCGGGGCCTGGCTGAAAGCGGCAGCGGGGGCACTGAAAGAGCTCAGAGTTTCAGAGTGCTCGGCAAGGCGACAGCAGCAAAGCGGGGAACCTGGTACACACCTAGGGCGTCCGTCCGAACCCCAGGAGGGCCACGGCCTCGGAGCGCACCGTGCCCCAACAGTAAGCCTGGGGACAAGACGGCTGTTCTCACCAGGGGCGAGACGAGGTCTTTGCAAGCTCTGCGTGCTTGGGGAGGAGGTAAGCGGTCTGCAGCAACAAAAAAACACTGGAACACTAGAGCGGCTCTGCGCTCGGCCAGTCCAACAGATTGGCAGAAGCGGAGAAGTCCCTAAAAACTCACAGACTACTTGTATTCAACTGAGACAAAACAAGTCATCCGAATGGCCCTCAACCGCCTAGAGAAACTGAACGTGCCATTTAGAGGCTCCTGAGAGGGGCGCCTGGTGGCTCAGTCGGTTGAGCGTCCGACTCAGGCTCAGGTCATGATCTCACTGCTCATGAGTCCGAGCCCCGAGTCAGGCTCTGTGCTGGCAGCTCAGAGCCTGGAGCCTGCTTCGGCCTCTGTGTCTCTGGCTCTCTCTGCCCCTGCCCCTCTTGCGCTCTGTCTCTCTCAAAAATAAATAAACATTAAAAACAATTTGTTTTAACTTTCAAAAGATTTAAGTCTTATGGAATAGTTTACCTGAACCCAATGGCAATTAGAAAAACATTTCTTTAAAGATATCTAGAGGGGTGCCTGGGTGGCTCAGTCGGTCGAGTGTCTGACTTCGGCTCGGGTCATGATCTCGCGGTCCGTGAGTTCGAGCCCCGCGTCAGGCTCTGTGCTGACAGCTCGGAGCCTGGATCCTGCTTCCGATTCTGTGTCTCCCTCTCTCTGTCCCTTCCCCGCTCATGCTCTGTCTCTGTCTCTCAAAAATGAATAAACGTTTTTAAAAAAAGTTAAAAAAAAATAAAGATACCTAGAAAAGTCCCAAAATATGTGATATTCTCCTCCCCACTCTCCCCCCCCAAAAAAAGGAATTCCAAGGGAAATTCGAGCATTTGAGCCAAATAAAAATGAAAAGAAAAACACAGCATCGTGGGACACAGTTATTGCTGAGAAGGAAGTGAATAGTTTAACATGGTCATCTTAGTAAAGAACAGAGGTTTAAAATGAGTGATCTAAATTTCCATCCAGCCAACGTTAGTAGAACGAGTAAAACTGAGAGCAGGTGTCCGGAACAACGTGGGTAATGTCTCCCTCCGGGTGCAAGGTGGTGGGTTTGCTAGGGGCCCTTATACAATATGGGGGTTCCCTAAACTGGGGGTGCACCATGGGGGGGCGCAGACCCACCGCACTTTTGAGACTGTGTCAGCCAGAGAGGAGGGCAAAATTCGACAAAAATAAACACTCACAGAAGCGGGGGGGATGGGGCCACTTTGGGGTTCCCTTTCCTGCACCCCGAGCGCTGGGAGGACACGGGTGTGGCGTGTGGGGCACTCACAGGACCGTACATCGAGACGGGAAGTTTGCCGTACGTCCGATTAAATGTGCATTAGAGGTAAGACAGGCATTATTCACTGTGTTTATTGTTAATCTCTGTGTCGCCTTCACCCCCAGTCTTTCTCCCCCTGTACCTGCTACCGGCTAATATTTAGTTTCTACTGCTTTTTATCCCTAAAATTTACTCACTTTATTGTTTTCGGTTAATTTTTGCTTGGTTTTACCTGAGCGTTTGCTCCCCAGGTCGACATTGCTAAGCACAAAGTCGGCAGACAGTCCCGTGCTGGGCCCTTTCCAGGCGCGATGTTTCTCGAGACTTCTGTTTCTGCCAAGAGACCTGCTTCCTGTGGAGCAGTCTCCCGGTCAGACACCCGACACCCCCTACGTTTTGAGCAAAGAGCTCTCTTGCCTTCCCTTATCGTGACCCCTTAGGACGGGTTCCTAAACCGTAGCACCCCCCGCCCCCCCCCCCCCGGTTTCTCAGGGCTGCACGAACGGGGCCACACTGCACGCACACCCTTTTCCTACCTTCCTCAGCCGCGCAAATGGTCCACGTTCTTCAGGGCAAGCGCACCCTCCTGGAAATGAGCCGTTGTGTGTCCGCGTGGCTTCGCCGTCCCTCTTGGGTGGGCATTTGCTGCATGGCGAATCTGGGGCCGCTGTGACCGTTCGTGGACGCGTGTGTCGTGACATTTACGTGCTTTCACCTTTCCCGGGTAATGCCCAGTGGCCCGGGTAAAGGGCCGCACCCGTTCCCCTTTTGGTGGCAGACCTCCTGATCGCCGGCATCGTCCGCAGAGCTTGGCTCCGTCGGGCACTTAACCGTTAGCCCATCTGGACGCTGCAATGGTAATTGGTGTGATTTTTTACCCAGCCGTGTTGAGACACCATCCGCACTCGACGCACAATTCGGGGCTTTTGGTGCATCCACGGGGCTGTGCAGCCGCGGACATCTCTGGACCCCCGTAGAGACCCCGTTCCTCTTAGCTGCCACCCCCAGTATCCCCGCAGCCCCTGCAACCGCTCAGCTCCTTTCAGCGTCTACGTACTGGCCTATTCCGGGCGCTTCGTACAACAGGGAGCGGAATCCTACCACGCGAGGTCTTCTGTGGCCGGCTTCTCTCACGGAGCACGCGTTCAAGTTTCCTCCACGTTGTGGGGCGCGTCAGGGCTTTGTCTCCTTTGGCGGCCACATGACAGGCCATCACAGGGATCCCAGACATCTCGTTTCCCTTCCACCAGTTGGCGGGCACGCGGTTGTCTCCTCTCCGTGGTTTTGACGCAGCTGTGAACGTTCGCATGCACGTTTTTGCATGGAGGTACGTTTTCATTTCAGTTGGGCGGATACCCGGGACTGGAATGGCCGGGTCACACGGTAACTCGACGTTTGGCTTTTTGCAGAACCGCGAGACGGTTTCCCAGGGCGCCGCGGTGCCCGCACACTCTCGCCAGCACTGTTCGCTACTGCCTTCCTTCCTTCTTTCCACGTGCTTGTTGGCCACGTGTGTGTCTTCTGTGGAGAA
Source organism: Neofelis nebulosa (assembly GCF_028018385.1). NCBI lineage: Eukaryota > Metazoa > Chordata > Mammalia > Carnivora > Felidae > Neofelis > Neofelis nebulosa. The sequence continues at coordinate 114,188,299 of NC_080791.1, read as the reverse complement.
AAGTCTACCGGTCGGTGCTGGTTTAATCTGCGCTCCCTGATTACACGTCAGGGAGATGATCTGCTTTGAGCATTTACCGCATTTCCATCTCACGATTGCAGAATGGCTGTTTGAATAGTTTGCCCACTTTTTATTGTTACCTGTTCTGTTCTTTTTAATTTTTTTAAAATGTTTTTTATTTATTTTTGAGACAGAGAGAGAGACGGAGCAGGGGAGGGGCAGAGAGAGAGAGGGAGACACAGAATCCGAAGCAGGCTCCAGGCTCTGAGCCGTCAGCACGGAGCCCGACGCGGGGCTCGAACTCACGAACGGAGAGATCATGACCTGAGCCGAAGTCGGATGCTCAGCTGACTGAGCCACCCAGGCGCCCCAATTGTTACCTGTTCCATCCTTTTACCGACTTGCGGGACTTGGCCGTTTATTCTGTGCACTTACAGCTTTGCTTTTTACGCACGTTCCAAACACATCCTCCAATTTGTGACTTTTCCTTGAACCTTTTTTATGGTGTCTTTTGATGAACGGAACTTAGTTAACTAGACCTAAATGTAGTAAAATACATCGATTCTATTTTCCGTTCAACTATGGTTTAAGAAATCTTTTCCTGCCTTAGCTCATGAGGAGACTTAGGTGTCCTGTAGTCTCTTTTAAATGTGTTGGGACATTGATCCAAAGCTGGGACACGTCCTGCGGCCCCTGTCTCCACGAGTCACGCGGTCACGCTCCACGCCCTCGCCTGGGTGCGGTCCAGTCAGCGGGCTGGGGCAAAGATGAGGGATTCTGCAGAGGGAGTTAAAGCCCCTGACCAGTGCCTTTGAGGTAATCAGGGAGGTCTTCCTGCTGGACTTGAGCCCATCGGGGGAGCCCCTGAACACAGGGTCCAGAGGCGGGGGGCCTCTCTGGGGGAGACTCTCTCTCTCTCTGCCGCGGACTCACTTGGAGGACGCAGGTCTGCCCTGAGTTCTACAGCATGGCCAGGAGCTCCGCCCACAGCCACACGGGGTCCTCGCCCAGTGGGGCCTTCAGATGAGAACGCAGCCCCGGCCGGCCGCCCGCCTGTGGAGAAGCCAGCGAGGTGTGCCCAGACTGCCCACCCACACAGGCCATGGGAGGGTGCTGTCTCCAGTCACCGGGTCTGTGATAAAGCCTCACACCGCACAGGAAGTGCCAGTAAAGCCAAGGTCGAGGAACCCTGATCTCCGGCATGTTTGCTCTATAAAGAGCCAGAGAGTAAATATTTTGGGATCCGCAGGCCCTGGCCGCCCAGTGCCAGCACTGTAATCATTTCCCCTGCCTGCGTAGTGAATACCAGCCCCATTCAGACGGACGGACGTCTGGGTGGTTCTGCAGGGGTCTCTGCTTCGGGGCCTCACGGGCTGCAGAATCCGGTGAGAACCCCCGCTGGGCCCCGCCAGGCTGTCGGTGGCATTCAGCCCCTTGTAGGTGCAGGACCGAGGGTGCCGCCTGCCGGCTGGCCATGAGTGAGGGCCTCACTCGGCCCCGGAGAAGCCCCCCCACCCATGTGAAGTCTGTCACCGTGAACTGCTCTGACGTCCTCTTCTGACACCAGCCGCTTTGGAAGACCTTGTGCGATTAGGCTGAGCCCACCGGGGAATCTATTTTAAAGTCAAACCGACGGGTGGCCTGACTTCGGTCTACAAAATCCTCTTGCCGAGAAACAGAACACAGACACAGGAGCGATATCGTTGGGTATTTACGCACCGTCCTGGGAATTAGGGCAGGAGATCTGGGCAGTGGGGCGGCAGGGGGTGGGGGGAGATCTGAGAACCCAGCCCACTGCTGCCGCTGTACCGCGAAAGAAGCCACAGATGGTGTGGGAAGAAATGCAGGGGGCCGTGTTCTAATAAAACTTTATTTGCAAAAACAGTGGTGAGCAGGATTTGGCCCGTGGCTGCTGTGGTTTGCTGACCCCATTCCAGGAAGTGTCACCGGCAGCTGCAAAAACCATGACGACTGAAGATGGGGAGCCTGACGGCAGGTGGCTCTAGCTGGCCGCGCCCCAGCCGCTGCCCGCCGGCCAGTCTCATAGGAGGGGACCCGTCAGCACTCAGGTGCCTTCACCTCTGAAGCAGTCTTGCCGACAAACTTGACCTCAAACCAATCAGGTCCAACGAGGGATAGAGTGTAGAAGACAGGATACGGCATGATCCATAAAATCCGGAATGTGGGAAAATTGTTCTCACAACTAATTCCAGGGGGGTGCTTCCTGATGAACGGGGAGCTTCGGGGATGTAGCCCGCAGGGCCGTGTGAGTTCTGTGGGGGTCTGGATGCAAAGAAACCACCCCAAACCCATCCGTGAGGCGGTCGGGAAAATGTGACAATATACAAGCATTGCCTGTGCACTTTCCGGACGGGGTGATGGTAGGAGGGCAACGGAGAGTGACCTGTCTGCGGGGGTGCGTGTCCGGGGCTTGCCCGAGAGTTGTCTGGACAGTGAGTGGAGGGGCATGGCTGGGACCAGACTGGCCACTTGGTGATGGCGGCTGGATGTGGGTGAGAATCCTAGCGTTCTCCGTGCTGTGGTCCGTGTGTGAGATCCCCCCAGCACAGGGATAGCGAATACCCACGTTCCGACTGCAGCATTAGGTTCCCAACGGGCCGGTGGCGGGGGACTGGTGGAGGCTCTGGGAGTATGTGGGGAGTCTGGCCCATCCGTTAGAGGACCCAGGGAAACAGGGCCTCACGAGGGGGGCCGTGCCTGGACAGGACGGCCACGAGCTCCCTCGGACCACCAAGTGTTTGTGAGTGGGAGCCAGTGTGTGCCTCAGGGGCCCTTCTCTCCACATGGCCCCAGAGGACGCTGCTCCCATCCCCAGGGATGCCCACGGGGTCCTGGAGCTCACCGCAGACACCCTGGACACGGGGCCCCAGAGCAAGAGGTGGGAGCGGGTCCCACAACGGCAACAGCAGACCCACCAGCGGGGGCGTGTCAGTGACCATCACTGGGGGCCCGTGTGGTTGGCCCCCCAGGCTCCTGGGGCAGGCGCTGCTCCGTCCGGCGCTGGGGGCAGAAGCAGGCTCAGCCCCGGGGCTCTGGCCTCCGGCGTCCTCTGCTCTTCCAGGGACTGGCCTGGACCCTTGTGGGGTCTTGTCACATCCCACCAGGGTCACCAGATGTGCAGGTTACAGCCTGGCCTGTGGGTGGAGCTGCTGTGGCCCCTGGGCACCAGGTTCCACGGCCCCATCCCCGAGTGTCCCCCAGGCTTCATACTTCTTCTGCTTTGTCTCTCGCCGGGTGGGCCAGAGTCTCTGGCTGGTCAGTGGTGCTCCAGGGTCACCTGCCTGGCCCTCGGGCCCACACCCCATTCTGCCCTGCAGCCGGGCTGACCTGAGGGGGCCCCGGTGTCCGGGCACACAAGGTCCTGCCACCCAGTAAGGCCGTGGGGGAGCGGGGGTTTCAGGGACCCCCATTCCTTGTGGCCAAAGGCTCCCGGGAGAACTGCTGGGCCGTGGACCACGGAGCTCCCTGACCGGCACCCACATGTCACCCCCGAGCTGGCCTCGGGCATGTCCACTCTGGCTGGTCCTCCGGGCCTCATGTCTCCAAGACTTCTCTGACCTCAGGAGTCGGGCCACAGGGAGTCAGACACGGGGTTGAGGGTGGAGGGGGGCCAGAGTGGGGAAGCAAGTGGAGGGGGCCGCAGCAGGTGGGGTCTGAGGTCAGCCCCTCGAGGCCGGTGCCCATTCTCTGAGGTCCCCGTCCTGGGACGCACGGCCTCCACAGGAACCGGCCCCCGGTGGGGAAGGGGCTGTGCGGGTGGAACCCTGCCCCCGCCCCCAGCACCACCCCCACAGCAGACGCAGCCCTCCTGGGTGTGCACGGGTGCCCTGAGCCCCTGATCTGCCATCGTGTGGGCCTGGTTCGGTGCCCCTGAGCCCCAGCTCTGGGAGTTGACAAGCTGCACTGGGGGGTGGGCCTGCTTGGGCCTGGGGAGTCCCTTTCCCCAAGGTCAGGGTGAGGGCTGGAGTGGCGGTCTCTTGCTCCTGGCTGGGTCCAGTTCAGAGGAGGGCAGAGAGGACAGAGAGGCCCGAGGGGCTGCTAGAGGCCGGGGGTGGGGCCGGGAGGCCAGCTTAGGAGCTAGAAGCGCCCCCCACCCCAGACCAGCGAAGGCTCCGGGCCTGTAGATACGGCTCGGACATGTGGAGTTGGCCGCTGGCCACGTGAGACCCCATGTGCTGTGGAGGCAGCCCGGCCCGTGCCCGATCGCACCCCGGCAGGAGAGCCGTCTGCTCCCGGGCCAGGGCAGCACCTGCAGAGGTCCGTGTGTGACTGTCCAGCGAGCAGGAGCTGGTGGGCTTTGTGGGACCGGGACTCCATCCCCCCACCCCCAGAGCAGGCTCATGTGCCGGGACAGCGCGAGGGCAGGGAGACGAGCCTTCTGTGGGGATGCCGGGGCACTGGCATGGCCCTCCCCAGGCAGCCCGCCCCTGCCCTGTCCCCTCTGGCCACCTCACTGCTGTCCTCTGCCATCTCCAGGCCCCACCTGCCCCCACCCCCACCCCGCACCCCCGCCCAGGAGCCGCTCCTCTGTCTGTGAGCCGATGGCCTGGCCTGGCCTGCCCCAGGGCCTGGGTGCCGGGTGAGGTCCCTGTGTCTCCCTGTTTCCTTGCTCTTTCTCTGCCAACCACACAGCGACTCTATCCGTGGCCTTTGATGCCTCCATATCCAGGACTTCAGGTGGCCCTCTGGCTGGGGCGGGAAGGGGGGGTGCTGGGCAGAAGGCCTGAGGTCAGGAAATCAAACCCCATTTCGAGATGACCCAGCTTTCCCGTGTCCTGCCTCGAGCTCGTCTGGGGGCAGGAGGGGTCGCAGGGTGAAGGCCGGTTGGGCAGGCATCTGGTCAGACCGGACCCCAGGACGGGGCTGCGATCCAGGAAGAGGGTCCCCGAACGGCGATTCCGTGGGGAGGGGCCCCAGGACGGGCCTCTGGGAGGGTCAGGCAGCGGCCTGTGCTGCAGGGGCCAGCGAGAGGTGTGTGTGCACAGAAGGGGGCGCCCAAACGCCTGCCAGGGCGGCTGGGCCCGGGCCGGGCGGCAGGCGGAGCCAGGCTGGGCGGGCAGGGAGGGTCGGGCGGGAGCCGGAGGTCAGGCCGCCTCCAGGAGCGGCCAGCGGACAGCAGGGGGAGCTTGGAACCTGACTGATCCGGCCCTGCCCCGGCCACCCCGCCACCTCGGCCCTGGCCCGACCTCCCAGGCAGGGCACGCTGAGGGGGCCTGCGTTATCCAGGGGCCCCCCGGCCGCCCTGGGGGTGACAGCTGGGAGGCTGGCAAAGGCCCAGGAGAGGGTACCTGCGGGGAGGGTCCTGGGCCGGCCAGCACTTCTGGCGGCCACCTGCAGACCGCCAGCTGCATGCCGCCAGGGAGGCCAGGGAGCCCCGGACACGCCTCACGGGCGCCCCAACCTGAGCGTCGGCCGGGGCTGCGCAGGGACCACGGCGGGAGTGGGGACCTGCTGGCGGCCCCGCCCGCTCCTGAGTCTGTTATGAGGCATCACAACCCTCGCCCGGGGTCTGCACCTGGTGGACTTTCTGCGGGTGTGTGGTCGCTACAGGCTCCGCGTGCCCACACGTTGTCCCCACCCGACACGTGTCCGGACCCCGAGAGGTGGCCAGGACCTGGCCACACACCCTCCCGGGGCCCCCCACCCTCGCTCGGGGCAGCACGGCCCGAGGTCCCCCCGCCACCTCCCACGCCTGTTTGAGAGTGGTCTCCTGTGCATCTTGCCAGAAACCTGGGTCGGCCTGCCACACACCTGGGGGAGGCTAGGGGGCCGCAGTGGCGGTGGGAGCAGGGCCGGTGGTCAGGCCTCGCGCGCTCCAAGGCAGCTTGGGAAGGGGCAGGCCCAGGGTCCAGGTGATTCCAGGGCCCCAGAGACTGAACGAGGCAGGCGAGGACAGCAAGGCGGGGACGCTCCAACCTGGGTGGGGGGAGCACTGGGCCTGTGGGGTGCTGAGAGAGGGGACCCCACTGGGCAGGCCCACCCAGAGATACCCCGGAGAATACAAGCCAGCCTCCCTCCCACCCCGGGAACCCAGACCAGAACGTCTGGACAGACCCCCTTGCACCCCTCGCTGACACCCAGGGAGCCTGCGTGCCCCGGAACAGGCTTCCCGCACGCGGGAACCCTTGGGGGCACGTCTGGGTCCTGGCTCACCGGGGAACCCCTGGGAAGCTGGGACAGCTTTGTGACCCCCAGGAACCCCCCGGGCAAGACGGGTCACATGCACAACCCCCTCATACTCCTGACACAGGCAGAGAGACAATGGGGGCAGAGCGAGGCCAGCCCCAAAAGGGGCCGATGGGGAGGGGGTGTGAGCAAAGGGCCCATCTTCCCGTGGGCCCCACGGCACCCAGGGGACAGGGGTCTGCGGCCCCCGGAGGCGGTGTCCCCCGAGCAGCCTCCGCCCCTCCCCCTGGCCTGCGACCCCGGACGCTGCCCCAAGCCGAGGCGAACAAGTCCCTGCAGACGGGCTGCCCCCCGCCCCCTTCCCGGCGGGAAACGGCAGACGCGGTGGAGGGGTCTAGAACGTGTGCCCAGCCACTCCTGCTGGCAGCCTGTCCAGGACATGCGCCGTGTACGGAAGGCTTTGATCGCGTGCTCCCCAACCGCGGGGTCCCCGCTCTCCCCTCCGCACGGTCACTCCCCACCCCTGCCCCCGCTCGCCGCCCGGCCAGCGATGCCAGGGTTTGCATTGGCGTCCGGCCAAAGCCCGGAATGTGCCTGCTGGCTGCGGGACAGCTGTTCCTGGAACAGAGGCGACAAAGCACAGACTGTCTTTGAGACGTGGGCGGACGGGGTGCAGTCTGCCCAGAGCCACGCATGAATAGAGCACACAGGCTCTGGGACAAGATGAATGGGCTCACACAGGCCGGACACCCGTGAATGGGCCCCCAGGCGTCCAAAGACGCGGTGGAACTTGGAACCGGCTGGCAGGGCCTCTGGGAGGTGTGGGGTGCCGCCGCTGAGAGCACACGCTGCTAACAGCCCTGGCGAAAGGGGACCAGAGCAAGAGCGCGTGGGGTGCGGGCCCTCGGGAGGGGGGTGCGAACCTGCAGTCAGCACACCCCGGTGAGCAAGCCCGCGTTCACCATCAGGGTGTCTCCAGGCTCCTGGATGTGTCTGTGCACCGTCACGGGGTGCAGGTCCCAGACCCTCCGTGATGCGGGGTCACATCCCTCAGACGTTCCGGGCAGTGTGGGGGCTTCAGACCCCCAAGGGAGGGGCACTGAGCCCCCCGGCGTTTAGATGGCAGGGAGCAGCCCGTGTGGACCGAGCACCAGCCCAGCACAGAGACGCCGGGACAGGCCTGGACGGGCTCCCCCGGGCCAGACGCCCCTGACCGGGCACCAGACGTCCAGAGACACCTCGGGCCTACGTGAGCGGCGGGCGCTGGGGGCTAGGCCGCCCGAGATCCTGACGACTTCAGTCGTGCCGTGCGGGAGCCGGCCCGCCGATGCCCAGGGCTGGGGGTGGGCGGCCCAGGGGCCCTGGAAACTGGGGGCACAGTACTTTCAGGTCACTGGCAGGTCACTGAGATGTTTGGGGGACTGGGGCACAGGCTGTGCGGACACTCAGAGACTCAGAGCCACGGGTCCCCGGGGCCCAAGCCTTCACGTGAACGGTGTGGCCACGCTAGGAAGAAGGGGGAATAGAGGGCCGGACCCTAATTCAGAGGAGGGTGGTGGAATCCGGAGATTCGGGGTGGTAGGACCCCGGCCCCCATCCGTTCAGGTGAACGAGGGAGGATCTCTCAGCCCTCAGGTGAGCTGACGGCAGGACGGGCCAGTCGCCCAGAGCCACGCAGAAGCGGGGCGGGGAGGCGCCAGCTGTGGGGACCCAGACGGGGCCGTCAGACTCGCAGGCAGGAGCAGGAGGCCGCCACCTCCCGGGACCCGGCTCTCGAGAACAGGTGCTACGGGCCTGGGGCCCGAGGCGCCCAGGTGAGGCACGATGGGGGGCTCCGGGTCCTTAGTTTTCCGGGCTGAGGGGTGTACCCCCTCGGGCTACAGAGAGGCCCAGAGGGCGGGCTGGTATAGGAGTCACCCCGAGGCCCCAGGGAACGGGGTACGGTCCGCGGAGCCTCCAGAGCAGAATCCACGAGTTTTCCGTGACCGGCCACCAGGCTGTAGACGTGGGGTGGGCAGTTGGGCTCTCGGGCAGAGGAGGGTACGGGAGCCCAGGCGCTCCGACCAACAGGGTTCCGGACCCACTCAGGCTCATGGGGTACAGGACCCGTACACTGCAGTGAACGGGGCTCAGAACCCAGACACTCAGAATGATGGGGTTCAGTTTCCACACGCTCTGTCATGGGGTTCAAGACCCCAGGCATGACCCCATCATTCTGAGCTCGCGGGAGGCCTAGGACGGGTGTCCCAGACACCTGGGCGGGCCCAGCACACAGATGAATGGCGCACACGGCCACAGACGAGGGTGATATGCGCGGGTAGGGGTGGACCGAGCACAGGGCGTCCGAGCCACAGGAACGAGGCCACCGGGGGGCCTGGCCCAGCACTCAGGCCTACAGGAGACATGTCAGTGCAGGACTCAGGTGCCCACGGGGCCAAGCGGTGAGCAGGAGAAGGGGGCCCACCGGACCTTGGCCGCCACGGTCCCAGGAGGGGCCCCCAGGGCCCGGGTCACGAAGAATCCCAGTTTTCGGACCTGGGAGCTGGATTACAAGCTGTGCTCGCAGTCGGCCGCGGAAGCGGGTGTCCCCTGAGCGTCCAGGTGAGCGGGGAATATGCACCCAGACCGTCCACAGAGTGGGAGTCACACCCCCAGAAATCCAGGCAGCCCACAGACTCCCAGAGGAAGGGGGCAGAGGCGGTGTGGGTCACAGGGCTGGGGCAAGGTGAGCGCGCGGGGCCCGCGGGAACGGGGGGCGGCGGCCGGGGTCAGCGCGGGCAGGGTGCACGCGTGCTGTCCTGGCACGTCTCACGCTTCTGTGCCAGCAGCTCCCGGCCACCCCGAGCCAGCGTTCGCCCTGAGTTCCAACCTCAAACATTCCCCAGGCAACCTCAAAGGAAGCACCCCCGTCCAGGAGCCCCGCCAGGGTCTCCGTGCGGCTGTCGGCTGCCAAGCCGCCGTCTCGGGGGCCGCAGGGCTGGCCGGGGGCTGCCAGCTCTGTTTGGTTTTCCCCTTCCTGCCCTGGACGCTCAGACGCCCGTCTCGCCGTGGAGGCGCCCGTGTCCTGGGACAGGCACAAAGGCCCTACAGTGGGGCTGGGGGGGAGCTGCGCACGGGGCACATGTGCTCACGCCACACCAGGGCCCCGCGGCACGTGCGGCCGGCCTTGCTTCTTCCCCCCAGAGCACGGGCGCCTGCCTGCCCCCCAACGGCCTGCTCCCGTGGCCCCGAGGTGTCAGCCGCTTCTCCCAAATCCCCATCGCCGGGTAGGACCAGGAGAAAGCGCCGAGCCCCTGGACGGGGGGGGGGGGGGGGGGGGGGACGCGTTCCCAGAGCCGCGCGTGACCGGCACGTCCACGCACGCACACGCAAGCCCGCCCCCCACCTGCAGCGTCTCCCGAGCGACCTCGGAGCCGGAGGCCGAGCCTCCCGGAAGTCCGGCCTGACCAGTCCTGCCGGCGGCCCCCGTGCCACCGGCTCTCCTGTTAAGCATTAACCAGCTCTACGTCTGGCCGCGGGCAGGAGTGGGTTCAGAGAGTCGCCCTGGCCTGGAAGGGTCACTCAGGGCCGGGCCCGGGGAGGGACCTGAGCTGGCCAGAGCAGAGAGGGCGCTGAGGTCACAGGCCCCGCTGGCCCTGTCAAAGCAGGAGCTGGGGGTGGCGGCGGGGGTGGGGGGCTGGTCCAACAGACACCCAGAGCTCTGGGGACAGGCCAGCCTCGCCAGGGGCACAGGCATGGATGGAGTGACGTCCAGAAGCCCAGGCGTCAGCAGGGCAAGGCAGACCCAGATAGTCGCCTGGTGACGGCTTGCCCACGTGACAGTGCGTCCGGGCCAGCCCTGCCCAGCACGAGCCGCGCGGTTCTGGCCGGGCTGTGGCCTTGTGCCTTTTCGGGCAGCACCAGAAAGCTGCACTCCTCCAGACCCAGACGTCCCTGGGGCTCAGGACACCCTCCTCGGGGTGCAGAACCTTCTCAGACCGGGTCCGGCCGTCCCTCCCTCCCGCTTCCCGGTGTTCAGCCCAGGTGGGCGGTCAACCCCTTATTGCCAGGCCTCCGGAGGACCAGAAATGCCCCCGTGTCCCCTGGAGGGACCCCTGGAGGTGGCCCGGAGCCTGGACGCCTGGTACCTGGGTCTCAGGGGGGACCCTCCTCCCAAGGGAGTTCCCTGATTCCTGAGGGCCAGCAGTTCCGGCCTTGAGGTGGGGCTCCCCGAAGCCCTGCCTCTCACATCCCTCCCCCACCCAGCAGACTCTCTCATTCACTGGAGGCCCGGCCACGGCTCCTTGCGTGTGCTAGGTAGAGAGGAGGCCTGGAGGCCAGGCCGGCCGCAGGAAGTTCAGGCAGCAGGTGAGAATTTTCTACACCGGGGCGGGGGAGGTTGTGGTGACTGTCACCCCAACAACATCTGGGGGAGCCCTGCTCTTCCCGAGGGGGAGACTTGCTCCCTCCCACAGTACAAACAATGCCAGCTGGGCTGTTGATGGGGGGCAGCGGTTGGCTTGACTTCCGTGGGTGCCCAGCCCCAGGCTGACGTGGATCCCTCCACCTGGCAGAGTCGGGGCTCCCGAGTGGGAGAGGCAGGGTGGACCCAGCACAAACGGCCTGGCAGGTCAGGTGGTCGGAGGGTGGGGAGTCACGGGGAGGGCTTCCTGGAGGAGGTGGGGCTCACACAGGCCTTGAAGGGCGAGTAGGGTGGGGTGGCATGGAAGGAACATCGAGCGTCAGCACAGAGCAGTGGGAGCCAAGCTGGGTCCGTGCACACAGGTGGCCACGAGGCCGTCCTGCTCCACAAGGAGCCTTGAGGCCGGATCTGCACAGCGGCGGGAGGGTGTGTCCCACAGCGGGTGGCCGGGACAGGGACTCCACTTAGGAAGGATGCCCAGCCCCCTTCCTGGGGAAAAAGAGCCTTAGCACTAGAGAGGCTTTTCCCTGCCGGGTCACAGAAGAGGGAGCAGGGGTGGAACCCGGGAGGGACCTCCGGCCTCCTGGGCTGTAGGCGGGAAGGCCCCTCCCGGAGGTGGCTCCAGGCCTGGAGGGCGGCGGGGGGCGCTGGGGTAGGAGAGCCGGACAGCCCTCCCATGGCCCCCAAGAGTCGCCCTTGGGTATCTACCCCCCCTCCGGGGTTCCCGGGCACTTTCCCAGAAGCCGGACCTGCTGGCTGGGTCCAGCGGAGCGGCCGGCGCCACCTGGTGGCGGCGCGCCTGCCTGAACCTGCACCACCATGGGGGCCTGGCGGTCCTGAGGGACCCTGTGCCTCTCCCAGGCCTTGGGGTCCTGCAGCCCTTGTGGCCAGCCTGCCCAGGGTCCTGGGACCCTCTAGGGCCAGCTTCCAGGCATCTCCTGCGGTCCTGGGGTCAACCTTCCCCAGGCCGGCCCAGGAATCCTGCCAGGCGAGCAGTACTCGTGCGTCCGTGCCCGGCCCCGCCCCCGCCCCCGTGCAGGGGCGGGGGGAGGGGCACACGCACACACCTACACCCGCAGGTGTGCGCACACCCACAGGCGTGTGCGCACACACAGGCACGCACGCGCCGGGATTCTCCAGCCGACAACCTATCTGGAATTCTCCACCATAAAAACCTCCAGTGGAGCTGTTCCAATCCCAGAACACACACAGGCCCTGGTGTTTCCGGAAGGTTGGCTCCCGGGGAGCTGGGGGCTCCGACCCCCTGGAAGCCCTCAGGCCATCGAGCAGACCTGGGAGTGTCCTTCAGGGGACATGGGGCCCGGAGACCTGTGAGCTTCCACGGCAGGGGCTCACCCGAGGGGCCCCCGGCCACACCCGTCTCCATACTTGGTGGGGCCCGTGCAGAAAACTTGCAGCCCCTCGTTCAAAATGGTTACAATTTCCAGAGTGCGAGGGCGGGCGTCGGACCAGGCCCGGGGCCCTTCCCTCTGCGTGCGGGACCTGCCTCCACGTCCCTTCTCGGTGCTGTGGCTCCATGGGCCTGGGCCTCTGCTCCTGTCCCTTCGCCTACTGGTCTGTGAGAGGCCTCGTGGGGACAGCATGCACACAGCCCCTGCAGGGGTGACAGAGCCGGGCCTGGGGGCCGGGCCACCTGGGGTCTGGGCGCTTCCCCGCCTCTTTAAGCAGAGGCTCCATCCACAGCACACGGAAGGGCTGGGGTGGTTCTGGGAGTGAGGCCTGGGCGCCGTGCAGGAGCCGGGGGATCCAGGCCGGGTGCCTGGTGATTCCTGGAGGGGGTGGTCCGGCCTGGCCTTTGTGGACAAACAGGAGGAGGCCCCTGGTGGCCAGAACCGTGACTTTGGCCACCAGTGCTCCCCGGGGGGGTGGGGGAGGGGGGGAGGAGGAGCTGAGCCAGAGAGAGACTTCCGCGGGTCTGGGGTCCCAGGATGCCCCGTCGTGGCACTGGCCCCCAGCTCAGAGCCCCACGTCCCTGACGTGGGTGTGCTCCCACCCCAGGCCCCTGGCAGGGAGGCTACACCAGGCCCACTCCCCTCCCACCAGCAAGAAGGGTGGCAGGTCGGCAGGTGGGCAGGTCCGGGCAGCGGCTGCTGAGTCAGTTTGCAAGGAATGTTCTGGCCTCTCCCAGCTTCACCCTGTCCCTGCCTGCCCCCACCTCACCCTTCTCCCCAGGCGTGGCTGGCGTGGCGCCCAGGCCAGGAACGCATCTCCAGCCCAGGCTTGCTCGGACCAGCTCCCCCCAGCAGTCGACCCCCACTGCTCCCCCTGCTTGCCCCCATGACCTCAACAGAGCCCCGGTCCCTCAGAGCCCCCACCCCCACGCTCCCAGGTTACTTCCCGGGCCAGAGGGCCCCCCTTCCACCGCCGCCCCGCAAGTGTGAACAGGCTCCACCTGTGTGACGGAGAACCATGGCAGGCCTGAGGTCAGGGCGGGGGTGAACCGGGACCCCAGCGACAGCCCCCAGGCAGATCCCAGGGCCCAGGGGAGAGAGGCCGGGAGGGAGGGGGCTTCCTGGAAGAAGAGGCTCTGCAGTGAGGAAGGCCTGGCCTGCTGGGCTGGGGGCTGGGGGCTGGGGGCTGGGGGCTGGGGAGGCAGCCAGGAGGCTGGGCCTGTGTCTGCAGAGCCGGCCGTCTGGCCGGGGCCTTCCTCCCTCGGCTCTACTCACAGCCCTTGCCCCCAGCTACCCCGGGCTGCCTCCTTGCCCAGGCAAACCCTGGGCTGATGCTGCTGGGCAGATGGGGTAGTGGGGCCGGGGGCCGCGGGGCCGTCCCCGGGCGTGACCCGGCCACCCGGGCGCTCTGCTCCAGGCCAGCAGGAAGGGGAGATGGGGCGCCCCCCAGACGCCCACAGCACCCTGGCCCCGGCGGGCACCACAGCTGTACCCGGGCTCATTCCGGACCTCATCGCCAGGCTCCCCTGTGAGCTGCGGGATGCCCAGCAGGGGTGTGGGGATGGCGGGCCCGGTGGGGGCAGCTGCTGTCCACGGATGCACCTCAGGCCCCTTTCTGTGCCCTCCCCCAGGGCCCAGCTGGGCGCTCACGGCCATCGCTGTGGCTGCCGGCGTCCTCGCCGTGTCCTGCCTCCTCTGTGTCGCCTGTTGCTGCTACTGCCTTCTCCGCAGCCAGGGCTGCAGGAAGAAGCCCAGGGGCCAGGAGGCTGTGGGCCTGGGCGGCCCTCAGGGCACCACCAGCATCCACCTGGTGAGGGGCACCAGCTGCGGGCTGCTCAGTCCCAGAGGGCAGCTCAAGGCCCAGGCAGGGAGGACCCTCCCGGCCGGGGGAAGCGATGAGCAGAGGCGAGAGGAAGGCAGTGTAGGAGGGAGGCCCCGAGCGCCAGCCCCAGGGGTCGGGCCACGGGGAGCCACGGAAGGTCCTTGAGGAGGGCAGTGCCGCAAGAACGGATGTGGGGGAGGCACATCAGTTAAGGCCTGTGCCACAGAACTGAGGATATGAGCCGTTCTGTGGCCTGGTCTGGAGGTAGGTGCTTGGACCGCAGACCTGGGGCTGGGGCCCGGGAGGCCCAGGGCTGCCACGGGGGCCCGGTCCCAGCAGCCCCCACCTCCTATCCCCACCCGCCCCAGGTGCAACCGGACGTGGAGAGCTCGGAGTCTGCCCCCGGGGGCCCCCAGCACTGGGGACGCCTGCTGCTCTCCCTGGGGTATGACTTTGGAAGCCAGGAGGTGAGGGGCCGCCTCTGCAGGCCCAGAGGGTCCGCGGGCTGTGTGCAGGGGAGACGGGTGCCGGGCGGGCGCTGGGCGCGGGGCCGCCCGGGGACGGCCCCCGGCTGAGCAGCCCCTGGCTCCCAGATCCAGGTGGGCCTCAAGCAGGCCGCAGACCTGAGGGCCGGGGGCCAGGGCGGCACGGCAGACCCCTACGCCCGCGTCAGCCTCTCCACGGGGGCGGGGCACATGCACGAGACCAGGGTGCATCGTGGCACGCTGTGCCCCACGTTCCACGAGACCTGCCGCTTCCACGTGCGTCTGGGCTGAGGAGGGGTGCGGGGGGCCGGGGCCGGGGCGAGGGGACCCGCTCACACGCTCTCCTGCAGGTGCCGCAACGCAAGCTGGCTCGGACCGCCCTGCGGGTGCAGGTGCTAAGCTTCAGGCGGTTCTCTGCCCCCGAGCCGCTGGCTGAGCTCAGCCTGCCGCTGGGCACCGTGGACCCGCAGCACGTCCTAGAGCAGTGGTACCAGCTGGGCCCGCCGGGCACCACCGAGGTGAGCCCAGGGACTGCCGGACTCCGGCCTGGCCCTGCCCGGGGTGCCCCGGGGGTCGGGGGGCGGTGGAGACCGAGGCCCCCCCATCTCGCTGCCCGCAGCCCGAGCCCTCGGGTGAGCTGTGCCTCTCGCTTCGGTATGTGCCCGGCTCGGGCCGGCTGACCGTCGTCGTGCTGGAGGCCCGAGGCCTGAGCCCGGGGCTGGCAGGTGAGAGCCCTCCCTGCCCCTTCCACATGGAGAGAGAGGGAGCCCTGTGCTTGGCCCTGGGACCCGGGATGCCTTCTGACCCCTTCTGCCTGCCCAGACCCCTACGTGAAGGTCCAGCTCATGCTGAACCAGAGGAAGTGGAAGAAGAGAAAGACCTCGGCTCGGAAGGGCACGGCCGCCCCCTACTTCAACGAGGCCTTCACCTTCCTCGTGCCTTTCAGCCAGGTCCAGGTGGGCTGCCTGGAGAAAGGGGTGGGAGGGGCGGGCCCACCCTTGGGGCCAAGCTGACCCCTGTCTTTCTCTCCCTCCCTGCCCTTCTGCCCGCCTCTGCCCAGAGCGTGGATCTGGTGCTGGCCGTCTGGGCCCGGGGCCCGCAGTTCCGGGCCGAGCCCGTGGGCAAGGTGCTGCTGGGCGCGCGGGCCTCGGGTCAGGCCCTGCAGCACTGGGCCGACATGCTGGCCCACGCCCGGCGGCCTGTTGCCCAGTGGCACCGCCTGCGGCCCGCCGGGGAGGTGGACGGAGCCCTGGCCCTGAAGCCCCGCCTGCACCTGCCCTTGCCTGGCTCCTGAAAGTGCCCTCGGGCCTCGGCCTCCCAGGCTGCGGTGTGGGCGCCTGTCCAAGCCGCCCCACGGGACCACTAATAAACGCCTCCTCCCGTTGCCGTGCTGTGTCTTTCCTGAGCCCTCGGGGACACGGTCGGGGCAGGGGTTCCGCCGTCACCGCTGTGGGGAAAGGACCCGAGGCCTCGGGGGGTGAAGGGGTCCCCTCCAGGCCCCATGGGGACGGTGTGAAGAGGTAGGGAGCCCTCTCTGTCAGTGGGGCTGCAGGGACAGCGTGGTGGGAGGTAGGCTGGAGCCAGCCCCGTGGGGACAGTGTGGGTGATGAGGAGACATTTGGGGGGTGGTGACGGTGGAGGGAAAGGACTCCAACCTGGGGGGGGCCCGCTTCGCGCCACCCCCCCCCCCCCCCCCCCCCCCGCCACTGCACAGGGCCCCAAACCTTCCAAAGGCCGCTGTAGGGCCGCCTCTTCCAGACGGCAGGGGGCAGTAGATACCTTCGGAAGCCTCCTCCGGCCTTCGGGGGCTCAGCCCCGGCCAGGAGTGCAGCGCTAACCCCCACACATCTGGATGGCTTTAGCTCCCCTGACCCTCCCTGTGGCCCGTGAGGCCGGCAGGCCTGGGGCCACGCACCCCCAGCTCAGAGGATGCCAAGCCATGCTCCTCCGGATGTCTCTGCTGGGTGGGGGGCCCGGGCAGTGTGGGGGTGGGGGGAGGGGGCTCAGTCCCGGGCAGCCGGGCGGGCCCCAGGCCCCCTCAGGTCAGGGAGAGGCTCCCAGGCGGTGGTGTCACCATCCTTGGGTTGCAGGACGCGTTCGAATGAGCCAGGAACCACCCCAGGGCAGGGTGTTCCAGCCGGCTGCACGTCCAGGCGCCCTCCCTTCTTCTCCCAGGAGGGAGGGTGGGATCCCACCTAGGGGAGGGCAGCCCCCACCTAGAGGGCCCTGGCCACTGCCGCAAGGCCGTGTTTGGGGGTCTGGGCCTTGGGGAAAGGAAGGGATGTGGCCAGCTCGTGCCTGAGATGCCCGGCCCAGCTGGGAGGCAGCAGTGAGATGCAGGGCACTGCTCCCTCCAGGAAGCCTGCCCGCCCAGGGGAAACTGTGGGGAAACCGCAGTGTGGACCCCGACTTAGGACCAGAGTGACCCCTCAGCTGATCTCGAGCCGTGTGCCCCGAGGTGGCCCGGCGAGGCCAAGTACATCTGACCACAGGCTCCTTGCAAGAACAAGGGAGGCTTCTCGAACTCGTCACTGAGCTCTAAATAGAGCAACCCAACCTCGGTGTACCCCCACCCCCACCCCCCCCACCACCGCCAAGACTTCTTGGACTGGATGACAGCACGCGGCTGGGCCGGGCCAGGCGGCCTGGGCAGGTGGGGAGGCCCCTGTGCCCCCATTGGTCTGAGGAGGGCTCCATGCCCTTTCTGAGCAGGGGCCCAGCCTGGGGGAGGCCATTTATACCCCTCCCCCTGGGCCCACCAGCCCAACTTGCCGCTGCGGCCTGACCTCGCTCCTCACGCTGCTGCTCAGACACTAGGTGAGGCCAGCCCGGCCGGCAGAGGCCAGGACAGGCGCTTCTGGAGCTTGTTTGCAGGATGAGTTCCCTGGGTGGGGGTCTGGGGGCTGGGGGCCACCTCCAGCAGCCCTCTCTCGGGGGCTTGCATGGTGTGGGGCGTGAGCCGGAGATACGTCGGGGGACGGCCTGGGGGCGGCAGGGGTCGAGGACGGCCCCCCCCGATCAACAGGCCTCACTCTTGAGTGGGACACCAGGAGGAGATCTGACGGGTCGGGGACCCCAGGCCAAAGCGGGGAGTGGTTTCTCACATGCACTTGGGCCCAAAGCCGAAGGAGCAGAGCTAAAATTAGCTGGATGGCTCTGGTGGCCACCTGCGCTGGCCCGTCCCACCCCTCCCTCAGGGACAGCTGCGGCCACTCCGGGCCCTGCCTGGGACATTCTGGGAACACTTTCTCCTCTTCTCACCCTGGCAATTCCAAGACAGAGCCTCAAGGAGGTCGGAGTGGGGGCAGGGCAACAGGCAGGCTTGGTGCGAGGCCTGCCCCCGCCCCCGCCCCCACCCCCACCCCCAACCTGGGCAGCCGGTGTCCACGGCAGGACACGAGCCACCGCCCTCACACCTCGGCCTTTTCTCTCCCACAGGCTCTAAGCCCAGGACTTCAGGATGGGGGAGTAAGTTCCATCCGAGCCCAGGGCCCCTGCCACCCCTGCCCTCCCCCACCCCGGGGTGGGGGGGTCTCCACAGCCCCCCAGCCCCCGCCCTGGCCCCCTCCCACTCCCACCTGCCCCCACGCTGCCTCATCCACGCCCTGACCTCTGTCTTCTCTCCCCCCATCCCACCTGCACTCTCGGGACAGTGAGGAGGTGAGTACCTACTTGAGGGGGGGCATGAGACACAGAGGGGATGGGACCCCCTACTTGGGATAGGTCAAAGGTCAGAGCTCGAGGGAAGCTGCCCAGCCCTCCCCCCACGAACGAGCCCCACCCAGCCACCAGGACAGGGGCGAAAACAGGAAGTGGCTGCCAGTGCCTCGTGGGGCAGGGGAAGTGAGGCTGTGTGGCCAGGTCACCAGAATCGCTTCTTATTCCCGATTGCCACCCCCCCAACCCCCCCCCCCACCACAGCCTTGGCTCTGTAGGGATGCCCTGCACCTCCCACTTCTCCCCTCCCCTTAACCTTTGAACCCAACCTGCCACCTGGGTACAGGTGTCCTGGGCCCAGCCCCCCCACCGGGGGGGCCTCTGGAGCCCCGGTGTCCAGCTGCCTCCTAGACAGGGCCCACCGGCCTGGGGCGGGCTGAGCGGGAGGGGATATGGCGGTGCTGGGGACTGGGCTGGCCCTGACTCTGCCCCCTCCCCCTTGCCCCACAGAAACGCAACAGGGCCATCACGGCCCGGAGACAGCACCTGAAGGTAGGCGCTGGCCCCGAGAGGGCCGTCCCGGGGTCTGCGCGGGGCGAGGCCCCCACAGCCCCTCACTGGCTTGCCCCCCACCCCGCCCCCTGCAGAGTGTGATGCTCCAGATCGCGGCCACCGAGCTGGAGAAGGAGGAGAGTCGCCGTGAGACTGAGAAACAGAACTACCTGTCTGAGCACTGCCCCCCACTGCACGTCCCCGGCTCCATGTCTGAAGTGCAGGTACCCTCCCCTGGCGGCGCCCCTGCCTGCTGCCTTGGTCTCCCCACCGGTCAAGAGAGGGGGCAGGGCAGGTGGAGGTCGGGTGGGCAGCGGCCCGCCCACCCGCTGCCCCCACCCCCAGGAGCTCTGCAAACAGCTGCACGCCAAGATCGACGCGGCCGAGGAGGAGAAGTATGACATGGAAATAAGGGTCCAGAAGAGCAGCAAGGAGGTGAGCGGCCGGTGGGGGGGGGGGGGGGGGCGGGGAGGGCCGGGACGCGGCGAGGGGCGCCCTGGACGGGAGGGGGCGGGGGGCCTGGCCAGCGCGGGCTCCCACCCAGCCCTTCCCCGCCGGCAGCTGGAGGACATGAACCAGAAGCTGTTCGACCTGAGAGGCAAGTTCAAGAGGCCCCCGCTGAGACGGGTGCGCATGTCGGCTGACGCCATGCTCAAGGCGCTGCTGGGCTCCAAGCACAAGGTGTGCATGGACCTTCGGGCCAACCTGAAGCAGGTCAAGAAGGAGGACACCGAGAAGGTACGCTGCGGCCCGGCCCCAGGCTCCCGGGGTGTCTGCGGGGGGGCTCGACTGCGCTGCCCGCCTCGGGGGCGGGGGGGGGGGGGTGACAGGGAGGCTAAGGGGTGACCCGCAGCCTCCTCCTGAGCCCTGTCCTGGCCCGTCCCCAGGAGCGGGACCTGCGCGACGTGGGCGACTGGCGGAAGAACATCGAGGAGAAGTCTGGCATGGAGGGCAGGAAGAAGATGTTCGAGTCCGAGTCCTAGGCCGCCCGTGCCCCACCAGGGCCCGGAGCTCCCGGCGCAGTGAGGGAGGATGGGGCTCGTCTAAGTGCTCAATAAAGGATTCCAATCCCCATGACTGGTCTGGTCTGGTCCTGCGCAGCCTCACTGCCCACCGACTGCCTCGGGCACCCAGCAGACTGTTGTGTGCGGGGGGTGCTGGCCCAGGGTGGGTTGGTGTGGTCAGTGGTGAGCGGTCCGTCCCCGCTGTTCCCCAAGACCTGCCCTGGACTCACCCGCCCTGGGAGGGCTTGGGGGCAGATGGCCTGGGCCGCGTCGGAGCCACGGTGGCGGAGAAGAGATCATTTGTCCATTTGCATGGCATCATCAGGGGACCTGCCAGGCCCAGAGACCCTCTGTGTGGCGTGATTCCATGCGACATGGGTGGCCCCCCATCCCTCCCACAGGGGGCTCGTGGGCACAGTCCCGGCTCAGACAGCCCTCCCGGGGTGGCTGGTGCCCATCCAGCAGGGACACACCGGGGCTGGGGTCCACGCTCCCGCCTGGGGGCTGATGGCAGGCCCACCTGGCCCCACGGCAGGCCCGGCGACAGGGCTCACGCTGCGTCTGTCCCCCCCCCCCCCCCCCGCCAAGGCCTTGGCCCACCTCACAACGTCAAAGGAGGCCGTCCCTGACAGGCCCTGAAGAGGACGGTCACGGCAAGGCCACGGCTGTCCCACCTCCTCTGTGGGGAGTGACACGGTGACCCGCCAAGGTCTGAACACCCAAATATTTGGAGGGGTACCCAGGAGAGATGCCCGGGGAGGCCAGGCCACCCACCCTGCCCTTGGGGGAGCTCCCCGAAGGCCCTCCCAGCTCGGACACCCGTGCACGGCCCCCAGCTCCAGCTCCGGCAGGATGTTGGGGGCCAAGGCACTCCCCACGCAGAGCTGAGAGTGGGCAAGGCAGGCAGTGAGTTCAACGAACAGTTTCGGTGGCCGGATAGAGCGATAGGGGCAGCACCCCACCGCAGACCCGACAGGGTGACCTGGGCAGCTGTCCAGGGGCCCTGCCTACCAGGAGGGTCCTCGGGAGGCAGGGACACCCGGCTCCCCTGAGACTCAACATCCTGGTTTGGGAAGACTCACCATGTGGAGAAATGATGGGGTTTTTTGGTTTTTTTCTAGTCAAGGAAATGTCAAACACACAGTCCCAGGTAGTGACCCCCTGGGTGGGAAGGTGATGGGAGGGGCCACGCAGGGACAGATGCCGTGACTCGGGCTGGGAAGAAGATTCACTGGTGTTTGTTACAACAGGCAAACAGGACAAGGAGCAAACATCACAGCTAGCCCCACAAGCCCTCTCCGCACACGGCCGGGCTGTCCTGGTGTCCCCCAAAAGACACACAGCCTCGGGCGGGGATGTCCGTGAAGCCTGTGGCCGGCCCAGCACCCGGCACACAGAGGGGGCTCTGCATTCTAGAAAGATCTCCACGGGTGGAGAACAGGCAGTCCAGGAGTGAGGCTGGAGTGGGGGAGGGCACAGGAACCACAGCCATCTCCCGGGAGGGAGGGAGGGGAGAGGGGTGGGAGATACTTAAGAGACAGAGTCCCCGAGGGGGATGGGAACAGGCGGGGGGTGGGGGGGGCTGCTCCCCAGGGAGGGGGCTCTGAGCAAATGAGGGGCCGGCTCTCAGCTGTGGGTTTGCTGGACGCAGGGGTCTGGGCTGGAGATGGGGGTCCGGGCATCCTCAGAAATGAGTGTTGGGGGATCCCCAACAATGAGCAGGCGGGGGAGGGGACGAGAACGCTGCTCCTGGAGGCCCGGGCCGGATGCTGCCCAGGAAGGACCCCGGAAGCGAGGAGCAGGGCGCCAAAGGTACGGCGGCCGTGGCCTGCCGTGTCGGTGATGCTGGAGGTCGGGGTGTGGATGCAGCCGCAGGAAGCCCCAGGGGACCTCAGCTGGGAGAGGTGAGGAGGGGGAGCATGGCAGGCAGCCCAGGAGGTCAAGGGCAGGAGGGCGTGGGGCGGGGGCAAGGCTGGTGCGCGTCCAGGTGGGCTTGTGTGTGCCTGTGTGAGGCAGGTTCGTGCCCACAGCTCTTTCCCTGTCCTCGACACCATCCTCCACAGAGGGCTTCCCGGAGGAGGCGCTGAGCCAGGGCTGGGGGAGCAGCCCCACAGATGAGCCGGGAAGCAGAGAGGTGGGCCAAACAAATCCACATACAGCAACATAACTGAGGGAGCAGGTCGCAAGGATGCAGACCGGCAAGTGTGCGGGGGGGGGGGGGGGGGGGGGGGGGCGTCCCCAGGAAGCAGGCCCCCTTGGTCTTTCGGGGCCGAGGAGCTGAGAGGGGGCGGATGTGCCCGTGTTCTGTGTATCGTCACCCTTGAAACTTTTCTGTAAGTTTGAAATAATTTCTCCAAAGTTAAACTTTTCCTTGACCATCGAAACAATAAAATTCCCGAGCAACCGTCAAAACAGATGAGGTGGAATCGACCAAGATGCGTGGACCAGGTGTTGGATGTGGAGACATGGGCGTGGACAGGCCGGGAGAGCACTGGGGGCACAGGGCGGGCCTGGGGGACCCCGCACCCCTGCTGGGGCTGGGCAGGGACCACAGGGCGGGCCCGGGGGACCCCGCACCCCTCCCGGGGCCGGGCAGGGACCGCAGGGCAGGCCCGGGGGACCCCACACCCCTCCCGGGGCCGGGCAGGGACCTGCAGCGCGGGCCCGGGGGACCCCACACCCCTCCCGGGGCCGGGCAGGGACCGCAGGGTGGGCCTGGGGGGACACTGCCCCCCCCACCCCAGTATGAGGTGGTGGGAGGGTGCGTGAGGGTGAGCCGCCTTGGCCCGAGGAGGCAGGGAAGAGTGGGCAGTGCCACGTTGGGGAACCTGGAAGTGGGTGGAGCTGGGGACGGGCATGGTCCAGGGGCTTCCCAGTTGATGGGACTGGCCCAGACTCAGAGGGACCTCCCCTCCACCCCTGCCCTGCCGGCCAAGGGGAAGCCCGAGTGGGGCCCTGGGCCCAGAGTTCCTCTGTGAGCAAGCATCCCCTGCTGAGGCCCACCCCTCTCCCCGGCCAGCCTTGCCCCTGTGACCTGTCCCCTCTTTGGTCCCTGAGCACCAGCTCTCTGGGTCCAGACCTGCCTTTGTCCCTTGTGAGGCCTCCGGGTCCTCTGCTGTTCTGTTTCTGCCTCCCTGATACCTCCTGGCCAGCTGCTGGGACTCAGTTTCCCCGACTATAATGGGAGAAGAGAATGCCCACCTCACTGGATGGCCAGATGGGGAGGGACCAGCGCGTGTCCCCAGCTTCACACATGACACACCTGCCTCAGTACTGGGCCTGGAAGCATGTCTGGGCTGTTCCTCGGCTGCCCGCCCCCCCAACCCCCCAACCTTCAGTTTCCCTCAAGTCACTTCTTCCAGGAAGACCTCCATGATCCGTCAGGCCCCAAGGCCCAGCACGTCTGGGCCTAGACGGCCATCACTAGAGGGGAGGGAGGCCGTCGGGTAGGGATGGGACTTTGGGCGCCCCCTGCCCCCCCATCTCCTAGCCACGCCCATCACCAACGTCCTTGCTGGGAGGGGGCCCTGCCCACAGGAGACCCTCCATCCAGACAGCTTCTCCCCCCAGTGCCCACCTCGGTCCCCTGGGACCCTCCACTTCCGAGCCCCTCCAGGCCGGCCTCGGGGAGGGGGCCCTTCTGCCTCGCACCACCCCCTCGCTCTGGAGGGGATTGCTGGCAACTCCAGGTGCAGACCGGTACCGGCCCACCTCCCAGCCGCCCTACCAGGCCCTTCCACGACCCCCAGTGACCTGGGCCCACATCACCCAAACCAGAGGCCCCAGCACCAGGCTCTCACCTTCCTCCCCGGGGCCTTTCCCGACTATAAAATGGAATAAGGGAACCCCCAGATGGCCAGTGGCCCCTCCTCACCTGCCTGTCTACCCATCTTCCCCTGGGGTCCCCCCAGCCTGTCCGCCCCCGGCTGCCTTTCAGACTCCCTGTCCCCTCCTGCCCAGATGTTGACCGCACCATCTGGACCCCCAGTGCATCCTGGGCACCCCACCGTCTCACTGTCTCACCCCGGGGCTCATAGGGGGCTGACGCAGGACCTGCCGGCTGCCGAGGACACTGCTGCCTCTCCCTCCCGGGCCCGCAGTTTGAGGACCGGTGACGCCCTGACGCTGAGCTCTCGGTGGCACGTGTGCATCCAGCCGGGCCCCTGGCCCCCCAGCCCTTCTCACGGTCTCCAGGCCCCTCCCCTGCCGCTGGGCATGGAGTGCCAGCCGGGGACTCTGAGGCCCTCAGGGAGGAGAAGCCTGGGGTCCTGGGACAGCTGCGGAGACCCCTCCCCAACACCTCGGCCCCAGAGTTGGGCGGAGTGAGGGCGGAGCCCCCAGGGCTGTCTGGTACAGCAACTGCTCCGCTTTCCTGAGCAGCAGGTCCCTGCGTCAGTGTCCTGGGGCCGCACGAGGAAGGCCCACACACGGGGCTCACACCGCAGACGGTCACCATCCCCCATCCTGGCGGCCGGAGCCCGAGGTCCAGGCGTGGGCGGGGCTGGGTCCCTCCAAGCCCCTCTCCTTGTGTGTGGCCGGCCGTCCTCCCCCTGTGTCCTCACGGGGTCGTCCCTCCGTGCGTGTCTGTGTCCCGATCCCCTCTTCTTACAAGGACCCCAGTCACACGGGACCAGGGCCCACCCCGTTGGCCCCGTGTTACCTTGATCACCTACAAGTCCCCATCTCCTGTGCGGCCCTGCTCCCAGGCCCGAGCTCATAGGGACACGGCTGAGCCCACGACCCTCTCCAGCCCACCCTGTCCTCTCGTGCTCAGTGTCCCCTCCTGAACCCTCAGAGCACCCTTCCCACTGCTCCACACGGCTCGCCCCCAATCCTCTGCCCACACTGCTCCGGCCCTGGGCGCTGGCACGTGCTGGCACTCCCTCCCCCTGAGCTCAGGCCTCCGCGGGCCTCCTCACACACCCCTGCGCTCCGCCAGCTCCCCGATTCTGACCAACCAGCTGTCCTTTCTGGCCTGCCCTGCCCTGCGTGTAGACGGCTTCTCCATTCCTGACCTCTCCTGCTCACTCACTCCGTCCGTCCTCCCAGCCCCTCTCCAGCATCCTGTCACTCAATGTCACTTGAGCGTGTGGTCCTGACACTGTCTTCCCTGGGGAACCCGTCCCACCTGGGCCTTTGAGGTCACTTTGCCCGCGGCCCCAGCTGCCCCTGGACAGTTTGCCCGGGTGGCCCGCAGACCCCGTGGAGTCAGTGCACCACCCCCCCCCCCCCCACCGTGTCCCTCTGCACTGCCCACCCTGCACAGACCTCCCCCTGGCCCCGGCCTCAGAGCTCTGTGTGCCGCTCGGCTCAGTGCCCGAGCCAGGAGCCCGCCCGGAGCCCACCACCCGCCAGCAGCGCTCACTCAGGCCCAGCCTTGGGTCGGCTTACGGCCTCACTCGACCACCCGCTCTGCCACTGGCCCGCGCACATGTCTGCAGGCGCCAGGATGGACGAGGCAAGGCGTCCACCTCTCAAGTTCCATTGCCGAATGACAGCAAGGGACCCAAAGAGGGAGCATCCGTTTCTCAGCAGACCCCTCTCGTCAGAGCAGGGCGCGGGTGGCACTGAGGGTCCCCGGGAGGCCTCGCCCCATCCTCGCCCCCCTGTCCCCGCCGAACGGCGAGGAGGGCCCCTCGAGGAGCCGCCGGTGAAGGGAGGGGTGGGAGCCCCGGCGGCCAGGGCTGGACGGTCCAGGGCATTTTCAGCTTTATCTGTTTAAAGCCTGGAGAGGTTTGGGTGCGAGCACGTAGAAGGGTGCTGGCCCGGGAGGGAGTCTGACCCGAGGTTCTGGCAGAGGAGCTAAGGGGCAGGGTTGGGGCAGAGCAGGGGGGCTGAGCGGGGGGCAGAAGAAGGGACTGAGCAGGGGAGCAGAGGAGGGGGCAGAGCAGGGAGGCAGAGCAGGGGGACAGAGTGGGAGGCAAAGGAGGGGGCAGAGGAGGGGTGCAGAGCAGGGGGCAGAGCAGGGGGCTGAACAAGGGGCAGAGCAGGGGGGCAGAGAAGGGGGCAGAGGAAGGGGGCAGAGGAGGCAACTGAACAGGGGGGCAGAGTGGGGGGCAAAAGAGAGGGCAGAGGAGGGGGGCAGAGCAGAGGGCAGAACAGGGGGACAGAGTGGGAGGCAAAGGAGGGGGCAGAAGAGGGGTGCAGAGCAGGGGAGCTGAGAAGGGGGCAGAGCAGGGGGACTGAGCAGGGGAGCAGAGGAGGGGGCAGAGCAGGGGAGCCGAGCAGGGGGCTGAACAGGGGGGCAGAGTGGGGGGCAAAGGAGAGGGCAGAAGAGGGGACTGAGCAGGGGGCAGAGCAGGGGGACAGAGTGGGGGACAAAGGAGGGGGCAGAGGAGGGGTGCAGAACAGGGGGGCTGAGAAGGGGACAGAGCAGGGGGACTGAGCAGGGGGGAAGAGAAGGGGGCAGAGGGGGGCAGAGCAGGGGGCAGAGTGGGAGGCAAAGGAGGGGGCAGAAGAGGGGTACAGAGCAGGGGAGCTGAGAAGGGGGCAGAGCAGGGGGGCAGAGCAGGGGGCAGAGGAGGGGGCAGAGCAGGGGGCAGAGGAGGGGGCAGAGCAGGGGAGAAGAGCAGGGGGCAGAGCAGGGGAGAAGAGCAGAGGGCTGAGCAGGGGGCTGAGCAGGGGGGCTGAGCAGGGGGCAGAGCAGAGGGCTGAGCAGGGGGCTGAGCAGGGGGGCTGAGCAGGGGGCCAGAGCTCAGGACTGCAGGTGGTTCCAGATGAGAGTCCCGCCTGTGCTGGCTTCTGTGTCTTCCTTCGAGTGTGGGGCGACGAGGAGGGAGGCCTGGGGTGACCCTGGGAGGGGTGACCGCATCTGCGCTCCTTCAGCACCCTGCGGCCCGCAGCCCCCCCACCCCCACCCCCCCCACCCCCGCCCCTGGAGGGTGCGTCTGCCTCCCAGCCTCCGGGCCCACCGGGGCTCGACGGCAGGGGGCGGACAGCTGGCACAAAGACCCGCAGCCAGGGCGGCTTACACAGCAGGAACTGGTGTCCCCCAGTCCCCGCTCCAGGCGTGGGCAGGTGGGTCCCCTCCGAGGCGGTGAGGGAGAGTCTGTTCCGGGTCCATCTCCCCCCCCCCCCCCATCCTGCGGTTTCCTGCCTTGTTTGAAGCTCCCCGGCTGGTAGACGCACCCCCACCTCTGCCTCGGCGTCCTCACGTGGCCTCGCCCTGCGTGCGAGTCTCACTCAAATTTCCTCTTTTTTAAGAACACAGTCTCATGGGATGAGGGGCCACCCTGACAACCTCATCCTCACTCATTACATCTGCAAGGACCCTTTCTCCAAATCAGGTCCCACTGTGAGGTCCGGAGTGGGGGGGACACAGTTTCCCCCCCCCCCCCCCCCAGGAGGGAGCAGTTGCCTCTGGGCCTTTGAGGACGGGCGTGGGCAGGGGAGGCCAGCAGCCCGCCAGGGCCCCGGGGTCCGGCGAGCGTCCAGAGGGTCACAAGGGCCAGGGCCTGAGAGGGGGTGAACGGGCGGGTCCAGCAGGTCAGGGCGGCGCCCCCCTCGGGGTGGCTTTCAAGCTCCACGGGGTCTCCCTTTTGACATTCTTAATAGCGTTTGACCCAGAGGCCCCGCATGGTGGCGGCTGGAAGACATGTCTTGGGAGGGGCACCCGGCCTCTGTCTGCCCTCACCATTCCTGGCAAGGCCCCTAAATTTCCCAGCTGTGATGTTGGGGCCGACCTCACCGTAGGGGCAGAGGAAGGACCAAATGGCGGGCCGATCCGGGGTGGCCCGTGTCCCTGGGGATGCCGGCCGCGAGGCTGAGGCCCAGCCCCCGCTCGGACGGACGTCCAGCCACTGCATCCTGGTCCAGGGCAGGACAGCGAGAGTGACCCTGGGAACCCCAGGGGGGACGGGGGAGGCAGCAGGCTGAGAGCTCCCTCCCGGTGGCCCTGCGCCGTCCTGGTGCGGGACCCCCTTCACGGTGTTGAATGGGGAGGCTCCTCGCTGCGTGTGGGTGGGGACGAGGGCGCCTCACCGCCTCCCAGTCGGCTTGTCCTTTGGCCAGGCCCCAGCCTGAAGCATGAACGCTCTGGGGGC
The DNA here is from genome assembly GCF_028018385.1 of Neofelis nebulosa. Taxonomy (NCBI): domain Eukaryota; kingdom Metazoa; phylum Chordata; class Mammalia; order Carnivora; family Felidae; genus Neofelis; species Neofelis nebulosa. Next base: position 114,160,776 of record NC_080791.1, on the reverse strand, counting down.
ACTACTGCCCTCCCCGCCGCCCTGGGGAGCCCCTACGCCCCCACCTCCAGGGCCTGGTGATGCTGATGGTGCCAGGTCAGCTCCAAGCTCCCTGAGTGTGGGGGCGAGGAGACCGGGGAACCCAGCAGCTCAGGGAAGTAAAGGAAGCAGGGGTGTGCGGCACGGGCCCCAGCGGTCAGTGGCCTGAAGAGCTCAGACCAGTCGGGAGGCCCGAGGTGTGGCCTCGAGAGGCTCGGAGAACAGGTGCGTCTGTGCTCCGCTCCCGGGAGGCTTCCGTCCAGAGAGAGGATGCTTATCGTGGCGGCTTGGGGGCCGGACCCGTGTCCTGGTGCTTATGCACGGCCTGCCGCGCCCAGACTTCCATCCAGGACTGTGGGGGATTCAGGAGCCCACGGGGGCTCCCCGACAGGCGTCCCGACAACCGTCTGGCCCGTGCACGCACTGCTGCCTTCCCGGGGCCCCTCTCTGTCACCGCTGGCCCTTGCAACTTGCTTAACACTTCCTGATGACTGCTTGGGTTTTTTTTTTTTTTTTTTTTTCTCTTCTCTTGCATCAACAGATTAAAAAACAACACCCCAACCCCAGCCCCAGTGCCCTTCAAACCTCAACCTGCAGCCGGAAGGGGGAAGTGAAACCCAGCTGGGGGAGGGGGAACGCTGGGACCAGCCGCCTGAGGGAGCAGCCGAAGTCACAGGCACACGCACAGCCCCAAGCGGCCCGGACCCCGGCCCGATGGCAGAGGCTCCGAGCCACCCTGGCTCCGAGGAGCAGGAGGCGCTCCTGGTGGACAAAGACGCCGGGTAAGAGTCCGTTCTGAGCGCGCGGGAGAGTTCGCATTTATAGTGGGTGGCGCTTAATCTGGGGGTGGATGAGGCCACCGGGACTTGGGGCAGCAGGCGGCTGCGGGGTACTTCCCGGGGTCCCCGTCTCACCCCGCGGTGGGTGCGTGTCTCTCCAGTCGGCCTCTGTAGCCGGGCTTCAGCGGGAGAGTCCGGCTTCGCGCCCCAACCACTGGGATGCTGACCCAGGACACGGAGGCCCGGACCCCCGAGGCAGGGACTCAGGGCCTTACCCCGGCAGGAGGGGGGGGTGGGAGGGCCTGGCCGGGAGGGGCTGCTTGGCCCCAGGACCCTCGAAGCCCTTGCGGGAGGCCGGGCCGGGTGCCCCGCCCGCCCCCGCCCAGGTGACTGAGGTGCCGCTGCTGGCCGCTGCCTGCTCCCAGTGCTGCAGCCGCTGTTGCTTAGAAATGGCGCGGGAGGCCGACACGGGCAGAAGGGAAGTGCCACACACCCGGAGCTGGGCGGGGAGCCCCGCGGAGCCGCTGGGTGCCAGCCTGTGCAGGGACAGGACACCCAGAGCCACCAGCATGGAGAGGAGCGCGCTGCTGGTCTGCTCAGTCTGCTCCCCCACCCCCGCCCCCCGCAGCACCTGCTGGGCAGGGCGGAGCCGCAGGCCAGGTCCCCACAGCCCCAGGGCTGACTCGGTCAGTGGATTCTAACCACTGAGGCTGGTGTCGCCTCCCTGATCCTGTGGCGACGTCTTTATTCGTAACGAGGGAACCGACCTGGAAGTCTCTGCCAGGAGTGTGCATGTGTGCGTGAGGCAGGTGGAAGGGTGCCTTCCCCTCGCCCAGGCCCACAGGGCGCCCTGCTTCGGGGGTTCAGGGGCCCGAGCGCCGGGGGGAGGGGGCGACCGGCAGACAGCTGTGCCCCACTCAGGAATGTCTCCTCCCATCAGCCTGTCTCGTGTTCCTCCGGCCACCGTGTGCCCATAGAAGGGCACTGCTTGAGCAGCCTGGCCGGGGCATCCCCGCCTCCCTCCTTGACCCCCCCCCCACCCCAGCTGTCCCGCGGGCGGAGGACACAGAGGACGGCGTGGACCGCGGCCGAGGCCCAGGCAGGCGGGGAGGCACCTGTGCCTGCTCGGTCAGGAGCTGGGCCTGAGAGCTGGCTGAATGCCCCTGGCCCCTTAGGGCCTGGGACCCCCGCCCAAGCACCCCTTCCCCCCCCCCCCAATGTGGTGTCAGAACGAAACTGAGACCCAGGGTGAGGCACGGTTCTCATTTCACAAGGTGACTAAGGGAACTGGGATTTTCCTGTCCAGAGTGGGTGAGAAGTCCCGTTGCCCAGGATGGGGATGTGTGGCCTGGGAAGCCCCCACGGGAGACCCCAGGAGGGCCAAGGCTGGGCAGGTTGGGGCTGGAGCATTCCAGATAAGACCTGCCCCCAGACCCCCTCTATTGCCTGCATCCAAGACATCGCCCCTCCTATCCAGCCAGGTCAGGCCTCCCCCCTGCAACTGGGCAATGGGCTGTCCCCTCAGACTATCCCCTCAGACTCTTCCAAGATGGGGCCACCCCCCTCAGACTAACCCTTGCCAGACTGCCCTAAGATGGGGCCACCTCCCTCAGACTGCCCCAGGATGGGGTCACCCCCCTCAGACTGCCCTGGGATGGGGCCACCCTGCTCAGACTGCCCCAGGATGGGCCATCCTCCTCAGACTGCCCCAGGATTGGGCCACCTCCCTCAGACTGCCCCCAGGATGAGGCTTCCCCTCTCAGACTGCCTCAGGATGGGGCCAATGCCCCTCAGACTGCTATGGGGTGGGACCACCTCCCTCAGACAGCCCCAGGATGGGGCCTCTCCTCTCAGAACCTCACATTAGGGTCTAGGACTGGGGCGTACCCCAACAACGTGCCCTGGGCAGGGTGTTTGCCCCTCCTCTGTCCCACTTGTGGGCCAGGTCAAGATACCCTCTCCTTGCTCTGGCTGCCCAGCTGTGGGGTCCCACAAGGGCTGGCCAGGACCACGGGTCTCTGTGGGGCCCCCTGGTGGAGCTGAGGTGTGGCCCTGCACCCCTCCCTGTGGGGAACCATGGACCTGAGACCCTGAGGAGAGCGGGGACAGGGCCTCCACACAGTGCATGGAAGGGAGTCTCAAGATGTCCCAGGGTCCTGGGCTTGGCAGGTCTGGATCCCTGAATCCCAACCCCTTGGAGGCCCCATGTGCACCCCCAGCATGCACCCTGAACTTCAGCAGGGCCAGACCAGGCTGTGCTGGGCCCTCCCCATGTCCACGTGACAGGAGAGCTGCCCCACACTGCAGACGGGCCTCGCCCCTGCCCCAGCCCGGCCTGCTCCCCAGCTTGGCAAGGATGCCCTCTCCCGGGGGTCTCTGTACCCCTGTCCCCAGCATGCTCTTTCTCCACGAGGCCACTGGACCCCACGTGTGGAACCATTCACCACGGGGCAGCAAAAGCCATACCTCCGGAGGCCCCTGCAGGCCGGCCCTGGGTCCTCAGACCTCACTTCCCCTCCAAGATTTGCTAAAAGCACCTCCGAGTTCTGACAGGTGCCAGAGTCACGGCAGACTTTCCTTCCAAGCCCTGCCTGGCTGTCCTGCCCCATTGCCAGGTTTCCAAAGGCCCATCAGGCCCACCTGCAGTGACCACTGCCCTCGGCTTCCTTTGCATCTGCCACTGCCTGTGGTCAAGCCCCAGCCTGGGAGCCCTAGTCATGTCCCAGGATCCCTGATCCTATCCTGGAGCCCTGGTCTTTTCTTGGGAGCCTTGGTCCTGTCCTGGAGCCCTGGTCCTGTCCTGGAGTCCTGGTCCTGTCCTGGGACCCTGGCCCTGTCCTGGAGCCCTGCTCCTGTCCTGGAGCCCTGGTCAGTCCTGGAGTCCTGGTCCTATCCTGGAGGCCTATTTCTGTCCTGGGAGCCCTGATCCTACCTTGGGAACCCTGGTCCTGTCCTAGAGCCCTGGTCCTGTCCTGGGAACCATGATCCTATCCTGGAAAGCCTGGTTCTCTCCTGGAGCCCTGGTCCTATCCTGAGGCCTGGTCCTATTCTGGGAGCCCTGGTCCTATCCTGGGACCCTGGTCCCGTCCTGGGGCCCTAGTCTTGTCCTGGGGCCCTGGACCTGTCCTGGAGTCCTGGTCCTGTCCTGGAGCTCTGGTCTTGTCTTGGGAGCCTTGGTCCTGTCCTGGAGCCCTGGTCCTGTCCTGGGATCCCTGGTCTTGTCCTGGAGTCCTGGTCAGTCCTGGAGTCCTGGTCCTATCCTGGAGGCCTGTTTCTGTCCTGGGAGCCATGATCCTGCCTTGGGAACCCTGGTCCTGTCCTGGGGCCCTGGCCCTGTCCTGGAGTCCTGGTCCTGTCCTGGAGCTCTGGTCTTGTCTTGGGAGTCTTGGTCCTGTCCTGGGGCCCTGGTCCTGTCCTGGGAGCCTTGGTCCTGTCCTGGAGCCCTGGTTCTGTCCTGGGAACCTTGGTCCTGTCCTGGAGCCCTGCTCCTGTCCTGGAGCCCTGGTTCTGTCCTGGGAACCTTGGTCCTGTCCTGGAGCCCTGCTCCTGTCCTGGAGCCCTGGTCCTGTCCTGGGAACCTTGGTCCTGTCGTGGAGCCCTGGTTCTGTCCTGGGAACCTTGGTCCTGTCCTGGAGCCCTGGTCCTGTCCTGGAGCCCTGGTCCTGTCCTGGAGCCCTGGTTCTGTCCTGGGAACCTTGGTCCTGTCCTGGAGTCCTGGTCCTATCCTGGAGGCCTATTTCTGTCCTGGGAGCCCTGATCCTACCTTGGGAACCCTGGTCCTGTCCTGGAGCCCTGGTCCTGTCCAGGATCCCTGGTCCTGTCTTGGAGTCCTGGTCCTGTCCTGGAGCCCTGGTTCTGTTCTGGGAGCCTTGGTCCTGTCCTGGAGCCCTGGTCCTGTCCTGGGGCCCTGGTCCTGTCCTGGAGCCCTGGTCTTGTCTTGGGAGCCTTGGTCCTGTCCTGGAGGCCTGTTTCTGTCCTGGGAGCCCTGATCCTACCTTGGGAACCCTGGTCCTGTCCTGGAGCCCTGCTCCTGTCCTGGAGCCCTGGTCAGTCCTGGAGTCCTGGTCTTATCCTGGAGGCCTATTTCTGTCCTGGGAACCCTGATCCTACCTTGGGAACCCTGGTCCTGTCCTGAAGACCTGGTCCTGCCCTGGGAACCATGATCCTATCCTGGAAAGTCTGGTTCTATCCTGGATCCCTGGACCTGTCCTGGTGTCTTGGTCCTGTCCTGGAGCTCTGGTCCTGTCCTGGGAACCTTGGTCCTGTCCTGGAGCCCTGGTCCTGTCCTGGAGCCCTGATTCTGTCCTGGGAACCTTGGTCCTGTCCTGGAGCCCTGGTCCTGTCCTGGGAACCTTGGTCCTGTCCTGGAGCCCTGGTCCTGTCCTGGGAACCATGATCCTATCCTGGAAAGCCTGGTTCTATCCTGGAGCCCTGGACCTGTCCTGAAGTCTTGGTCCTGTCCTGGAGCCCTGGTCCTGTCCTGGGATCCCTGGTCTTGTCCTGGAGTCCTGGTCAGTCCTGGAGTCCTGGTCTTATCCTGGAGGCCTGTTTCTGTCCTGGGAGCCATGATCCTGCCTTGGGAACCCTGGTCCTGTCCTGGGGCCCTGGCCCTGTCCTGGAGTCCTGGTCCTGTCCTGGAGCTCTGGTCTTGTCTTGGGAGCCTTGGTCCTGTCCTGGAGCCCTGGTCTTGTCCTGGGAGCCTTGGTCCTGTCCTGGAGCCCTGGTTCTGTCCTGGGAACCTTGGTCCTGTCCTGGAGCCCTGGTCCTGTCTTGGAGCCCTGGTCCTGTCCTGGAGCCCTGATTCTGTCCTGGGAACCTTGGTCCTGTCCTGGAGGCCTGGACCTGTCCTGAAGTCTTGGTCCTGTCCTGGAGCCCTGGTCCTGTCCTGGGATCCCTGGTCTTGTCCTGGAGTCCTGGTCAGTCCTGGAGTCCTGGTCTTATCCTGGAGGCCTGTTTCTGTCCTGGGAGCCATGATCCTGCCTTGGGAACCCTGGTCCTGTCCTGGGGCCCTGGCCCTGTCCTGGAGTCCTGGTCCTGTCCTGGAGCTCTGGTCTTGTCTTGGGAGCCTTGGTCCTGTCCTGGAGCCCTGGTCTTGTCCTGGGAGCCTTGGTCCTGTCCTGGAGCCCTGGTTCTGTCCTGGGAACCTTGGTCCTGTCCTGGAGCCCTGGTCCTGTCCTGGAACCCTGGTCCTATCGTGGAGCCCTGGTTCTGTCCTGGGAAACTTGGTCCTGTCCTGGAGCCCTGGTCCTGTCCTGGAGCCCTGGTTCTGTCCTGGGAACCTTGGTCCTGTCCTGGAGCCCTGGTCCTATCCTGGGGCCCTGGTCCTGTCGTGGAGCCCTGGTTCTGTCCTGGGAACCTTGGTCCTGTCCTGGAGCCCTGCTCCTGTCCTGGAGCCCTGCTCCTGTCCTGGAGCCCTGGTCCTGTCCTGGAGCCCTGGTTCTGTCCTGGGAACCTTGGTCCTGTCCTGGAGCCCTGCTCCTGTCCTGAAGCCCTGGTTCTGTCCTGGGAACCTTGGTCCTGTCCTGGAGCCCTGCTCCTGTCCTGGAGCCCTGGTCAGTCCTGGGTGCCTTGGTCCTGTCCTGGAGCCCTGGTCCTGTCCTGGGAGCCTTGGTCTTGTCCTGGAGCCCTGGTTCTGTCCTGGGAACCTTGGTCCTGTCTTGGAGTCCTGGTCCTATCCTGGAGGCCTATTTCTGTCCTGGGAGCCCTGATCCTACCTTGGGAACCCTGGTCCTGTCCTGGAGCCCTGGTCCTGTCCAGGATCCCTGGTCCTGTCTTGGAGTCCTGGTCCTGTCCTAGAGCCCTGGTTCTGTCCTGGGAGACTTGGTCCTGTCCTGGAGCTCTGGTCCTGTCCTGGAGCCCTGGTCTTGTCTTGGGAGCCTTGGTCCTGTCCTGGAGGCCTGTTTCTGTCCTGGGAGCCCTGATCCTACCTTGGGAACCCTGGTCCTGTCCTGGAGCCCTGGTCCTGTCCTGGAGCCTTGGTCCTGTCCTTGAGCCCTGCTCCTGTCCTGGAGCCCTGGTCAGTCCTGGAGTCCTGGTCCTATCCTGGAAGCCCATTTCTGTCCTGGGAGCCCTGATCCTACCTTGGGAACCCTGGTCCTGTCCTGGGAACCATGATCCTATCCTGGAAAGCCTGGTTCTCTCCTGGAGCCCTGGTCCTATCCTGGATCCTGGTCCTATTCTGGGAGCCCTGGTCCCATCCTGGGACCCTGGTCCCGTCCTGGGGCCCTAGTCCTGACTGGGAGCCCTGGTCCTAAGCACCAACCCCCGCCCCCAACTAATTGGGCAGCTCTGGCCCTGAGGACCCTGTTGGGGGCCAGGTTTGGGTAAGCCGCTGTTTCCCTGCCCCCTGGGCTCCTGACCCCCGCTGCCCCGCAGGCAGGGCATGGCTCCTGGTGATTCAGGGATGCTGCCCCAGTACTTCTCCATGTGTGGAGCTAAGAAGCAGGGCAGAGACCTAAGAGAGGGCAGGGACCACCTTCGGGGCCACCCTGGTCAGAGTCCCCTTCTGGGCTATCTGTCCCTGCAGAAGCCCTTGGCCTTGCTCTTTGGACCCCAGGGTCTTCAGGAAAGAGGCCACAAGTCCCCTCAGGCTATGGGTGGCTGGCGTCTGAAGGAGGGAGCTGAGCTAGCCTGGGGGCTGTGGACACCCTGGACTTCATCCTCCTGACTCCCTGAGGGAGCCAGGGTGGGAGGGGTCTGTGGCCTTGGAGGGGCAGCACCCCACGGGTCAGGACCCCCCCACACAGCCAGACCCCCTGGTGGTCCTTCACCCCTCGCCCTCCCAGCAAGGCTGGACACCACCTGGTGGAGCCGGGGCGCACGGCTCTGGGGCAGCAGGCAGCGCCCCAGGCCGTGAAGGAGGGAGAGTGGAAGCAGGTGCTGGCCTTGGCGGTGGGCTGCGGGTGGGTGCCCTGGGTGTGGCTCCCCAGGGCTCCTTCCCAGCCCTGCCCAGGCTCCAGACCTGAGGACTGCAGTCAGAGCTGGGTCAGGCCTTAGACTCCCAGGTGGGCCCCCTCTCCTCCTCCCTCCAGGTCAGGGGTCTCTGGCGCCCGGAAGTTTCCCAGGGAGGGGGAGGCTGAGCTCAGCCCAGATGATGGATGCCTTCTCCCGTGCCTGGGCTGGCGGAGGTCACTGGCTTCCTCTTGCCTTCCCTCTGGGCCCTGTCACATTCTTTCCCTAGGTGGGGGACAGGGAGAGGACACCACACCATACTTGGGGACATTGCAGCCCCCCCCCCCCCCGCCCCGCTGCTGATTCAGGAAGTCGGAAATCCTCTCCTGCATCCTGGCCCCCTCCCTGGTCCCCATCTGCCTCCTCATACAAACAATGCTGGAGGCACACAGGGGCAGCACCAGGAGGGTCTCAGGGACCAGAATAAGGCAGGCCCCAGACAGGGTGACACTGTAGTTCCGTGCGGTGGCTGGCCTGCACGACCCCACTAGCTCGCCTCTGCCTCAGTCTCCCTCAGAGGTTGCCAGAGTGGTGGGTGGGCCCTCAGTTGGGAAGATGAGGGTCCCAGCAGTGAGGCTGAGGGCTTGAGCTTTGCTCTCCTGGGGTCTGAGCCCCCAGTGCAGGGGGAGGAGCAGGAGGAGGGGCACAGGGTCCCAGAGGTATGGCTCTTTCTGGAACAAGTAAGGCCCACCCCTGAGGCCTCAGTTTCCCCATGTTCCAGCCTTCACCAAGCTCTTCAAACAGAGGTTCCCGTTAGCCAGTGAGGCACTTGACGGGGAGAAACCAAGGCTTTAAGGGCCGAATGAACTGCCAAGAGACACTGTCCCAAACCTGGAGGGACACTGGCTGACCCCAGCCTGGAGGTGTGTGTCCTAACAACCTGCTCTGGGACCCGCTCTGGCTCAAGGTTGGGGTGCAGGCCCAGGGGGCCCAGGGTATCTGGGCTGCCTCTCAGAGGTGCTCAATAACCTCACACAGGGCTGCCTGATGGCTCTGCTCCCAGCGGGTTCCCGTAGGGGTGAGGCCGGTGCTCCCTGAGGCCCATCCAGAATAAGGCATAGCTGAAAAGTCACCTCCAGAGACCTCCCCAAAGGCAGAAATGGGACTTGGCCCTATCAGAACAAGCTGATTTTTTCAAGAGGCGTCGCTCCCAGGGCCCACAGCCAGTTCATCTCAGGGAAGCCTCTTTCCAGGGGCTCCTAACATCTTCTCGGATATTGGGGATCCAGGGCAACCAGCAAAGGGAGTTCTCAAACCTTCCTAGGGGTAGGTAGGAGTACATAGCCACAGGCCAGCCCCGTCCCGCCCCCGCCCCCACCCCATGAGCCTGGACAGGGGGGCTGGGGGTCTATGTGGGGTGTGGGGCGGATAGGAGCTGAGGGAATATTGGAAATCAGGCCTCCTAACCCTGTTGGCCAGCAGAGCCTTGTGGTGCCGGACACAGGCCATTAAGAAGTGGGGGGCAGGAGGTGGGGAGGAAAGCCCCTCACCCTTTCCTGGGCGGGGGGGCAGCCCTGTCCAAACTCCATCAGCTAACTGCCTCCAAGCTGCCAAGTTGGGAGCTGGTGGGGTGGTGGAGGGACCACTGTCTAGTCCTACTGGCTGGCAGGAAGGGACTGTCTGGGAACCCAGAGCCTGCCTATAACCCCCTCCGAGGCACCCACCTCCCCCCGGCAAGAGTAGGAGGGACTCGGACCTTGGAGCCTGCCACAGGGGCAGCTGTATTGTTGTTCAGAAGGCAGCAGGGACAGCCAGCAGAGGTGGGGTGTAACAGTAGCAGTGTGTGGGGGGAGGGGGTGGCAAGTTCTGCACCAGTTCCCCCACCCCCCAGAGCCTCGGCTTCCTCAGCTGCCACATGGACTGTGTGGGAGGAGAGGGGGACAGTCACTGCCCTGCTTTGTGCTTGGCAGATGGGACCTCAGATGCTGCTCCTTCCTGCTCCCAGGGAGGAGCACAGCCCCGCACTCCATAGGCGTCTGTCCCCCTTCCTGGGCATAACTCGTTATTTTTATAGTTTTGCTGCCAAGGTAACCCAAGGCTGCCTTCTCGTCCTCCCCCAGGTACCACCTCTCAGGAGAGAAGTGGGACTCAGGACAGATGGATCTAGCCAGTTGTTTCTGGAGGAACCTAGAAAGAAACCTTCAGTCTTTCCCTTGGTCTCACTCCCAACCCAGTCCCAGCTTTCTTACTACACCCACCTCCCTGGCTCTTCTCTCTCTGCTGGGCTGAGGCCCACATAAGACAGATGAGGGCTCAGGGCATTTGGAGGCTGCCTCCAATGTAAACCAGAGACATTTCTCTATCCAGGGCCACTAGGAGCCATGAGGTCACCCTCTTACCCCTTCTCCCCACCCCCACCTGGGTGCCTATTGCATCTTTCATTGGTATACCACTCTGTGAGCGTGTGTGTGTTGAGGACACATTCCTACTTCTCTGGTCCTTATTTAAGCTCTATTTTGGCACTCAGCCTACCGGGCCATGAGAGTCTTCTCTTTTCTCTTCTTGGACTACAAGCTTATGAGCCATGTCTTAGTCACAGAAAAAAGAAAAAAAGAAACTAAAAGACTTAATGATGGAGAAAAGTCTGAATGAAAGGAAAAGTGGGTGAAGAAAGGTAGGAATTAGGAACAGTTGAATGGATGGATGGATGATGGATAATGGAGGAATGGATGGATGAAGGGGTAGATGGATGGGTGGACGGATAGATGGTGGGAGGATGAATGGATAGATGAATGATGGATAGATGGATAAGGGATGGATGGATGGTGGGTGGATAGATGGATGGGTGGGTGAGTCGATGGGTGGATAATGAATAGATGGATGATGAATGGATGGATAGACAGATAGATGTTTGTGTAGACAGATTATGGATGGGTGGATAGATGGACAGATGGATGGATGGACAGATGGATGGATGTGTAGGTAGATGATGGGTGGGTGGATGGATGATGAATAATGGATGGGTGGGTGGGTGGGTGATGAATGATGGATGAATGGACAGAGGGATAGCTGTGTGAATGGATGATGGATGAGTGGATAGATGATGGATGGGTAGATGGATGTGTGGATAGATGTATGTAGGTATGGAAGATGGATGGATGGATAGGTGGGTGGGTGGGTGGGTAAATGGATGGATGGATGGATGGATTGGTGAATGGACACATGGAATGGAAGTATGGATAAGCTCGTGGGTAATTGGATGGCATGTTGACAGATAGCTCATTGGTAGACTAATAGAAGGTTATGAAGACATATGGATGAAAGGGAAACCAACCACAGAAGACTTTTAATGATAGAGAACAAACTGAGGACTGATGGAGGCAGGTGGGTGGGAGGTAGGTTAGAGGGATAATGTGTATTAAGAAGGAACTTGTGGGGCGCCTGGATGGCTCAGTTGGTTGAGTGTCCAACTTCGGCTCAGGTTATGATCTCACAGTTCATGAGTTCGAGCCCCGCGTAAGGCTCCGTGCTGACAGCTCAGAGCCTGGAGCCTGCTTCAGATTCTGTGTCTCCCTCTCTCTCTGCTCCTACTCCCCTCACATGCTGTCTCTCTCTCTCTCAAAAATAAAGATTTTTAAAAATTTTTAAAAAAAGAAGGAACTTGTTGCGATGAGCACTCGGAATTGTATATAAATGATGGATTACTGAATTCTACTTCTAAAATCAATATTGCATTGTATATTAACTAAAACATCAATAATAAAATAATAATGATAAAAATAATAATAAAAGACATATGGATGGATAATGGATAGAGTTTTAGATGGACAGATCTAAAATCAATGGACAAAATTGATCCATTGATCTAAAATCAATCTAATGGAGGGGCGCCTGGGTGGCTCAGCTGGTTGAGCATCCGACTTTGGCTTAGGTCATGATCTCACGGTTTTTGGGTTCAAGCCCTGCATTGGGCTCTGTGCTGACAGCTCAGAGCCTGGAGCCTCCTTCAAATTCTGTATCTCCCTCTCTCTCTCTGTCCCTCTTCCACTCGTGCCCTGTCTTTCTCTCTCTCTCAAAAACAAAGAAACATTCAAAAACATTCTAATTAAAAAAATAAGTAGAATCAATCCAGTGGACAGATTGGCAAAAATAGGAAATAGTAGATGAATGGAAAGACAGACAGTGAGTAAATAGACATGTGGTTGGGTGGATAAGCTAGATAAACTATTGAAGAGATAGACTGATGAACAGATGCACCTGAATCAGGAGGTTTTCACTCACTGTTCTCTCTTTCTAGGACACTTTCTCCCACCAATGTATATAGCTGTCGCTAATATTTCTCAAGTCTCTTTTCAAATAAGGAAAAGCTTATTCCTTCCTAAGGGGTTTTCTTTGACTATCATATATCCTCCAGAACTCCATATCCTCCCACCCTGAATTATATTTTCTATAGCATTTATCATCATTTGATATATTACAATATATACTTGTTTGTTTTTGTTGTTGTTGTTCTAGCTATAATGTCACCCTGTGAGAACAGGGACTTTGTTAATGCTAAATCCCCAGTACCTAAAAAGTGAATACAGTAAGTGTTGAAAATTATATGAATAGATTGAACAAATCTTTGAGGATAATTGGAGGTATGAATACATGGATGGTTGCTTAGATGAAATATGGATGAGTGATAGTATGGATGAAAGTAATAGTAACTTTTTTTGGAGGTTTACCAGGTTGCAGCAACTATTTTAAGTATTAACTCATTTGGATGGCTTAATGGTCAAAGTAATTGGCAAACACATATATGGAAAGATAAACAGATACGTGTTTACGCACATATACATGACCTGCTATATGGGAAGATGGATGGACATATATATGAGTGAGTGTATGAATGAGATTGATTAATAGTAAATACTTTGGAGATATGAATGAAAGTGAGGACGGAAAAATATTTGGAGAGATAGAGGATATATTAAAGAATGAACAGATAGTTCACTGGTTGCGTAGCTAGGCAAATAGATATAAAATTGACAGTTGAACACATAGGTAACTATCTATATGAGTGGTTATCATGCTCCAAGTGGATGGATGCTTCTTCTAAGTGTTTTATATGTATTATGACATTTAGATAAATATATGGATGGATGTGTGTGTGTGTAGAGGGAGTGGATGGATGAATGGAGGGGTGGATGAGTGGGTGGATGGTTAGATGGATAGATACTTGCTCAATGGAGAAATGTAAAGAAAGATGAATAGACACAGATATATATGTATTGATAAATGATTGAATGGATTGATGGAAGGATATCTTGTTCTTATATGGGTAAATGAATATATAGATATCCTGAGAAGTTGATGTGCTAATAATGATCTATGGGGAAAAAATAACTATATAGAGACGATGGGTGGATGATGGATGGATGAATAGTGGATGGATGGAGGGTAAATAGATGGATGGATGAATGGATGAGTGGATGGATGGATGGATGAGTGGTGGGTAGATGAGTGGATGGGTGGATGGACAGATGGAGGGTGGACAGATGGATGGATAATGGTTGGAGGATGGATGGTGGGATGGATGGGTGGGTGGGTGAATGGATGGAGGATGGATGGGTGGATGGATAGATGGATGGGTGGATGGATAATGGATGATGGATGGATGGGTGAATGAGTGAATGGATGGAGGATGGATGGTGGGATGGATGGGTAGGTGGGTGAACGGATGGGTAATGAATGATGAATGGATGGGTGAATGGACGGATAGAAGGTAGATGGATGGATAATGGATGCAGGATGGATGGTGGGATGGATGGATGGGTAGGTGGGTGGATGGATGATAGATGGATGATTGATAGATGGGTAAATGAATGGAAGGAGGATGGATAGATGATGAACGGGCGAATGGATGAATGGAGGGTGGATGGGTGGGTGGGTGGATGACAGATGAGTGGTGGATGACTGGATGCATGGGGAAACCACAGGAAAGTTGACGTCAAATACTCTGCCCTGTTGTTCCTATTAGGACATGCTCCAGTTATAAAGCTACGAATGCCGGCTGCTGCATTTAAAGAGCTATTTTTTGCCACCTCCCACCCACCGGCATTTCTGACAGATAATCAAGTAATTCTATTTTAAGCTCTTAGTGACAGAGAACTCCTGACATCCGAGGCAGCCTTCTCCCCATGGGAATATTTTTCCTTCTTTTGAACCAAACTATACCTTGGCACATTCCCTTCCTGGCTGTCTGTGACTGGGATTCCAGAACCGAGAACAGGAGGCAGGGGTGGGAGGTGGGGGAATGCGCAGGTTGAGATGGAAAAGAGACTCGGGCTCACTCTCCCTGGGTGATCTGGCTCAGCTTGAGGACCGACCCTGCGGCCTTGCTCCCCGTCCCTTTTCCGTGCTCTGCTAGAAGCTTGAGGTGTGGACAGCTCTGGCAGGATGCTGGGGATGGGTCATGGGCACAACACCCGCGTTCTCTGGCTTCCCCGGGGTTGTGGGAAGGGAGAGCTGCGGGTGCCCCTCCAGGGCTGGCCACGGGACTAGCCTGTGGAGGGCGGAAGGAGCCAGACTTCATGACCCCCACGAAGTCTGCGCTTGCCAGCCACCCCCTGAGTGACTGCGGACCTGAGCTGTGGGCCCACGGGGCTGCCCCTCCAACCCTCACTGCCCTCACAGTGACTCGCTCACGTGTGCGCCGCTCGCCCATCTGATCGCAGCCTCGCCTCTGTCCGGTCACACATCCCCCGGGTGGTCTCAGTCCTGGCCACCCGCGCCAGCACAAGGTCAGGCTAGCTGGGGACCCGGGCCGGCACGAGGTCAGGCTAGCTGGGGACCCGGGCCGGCACAAGGTCAGGCTAGCTGGGGAGGTGAGAGGGGCCATGCCACTGTGCTGCGGGGACAGAGGGCGGCAGGGACAGGCGGTCAGCAGACCGGGTCGTGGTTCTGGCTCTCCGGTCCCAGTTCGGAGACCTCGAACACCGGTCTGTGCCTCGGTTTCCCCACGCGGGACCTGGGTGCGTTGGCGTCTGCCTCCCAGAGCGGCCGTGAGGGCTGGTGAGCCGGGCGAGCCGCTGGATGTAAGACCGCTGGGCACTGAGCTGGGCTCAGCGACGCCCCGCCGACATGAGTCCAGTTCCCGCCTTGTCCGGTCACTCGCCCGCGAGCATTCTCTAGTGAGTCACGGCGACTAAGCCCAACCAGAGGAACAGTGGGCTGGGCTGCACCTCCCGGGCCTTGGCCAGCGCACGGGGGCAGGGGGCCTGCTGGCCAGGGCACCACACTGACCTTGTGCCCACCGGCCACCCTGGGGGCGTGCTCTCTGGTATCGCAGGGGGCTGGCCGTGTTTGTCTCTGCCTCTGGGGTCTCCCTGCTCTGAGCTCCCGGGGTAGTCGGGCAGGGGCCGGGGCGGGCAGGGGCTCCCCATTTGGGGAGCTGAGAGGATTCCCCCCTCGAGGTGATAAGTGGAGCAGAGAGCTGGGCATAAACAAGGGGAAAACTGGAGAACCAGGAGGGAGGGGAGGGAGGGAGGGGGAGGGAGGGAGGGGAGAGAGGGAGAAGAGGAAGGGAGGGGAGAGGAAGGGAGGGGGAGGGAGGGAGGGGGAGGGAGAGAAACAGAGATAGGGGCAGAGAGAGCCACAGAGGGAGAGGAGAGGAGACAGGGGCTGAGTGTGGGAGCAGGGAGGGATGGGGGGGGGGCTGGCGAGGAAGGAGCCGAGAGCCCAGGCCAGCTGGGGCAGGCCAGGGGGGCTTGATCCAAGACGTCCATAAAGGAGAGGACCAGTGGGCTGGCCAGGCCAGGCCCAGGATGAGGAGAGAGGCAGGGAGGGATGGAGAGGCAGATGTGGGGGGGGGAGAGGGGAGGGGGGAGATACCCTGAGGGTAGCAGGGATGAGCTGCAGGGGGCTGGAGAGTGAGTGAGGCCGGCGGCGGCGGCCGCCAAGGTGACTGAGGGGACAGGATGCCCATCACAGGCCGCTGAGGTCCCGCTAAGCCCCGGAGCTGCTGGGCTGGAGGGTTTTCTGACATTTTTACTAGTCTCGGAAGGAGGGGGAGGGGGAGGGGGAGGAGGCCGAGGGGGGAGAAGGGGGCTGGGGGGAACAAAAGGGAAACGGCTGCTAGGCGTCCTGAAGGGGAGACCCACAGAGCGCGTGAGGCCGCACAGACGGGGGGGGGGGGGGGGGGGGGATAGACAGGGGCACCCGGCCCCCCGGGGACAGCCAGCAGGGAGCCAGCCCCGGAGACACCCCCCCCCCCCCGGTGGAGAGACACAGGTCACAGACAGGCAGAGGGGGAGAGCAGACGTGGGAGGGGGCGTCAGAGGCAGAGAGACCAGACAGCCAGACAGAGGGAGCGACAGCTCGGATCCAGGGACAGGGACAGGGGACGAGGGAGCAAAGGAGGGGACGGGAGAGAGAAAGAAGAGAGGAAGGGGGGAGAGGGGTCCCGGTGGAGGAGGAGGAGCAGGGGGAGGGCAGCAGACAGAGGCCGGCAGCCTTTGAAGAAGGAGCAGCCGCGTCCCCAGGGCTGGGGTCAGGCCAGGTCGCCGGGCCGGAGGCATGAGTGGCTCTGCCCTCCTGAGGAGAAGTTCCAGCAAACGGGGCCTGGAGAACCTCGTGAGGTAGGTGCCCTCCGGCCCGGGCTGGGGCAGGGTGGGCAGGACCGGGGCGCCGTGGGCAGGGTGTGGGCCGTGCGCACGTGCGCCGGCCGCTGTTAGTTCGGCTCCGCCGGCCGCGCGTCCTCCTTTTCTCCCACCTGCACACCCGCCTGGCCTCAGCCGGGCCGCGGTCTCCCCAGAGACCTTCTCCCGGCCCGCCGCTCCCAGGGCAAGACGTGGGTCTCCAGCACCGCTTCCGAGGCCTTGATGTGCTCCCGCCGGCCCCTGGGGACCACCCTGTGACCCCTTGCCTTACAGACGAGGGAGCCGGACTTTGCGGCCACACTCACCACCCCCCGTAGCGCACCAGCCCTGCGTGGGAGGTGCCACAGGGCCGCGGTGAGTGCTTGGGCCTCAGAGGCAGATTTTCCCCAGCTGAAATCCTGGCTCCTGCATCGTAGGGCTTTGGTCCGGGACCCTGTCCTCCCTGGACCTCAGTTTCCCCCTTTGTAAAGTAGTGGCCTGCTGGTACCTACCCCGAAGAGGACGAGAGAGAGAGCAGAGGCAAAGGGCCAGAGGTGGGCTCAGAGCCCCTGCTCCATGCCACGGGCCTCTCATGGCCTCACTCTGAGCCACCTGCAATGTCCTTCCTCCTCCTCTACCCTTCCAGGCCTCTAAGGCCTAGCTGAAATGCTGCCTCCTCCATGCAGCCTGCCTTGGCTGCTCCTTTAACGGCATGGGGCGTGCTGGGCAGACTGCAAGCTCCTGGAGGGAGAGACAGGCATCTCAGCACTCCCAGCTCCACCCAAGCCCTGACTCCGGGAAGGAGGAGGGACAAGGTGTGCGGGTCGGCTGAGAGCAGCCGGCACCCCTCCAGTTCGGGACAGTCGGGTCCCTCAGACCCCGAGTGATGGCTCTCTCCCGGCCCCACGCAGGCATGGCTCCAGGGCCCCCTGCTCCAGGGTCAGGACACGCTCCCTTGCAGCCACCCGCCCCCCCCCCCCCCCACTCATAAGGTGGACCCCACAAGTCAGCTGCCGGGCTTCACGTGTGTTCTTTTCTGGCTCTGCCAGGCCCCCCCCTGAGCGGCTGACCAGGGGACCCTCATGCAGGACCATGCGTCTCAGGTGGGCCTCCTCCTCCCTGCCCAGCTGGGATGTGGCCGCCCAGGGGTCACTGCTGCTGTCCCCATCCAGAAACTTCTGTGGCCAGAGGACCAAGGGGCACTGGGGGTCAAGCCCCGGGGCTCACCAGCGCTGCTTAACAAGTGGGGAAACTGAGGCCCAAGAGGGCAGTTGTACCGTACATTGGGGATGACAGAAGGAGCCCCGACGCGGGCTGGGCACACGTCCCTCGTCGCAGGAGGACGTGGGCCACAAACACCTGTCCGGCGGTAACCGTGGCTCCGTTCTGAAACCCAGCGTCAAGCTGCTGTCCTGGGTGAGCAGGGGACACCCTGGAGGCACCGATGGGGCACGGCAGGTGTGGCACAGCTCAGCCGAGAGTGGGGGCCAGGCCGGTGCGCGGGCCCGGAGCCCCCAGAGGACCTGGACCGGGGAAGGTGGGCCTGCAGGGGCCAGTGGGGCAGAGACAGAAGGAAGCGGCCCTTTGGGCCCCCTCGTGGGGGGCATGGGGGGTGGGGTGGAGAGCAGGCGAGAGTGTCTCCCAAAGAATAACGTGGGGGCGTCTGTCGCACCCCGGAGAGCCAGTCGCACACCGCACACGGGGACGCTCACGGAGGCACACGGACCGCACGGCTTCCAGGCCCAGCCACGGCCGGGCTTACACCCCCACGCGTGGACCCGAGAGGCCGGGCGGCCGGCGGCATCCCCGCTGCCCTCACTGAGATTAATGTCTCCTGCGTCTCGGCCGTGACTCCCCGAAGCCTGGGCAGACGACCGTTGTCCTCGTTTGACCGACAGAAAACCAGGCGCAGAGAGGCTAGTGACGCCCCCCAGGCCACCCGGGGCGTGGGGGAGCCTGCCCCCCCGGGCCCCGCGCTTCACCAAAATCCTTCGCCACGGACCTCCTGGGTGCGGGGTGGGAAGGGGGGCGTCGGAGGCGGTGCCCCTCGCGGTGACAAGCTCCAGAGTCGCATGCGGGGAGCCGGCTGGGGTGGGTGTAAATCGAATCCAGTTTAAGCAGGCTAAAAACGGGCCCGGGGAGGGGGCCTTGTCCCCGTGCCCCTCCCGTACCCTTGACACGGCTTGGCACAGTCCTTGCGGCCCTGGGGGCCCTCCTCAGCTGTCAAAGCTTCAGGGGGGCAGGGCCAGCCGGGGACCACTCCCTCCTCCTGCAGCCCCCAGCCCAGCTGTACCCCCCTTGCAGGTGGCTCCCTCCTGTTGCCCCCGGGGTGACGGGAGATCTAAAGCTCTGCCCGGGCCCACCTTGGGCCAGGCCCGCATTAGCGATGACCAGGGGGCAGCAAGGGGACCCTGGGCGCCTTCACTTCCACAGGCCTCCTGAATTCTGGGCTGCCTTCCCGGGTTAACAGTCTTTGGGAGCCTGGCTTTCTGAGGCAGCGGCCTGGCTGGCACAGCCCAACGGGGCTGGCTGGGTCACCCTGCTGGCGTCCTTATCGGCGTTTGGGCTCCCAGTCTCCCAGGGGAGGCTCTCCGGGCTGGAGGGGCCTGGCACAAGTCCCTGTGCCTACGCCTCCGCCCCCACCCCCGACAGCCTTCAGGCCTGGCCCCCGCCCTGGGGACGCCAGGCCCGGGAGGCCTCTGGGGACCCCTGTGTGGCCAGCAGGGCAAGGGATGGGGCTGGCCCAAGGAGGCGATGGGTGGGGGGAGGCCAGGCCTCCAAACCAGGTTCCAAAGAGGCGTGGCTGCCTCAGGCCCACCCAGGGCCCCAGATGGGAGGGGGCTGCCCTTGCCCTGGCAGAGCCCCGGTGTCTGGTGGGTGGTGCTGCCCTGGGACCAAGCGGTCTGTCGGCCAGAGCCGCCCCAGGAACCCCAGCGAGCTGGCATCGCGGGAGTGTGGGGACTGAGCGGCCCAGCCCCCTGGGCAGGACGTCAGGGCCAGAACCCAGAGCACTGAGGTTCGGGCCAGGCTCCAGTCCCGTCCCTCGAACCAGAGCGGGACAGGGCGGCGAGCAAGCAGCAGCCTGGGTGCCTCGGGCACCTGTGGGCTCGCCACCCCCCCCACGCCCCTGCTGCAGCATCGAGAGGGCACCCCGTGGCTCGTGGGCCCCGAGGGGTGGCTGGAGAGGCCACGGCTCCCAGGAGCGCCTCGTCTAGCTCGGACTGGCTCCGCACAGGTTGGTGGCCGGGGGCCGACGCACACAGGTGTCCAGGGGCAAGTGGGAGCTGGTGGGGGGGTACCCCTGAGGGGCCCCTGGGGGCAGGGAGTGTGTGGGATCTGGCGGTGGCCCACCCTGGAAGGTGAGAGCGTGGCTGTGAGGGGCATTGCCCACCCAGGAAGGGAGAGGTCCGGACGCGGGTTTGACACGAGGCTGGGGCCGGGGCGTCGTGTGCCCGTGGGCTGTGAGGCTTTTCTAGAGAGTGTCCCTGCAGGCATGGGGACAAGGCCATGGAAAGAGAAAGGAGGTGAGAGACAGGGAAGGGGATAAGGAGGAGGGGGCGAGGGGCAGGAGGTCTCCACGAAGGCATAAAGAGGGCGTGCAGGGATGGAGACGTGATGGGGACGGGGACAGGATGGGGACAGGAAGGGACAGGATAGGGAAGCAAAGAGGACAGGATGGGACAGGACAGGCATAGGAGAGGGATAGAGGGGGACAGGACAAGAGAGGACAGAGACAGGACAGAGTAAGGACAGGACAGGATGGGACAGGGGACGGGATGGGGACAGGATGGTGGGCAAGAGGAGGGCAAGGTCGAATGAAAGCAAAAAAGAGGGAAAGGATGAACGAGGCAGGGGACGGGGTGAAGGCGTCGTGGAGGCTCATCAGCCCCTCCCATGTGTCCCCTCCCAAGTGTCTCCTCCTATGTGTCTCCTCCCACATTGTCTCTCCTACATGTCCCTTCCCACGTGTCCCCTCCTGCGCTGCCCCTCCCATGTGTCCCCTCCCATGCTGTGCACCCGCGCTATCTGCCCCACATTGTCCCATGCTGTCTGTTCCACACTCTCCACACTGTCCCCTCCAACACTATCCACCCACACTGTCCCACCCTGTCTCCTCCCACACTGTCTCTCCTCTATTGTCCCTTTCCATACTGTCTGCCCCATGCTGTCCCCTCCATACTGTCCTCTCTCACATTGTCTCTCTCATACTGTCCCCTCCCATGCTGTCTGTCCCATGCTGTCCACCCCCACTGTCTGCCCCACACTGCTCTCCCCACGCTGTCCCCTCCCACGCTGTCCCCTCCCACACTGTCCCCTCTCACATTGTCTCTCCCATGCTATCTCCTCCCATGCTGTCTGCCCCATGCTGTTCCCTCCCATATGTCCCCCTCCCACACTGTCCACCTCATGCTATCCCTTACCAGGCTGTCCCCCACCTGCTGTCCCCTCCCACGCTGTCCGCTCCACACTGTCCACCCCACACTGTCTGCCCCACGCCGTCCCCTCCCTCCCATGCCGTCCTCATGAAGCGGCAGAGGGCAGGAGGCCCCAAGGGCCAGAAGGTCTGGGAGGAGGTCTGGGGCGGCCAGTGTATCGCCTGCGGCTGTTCACCGGGGAGATGGGAGGGGCCGGAACGGGCAAGAAGGAAGGAGGGAAGGCCAGTGAGGCCAAGAGAGGGGGACAGGAGAGGAGAGGGGCTGCGGGTGGGGCCGCGTCTCCTCTGAGCAGGGCAGACTCCCTCTCGACCCTCCGGGTGCCCTGCACCGGCCGGCAGCACCTGTGCGCTTGGAGCCCCAAGTCAGACGCCACACTGATCAGCCTCAGTTTCCCCTCCTGCAACAGCCCCCAGATCCCGCCCGTGTCCTCAGGGACAGACACCAAGACAGGTCTCGCCCGACTCAGCCAGCGGGCCACCCCAAGCCCGGCCCTGCGTGCCCCTCCGTGTGGATAAGGAAGCTGAGGCTCGGGGAGGGTTCGAGGTCCGGTGGGCAGGCAGCGAGGGTCTGCAGGATTAAGGGGCACACGGCCAGGAGCTGTCACGGCAAGACTGAATGGGGGCCAGTCCAGGGGCACAGCCCCGGCTCCTGTTCTGCCATGCCCCCCCTGGGCCCCCAGGATACTCAGTCCCAGGGGCTGGAGCACCTCAGAGGAGGGGCTGGGGGTGGGGGCAGGTGGCAGAAATGGCCCTGGCAGTGTCCAGCACAGGGTCAGGCCGCTCCGTGCACTTGGGGGCTCTCCGGGGAGGCAGGGCCGGGAGCCGATGGCAGGCGGCTGAGCCAGGCTGCGTCTGGGGACAGGGGCGGGCAGCCGGGCTTTGAGACCCCGGGATGACAGCCATTTGGGCACTGACTGGGCAGAGCCGGGCGCGGGGCCCTCGGGGTGTGCGGAAGACCGGGGTACGACCCGGGAGGGGGATGGGGACAGGGCGGCAGAGGCCCCAGCCGGTGCCAGCCACCAGTCGCATGTCATGGAACGTGCCAAAGCCCAGCCTCGTGAGCGCTCCGAGCCCTGTGCCAGGCGGTCCCAGCCCGGCTCGGGAGCGCCTGGCTTCCCTGGAGGGCCGTCCAGCGCCAGGAGGAGCCGGGGCCGGGACTGGAGGTGAGGCCGGGGCCACCAGGCAGCCGGGGGGGGGGGGGGGGTGTGGGGACCGTGGGGTCGGTCCCACACACGGCCCGGAGGCGTGAGCAGGGGCAACTCGCTGACGCAAAGGATGCGGAGGGGCGGGGAGGGGGGGTGCCTGGGTGTCTCCGGGACACTTGGCCCGGACCCGGCAGCACTGTGGTCAGTGACTCGGAGAAGAGTCACAGCACGTGCAGCGTGCTGGGCAGAGGGAGGGACGGTGAGCCCAGGGCCAGTGCCCGTCTCTGCCACGCCAGCATCCCACAGGCAGGGCGAGCCGGGGGGAGGGGGAGGCCTCGCTCTCTGACCCCAGGCCCGGAGGGGCAGGCCAGCCAGAGCAGACGGGGGCAGAGATGCGGAAGAGCCGCGGTGCCGGGGCAAGGAGGCTGACAGTGGAGCACATCACAGGAGGTAGGGTACCCAGCAAGAGGGAGGTGACGGCCAGCCAGAGGGACATCAAGCTTGGTTCTGGACCTTACTGTGGGCAGAAGGGGACAGTCCCCGATCCAGACTCTGGGAACCGAGGGAAACCTGGGAGAGAAGGCCTTGGAGGCAAAGCCCCCACGAGGAAGGTTTCCGGGACACAGACTCTGTCTCCCTCGAGCCGGAACCCTCTGCCAGCGAGCAGGCGCCTGGGCGACAGAGACTCCCCGGCACAGCCGCCTTCCGGTCAGGCCGTTTGGGCACATGATGAGGGTCCACCCAGCTGGCCCGGATGCCCTGGGGACCGCTGGTGGGATGGGCTGCCCTGAGCTGGGTCGCCCTGACTGGCATTGGGGGTCTGGGGCGAAGCCGGGCCCTGCACGGGGCTGTCGGGGGAGAGGCCCGTCCGCCCCAGGGGAGCCTGGGCGGCCCACGTGCTGGAGGGCGGCGGCGGGCAAGGCAGGGACCAGGAGAGCAGCTTAGTGGGGGGGGTGTGTGAGCAGGGAGGGAGGAAGGGAACCCCAAGGAACGGGTGCTCTCCCCACACCACTTTCTCCCGGAGGGGCGCCCGAGCGGGATGTGCTGGGACTGGGGGTCACCCAGGAGGGGCGTGGCTCTGTGTCTGGACTGGGGGGATGGGAGCAGAAAGGAGGGCGGCCTGCACACTGCTTTGCTGCCCCTTCCTCTCCGACGGGCCTCTGC
This sequence comes from Neofelis nebulosa, assembly GCF_028018385.1. NCBI lineage: Eukaryota > Metazoa > Chordata > Mammalia > Carnivora > Felidae > Neofelis > Neofelis nebulosa. Next base: position 114,137,723 of record NC_080791.1, on the reverse strand, counting down.
TCACCAGGTCAACCACCACTGGGCGTGGGCACCAGGGACCCTGTCCCGAGAGGACTTCCTGCTGGCCAGTCCCCGATGGCTTGGAATAGGGGCCCTCGCCTGTGGTCCCTGAGCCACACCTTGGGCACAGCGCTGGCTTTCTTGGAAGCTCTAAGGTCCACGGGTGCAGGGACCTCACTGTGGGCCCTGTCACCTGACGGGATAGAGAGCTGGTTGAAGAGGGGGGTGGGGACGAACAGGGGACAAGGCCACTCCAGGCCCACGAGCAGGGGAGGGGGGGTGGGGACAGCAGTGGCAGTGGCTGCGGTCTCTTGCCTCCTTTTCCCAGGAGGAGACCTCTCAGCTCCCCTCTTCGGCTGTGAACTGGGGTGGCCGTGCCCCCTAAGTGGGGTGAGAACCGGGTGGCATCTTGAGGCCCGAGGTGGGGGGCATCCCGGGCCAGGCAGGGTCTGGAGCTGGTGCTCCTCAGGGGACCCCGGTGACCTGAGGGCCAGGGCAGAGACGAACCTCCCTGATCTGCCCCCGGGGCTGGCAAAGAAAGATGGGCAGAAAGGGGATTCCTTGGCTTTGGGGGCTCTGTGGGGCAGCTAGGGGGTTTCCCCAAACAAGAGCCCCCCCCAAGTGCCACCCCACTGGGGGAAGATGAGGGCAAGGAGGCCCAGCGAGGGCCCTGCGGAGGTGACACGGTGGTTAAGGGGGTGCTGGCCTCGATGGCGAGAAGGGGATGCCCAGGCAGAAGGTGGGCCCGGCTGGGGGCTCGGGGCTGATGAGGGTGCAAAGGATCCCGGTGGAGAAGCCGCTCTGGACTCCCTCCCCTCCCTGCCTGCCCCGGGCAGGGCTCCGAAGGCCCAGAGCCCCCCAGCCAGGCTGGCCGGTGGCTGGGAAGGAGCGAAGGTCCCTCCTCTCAGCCCTGGTCTAGGCCCCGGGGCAGGTGGAGCAGGGTCCCCAGAGGCCGCGGCTGTGCCCCACATCCCCCAGCACTAGGCCGGTGTCCTGGAGGAGGCCCCAGCCCGGGGGCCTCTGTCCCTCCCCACTTGCCAGGGTAGCTTGTGCCCCCAGCCTGTGCCTTTCTCTCTGTGAGCAGGTCCGTGTCCCCTCCTCTGGGGAGACTTCTTAGATGGGACCTGCCCACCAGGACCAAGAGAGAGGTGGTGTGGGGCAGGCCAGGTCAGCCGACGGTGCCATCCAAGGGGAAGCGGGAGCTGGGGTGGCCTGGGGAGGGGTCTTGGTTCACACGGTGGTGCACCCTTTTTACAGCTGGAGAGCTGAGGCTGGGCCTGGGGTCTCATCCTGGGCAGGGGGTCAGAGAGACCAAAGCCACAGCCCTGCCCTGGTCTCAGCCCCTCCACCTGGGCTGGCGGGCTGTGTGGTTGCCTCCCTTTGGCCTTCACCCCATCCCCCCCTCACCCCTTCAGCCTTCACCCCATCACCCCAGCGAGGTCAACAGCCT